>NW_028327187.1:97593177-98218177 GCF_987537825.1 Furipterus horrens | reverse complement strand
TTACAAATGTTCATTTTTCATCAAGCTTGGCCCGCTCCAAGATATTATAATTTGAAGGTAAAAACATGTAAAAAAAATTTGGTCTTATTACTTAAATTTGCACTGTAAATCCCTGCAGAGACTCTTCCAGGAAATCAAAACTTTAATAAACCACAGACCCTCATTGTTGTCTTCCAGAAATACGTTTGAATTTTCTTCTCAAATATGAAAAGCCTAGATGTGTTATATTTGAAACATAACCACTTAAAAAAAGATTAGGTAAAAATTATTTCAAAATTCTTCTTGATTGCAGCTTTTTTTTTTTTTTTTTTTTTTATTTTTTATTTTGGTTTTTCAATTACAGTTGTCCCCTTTTCCCCCAATTTCTCTCCCCCACCCAGCCCACCCCCTCTCCCGCAATCATATCCCTCCCCGCTGTCCATGTCCATGAGTCCTTCATACAGGCTTTAATTCTTTCCTATCTGTAAACCACATTGTGTGTGTGCGCACACGTGTATCTGATACAACCATATATAAGAGAATTCATTTCCCAGCAGGAAGGGAATAGCATAACATACACAAACCTTATGTTGTTGTACTTGACGTTTTAGGTCCTCAAGGTCAGGTCCAAGAGGCTCTTCTTCCATTTTCCTCGTTCTCTCCTCTGTTTTTGATAGCCAGTCATTTAACTCTTTCAGTTGCTGGTTCTGGAGATCCATTAGAACTTTATGCAAACTGAAAATTTGAAAGACGTCTATTATTACCTCTATCAAAGCAAACTGACTTACTATTATTGAATCCACGAACAAGGTAACAGTATTGCTATTTATAATTTATGGCACGTTCACATTGTTTGGCACATATTGGACATTAAGAAGGTAAGAACAGTACCCTCTCTGTTGCCTCTGACTTCATTCTTTCTCTAATTTATTACAAGTTCACACACCACAATTTTTAGAAAGTTTTGTACAGCTAACTCAATGTATACATGCTAAATGAAGCAAGAGCCATCTTTGGTCTTTGGCAATGATCTAGTGGTATATCTCCATTATTTTTCCTTTAAAAATGCTCACCCAATGATATACTTATTAATTTTTACAGAGAGGAAAGGGGAATGAGAGAGAGAGGGAGAGAAACATCAAAGTGGGACAGATACATCAATCAGTTGCCTCCCCTACACACCCCAACCAGGGACTGAACATGCAACCTTTTGGTGCATGGAACGACACTACAACTGACTGAGTCACCCAGCCAGGGCAGAAATAAGTTAAATAATGTTTTTTCAAAGATGCACACAACAGTGGGCTGGGTAATGGATTTAAAGTCCAAAGGCCTGGGTTCACTGCCTGACTCTGTGCTCTAGAACCAAGTTCTTATACCTTCTCAGTTAGAATTCAGCATCACAGACATGGGATAATATCTTGCTTATCAATCACACAACTTCATGGGGAAGATGAAAATTAACACTGAGGTTATTTCATCCATTAATTCAACAAAAATTTTAGATTCAAATGAGAAGTGTTAGTACCTATCTCAAGGTAAATATTCTTTATGAAGACATATTTAAAGAATTTTTGGAAACCATGGTATACTGAACACTATATAATACTGCTACAGAGGATATAATTTGAATTAGATATGTACTGTTCTCATTAATAAAATCTTTACTATAAATTTTCATGAATCAGCATATTTAATCACACAAAATACACACAAAAAGTAAAACCTGAGAGTGTTTAAAATATTCAGATTACACCATGTATTGACCTTTAACACTGCAAAGTGACATGTCCCCTAAGGCACATTGCAATCAGAAGTCTATAGCATGAATTTTCATTCATCAAACAGTAAAAGTAGACATCATTTCATGCAAAGCGACAAAGATGAAGCATCTATTTAAGTGGAAGCAAAAGCTGAGAAGTTGTTAGTTTAAGCCTCTTAGACAATGAATACCATACCAGCACTGTAAGGTGTATAAATCTTCCACTTTATTGCTTCAGTCTATCCCTTGAGAACGGACCTGATAATAACATTTCATGAGAACTGGCTGCAGTATCATGCCTCGCGTTTGTTGTTTTTCCTGCCTAGCCTGCCATTACATTCAGCGAGAAAGCTTACATTTCAAACACTGAAGCAAAAAATCCTACATTATTACTGAAACTTGAAGAAATGTTTCAAGTGTAACATGCTTTTGTTAGTTAATAAGGGATTTCATTTTAAAATATTTACTTCTTTTAACCTTGGAGAGATATTTCATTCAACAAATACTGAGTTCCATATCTCTGCTGGAAATTATTTGTTAAGAATGAACAAAAGGAAATACTTATCCTCATATTCAGGTGGCTTAGAGACATTTGGAAAAATGGACACTTCAACAGTTACCATATTACAAGGAAATCACTATCATTAGATCTATATACATTTCAGAGGGTACAGAAAAAGACACCCTAGATTGGCCTGGGGTCATCAGGAAGGATGTGGGTAC
This sequence comes from Furipterus horrens, assembly GCF_987537825.1. Classification (NCBI taxonomy): domain Eukaryota; kingdom Metazoa; phylum Chordata; class Mammalia; order Chiroptera; family Furipteridae; genus Furipterus; species Furipterus horrens. The sequence goes on along the minus strand of NW_028327187.1, from coordinate 98,215,713 downwards.
AGAACACATAGCCTCAGAATTAAGACTTGGAAAACTGATTCATATGCATATTAAATGTAATTAGGTATTATGAATAGAAAGGTAAGAAGGAACCATACAGTCCTTTATTGTCACAGCACATACATTCTGGGGATGGGAGCCAGAGATCATACATAGCTCATTAGGACATGAGTTAATTATAACTGTGATCAAGCTATAAATGAGAGTAACTGAGCTGAGTTTTTCAAGTAAGGAAAGGCTTTTTTTTAATGGTGATATTTGTGGAACTCTAATACTATAAGTAAGAGGAAGTAGTGAAGAGAAAGAGGCAAACACACTCTATACAGAAGGAACCATCTGTGCAAAGGCCCTGGGGCATCACAGAGGAGCAGGAAGAGCAGTACAGCTTGAAAGCATAAGACAGAGGAGACTTGTACATTGTCATACCCTATACTCATTCCTGGGTCCTAGGAGATTTCCTGAAGTGTGCCTGGAACTCTGAAGTCTAAAGCTCAAGTAATCATTTATGTTTATAATGTTTTCATCTTATACACCTAGACTCGGGACATAACCAATAACAACACATGTAGCCAACAATGTTTTGTCAAGTATTGCATCTTTTATAGGTGGAATGTAGGAGTGTCCCGTTGGAGGTTTATGGGAAAGAGAACAGCATAGCAGGGTGGCAGGGACTGCCTGGGGACACTCAATATGTTTCTCAGCTTTACCTTTCTAGACCAGTGGTTTTCAAAGTGCTATCCTTGAACCAATGGCATCACGCCATCCCTGGGAACTTGCAGGAAATTCAAATTCTTAGGCCCTGCCCCAGACTTACTGAATGAAACTCTGAGGGAGAGACCCAGGGATTCTGGTGCACACTCCAGTGTGGCAATCACTGCTGTGGCTAATTTAACCTGCCTCCACAACTCACCCCAACTCTGTCCAATATTAACATTAATAGAAGGGCAAGTGCCAAATGCCCAGGAGTTAGCTATTGTGAGTTATTTTGACATGAGACCACTACATTCTCATCCTGATGCCACCCTGCACTTATGGAGCAAAGTGGGACCTTTAGACTCCTTATGAATGGCTTCTGATTTGAGGCTTAAAATGTCAGGGATTTCACATGTTTGAAGCTTGGACTTAACCTCAAAATAAGTTTGAAACAGAAAGATACAAGGGTGGTGGTGGGGAGGACACCAATTAGTATGAAAATATGTTTCATTCATTCCTTTGTGTAAAGGCTCACGAGAATAGAAGTTTAAACTGCGTAAATATTTATATCCTTACCATAGGCCTTAACTAGATATGGGGAAACAGTTATACGACACTTCCCTCCAGGATAGAGGTGTAGGTAAACATGCTTCGCCTCTGCATACAACTGTAACAAAAATTACAGTTAAACTACAAAACAGATTTCAGCCAGACTTTTTCAGAAAACCAATCTGTATGGAATTCCGACAACCAAGGATTTAAAGAAGCCACATACATCCAGACAGGTAGGAGGGGCTGAGACGCTGAAACACAGAGAGGTGTGGAGAGGCAGAGAACAGGTGGTCCCACACTCACATGTGGTGGATAAAAATCGGGAGTCATACCTCAGAGTGAGTGATCCCGGCCCCAACCCACACACCTAGCCCAGGGTTCAAGCACCAGGATGATAAGTTCCCATAATTTCTGGCTCCAAAAACCAGTGGGGGTTGGGGTGGCACAAGAAACTACAGGATTCTCAAGAGACTTCTATGAAAGGGCTTCCAACAGACTTAGGACTCACACAGACCCTCCCACTCTGGGACTCAGCAACAGGGCAACAGTTGGAAGGGCACAAGTGGCATACAGGGAGAAGGGGAGAAAGTGAATGGCTGGCAAGGGGCAAATGTTGGAAATTCAGCTTCCTCTTGGGCAATCTCAAGAGGCCAGGCAGCAGCACTGTCCCCTCTTGGAGCCCTCCCACACACAGAGCCACAGAGTGGTGAAATGGGTTGTCCCACCCTGGCAATTACCTAAGGCTCCACCCACACAATTTACAGGTGCCTTTTCTACAATAGGCCACACTACCAAGACAGAGACTCAAAGCCGCTCTGCCTAATTTACAGAAACAAACACAGGGAGCCTGCCAAATTGAAGAGACAAGGAAATATGGCCCAAACGAAAGCAGAGAACAAAACTCCAGAAAAAGAGCTAAGTGAAATGGAGACAAGCAACCTATCATATGTAGAGTTCAAAACACTGGTTATCAGAATGCTCAAAGAAATCGTTGGGTATACAACAGCATCAAAAAGACCAAGGCAGAAATTAAAGCTACACTAAGTGCAATAAAGAAAAACCCACAGGGAACCAACAGTGGAGGGGATGAAGCCAAGATTCCAATCTACAATTAGGAATATAAAGAACAAAAAAGCATTCAATCAGAACAGCAAGAAGAAAAATAAATTTTTAAAATGAAAATAGAATAAGGAGCCTCTGGAACATCTCCAAATGTACCAACATCCAAATCATAGAGGTGCAAGGAAGAAAAGAGTAACAGCAAGAAATTGAAAGCTTATTTGAAAAAATAATGAAAGAAAACATCCTGAATTTCGCAAAGGAAATAGACAAACAAGTCCAGGAAGCACAGAGAGTCCCAAACAACTTGGTCCCAAAGAGGACCACATCAAGACACATCATAATTAACATGTGAAAGATTAAAGATAAAGAATCTTAAAAGCAGCAAGAGAGAAGCAGAGAGTTACCTATGAAGGGTTGCCTATAAGACTATCATCTTATTTCTCGAAAGAAACTTTGCAGGCAAGAAGGGACTGGCAAGCAGTATTCAAGGTGATGAAAAGCAAGGACCTACAACCAAGATTACTCTATCCAGAAGAGCTATCATTTGGAATGGAAGGGCAGATGAAGTGCTTCCCAGACAAGGTAAAGCTAAAGGAGTTCATCATCACTGAGCCATTACTATATGAAATGTCAAAGGGACTTAAGAAAAAGAAGATCAAAACTATGAACACTAAAAACACAACAAACTCACAATGATCAACAACTGAATCTAAAAAATAAAAACAAAATCCAACTAAGCAAACCAGAATAGGAACAGAATCGTAGGTATGGGGATCATTTGGAGGATTATCAGCTGGGAGAGGGAAGGGGGAGAGAATGAGGGAAAAGATACAGGGATTAAGAAGTATAATTGATTGGTACAAAACAGACAGGGGGATGTTAAGAACAGTGTAAGAAATGGAGAAGCCAAAGAAATTATATACATGACCCATGGACATGAACTATGATGTGGGAATTGCCTGAGGGAGTGGGGTTATTGGGAGGGGGGAGAGGGAGAAAATTGGGGCAATTGTAATAGTATAATCGATAAAATATATTTAAAAAACAGTAAGTAGTCCCTATGCCTGATTTGCTCTCATATTAAATTAAAATAAACTGCAAATGTTGCCAATAGCTAAAAATCGTGAGATGCCACCTGCAAACTTTTGACCTGGCCACTCTTGAGACTATCTAACAGGATTTTGCAACACTAAATCTACCTTCCTATATGGCAACAATCTGTAAAGTTGAGTATCAGTTGTATTTCATAGACCAAGCATGAGCTTGGGACTGCCACAGTCCCAAGCACCCCTTACCCTCCTTTATGCCCACTCCCATCGCTCTGTGTTCTCTTCCTGGCTCCTATAATGGGCATCTGGATATGCTGCCCTGTGAGTTTTGTCATGGGTTCTTCAACTTCAATACGCATAGAGACTACTTCAGGATTTGGATTTACATTCAGGAGGTCAGGTCTGAGTACATACTTTTCTTTTTTTAAATTTTACTTTCTATGACAGATAACACTCAACACTATTTTATATTACTTTCAGGTGTACACAATAATTATTAGATAATTATATAATTTATAAAGTGACCCCCCAATAATTCAAGTACACACTGGGCACCATACATAATTATTACAATACTATTGACTGTATTCCCTATACTGTACTTTACATCCCCATGACTATTTTTGTAACTGCCAATTTGTACTTCTTAATGCCTTCACCCTTTTTACCCACTCCTGCAACCATTCCCTCCCCTCCAGCAACTAGCAGTATGTTCTCTGAATCTGAGTCTGTTTCTGTTTGGTTTGTTTATTTATTTTGTACTTTAAATTCCATATATAAGTGAAATCATATGGAAATTGTCCTTCTCTGTGTGACTAATTTCACTTAGCATAATACACCCTAGTGCTACCCATGCTGTCATAAAAAGTAATACTTCCTTTTTTAGTGGTATGTAGTATTCCATTGTGTATATATACCACTCAGAGAAGGAAAACTCTGACTCCAAAAAACCTCCGCTGCCTTGCGGCATACCTCTTCAGGGGAAAGGCTAAGGGAGTAAACCCCGACAGAAAATCCGGAGCCGGAGTCCCTAAGGCGGTTTGATGTTGTAGTCAACACTGGCAACTCCTGCGGCGCACCTGAAGCCAAGCTGTATTGACTCCGTCTTTCCCTTGGACACTTCAGCTGCGAAGAGAGGGGGCGTCTGCTGCTTGGGCAACAGCAGACCCTCCATATCACCCTGCCCAGGCTCTGTAGCTTCAGCGTCATCGCAAGATGTCGATTCAACACGGGAGGAGACAGATACCATGTCACTCCCGAGTCGGACTGCACAGCCATTCTCGGCGGTGCAGATAGACTCTTAAGAAGCTACACCATCGTCTCTCGAGACGGACGGCTGCCGCTGCCGCTGCCGATATATACCACTGTTGTGATATACACTCCTCTACTGATGGGTTATTTCCATATCTTTGCTATTGTAAATAACACTGCAATGAACAAAGGGGTGCACATATTCTTTCAAATTCATGTCTTGGGTTTCTTTGGATATATGAGCTCTGTCCAGAAGGTATCCAGCCATGTAACATGAAAAATAGAGACAATTATTGAAGAAGATACAAGATACAAGAAACATTGTACATAAGACAATAACACCTTAGTCTCCTTCAAAGTAGGCACCTTGGCACCTCACACAGTTCTCCCAATCGCCATCAGCTGCCCCATTGTATTTTCCTGAATTGCACTGACAGTCTGAAGTCTCTTCTCTTTCAAAGGTAATTTTAGTTTTGGGAAAAGCCAGAAGCCACAAGATGCCAAATCTGGGCTATAGGGGAGCTAAGCCATCTGGGTGATTTGATGTTTAGCAAAAAAGTCTGCACAAGATTTGATGCATGAGCAGGCACATTGCTATGATGAAGCTGCCAATCACCAGTTGCCCATAGTCGCAGCCTTCTGAACTATCTGAATAGTTTTTGTGGAGGAATGTTCAAAGTGGACAGAAAAATTGATGCAGATCTGTCGGTCTGCTCACTCAGTCATTTTGAATGTGACAGCCACACAGTACACATGCTCACTCAATGGCATCTATCGCCTCTACTGACTAGTACAGTGAAGTCGTCACTGTTCACACATGCGCATTCCGGTCCACTCTCCTTGGCTGCCAGGTTACTTCGATGTCATGCAAACCATTCTCGTTATATTAACAATGGCTTGACTTTTTCTGGACAGACCTCACATACTCAGAAGTGGCTAAACGGCATTTCCATTGTAATTTTTCAAGGAACCTCCATGCTGTTATGCATAGTGGCTGCAGCAATTTGCATTCCCACCAACAGTGCACATGTGTTCTCTTTTGAGATCTTTCATTTCTAAGACATTTGCAGCAGAAGCCAACATTGCTAGGCCATGGATGACACTTTGAATCACAAGAATCTAGGTGAGGATATCATTATATATTTGAAAACCACGGCTAGTCTTTTTATGGTGTGTATGTATGTGTTTGATCTACTAGTTAGCCACTGCTCAGACTTGGAAGATTAAAGAAGCATACACTAATATGATGCTGGCAGGGAAATATAAAAAAAGGGCTTTATACTCATGATGCTCCAACATTCACCATTATTCTAGTATTCTTCTTGACTAGAGTGGTGATAGGCCTACTGAAGCTGCTCTCCCTCACTGATCCCCACAACATCTCACAGTGACTACTATATAATTAGGGAACATGCTCTTTCCAGTCATCGTGCTTAGTGCACCATTTATTTAAAAAGAGACAAATCCCAAAGAGGAACACAGGATTTGCTTAAGGATGAAACTTCTGAGAGGCAATGAACTTGGAGATAAGACAAGTTGAAAAAAAGATGATGCCTCGGCGGGGCACATCTGTGAAAAGCTTAACTTTGTATGGTTTCCCTTTGGGCTACAGGAACAATTAGTTTTAATATAATGTTAAAAAACATTTTGCTTTCCCATTGTTGTTACTTTAGATATTCTAATTATCCAGTGATATCTGGTCAGTCTTTACTGCCTTCCGTGCTGGGGTCATATGAAATAAACAAACAGGTGCTAAAAGGTGCTATGCTTTCTTCACTCGCTGAGGCCTGTGTGAATGACAGGCCACAGTGTCTAGGGTGAGCAGCAACAGGGAAGTGAGTAATGGCCCGTGACAATGCATGGACAGAGGAAGAAGCAACCATGAGAACAGACTGACAGTTGGCAGATGGGAGAGGGTTTGGGGGACTGAGTGAAAAATGTGAAGGGATTGAGAAGTATAAATGGCAGTTACAGAACAGTCATGGGATGTAAGTACAGCATAGGAAATAAGAGTCAATCGTCGTCGTCGGCGGCGGCAGCCGTCCGTCTCGAGAGACGATGGTGTAGCTTCTTAAGAGTCTATCTGCACCGCCGAGAATGGCTGTGCAGTCCGACTCGGGAGTGACATGGTATCTGTCTCCTCCCGTGTTGAATCGACATCTTGCGATGATGCTGAAGCTACAGAGCCTGGGCAGGGTGATATGGAGGGTCTGCTGTTGCCCATGCAGCAGACCCCCCCTCTCTTCGCAGCTGAAGGGTCCAAGGGAAAGACGGAGTCGATACAGCTTGGGTTCAGGTGCGCCGCAGGAGTTGCCGGTGTTGACTACAACGTCAAACCGCCTTAGGGACTCCGGCTCCGGATTTTCTGTCGGGGTTTACACCCTTAGCCTTTCCCCTGAAGAGGTATGCCGCAAGGCAGCGGAGGTTTTTTGGAGTCAGAGTTTTCCTTCTCTGCTGTACCCTGACTGGAAGATCGAACCAGCGACACTTAGCTCGCAGGCCGATGCTCAATCCACTGAGCTAAACCAGCCAGGGCAAAAATAAGAGTCAATAATACTGTAATAACTATGTAAGGTGACAGGTGGTTCCTGGAAATATTGGGGTGATCACTTCATAAGTTATAAAAAAATATCTAACCACTACACTGCACACCTGAAACTAATATGAAATAATACAAAATGTGAACTGTAATTGAAAAATAAAAATTAAAAATTTAAGAAAAACCATTTTTAATTTAAGTAAAGAAAGAACTTTCATCATTGGTAGATCTTTTTAATTTTATACTTTGTGACTCAATTATCAAAAACTTCTGTAATTTTGAAGCAGAATTTTGAAATTACCACTTTTCTAAAAGGAGGGTGGGGGGCAGAGAAGAGAAGAAAGTCCTTATTTGAAACATTTAAAACCAGAAAAAGAAAATTCAAGAAGTTAACTCTTTAAAAATCCATTTAATACATTTTTTATGGTTCATGAAGTGTTATTAAACAGATGCCTAGTTTCATGATTATAAAATATTTCTATCTTTTTTTATGAGAATGACCCAATTGGACTTTCAGACAGACTCACAGATACATAGAAAGGAAAATTGTGATTTAAACAATAATCCTCAAAGTTTAGATAGATGCCAGTGATCTGGAAACCCCATAAGGAATAACTGTCTTTAAAAATGTATACCTTTGTCTCCTTTTGCTGAATGAATGATATTGTGAACATGTAACCTGTCTCTCAGAATTTTGTCACTTATGTTAGCAGCTGGTCCCAATCAATATAAAGTTGAAAATCCAGAGCCGAAACCATCAATGTGTTTATAACCATGCAGGGCACTTCTTAAGCATTTTATTAAGAGATAGCAATGTGTTAGGTGCGAAGGAAATGGAGGTGAGTAGCTTAAGAGTGCAGGCAATTCCAAACCTTCCTTCACAGGAACAACACATACAGATGAAAGCCCTAATGTTGTGTAGTTTCAACTGTGACACAACATTCAGTTAAGAGAGAGGTGACAGATAATTCCTGTGTGCTCACTGGGGCACAGGCCATTTGGTTTACACAGAAGGCCTGATTGGACCAATAACACAATAGTCAGGGAGCCTCTGGTTTTCCCCTGTTGCTAATTGCTGTATTATGGTGGAAATGTCACCTAGGAAAACCTGGTCTTAGTCCTGTCCTTACTTGCTCTCTAGGCTCACGTGTCATTTTACCCTTTTAGAGCATTTAGACCTCAGGAAGAAATATCAGGATAACAGTGTTCTGCGGGAAATAAATGACTATGATTCCATGGCCTTAGGAGGCCTGCATCTGCTTTCTTTTTGAGATAAAAGAAGGAACTCTGGCTCTCCAACTTAGTGCAAGAACTAGGCTGGGGTCAGGTGTTTGTAATCATTTTCTAATAAAGCTGACTCTGTGCAAAATTGGGTTTTCTTCTTTCACAGTAACCCGAAATCCAATAAACACTTCTGAGAATCGCAATCCATCACACAATCAATCGATTGATTTTTAAGAAAATAAAAAATTGACTCTTTAACAAAATAATGATCTATTTGAAATATATAAAAAAGAAGTTATGCATGTATTTTCAACTGTGCATGGGTTGAGTAACTGAAATCACACTGATGAAAACTAAACTTAATGTATTTACTTACTCAAACTGTTGGCTTGAAAATCTTAAAATGGTTTTAATGAATGGATTATAGAGTCAATTTTAGCTCAGGAGTTTTGTAAAGGCAACTAGATTCTTCCAAAAGGCTCACATATGCTAAAATATGTAGTTATTTTAACTGCCTTGTATGAGTTTTTGTTTCATTTACTCTTTTAAGAAAGTGATTAATAAAGGTGATGTTTAAGTCTGGTTTTTGTGAAAATTATTATAGAAAGGTGAATTATTTCCAGCCAGCTGACTCCAATAAACATTCAGGGTTGAAAATAATTTTGTTGTTTTTCAAGACTGAGGCAAAACTTTTACTTCAGCCCTTTGATGCTCACAAGTGGCCAATGTTGGCACAGTTGGGGCCCAGGCAGCCTGGCCATGTCAAGAATAACATGAACCAGAGACATAACATCGAGGCAGGTTTACGAAACGGAATGTCTATACCCAGTTTTTTATACACAAATTACATTACAGAAGTTGTTAATTATCTGTTAAATACCAATTCTGACCTTGTACAATTTGTGACTCTTGTTTGTTTTTTTCTTTTTACTGAATTTACTGGGGTGACATTGGTTAATAAAATCATATAAGTTTCAGGGTACAATTCTACAACACATCATTGGTATGTTGTATTGTGTGTTCACCACCCCAAGTCAAATCTTTGATCATCACTTATCTCCCCTTTACCCTCTTCTGCCTCCTCCCACCCCTTTTCCCTCTGGTAATCACCACAATGTTGTCTGTTCTATGCATGTTTATAAAATTATTCCCTTCACCTCTTTCACCCAGCTCCCCAACCCCCTCCCCTCTGACAGCTGTCAGTCTGTTCTCTGTATCTATGAGTCTGTTTCTATGTTGTTCGTTAGTGGATTTTGTTCATTAAATTCCACATGTAAGTGAGATCATCTGGTGCTTGTATTTCTCTGACTGGCTTATTTCACTTAGCATAACACTCTCCAGGATTTTAAGATATAATTGTCTTTATAAAGAAACAATTATATTTATCATGCATCAGACAACAGACGTATTACTATAATTACTCCTAATGATGCAGGGATTGTTACTAGCCCAATTTAAAGATGGGGAAAAAAAATTCACCTGGGTCGAAAGGCAAGCAAAGTGGGGCAGGAGTGAGAAAATCGGGCGATTCAGCCCTGAGGCCTACTTCACCATCATGCCATACTGCGTGAACTAATATTATTTTGTTTATAGCAATGACTTCTTTTATATTTAATCCTCATTTCATTCACAGCAGTACTTATCAGCATGGAAGATAACAGACAAAAAAGGAAGGTCATTTAGCGGGATTTTATAGAAATTATCATTAATAGAGACTTTTACTTTTTCTTCTTACCAAAATAAAGTTAGTCACTATTGAGCAATTGTTCTTAGCATGAGGTTTACATAAATGATAGAAACTACAATTCTTGATTTTAATAATGAAAGAAAAACAGTGAGACTCAGTTTCCCTCAAACATGTGGTAACCAGGTAAAATGAATGACCAAATGTTTTAAATATTTATAATGTTTCATTAAATGTACGAGTCAGAAAACACACTCTATCATAGGCCCTCCAAAAAGCAAACACTGCTTTAAAATAGAAAAGCAGTATTGAATTGTCTAAATAAAAGTTTCAATAATGTGTACCAACATATGGAAATGGGTTTTGCTGTATGGCAGTAATGAATAGGTCATCAAAAGAACATCAGTAGTTTTCAACTCCCAAGGTTTGCAACATTTATCAAATATCAATGATTGCCTCTGAAATATAAGGGTTAAAAGTGAGAACCTCAGAGGCTGTTTGGTGGCTGCATTAAGAAGAAGCCTCAAGACTTCCAGCCAAGATGGAGGCCTACACAGACAGGCTGCATCTACCTTCACAACTAAGAAGAATACAACTATCTCAAAATTAGAGACAACCAGAAGTTCCAGAAAATCAAGCTGCATGGAAGTCCAACAAACAAAGATATAAAGAAGACATACTCATCCAGAGAGGTAGGAGGGGTGGAGTCAGGGCAGAGAGGACACAGTGCGATGGCAGCAGCAGTGGTGTCAGCGGCGGGCTGGCGGAAAGTGCAGTCACACGTTTTAAAAAGTAGTGAGTAAAACCTGGGGAGCGCTCCCAGCACCAGACCAGACAGCACAGCTCATGGTCCCGGCGCCAGGGAAAATCAACCCTCATTGCTTCTGACTATGCAGACCAGTGGGAGTTGGGGCGGAGGAAGAAACTGCCAGTCTCTCAGCAGAGTTCACTTGTTTAAAGGGCCCCTACAGTTCTAGAATGTCTGCAGACCCACCCACTCTGGGAACGATGGCCAGGGCAACAGCTAGAGGGGCGCCAGTCCCATATGGAAGTGGGAGAAGTGCCTAGAAAAGGGGCGAGTGCTGAGCAAGCAGCTTTGTTCCCTCTCAGACCCCTCCATCACATAAAGCGCCATAACGTGGTGAAACGGGTTGTGCTGTACTGATGAATCCCTAAGGCTCCACCCCTTACAATGTAACAGGAGCAACAGCTCTACCTAAGACACAGAGGCAAACAAACACAGGAACCCATTAAGATGAGGAGACAGAGAAGTATGGCCCAAAATGGGGAACAGATCAAGGTTCCAGTGGGAGAACTAACTGATGAGGAGATAGCCAACCTAACAAAAAGGAGATAGCCAACCTAAAAGATGCAGAGTTCAAAACACTGATGATAAAGATGCTCACAGGCTTCACAGATATGCTTTAGTAAGGCAAAGAGATAAAGGAAAAAGTGAAGGCTATGCTAAATGAAACGAAGGAAAATCCACACAAAACCCATGGTGAAGGGAAGGAAACCAGGGTTCAAATCAATGATTTGGAACATAAGGAGTAAAACAACAGTCAACCAGTACAGTAATTTACAAAGGGGAATCTTTAAGATACTAGAGGAGAGGCTTAGGAACCTCTGGGACAACTTTAAATGTGCCAACATTCAAACCATAGGGGTGCCAGAAGGAGAAAAAGAAGAGCAAGAAATCAAAAACTTATGTGAGAAAATAATGAAGAGAAACTCCCCATATTTGGCGAAGGAAATAGACATACATGTCCAGGAAGCACAGAGAGTCCCAAACAAGCTAGACCCAAGGAGGACCACGTCAAGACACATTGTAATCAAAATGTCAAAAATTAAGGATAAAGAATCTTAAAAGCAGCAAGAGAAAAGCAGAGACTTACCTACAAGGGGGTGCCTATAAGACTATCAACTGATTTCTCAAAAGAAACTCTGCAGGTAAGAAGGGATTGGTAAGAAGTATTCAAAGTGATGAAAAGCAAGGACCTACACCCAAGATTTCTCTATCCAGCAAAGCTATCATTTAGAATGGAAGGGAAGATGAAGTGCTTCTCAGACAAAGTAAAGCTAAAGGAGTTCATCATGACCACGCCATTATTATATGAAATGTCAAAGAGACTTAAGAAAAAGATTAAAATTAGGAACATTAAAATGACAACTCACAACTATCAACAAATGAATCAGGAAAACAAAAACAAAAGCAAACTAAGCAAACAATCGGAACAGGAATAGAATAATAGATATGGAGATCATATGGAAGTTTATCAGTGCGGAGGGGGAAGGGGGAGAAATTGGGAAATGGTGCAGGAATTAAGAAGCACAAATGGTGGGTACAAAATAGACAGGGGGAAGTTAATAATAATATAGGAAAGGGTAAAGGCAAAAAACGTATATGCACGACACATGGACATGAACTAAAGGGGGATCGTTGAAGGGAAAGGGGTACTGGGTGGAGGGGGCAAAGAGGGAAAAATTGGGGCAACTGTATTAGCATAATCAATAAAATATACTTTTAAAAAATAAAAAAAAGAATAAAAATTAAAAAATACCAAAATGCTAAACTTTAATAAGTAACTCACCAGATACTGAGTGCTTGCAACAATAAAATATAATCCAATCTCCCCCCAAAAAATCTTGAATGAATAAGTGGTATCATTTAATTAGAAGACATAGAACAAAAATGCAACCACTTTCCCAATCAGATATATCAGAATTAAGATTATAAAAATGTCAAATTCCATTAAATGTGCTCCTGTCGAGCCAACCTATTAATTTAATTTGAATCATTTTTTTAGTCATAAATCAGAATGTGATCATTTTGCCCCTTGTTAAGTCAGTGACACTGTTTCTCAAATGTGGGAGAAGCCTTTTTTGGAACTTTCCTGCCTCAGAACCCTTATATTTGCTTTCATTTGCCACAGCTATCTGCATGGCTGCCTCCTCCTTTCATTCAAGGCTCTCCTTAAATATTACATCACAGAGGTCTTCGCCAACCAACCACATACACACAAGGATCCACACATGTCACATTCTAAATCTATTCCTTGACTTTTTCCCTATTTATCATTTGATGTCATCTGATATGATATATAGATTTTTAAATTGTCTATCTCCCCACCACTAAGACTGCAAGCTCAATAACAGAGGGAGTTGGTCTGTACCCTGATATTTTCCTGGTATCTAATATAGTGCTAGGAATATAGTAGTAGATAAGAACTGTTAGATGGGTGGGTGAACCTATTAAACTTAATTTTCTAATTAATATTATTTATCTTGTGAAAAGGCATGGTTCCAGGAAAATGCTACTTTTGAGTCTCATTTCTATGAATTCTGGAGATGTGGCTTTTCTGTTTATAATTTAAGCCATATGAATCACAAACTTTATATTACTGGAACAAGGATTAGCCATGTATTACCTGCACGTGTACAGAAACAAAATTGTCATGCCAACCATATCCATTTTGACCTGATCAAATTACTGTATTAATAACCACTGTGAATTAGGTTGGTCAATAATTGTCAATACTCCCATATTGTTTCTATTATATATTCTTGCATGAGGATTTTGCTCTTCTATTAACCACCCACGGGAAATGGTATCAACAGCTGAGGACTGGTTGAGTCATCACCACCACCATCTTTGGAGCTTCTAAGAAAGCAGTTAAAGTGTTTGGCCCACTGCAGTTGGTAGAAAAATAGTTACAGAAGATGTTGAAAATAGTGCTCTACAAATGAGTATGGATTTATAATTTTTAACATAATTGTTTCAACTAGATCAGTGCTTCTCAAACTTTAATGTACTTAGTAACCATCTCTGATCTCATTCAATTGCAGTTTGTGCTTCTGTAGATCAGGGTGAGGGCCGAGATTGTGCATTTTTAAAAAGGATTTTATTTATTTGTTTTTAGAGAGAGGAAAAGGTAGGGAGAAAAAGAGGGAGATAAATGTTTATGTGTGGTTGCTTCTCACATGACCTGAACTGGGGACCCGGCCCACAACCCAAGCATGTGCCCTGACTGGGAATTGAACCAGCAACCCTTTGGTTGGCAGGCAAGTGTTTAATCCGCTGAGCCACACCAGGCAGGGCAGATTGTGCATTTTTAGCAAGTTCTCTGGTGATGTTGCTGTTGTTGGTCCTTGAACTCCCTTGATCTACAAGGAAATTTTTTTGAAATTATTGAAAGAATGAAAAAGGAATTAATAAAACTTCAATATAAATTAAAAGGTAAGAGTCTGAGATTATGCAGTGTTAAAATGTTCACTGCAACAAATGCACCTGCCACACTGGAACGGCCTAAAGAAATGAATTCATTTGTTCATTCGCTCATTCATATTTTCACATATGCAATATGTTCGTCACTTCACTTGTGACAAAACCACCCACCCAATTTGTCCAGTACCTCCTTTGTTCTATTTGTTCTCACATATGCTATCTCATTTCATGATTGGAACAGACTTTTTTTTTTTTTTTTTTTCAAAGATGAGCCAGATTAGTTAGACAACACAGGGGAACAATTTTTAACATAATTCCTGGTGAGTTTGATTTTTCAGCTGTTTTAAACTCAAATTGGCATGCTGATTTCAAAACTGCAGTTAGTTTTCTTCTATCATGTCAAGTTTTTTCTGTACAGCTTATCTTAATGTGACCACTCTAGGCTGGATCAAGCCTGGATCAGGGGAAGCACTAGTGCTCTCCTATTGGCTGAGAGCAAACCTCCCTTGAGTGGGGAGGGGTGGAGGATGACCTTGGAGACCAGTGACAGGTTCATACTTGTCTAGGCTATTCAGTTACACATGAGACAGTGTGGTGAGAGGTTGTGTGCCGCTCTATAGAGTGAATCGTATTCCAAAGTGTAGTCTGAGTTCTTGTCCGTATACAAGGAGTTAGCAGAATTTATTTTTTTATTTACATACATACTTATTTCCTTTCCTTCAGATCATGTCTGCCTCTGCTATTTCTCATCGTAAGTGCCCAAACAACCCTGATTCGTTTTGTTCTATCTGTGGCAGTTTCACCATTCCCAGTCAAAGGACAAACATCAGCACATTTGTCAGGCAGGCCTATTTTGCATATTTTAAAGTAAAACTTGGTGATCAAGATAAGTCTTGGGCCCCTCACAAGGTGTGCAAGCAGTGTGTTGAGAGTATGGATGTGGACGAAGGGAACATGTGACAAATTGCCATTTGATATACCTATGGTTTGGCGAGAGCCCAGAGATCATTCAAGCGACTGTTACTTTTGTAGAGTGAAAATGTCAGGATATAACAAAAAATAAATAAATGTAAAATAGAGTGTCCTAGTCTGCCATCAGCTATATGCCCAGTGCCTCATTCAGCTGAAATCCCAGTGCCAGTTTTCATTGAACTACCCTCTTTTGAAAAACAAGTATGGTGAAGAACTAAGTGACAGCAATGATGAAGATTTTGAAATTGAAGATGACTCAGTTTGTAAGAGACTTGATCAGCGTGAGTTGCATGCATGATTTGGCATGAGATTTGGGACTCTCCAAAAAGGCTTCAAAACTTCTAGTATCAAGACTGCATGAGAAAAACTTGCTTGAAAAAGGAGCGAAGGTATCCTAATTTTGATCAAGAGAACATGCATTTCTGCAGTACTTTTGAAGTGACAATGGCTTTGTGTATTGCCGTAACATAGTGGTTAATGGAGGAATTGGGAATTCCAATCTATAATGCAACTGAATGGCAACTGTTCATTGATAGCTCAAAGCAGAGCAATTTATATGGTGCAGTCCCAATTGGGCATTCAGTTTGTTTTCGCGAAGAATATGAAGACATGAAGAGAGTCATTGATCTGTTTCAATATCACAAGCACAATTGGATCATCTGTGTTGACCTTCAAATGGTCTGCTTTCTTCTTGGTCAGCAACGTGAGTACACCAAGTATCCCTGTTTTCTGTGTATGTGGAACAGCAGAGCTCACGAGGAGCATTGGGCAGCCTCCAAGATCTGACCTCAAACCTGGTGATCCAAACATTCTACATGAGCCACTTGACAGAAAGAACATTCTATTTCCACCTCTGCACATAAAACTGGGTCTCATGAAGCAATTTGTTAAAGCTTTGCCAACTGAAGGGGACTGTTTCAAGTATCTCATTTTGCCATTTCCTAGCCTGTCATTTGAAAAGATAAAATACCTTAATATGTCTGTTTGGTAGCAGAACTTGACTACTTGTCCACAATTTGATTTACAGTAACAATATATAGCCTTTATATGAATAAAATAACTCTAAATAAACAGTATATCCAGGTAAGTTTTTCTTTATTTTCCTCTCTATGTACATTTTGTATGATTTTTGGGACAAAGGGAGGGTATCATGTACCTTAAAACACTGATGTGATAGAGAAAAACTGGGGTCATTTTTGGATTCAGATGCCAAAAGTTAGTCAAAAACAAGTGTCAGATCTAATTCAACGAAAATTGTGTTCCCCAGTGTAATGTTTTCTTTCCAAAGTGTGGGTGGTAGTTTACAATTACTTTCCACATGATAGCTTGTATCTTCACCCAGACACTATTCATCTCTCTCCTCCTGCTGATGGAATCCAGAGTGCAACTTTACTTGTCCTTCTTACTGACTCGCTTTTCCCTCCACGGCCTAAGCACCATTATCAGAGAAGGTGACGGAACTGACTGTGCTTATCTTTGATTCTTGATAGAAATGTCAGTAAATCTCTTTTGCTCTCCATAGGTCTCATTTTTCAATCAAATTAATTATTTTATTCATAGAGAGGAATATCTTCTGTTGTCTCCTTGTAATTCCACGGTTGGAAGCTTTGTCTTCTTTTATTTATTTTTTTCTCTTTCCCTCACCTCCCACCACCCACAGGCTATTTTGCAGCATAAAATAAAACAAAACAAACATCACTTTTGCCCTCATCCTAAGGTTTCCAACTTCAGCATGTCAACAGACATTGTCTTGTCCCAAAAATTGTATTTGAATTATGCAATTCGGGGCATTTAATTCATTTCAATTTCATCAACATGATTAAAGATCTGTAATTGACTAATAGTTATATGTTTGTGCCAAAGCACTTTGTGGCTAGAGATATCTTACAAATGTGTTTATTCTATTAGCTTTCACTTCGTCACCAATTCACCTCCATGAAGAAACCAGAATTGGAGAGAAAAGGAATTCATAAGGAAATAATCAATGGAGACTGGAATAAAAATGAGGAAGAAAGGAAGAAGAAGCATCCACACATTTTATTTTGTTACTTATATACCTTTGCAAGTTTATTTTGAATGTTTCAGTTGAAAAACTGAAACATCAAATGTAATTTAGCCACCCTACTCTAGTTCCCTTAACCCCATAGAAAACACCCTGCAAACATAACCTTTGCAAAGACAGAAATGAGTGGGACAATTAGAACAGGCTGGAGAAAAAAGAGTGAAAGATATAAAACAGGCAAAACTAAGCAGTATAGTTAAAATATCCCATGGCTAGTCATCTTATTTATAATGATGATCATTCTTTACATTTTGAAATCATGCTGCTTTAACAATCTACTTTTTCCTACCCTGTCTCAGCCAATGTCCTTTATAGAGGTTTCCCAGATACATGGAGCTGCCGCTGTTTCCTAATCAGAAACTGAGGATTACAGAGGCAAATAAGTGTGTAAGAAAATGAGACTTTATCCTTAGGTAAACTAGGACATGCTTATTAACACGAAGTGAAAATGAGGGCAATTGGTTACCTCCATGCTTTTCAAATTTCTTGTTTTGTTTGATAAGCATTGATGGTTTCTAGGCTAAATTGTGTTTGCTAGATGCAACCTGTATAAAGGGAGCATGTGCATGTATGTATGAGGCTAGGATATCTACCTCCAAAGCAAAAAACATCCTGTCAAAAAGGCTAAAAAGGAAACAAAAATAAATACAGTGGGAGTGGTTTATTAATTAAATACCTTGCTAAGAGAGTGGAATGCACCCACATATTACCACAACTACCCTGGCATGAGACTCCAGCCTCTCTTACATGTACTCTCTTCTTCCAGTGGCACACTGCTGTTTTGTTCCCTGCCCCTCTTCTACCGAAAACTGTCTAATTGCCTCTTCTTGCGCTTATGCTAGAATTCAAAACCCTTGCCCTCTACCCTGGTTGACAACGTCATACATGATGAGACTCCTCCCTGTATTTCAACCCCATCCCTCAGCTGTCTAACCTTCCCTGCTGCCACTCTCCAATCACACTGGTCTTTTGGTCCCGTTAACGAGCCAAGTGGTCCCTATTGTCAGGTCTTTGCATTGACTGCTCCCTGTCTGGAATGTACTTCTTGATTCAAAAGCGGTGGTTCCTTCTTATCAGTGAAACTTGACATTGAATGATGCCAGCACAGAAACAACATTTCTGGATCATAAAAGCTAAATAAAGTAGCCCCTCGAATATTCTCTTTCACATTAGCCTTTAAGCTCTTCAGAAAAGTTATTTCTATCTGATGTTTCCATTGTGTTCTTTTTTTAATTGAGTGTCAGCCTCTCTAGAGGTTAAGGAGATCTCTGGACTTTTGGTCTTTTTTGATCATTACTGTGTCCCCAGGGCCTTGAAATGTATCTGACATCTCAAGGTACTCCATTAACATTTGTTAACACCTGCGCACGCGTGCATGCAGGTGTGTGTGTGTGCATGCATATGTATATAATGTTATATATAGTATTATATATAATAATATATACATAGATATATATCACAAGGAATATATATCAAATATAATTTGGTTATTGTTGGTAAATATGTTGGCAGATAATCCTTACCATTGTCAAGTAAAAATATGCACAGATTTTAGTTATGAACTTATCTGTATTCCCAACCAATTTCTTTTACTTTTGTTATTAGATAGCAAATTAAGAGTTCTAGCATGCCTTTAGCTACATTTCATATGACTAGACAAATGTTAATTAGCATTCTCCTCATCACTAAGCCTACGTTTAGGCAAGGCTGATGGCTTCTGGCTGGGTCTATTAACAGCCTGTCTTTGGGACAGAAATGAGAGGTGTGAACAAATCCACTTTTGTTTACTAGCAATTTACTCGGCCATCCTATTCCAAAGCAATAATATGTCTGGAAACAAGAGGTGATCCTCTCAATTGAAGCTAATCAACATGACCATGGTAATTAAAACTGAACAGATAACAATTTCTTAAAGCATTAAATAAAAGCCAGAATCATTAATTTTTCAATACTAACAATGTCAGATTGTCAGTCAACTTTTTGTTTTCTCCAAAAAAATCTACCACAAATCAGGTCCCGTATAGCTTTCATAATGGCTTATCTGATTTAGAGTGTAATAGATTTTATGCATGAATACACACAGTTAGTAAGTGTTATGGAATAGTCACTGTTATTTATAAACTCGCAATAGATTTCTGAATGTGCTTTGCTTAAATAATACTGTGTGTGTGTGTGTGTGTATTTCAAAAAATTATCCAGAAAAGACTATATGCTGCTAGTGGTTCAATATGTGTGTCTCATTTTTAAAACTCTACATCTTACCAAAAGCTCTGTTAGCTGAAAGGTTGTGCTTGCCCTCCTGGTAATCATTCTAAAAGCTTCTACACAAACCAAAGTCCCCATATCCTCTCAAAGAAAAACTAGGTTTTGAATGTTAATCCTAGCTGAGTGGTGATAATTACCATTTTAGGTTTCCCACCCACCAGTAGGATATGAGTGTGGAAATTACACACACACACACACACACACACACACACACACACACACGTGTGTGTGTGTATACTATCATGATTCACCTTTCCTGCCACTCACGTCTCCAACTGCAATTAATTAATTGACTAGTATGACTGATTAATGCCACATTGTTAGTCCTATTGGAAAAACAAGCAGGGAACAATGGGGGTACTTAGCCTCCAGAGGAAGATGGGAAAATAGCAAAGGAGGAGGTTGGATTTGAAAGACTTTCAAATTCTGTCTGTGGTTGCTCTGTTTCAGTTGCACAGATAGGAGCAATCAGAAGAATTTTGGAACATGACCACATGCAGGCAGTTCTATATCATATGCTTTATAATGATAAATGGGTGGAGTAAATTAGTTGACCCTTGGGTATGGGGGGATGTGGTCCAAACTCAATATTTACAATATGGTAATTATAACCCTCACCTCAACGGTTAGTTGCAATCATCCAAATGACCACAGCAGGGGAAAATGTCAATATGCATAGACTAGCACCTCCTGGTTCGGAATATCAATATTTGTGAAAATTCTATCTTCTATATGCCTTCCTCATTCTTTCAAAAGATATGAGCTCCAAAATGTGTATCCCCCTCCCTGCTGTCACACTATAATTTAGTACTGGAATCACAATCCTCCCAGCATATCTAATGAGTTTCTTTGGTCCTATTTTAAAGCTTTTAATCTTCATAAATAATAGCTAAGTAAACTTAAGATGCTTGGACAGTTTCTTTAGCTTAATGCATTCAAATCCACAGTTGGCACTTCATTTCTTTTCATTTAAAAATAAATCTATCTTGTCTCGATAGGCTCTACATGAATAGACACTCCTAACAATATAAATCAGAGCAACACATAAAGAATGATGAGATCTTACGTGTTACCTTTATGAGAAAAGTGCCATTTTCAAAAATGTCTTCCAAATTCTTTTTGGATTAAGTCAATGTATTTTCTTAAAGTACCTCAGGACCATACACTACTTACATTAAGGATTTCCAAACACAGATGAGAAATGTATTTTTTTCAGGAGGATGTCCATAAACATATAAGAGATTAATAATATATTTGAGGGCTTTATTTCCAAAGAGAAGTTTCCTGTCACCTATACCTAATAGGTGGTTGTATGCATAGGCAGCCCTCGGTTTATGGAGCCTCGCTTTATTGCACGTCACAGATGCAGCGATTTTTACAAATGGAAGGCAAGACCCTCTGTCACCAAAAAGATTACCTCTGGCTCCATTATAATACTCCCTTTATCCCGTGGTCTGGAACCAGCTACAATATCTGAGCTGTGCCTGACTATGGCTTCCTGTATCTACTTCCATGCCTTCCATAGTCACTTTTTAACTTTTGGAAAGAAGTTGGAAAATATTAACTAAAAGAACAATTTGGCAACTTTTCAAACATAGCTCTGTAGAAACCGGTCCTTCCATCCAACATGGCCACTTCAATTATGAAAGTGAAAACCATAATGCCAAGTGATAAACCAATGAAAATGTCCCCTGCAGAAGAGCTCCGCATGCTTTTGAAACAAACTGAGACTCCTGATGTCAGCAAGAAACTGCAACAGACTAATTGTAGCATGCCAAAGCATGCAGCTTTTAGAAATCAAAAACACTTACTTGCTTTGCTTCTCCACGCTAGCTACCCTGAGGCACTCCCATCTTGAATTGAGGAGATTCATCTGCTCTTGTACTTCTGTTTCTTCTTCTTCTGATAACTTCCCTGCTCCAATCAGCTGACTTCCCAATTGTAGGACATTACCAACCCGTCCCTGATGGGACGTCAAGTCCATCATGTACCCCTGACAAGGACAGAAGTTGACAGCGGTGATTAACACTTCATGGGAATTATGAAGGTTTTCACTATTTTTTCTTTTTTAAATAATTAATTTGTACTGTATTTTTTCCATTACTATTTAGTCCCCTTATACATCCCTCCCCCAGCAATCACCACACTGTTGTCCATGCCCATGAGTCCTTTTTCCTTTTTTCTCGATCCCTCCACACCCCCAGAGCTGTTATCTGCTCTCCATCTGTCTATCTCTGTTTTGCTTGTTAGTTCAGTGTGTTCATTAGATGTGTAGCCCATGTAAAGTATATCCCCAGTAAAAATACTTTTTTTCAATCAAACCCAATACTTTTTTAATGCGATTAAAGAAAATAATTAACTTAGGTCACCTTCTGCAGAAGCAGACCCTGAGATTAGGGTTTGTGTGCAAGCGACTTAGTAAGGAAGAGCTCCCAGAGTTGACCTGAAATGGAGTTGAAGGAGGACACAGGACAGGGAAGGAGAGGAGGGTCAGTATGTGTGTTATCTCAGGAAGTGTCCTAGCAGGGCAGTGACACCATATAGGGAGTGTGGAGTGTATGTTACAGTTCAGCATGGCCTTGACCTAAGAAAAGGGAGCCAGGCTTTCGTATTCCTGGTTGAGTCACTGCACACCCCTATCTCAGCACATTCAAGTGAGGGTCCTCCAAGTCAGAACTTCAGAAGCTGGCTATTGGAACCCCAAGCCCAAGAACATTTCCTTGTTTCCATCTCCAAATAAAAACTAAATTACCAAGTAAAGTCTATGATCGTCTGACCACTAGGCTGCACACCTGAAACCAATGCAAAATAAAATGGAAAGAAAACAAAACCAAAAATAAAATTACAAGAAGACCAGGATCTTACACAGGGATCGGCCTAAAAAGACATGCCACAATAATAAGTCGCGCACTCTGTTTCCTAAAATTGGTG
Source organism: Furipterus horrens (assembly GCF_987537825.1). NCBI lineage: Eukaryota > Metazoa > Chordata > Mammalia > Chiroptera > Furipteridae > Furipterus > Furipterus horrens. The sequence continues at coordinate 98,193,204 of NW_028327187.1, read as the reverse complement.
TTTTGCTTTACCTCATGAGCATGAAACTGCTCCTTCACTTCCTCTACATTGTTAGAAATCTCTCCCTGTGCTTGCAGTGTGTCCTCAGCTGAGAGAAGCCATGAGAGTACTTCCTCCAGAGCTGTCTGGTAACCATCCAGGCTCACTTCGGTCCCCATCAATGAACTGCCAAATGACTTGCCTTCAGGAGCTTCCGAGCGCTGAATAAAATAAATTGGGCGTTATACAATTAGTATTTTTGCAGACTGTTCCAGTACATTAGACGATAAAATGAATGAAATATTTAGAATGCGAAAAATGTCCATGTGCAGTATCAGAGACAGGAACAGCAGACTCACAGAATCGTGCACGTGCATTTTAATAGCCTCACGAGCATACCTGCAAATGTTCAAAGGCTGCCTGAAACCCACTTCAACTTAATATTTTATTAAACTTCTTCTGGATTACTATAAAGAGTGGGATTAATACATCATTTCTTCATGTTATATTTGAAATGCTATGAATTTTCATCCACAGGTAACTTCTTTTCAGTTCATGTTTTAAAGTGCTTTATGTACATATTATTGGTGTTATAGTTACATACATTTGCAATGGCATTAAATGGAACATCTCTTTCCCAAAACCATGAGGCAATAAAATATTTCTGAAAATTTACAGAGCAGCAGAGTTATCAGTATGAAAATAAGGGAGGAGGGATAAAAGTTAAACAGAAATACCTCAGTTATACATCTGAGATTTCTAACAGTATAATGACTTCTAGGAATTAAGCCTTTATTTCCAGAAGGCCATGGTTTAAATAGCAAGATATTATCATAGGAGCAATAAAGTATAAAGTATTTGCTTCCTCATTGAATATGCAAGAAATTAAGTGAGACTCACAACAGTTGTCTTAGAATTTCTACTGGAACCCTGAAGCTGGAAACAAAGGGGAAAAAGTGTCCATAATTCTCAGGAGGAGATCCAGGTTACTGAAGTAGGAATTGCTAAAAGGTGGCCACAAAACTGGCTCCCTACCCCTTGGTCCACTCTCTAGCTCAGAGGTGTATAAGCAGCAGCAAGGAGAGTGGAGAATTCTGGTGAGATGATATTCCTCTGGGGGGCTCTGCATGGCCACACCTTCTCCCCACAAGCCACATAATGGAGACAATCACCTGTACAGGATAGGGGAGTTTCCCGGATGGAATACTGACCTCTAAATCTGCCTGTGTGTTTGTATAACTTCAGAAGTAATGGGGCCAGTACCAACAATTGACAGAAGAGACCTCTTGTGATAACCTATGTGTCTGCTGCTTTAACCTTATGGCAATCATCAACATTTGGAAACATGTTAACAAATAAGAACATGTGCCGGCTTGTCTTTGTTTGGGTCAATGGCTTCAAACATCTTGAGAAGGACCGCACTCAACATGGTTTCCTGTTGAGGTGAGGAACACTGGCAAACTGATGACATACAGTAGAAGCAAAGCAAAAATATTGGAGAAATGGAGAAGACACTTTTAAAAAAGATTTTATTTTTTTATTTTTAGAGAGATGGGAAGGGAGGGAGAAAGAGATGGAGAGAAACATTGATGTGTGGTTGCCTCTTGCGCACCCCCAACTGGGAACTTGGCCCCCAACCCAGGCATGTGCCCTGACTGGAATCGAACGGGTGACCCTTTAGTTCGCAGGCCAGCGCTCAATCCACTGAACCACACCAGCCAGGGCAGAAGAATCTTTTGTATATTCCAAATATAGCAAGCCAGCCCTAGGCCCTAAAAGCAAGGTTTCACAAAGGAACCACAAGACAGTGTAGAACACTCAGAAGCTACTTGGGAGATTTCACAATCTCACAATCTTGCCTAGAGAAAATCCAACTTTTTTTTTTTTTATTGTGTTCCCCTGGCATGTCTGCCTTGAATTTCCAGTCCCCTCAATGCTGAGCCTTATCCTACTGAGCTGCTTTTCCGATAAATGCCCCAATTTTGAAACTTGAACACTATAAATTTGTCCAACTATTAAGTCCTTTAAGATTACAAAACACAGCGGCAGTGCCTAGTGTGATATTCCCATCCAATGGTGTGCTCTCTGTTTCTACAGAAATGCCAAAAATACCTCATGCTGATTAAGTCAAATTCACCCAGATCTACTATCTCAAACAGGGCCTAAGTGCCCCAAGAGGGTTAATTGCAAAGGCCCTTCCATAGTCAAGGCGATTTCTGAAGGTCTTAAGGGTTCTAACAAGTTCCATGGCATATATCCCTTCTGCCCATTCCTAATTATGTACTATCAAAAAAATATCAAAGTCAACATTAAGAGGGGAGAAGTCACAACAAGGCACCTGGGAAATATGTATAGCTGGGACCAGCCTCATGGTTGTGCAACTTGAGCAACTGCACAGTATCCAAGTCTCCGAAGGACCCCATGTTTTTTTATCTGCTTCTTGACACGGTCATCTTAACATGCTTAATGATTCTACCTGTGAGCTTGGGTTTTAAAAGCCAAGTCCGATGCAGTGATGAAGTATGCACCTGAGCAGAGAACATAACTACGACATATGTGTCTGCCCCATTTGCATATATTTTATATATATATATATATATATATATATATATATATATATATATTAATGTTTTAATGTCCTATTTGCACAGAATTCTGGTGGATCCACCATAAGTGCGAATTTAGTGCAACTTAAGCAAATACAAGGTAAGTGTGTTATGGCCATGACTGCGGGAATGGGGGCACTAGGCCTCAGGAAGTCATGCTTTCTGTTTGAACCAGACATTGCTTCAAAGCCAGAGAGGAGACAACTCTAAGAAAACACAACCAACCAAGGAGTTCTATCCTGTCCTTGCTCACACGTATTTCTTTCCTGGTAGCCAACCATTTATGCTGGCACTGATGCCATGGGAAGAAAAGGGAAAGGTAGGGCAACCCAGACATCTTTTTCCTTTTGGTCCTTCCTTGTTCAGCAGTAAGCTGAAGGGAAATAATATTGGTAGAACATGCATCTATTGAGAAATGAAATAACAACTGAGTTAGTCGCATAGCGTTTCCCCGCTAGAATGAAATACATAACACAAGCTACAAAATACAAATTGGCTGGTAACAGTGATTCTGCACAAACTAAATGCTTATATTTGCATTTATAACTGCAATTGCACAATATAATGAGCAGTAAAATTCATGCTAATACTTTAAATTTTTAATTTTCTTTATTCAGTATGATATTAAAGAGCAAATAAAGCACCACGGAAAGTTGAGAGGGGAGACCATGGAATAAGTAGCTTTATGTTTCAGTGACCTGAATGGTACTTTCCTTCCTGCTTCTTGAACAAGGTGTTTCATTTTAAACTGGGCCATGCCTGTTATGCAGCCAGCCCTGTGTAAAGGTAGAAAAAAAGTAAATATAATCCTGGCTGTTTTGCTTTCTCTGGGTTCCAGATGAGAGTTGATGGGAGTTTTATTATGCTCAGTAGGTAGATCGGGGCTGTAAAACTCAAGGGCTATGGAGGCAAACAGTGTTTGGATCTTGACTCAGACCTGAGGTCTTGTGACCTGAGAAAGTTACTGAGCCTTATCATAAGCCTTAGTTTCTTCATACATAAAATGGGAACAATAATACTTTCCTAACAAAACGTTGGAAAGAATTAAAGGCAAGTGTATAAAGTGTTTGGCAGAATTCCTGACCATGTGTAAGAACCCAATAGAGTATGCTAAGCTCTAATTATAATTAGAATCTCAAACACATAAGAACCACTTTAAAGCACAACCTGCCTCAAGGTTACCTTCTTAAGTCACTGTCCAAATTTCAAAAGCCAGACAATTATTGTAGAAAAAATAACCCAAAAAATCTTCTAAGAGCAAACATCAATTAAATTCAGCCTTTTTGAAACTCCTTCCTCAACCTAGCTCCTATTTAAAACTTCTGAAAAATCATTAACATTCTCGAGTCCAGATAATCTTCTCCAAATGATAAATTGTTAACACTATTATTCAAGTAGCACAACATTGTATTTCAACATTGTACAACCTAGATTAAAAAAGTAAACACATAATGATTTACTGATATTTATAGAACCTGGAATTTTTGGAGAAAAGTTTAAAAGACAAATCTTTATATTCAAGGACATGATGTCTAGTATGCATAAACGGTGAATCTAAGTGTTATGTGTGATGATGTTCATAAAATAAAAACTTCTCAAAGACAGCCTTATTAAAGTTAAATCCAAACATGAATAAGCTCTGTAAAATTACATAAATAACTCCATTAATCATTCATTATTCACATCCATAAATTTAACTACCGATACATACGATTATGGTTAAAATTGTCAACTGTGCTCTGAGTAACTCTCTTTGTCTAGACCATTGTTTTTCAAATTGTAAGTCATGATCCCTCAATGATACATTAAATCATTTTAGTAGGTCATAACCCAGAATATTTTATTTAAAATTAAATATGCTACATGACTATATATAGTGATAGATGGTAACTAGACTTATTGTGGTGATCATTTAGCAGTGTATACAAATACTGAGTCATTATGTTGTACACCTGAAATGAATATAATGTTATGTGTCAATTATAACTCAATTTTTAAGAACGGAAGTTATAAAGTCAGGATTCGAATCCATGCCCAAGGACCACAAGCCTACGCTCTTGCCACTACACCTCACTATATCTCTAGAATACCAAAATGTTTACGTTTAAGAGAGTCAGATTTCCATATGCTGCTGAAGGTAGATATTAATCAGAAAACATTATTGGAAAAATAAATCAACAATGTACATGTTAAAACTAATAAATAATTAAATTAGAGTAAAAACAACAGTATGTCATATACATTAAGGATTAGTATTTTTGTAAATTTTTGTTTCAGATATATATATTCTGGGTCAAGATGAAAAACATTTTTGTAGTTCATTAAACACAATAGGAAGTGGTTCTGGAATTTAAGTGCTGATAAACCCAGGAGAGAAGAAATTTCTGTGAATTCCACATTTGCACATTCTCAACAACTTTTTAAAAAATCCATGTCAAAGAGAGAATTTGGAAACAAAGCTATATCAAGAAGCTTACCCTTTCGATTACAGCTCCACAAAATAAGTCTTCATGCCACAGTATTTCATATTTCATGCAAGCTTATGGTTAGCTCATACATTATGAACTAGCATCAAAGGAAATTTGCTAGCAAACTTGGAGACGCCACCAGTATCATCAATTAGAACTTTTTTTTTTCCCTACACTTTGATCTTATTTTAATTTCTGTCTTCATCACAGTAGTTTATGTTTCTTTGCAGTACTTTGACCAAATAGTGATTCAGATGAGAGGCATAACAATGGATGGATAAAACAGGCCTGGTTGTTTTCAAAATGAAAAGCACTAAAATTTACTCAACATGATCCACATACTTCAGAGGCTTAATTACTGCCCTTTTGAATGAAGAGTGACTAGATAGTGTCATCTGCATTCCTGAAGGTGTTGCTAACGCATGAAGGTGGCAGGAAGAGCAGAGAGGGAAAAGTGAAGTAAGGGAAGACAAATGAGTGTGTGTTAGTCCTGCAACGTCCAGAACAAAAAGGTCTGGAAACTCATTTCTGGTAACAGTAATGGTCGTAATGAAACATCAAGTGATAGCCTTGACACTGCTACACACATAAATATGTCCTAAAACCCAGGTTACTATTTGTCTGATCTTGGGTAAGTTATTTAACCTGTCTGCATCTCAGTTTCCCCATCTGTAAAACAAAGAAAGTAAAAATATATCGCCATAGGATTGTTGAAAAGCTTATATGAGACGATGTACATAAAATGCTAAGTACATTCCAGTTCCCAGAAAATGTTCTGCAATGCCTGTATTTGGGGACCAATGTTCATTGAAATGGCATATGATTTTTATGAGGAAATACAGTTGAATGAGCTGCATGTATTTTTAGAAGCATGATTTGGCAATTCAAACTGAGATAAGTCATCAAATGGCTACACATACAGGTAGTGAAACCAGCAATCCAGCAAGCCACAAAGCTCTTAGAAAAATAGCTGGGACGTTTCCAGAGGGCACAATCTATCACTGAGTAGTTTTATATTTCTGTTGAAATTGATCTGTTTTGGCAACTACCCCAAATTCAACCTTAAAATGTGATGCGAGTTTTAACCTGGGTAAAGAAAGTTTTATTGTTCTTGAACATATAAATGCTTCAAGGACATTTGAAAATGTTATTACTTAGTTCCTTTAGGGGTGTCATACTTCTTGTTTATAGAGTCTACATCAGTGCATGGCTGGTGAATCTTTGATGTATTCTATAATCTTTTTATCCTTCAATTTGTCCAAGTATATAAGTTGGGTCCATTTAAACAAAGCTAAACAGAAAGGTTAGTAAGATGATCACAACCATTTCCATTTGGATCACAGTTCAGTTGATCAATTTTGCCTTTTTTTTAATATGTTTTTCTTTTCTTCATTTCCCCAAATCAAGAGTCAATGACTTTGAAACTACTAAGAAAATACCTGGGCCCCATTGAGTTGCCAGAAGTCAATTGTAGATTTCAAAATGATGCTTTCAAGACAGACACTGATATCATCACACTTAATAAGGGGACAACAGAAAGGCAGCTAGGTGACAGCGCCCAGGCTATGGGTAGAGACTTCCATTTTATGACAGATGACCCTGAGCAAAAAGTAAAGCTAAAATCGGTATCTTCTAAAGGAAAAGCATGGGCCAAATCCACTGTTTGGACCTATACCATCCACAATTCCTATCACTTGCCTTCAATTTTTAATATGAGCCAAGTTAATATCCTTTACTATCACAGAATGTCTCACAGAAATACTATATTGTGCTTAGTATGCTCTGTTGAAGAAGACAAAAGAACTACATCATCTGTACACATATGTATGCTATGCATATATGTATATTTACATTTTTTAAAGTAAAATCTCATCCAAAACCCTGCTAAACAAAAGTGTTCTGCAACCAAAAGTGTTCATCTTGCTACCTAAAACGCTGGCCTCAGCAAAGACTGCTGGTCCTCATGTTATCTGTCCTCCTCTACTTCTTCCACAGGAATAGACAGTTTACGTGGCTGTTTGGTTACCCAAAATATAAACTACAGTTCCTAGCTTCCCTGGCAGTTAGGTATGGCATGTGACAGAACAGTGGCCAGAGGGATAGGATGAGTGCAACTTCACTGTCAAGGCCAAAGAAGAACAGACATGCCCTCCCCTTCGTTTTTGCATCACAGTGATACAGGCAGGTCTTAGGAGGTCACAGAGAGCAACAAGGCAAGAGGTCTTGGGTGAGCAAGCTCTGTGGGGCTTGGAACACCCACATTTAGACCGACGTTTAGTTAAGATACATACTTCTGAGAGAGAAATTAACTTGTTTCTTAGATAACCCATCACTAAATTGTGTTTTGGTTACTTTCACAAAACTTATGGCCTCTCTAATGCACTAGCATGCTGTAAGTTTCCAGGAGCTAAGCTTCTACTATAAAGATATATGTATTTCTAAGAGCTAATATGAGATTTTAAAATAGACTTTCTACCATAAATTTGTACATCTGTCTGATAATATACCCTCTCTCAAAAGCATACTTCAGTAAAGGTTCTAGTTCATTTTGCTTCATCATTTTACAACCCATATACTTTAAAACGTTTTTTACCAGCTTTACTGATACATCAATGACATATTAACATGTGTAAATTTAAGGTGCATACTATGTTAATTGGATACACTTACATAATGCCAATATGATTACTACTGTAGGCTAAGCTAACACCTCCATCATGTGACAAACTGCCATTTTTGTGTGTGTGTGTGATGAGAACATTTAAGATCTCTCTTAGCATCTCTAAGTATATAATACAAAGACTATACTTTCAGGGATCATTTCTATAGTTTGTTACTAACTATATAATATAGTATATAAATTGGGGAAGCAACATTTATTTTATCATTAAAACTCATTTTTCTTCTAACTTAGGGTCTCATTTAAAATACATTTTAGGACTTCCAGCCAAGATGGAGGCATAGACCGACATGCTTTGTCTCCCTCTACAACTAAGAAGGAATACAACTACTGTAAAATTAAAAATAATAAGAAGTTCCAGAAAATAAGGCTACATGGAAGTCCAACATATGCAGTCATAAACAAGTGGTGCTCATCCGACGGGTAGGAAGTGCAAGCCTGCGGCTGAGAAAGGTGAACTGTGCTGGAGGCGGCAGCTGCAGCGGCGAACGGCAGGACCTGGTGAGCAGACGCCTGTGTTTGCGGGGAGGAGAGAGGCACCTGGGGGCCGCCCCGGCTGCAGACCGAATCCTTCGGCTCGCAATTCCAACAGCGGAGAGGGTGAACCCCGTTGGGAGGGGGCCCTGTCCGCCAGTGGAGAGTAACAGCAGGAATCCATCTTGGACCCCCGCCCCCACGCAAAGCACCACAGGGTGGTGAGAAAGGTCACCAGGTTGTGACGAGCATACGAGCTCCACCCAATACAGCGTAGGAGGCGTGACAGCGCCCCGCCCAAGAGAAAAAGATAAGCAAAACGGTCAGAATGACAGAATTAATGATTGAAATACCAATCACATAGCTAACGAAAAAACTAATAAAAGCCTTGACTGAGGAATAAATAGCGAAGCTTTTGGAAGCTCAGTTTAGTCATAGTTATAAGACAGGTAACAGACCGAAGAGCAGGGTTGAATCAAGACAGCGAAGGAGTGAAGGCTATTCCTGCTGAAATGAACAAAAATACATACAAGACAAGTGGTGAGGAAGGGAAAGCCATGGATCAAATTAATAAATCGGAACATAGGGAGGGATCAAACAGTCAACCAGTGCAGAAAGAGGATACAAAAAGTGAGAAATATGATGAGAGGCTCAGAAACCTCTGGGACAGCTATAAGCGATCAAACATTTGAATTATCGGATTGCCAGAGGATGAAGAAGGAAAACTAGAAATTGAAAAATTTTGTGAAAAAATAATGAAGCAGAACTTCCCTAACTTGGGGAAGGAGGTGAACTTACAGGTCCAGGAAGCACAGAGAGTTCCGGATAGGCTGGACCCAGGGAGGACCACACCAAGACACATTATCATCAAAATGTCAAAAATTAAAGATAAAGAGAAAATCTTAAAAGCAGCAAGAGAGAAGAGAAGAATTGTGTACAAAGGGGTTCCAATAAAACTATCAGCAGATTTCTCAAAGGAGCCTTTACAAGCAAGAAGGGACTGGCAAGAAATATTCAAAGTAATGAAAAGCAAAAACCTACAACCACAATTACTCTATCCAGCGAAGCTGTCATTCAGAATAGAAGGGCAGAGAAAGTGTTTCCAAGACAAAGTAAAACTGAAGGAGTTTGTTAGATCCAAATCACTGTTACACGAGATGTTAAAGGGACTGGTTTAGAAGAAGGAGGATCAAAACTATGAACATTAAAGTGAAAATTGTATCACAACAACCAACAGCAGAAGCTAGGGGATCAAAACAAAGGCAAACTAAGTAGGCAATGAGAGGGGAAAAAGAATTATAGGTACGGCGAACATATTGGGGGGAGGTCAGTGGGGAGGGGGAAGGGGGAAAAGGAAGGGAGATGATGCAGGAATTAAGAAGCATAGTAGGAGGGAGTGAAGTAGACAGGAAGATGTTGAGAAGAACTATATGCACAACTAAAGGGCATGGACTAAGAGGGGGGGCAACTAGAGGGAGGGGGGAGAAGGGGGGAAAGAAATTGGGACAAGTGTAACAGCATCATCAATAATAAAAACAAATTAAAAAAAAAAACATTTTAACCAATAATCATGACTTGGAAAATGGGCGTATCACAGTGTAAAATATACATGATTTTAAAAACGTACTTCCCAATACAGCAGGTCATCAAATAATGTCATTCTTTGCAACATCATTTCATTATAATGTTGATGGAAGTCTGCAGGAACTTAACTCCTATTTATATTAATTAGACTAGTGAAATTGGCTTCTTTATGCGATACTTCACTTAAACTTGCAGAGCTTATAGTTGACATTAAGTGAGGACTTACTGCATTCCCTTTGATAATCTGTGTGTATATTTACTTTTTATTTCCTTGTCTTTCTCTAACTTTTCTAACTCTACTCTTTCATACCATTGAGCAAACATTTTCTTTTTTTTAACCTTTTTTATTATTTATTTATTTTTTATTGTTTTCCTATTATAGTTCTTCCATTCTTTCCATCGCTCATACATTTACTTTCTAAGTTATGCTATATTCTATTCCTTTATTTTCTCAAAGTAACAGAGCCCTACCTATAAAATAAAAAATGATGGAAAAGAAATAACTATTGCTATGATAAACTCTCCTAAGCCAATGGAAGTTTAGAAAAAAAAATAGCATATTTAAATAGATTTGTAAAGTACCTAATATAAAATATCTTTTTAAAAAACATAGTTTACAATAATTTTTAATAACTATCAAAACAATTCTCAGGTAAAGCAACATTCTCAGAAATTCATTAGGTAATGCATGAAGGGTATCAGATTTAGTGACTTCTTTGCACACATTATCTCATATTATTCTCAGAACCACCCTAAAAGAGAAGCCCATTCCCAGATGAGGAAACGGAGGTCACACCAAGAGGTGCTGGAGGATAAACCAGAATACCCACAAATGTCTATTCCTTCTTGTCATTCTTCAGAGTGGGAGAATATTATGGGATGCATGAATTCCAGGGAAGGAAGATGAACATAGTAACTATGTAATTACTTTGTTACATTTCAACAACTTGAAGTCAATATTTGGTTGGAATTCATATGTAGGAATTTAAACCATCAGGGATTTTCTAAAAAGTAACTTTAAAATAAGACAGTCACAAATGTCTGAGAAGACCAAATCAATTCCTAATGCAATTTTCCTCAACTCTACTTTCAAATAGTACTAGTGCATATACATATACAGTCTTAGTTATTCTAATCACTTTTATTAATATCTAAACTAAATATGACTCACTGGATGATACTTATAAAATAAAAAGAATTAGTAAGTATATCACTTTAGGCAAATGGTTTTTATTTACCAAAATTTTTCAAAACTAAATATTATTTTCCAAATTCATGTATATAGCCACTTAAATAACATCCCTCCAAAATGAGTGTAGTCTACAGAGTTTGCTATAACAGATACAAACTACTCAACAGTGAGCTAGGAGAGAAAACTAATCATTATGCATTTCCACATGGCCATTTGAAACAAAATTTGCTTTATTTCATAAATCATCATTTACAGCTCTTAGCTATTTTTTCATTTACTCAACAAGTCTATGTCCAACTGAATTTGAAGTTATCACATTAGATTCTATAAAAAAATATTCAAACTTATCTACAGTTGCACCAACTTCCTCATTTCATATTTCAATGTAGAGTCTTATTCGTCCTGTTATGGAATCCAAGGATCAATCCTTAAAACCTAAACTTTTTTTGTAAAAGGCCCAACAGTGACTATTTTCAGTTTTGCAGGCCACTGAAGGCCAGTTGCACCTACTCAGCTCTGTCATTGTAGACTGTGGCACAAAAATAGCCACAGATGATACATAAGTGAATGAGCATGCCTATGTTCCAATAAAACTTTATTTATAAAAGCAAACAGGTGACAGACTGATTTGGACTCTGAGGACCACAGTTGCCCATCCCTGATACCCTATCTGCTTCCCATATTTAATCATGTTCACTTTCACAGACTCAAGAACATCCTACTGTTCATTATTTCCTCTCTCTCCAACCTCTATCCCTCACTGACCCTAATGGTTGCTTTCCCACTCTACTGCATGTCGGAATTAGCCTTCTCTAAAATTTCACTGCACCCCCTGGTCCCACCCCCTCCTCGGTATGTAACCATGTGTCAAAGGCATCATGATACACAGAGCCAGTATTTGCCCTCAGGGAACTTCCAGTCTGTCTCACTTTGGGTGAGTTCACATTCTCATTCCCGAGGCTCTGGAATTTATAAGCAGTATGTGCTTAGCAAAGTTATTAATCTCAGAGCCCTGGTAGGTACCCAAAAGTGGATATGACATTATTAATGTAGAGAATGCTTGTAAGACTCACAGATAATATACACATAGTTTTTATGAACATTCAGTATCACCCTTCCCATTCAATCTCTACAAAATGGCATCCATTGCCTCACTCTTCTTACTCAGTACAATGTAAAATAGAGAAATAAAACAATGTCAACAAAGGGAAGTTTGGTTTTACTGAGATTCTCAGAAGTCAAAAATATTCAACTAAAGTAACACATTTTTGCCTAAGTAGGTAATTCTTCCCCAGACATACGGATATTTCCACTTCCTTCAGGTGGACCAGCTACTTGAATTTTCCATCACCTTGCACACATATCACTAAATTATTTCTTATTTTTTCTTTATTTATTTTACACGCCTTTGCTGCTTCTCATTCTTCCTAAAAGGGTGCTGTGGTATATCCTACAGAAAAACCCTCCCATTGACTATGAGTGCAGAGCTTTATTTATTTTGCTCACTATGTAGTGCCTGACACATAGCAGAATGTGATCTGTTGAATCAAATAATAAATCCCCTAACACATGCCAGGTAACAATTTTCCATACTTTAAATTAATATTGGCACTCTCTTTTTTCCTAAGGGAATGAAACCAAAGGTACTGTATCTAACTCAGAGCAGAGAGATGAAATACCATAGCACACTGAAGATGTCCTACTTTGGGCACATCATGACAAGGCAGGGATCTTTGGAAAAGACAATAGTGCAGGAAAAACAGAAGGCAGCAGGAAGAGAGAAAGGCCAAATTTGCAATGGGTTGACTCCATAAAAGAAGCCATGGGCATTAGTTTACAGCAGCTGAGCAGGGCTGTCAAGGACAGGATAGTATGGACGTCATTCGTAGGGTCGCCATGAGTTGGAGCCAACTCAATGGCTCATAACGAGCACTTCCTATGAACAATACCTGCTACCTTATTCTGTATACTTTTTGTCTCCCTATTCTCTTCAAGGAGAAAGATGCATTGTTTAAGGCCTTTAAAGGTTGACATTTGTAAGGCAAATGTTAACGATATTAAGCCCTGGGAACACTCTGGGTCGATTTCATTATCAGCTGCAAATTCTGCCCTCTGCCTCAAGGAAAGTAATAAAATACCCGAACAGTGAGTGCCTGCCCTTTCGGTGGAGGTAGACTAGAAGGTGCATGTAGACAGTCGGCTGAAGGCAATGGGGAGTTTTTCAGTTTTATCACTGGCTCCTATCAGGAGTGAGCACGCTGCAAATTTGTACTTCAGGGTCCCATTGACAAGTAAAGTTTTTAATCTCAAGATTCAGAGAAATGAAAAAGAGTAAGGGCTCATTGGATCTGATAAAAAAAAATAAGACATGAAAGCTTTTGACAAGCTTTCCCGTTGCTGTACTAACATTTCTTCTTACATCTTGAGGTAAAAGATTCAAAAGGCAGGGTGGTCTACAAGTTGGGAGGAATCACTCCCTGAATTAGGAAATATATTAAAAAAGCATTTAAGGGTATAAACAGAGTGGGGCAAAAATAGGTTTACAGTGTGAGTATGCAAAACAGTGAATTCTGGTATTATTACTTATTGTATTATTTTCCATATGAACAACTGAAAACCTACTTTTGCCTCACCCTGGATTGTAAAATGAAGCAATGGAAAACATGAGTAGCGAAGCAAAACAGAGCCCCAAGTGAGGCTGACGTAGAAAATACATGTTGTAAGATATATATATGTATATATACACACACATACATATGTGTGTGTATGTATGCATGTATATATAACTTTTATTATTGCTGAAATGACTTTCCCTTTCTTCTTCTACAATTGGCTAAAAGCTGTCCAGCAAACAAGACCCCTTACAATTGGTTCCACACTCACCTCTTCTTCGTTATCCTAGCGACATCACCCTAAACCACTGGTTCTCAACCATGGGCTGTGGCCCTGTCAAGGTCAGTGAGCAGGGTCAGGAGGTGGTTGTGCTTGCAACTGTGGGGGTGGCAGTTGCCCTGGACATGGAGGACGCGCGGTGGGGAGAGGCCGGGCATACTGTGAGCCATTCTATAATGCACAGCTCAGCTGCGGTCAAAGGACCATCGCCACTCTGCTGCTCCTGGCCAACAACAAATGTCTGGGTCGAGTGGCAGTGGTCACACCTGATGAAATCATAGCCTAAAACAACACTAGAACCACATTAATGACATTCGCTCCAAATTGCTTCCCTCTCCTCCATCTTTTGCTTACTTTAACTCAAGTTGAGGTTGGTGGCAATGTTTGTATTGAATGTGTTGCTCTCTTCGGCAACAACTTTCAGTGATTTTACTCTTAAAATGAAGTCCCAAATTCATCCCCTATCATGTAGGGGGCTCAGATGTTTTCTTCCACTCTCTCATTCATGGCTTTGGGACCCTACAAATTACCCATTTTATGTTTACACCTTCCTACTTGTTTATTTCTCCTGCTACAAACATATTAAAACAAAACAAACAAAAACTCTTCTCCAAATACACTGAAATCATATTCTCCTTCAAGTTCCAGCTGACATTTCATCTCCTGTATGACTTTTCTTGATCCTTTACAGTGATATTTTCCAATTTTGTAAATTGTTCATCTTCATCAAAATGATATTTGTGAATAACATTCCACATTTTTAAAATAATTTGTTCAATAGTAAATTTGAGAACTGATTCAATTTAGCTACCCTATTCACTTTCACCCAATCCACCAGTTTTTTTTTTTAAACATGCCTAATAAAATTTAACCTTCCATCATCTAAGTTTGGATATTTTTACTATATTAAAGGAAAATATTTTATATTTATAGTATGGATTCAAAACCTTGCTGAATTATTTTGTCTGTAATATTTTAAACAGATATAATTTTTCTTTTCATGTTTCTGTGTATAGATGTGATTTTATAACTGACACACTTATGATGAGATTATTGCCAAATACCCATTTTTGAAATGCTCTCTCCATGGCATGCATTTCTAACAAAATTCAGTTCCTTTCTTAATGTTTGCTAATACTGAATTTTACCTTGAAAGGAGAGATCAACTGTTTTACCTGCTTTTGGAAATATCTGAGAAATAACATAGCACTCACAGCGATTTGTCAACAAAAATTATTGAGTATATTTGAAACACTTTTCCTTTAAAAAAAAAAGAAAATATGTATTATATTTTTTCCTCTACTCTGCCATGACATAACTCGAACACTTCTGTGAAGTAAAAAAGATTTTCTGGGACACTCCTATTTTGCTACAACATATTATAAGCATTCTACTACATAAGATAATACAACCTGTAAATCCACAAAACTATTCAAATGCATTGCAGTGCATCCAGAGCACTGGTGGTGCCGATAAATAAGGCAGGGCCTCACCACTAAGCCCTCCTATAAAGATCTCTGACTTTTCGCTGAGGGTATCAGTGCCATACAGGGGTCGGCAAAAGTAGGTTTACACTTGCACTGTGCCATTCTTTTGAGTTAATAAAGCCATTGTAATAACCATAACCTGCATGTCTTTTTCTATATGAATGACTGTAACCCTACTTTTGCCTACCCTGTATATTATATAAAATCATCCAAAAATATGTGTATTAAAAATCATTAAATTGTATTTCTTTCTTAATTTTGAATAGAATGTGCATATGCCACTGTAATGTACTCTTTAGGAACCTCAGTGTATCATCTTGCATACCTCCTAGGTGGGTGCTCCCCACTTTCTAGACTATGTCCCAATCTGTAACACTTTCTTCATCCTCTAAAAGCCTATAGAATTTATAATCAAAACACAAGTATCACACACGGAGTGTCTACTATTTGTTAAGGTGTGGTGAAGTACACCATTAAATCACCTAATTTAACCTTACAATATAAGGGATGAAGGCTGTCTACATTGTATAGTAAGAAGGCCAGATTCATAGAGGTTACAAACTTGCTCAAGGTCACACAGTTTAAATAAAGAGAGGAGATCGGAGTTGAAGTCAGTATTTGTCCCACAGAGGCCTGGAATTTTAGCTATGTTGCCAGACATAATTTTAATACCTTTAGGGGAAGAAAGTATCCAGAGATAGCTAGTATGCATTTAAAAATAAAAATATAAAAATGTGGCATATTTTGTGTAAATGTAATAATTTTAAGTGTCTCAGACACTCCTAGAACTATTAATAGAATTTTATGATTCATCCAGCTTCTCACCCCTAGATCTTTATAACTGATTTTTCATGTTTATAATATGATTAGCTTTGGTTTACACTTTCTGCATTCTCAATAGATAGTTTATTCATATACAATTTTTTAAAACTCTACCATGAGCTTCATTAGCCCAATCAATATCCTATAATTTATATATTTAAATCAGCACATAACACTATACAGTATGTAGCAACAATATCACTTGGATTATTTTAGTGATATATAATCATGCTTATTAACATATGTTGAAATTTAAAACATGCTTCTTAGTGTATTTCAAATTGTTTTATCTACTTTGGAAAACAGAAAGGGAAAGAAAGAAGGAATAAAATCACTTTCTTTCCTTACATAGTGAAAAATAATGTATTTAAAAACAATGTTTCCTTATATTCCTAAAACACTCTGAGTAGAATCAGTTAACATTTTCTTGATTTCTATAACTCTTAAAATTTTTCTATAAAATCAGTATTCTATAAAAAGGTATTGTTTATATGTTGGCCTTATTATTTATTGCACTAGGGAGGGATCAGAATTATTGCCACACAGACAAATTAAAACCATAAATTAAATATTGAACATTAAAATATGACAGCAATTAAAAACCTTAACATGAGTTTGAATTAAAAATCATGCAAATGAGCACAAAAGAAAGGCTGAACATGTTTATTCCGGAGAAACCATAAATCAGGTAAAGGAAATAAGTTTGAGCTAGAAGAGAAATAATTACAAGTATGTTTAGAATCAACTGATTTAGAAATGCTGCAATTCAGCTCAGTCTGACAAAGGAACCTTTTCAGATAATCAAATTATGCCTAGGCCTGAAGGTACACAAATGACATTTGTTTAAAAGGATCCTGACTGCCTTGTAAACTTTTACAATGTTATTAACATGAGTTGCTCCAGAGACTTGGCCAACACCGCTCATTTCTCCCACTGTCCAGGCAGAACCATAAACTGCTAATTATCATGGGAGTAGTTTATCGAGTATGGATTATCTGGAGCTCTTATTTCTCTTGCATTTGGCCTATTCAGAGCTCATGAGCCTCTCAGCAAGAAAGTTGAGGCTAAGGAAGAAGGAAAGGCTGCTGAAATTCAAAAAAATTAAATTGGTTCCTTGTAAGGAGCATATACAGCAAAGCATTTAGAAATGCTAGAAAAATTAACCAAAATGTGACCCAGAAAGTTATTGAATGTATAGGCAGGGGGTCTGGCCGGGACGGCCGGTGAGTTGATGGTGCTGCAATCTCCCTCTCTTTGTACGTAGCTCTCACATCCGACATGCTTGGGACCACGCCAAATCCGTGCGGCAGAACCTGGCCGAGATGGGGTTGGCTATGGACCCCAACAAGGCGGTGCCCCTCCGTAAGAGAAAGCTCAGTGGATTGAGCGTCGGCCTGCGAGCTAAGTGTCGCTGGTTCGATCTTCCAGTCAGGGTACATCAGAGAAGGAAAACTCTGACTCCAAAAAACCTCCGCTGCCTTGCGGCATACCTCTTCAGGGGAAAGGCTAAGGGAGTAAACCCCGACAGAAAATCCGGAGCCGGAGTCCCTAAGGCGGTTTGATGTTGTAGTCAACACCGGCAACTCCTGCGGCGCACCTGAACCCAAGCTGTATCGACTCCGTCTTTCCCTTGGACCCTTCAGCTGCGAAGAGAGGGGGTGTCTGCTGCATGGGCAACAGCAGACCCTCCGTATTACCCTGCCCAGGCTCTGTAGCTTCAGCTTCACGGGAGAGGACACTCCAGCGTCATCGCAAGATGTCAATTCAACACGGGAGGAGACAGATACCGTGTCACTCCCGAGTCGGACTGCACAGCCATTCTCGGCGGTGCAGATAGACTCTTAAGAAGCTACACCATCGTCTCTCGAGACGAACGGCTGCCGACGACGACGACGACGACGATTCAGTCAGGCAATAGCTTGACTGATTTTCTCCTGACTGTATTGTCTGAAATACTGACTGAATTGACTGGAGGTTTTAGTGTCTTACAGGACTCAAAGTCCTTATTTTTAGCATATAATAGGCCACCTTAACAGATATCACTTCTCTGTGAGCAGTATATAACACTCATTGCCAATACAATGACCATTTCCAGTGTGAGGACAAGAAACTGAAAGTCAGCTTTCCAAAAGAAGACTTATGACAACTAAATAGTTTCTTGTGGAGAAAAGAGTTTGCCTGGTAAAGAGTCAACTAGAAACTTTCTTATTTGGTTTTATACTTGCCTGTGCATTTGACGTGACTGACATCGCTGAGAGAACATACAGATGGTCAATAGATATATGAAAAGTCGCTCAATGTCACTAATCATCAGAAAGATGCAAATGAAAACCACAATGAGATATCACCTCACACCTGTCAGAATGGCCATTATCAATAAATCCACAAACAACAAGTGCTGAGTAAGATGTGGAGAAGAGGGAACCCTCGTGCACTGTTCGTGGGATTGCAGATGGTGCAGCTACTATGGAAAACAGTAGGGAGATACTTCAAAAAAAAAAAACTAGAAAATGAACACAGTGACTCCCTTCTGAGTATATGAGTATATATCTAAAGAAACCCAAAACACTAATTTGAAAGAATATATGCACCCTTATGTTCATTGCAGCACTATTTATAATAGCCAAGTGCTGGAAATACCCCAAGTGCCCATCAGTAGGTGAGTGGATCAAAAAGCTGTGGTACATTTATACAATGGAATACTATTCAGCCATAAAAAAGAAAGGAATCTTACCCTTTGTGAGAACATGGATGGACCTAGAGATTATTACACCAAGTGAAATAAGCCAGTGGGAGAAAGACAAGTACCATATGTTCTCACTTATATGTCAAATCTAATGAACAAAATAAACTGATAAACAAAACAGAAACAGAGGCCTGGATACATGGAACAGACTGACAGATCTCAGAAGGGACAGGGGAGAGAGAACTGGATGAAAGAAGGTGAAGGGATTAACCAAAGAACATGTAGGCATAACCCAGAAACACAAACAACAGTGGAGTGAAGGCTGGGGGTGGAGCAGGGGTTGGGTGGAGGTGGGCCAAGGGAGGGAAATGGGGAACATCTGTAATAGTGTCAACAAAAGCCGCCAAACAAACGAAAATCAGGCCAAGACAGCTTCAATGGTGAACTCTAGCAAACATTCAAAGAAAAATTAATAGTAATCCTTCTTAAACTTTATTTAAAAAAAAAAAAAGAGAATGAAACTTCCAAATTCATTTTATGAGGCTGGCATTACCCTGAAACAAAAACCAGACAAGAACAGCACAGGGATGTAATGTACAGCACAGAGAATAGCGTCGATAATATCGTAACTCGGTACAGTGACAGGTGGCTACTTGACTTACTGGAGTGATCACTTTGTAAGGTACAGAAATGTCGAATCACTGTGCCGTACACCTGAAACTAACATAATATTGTATGCCAACTATAATTAAAAATAAATTAAAAAAGAAAACTGTCTCTTTTATAATTTATTCATCAAAAGTAATATACCCCTAAACATGGAAATTATAATATGTTACACATTACAGTTTTGCGTTGTTAATAAGCATGTAAGGATATTCATAGTTTACTGGTAAACTTATTTTTTGTCTAGTTTATCTAGTGGTAACTGAACTAGTAATACTGAAAACTTCAAATAGATCATTTGCTATAATGTTGTTATAATTGCTGATTTGCTAGGTAGAGGAACAATTACCAGATTTTATATATTCAATACATCGCAGCTTTATTTTTCAGAGAGAGGGTCTTAAATCACATGAAATTCTGGCTCTACCACTTCTTAAATATAGTGATTCTTCAACAATTATTTATTGAGCAACTACTGAGGGCCATGCACTGTTCTAGGCCATGGTGATGTAGTCATATACATAACAGACAAAAATCCACATCTTTATGGGACTAATCCTATTAGGGGAGGCATATTAAATGAATACATAAGTAAATCTGAAGCAGATACATGCTATGGAGAAAGATAAAGCGAAGAAGGGGAATAAGAAGTGCCAGAGAAGGAAGGAGATGCTGTAGATTTAAGAGGACGGTCACAGAAAGTATCACTGAGTGAGTATCGTTTAAGGAAAAGACTTAAGGACATGAGAGAGAGGCAGTCATGTGACTAGGTGGGGAAAATGTGCTCTGGGCAAAAGCAGGCAGCCCAGCATGGCTCCGGTGGAGTCAGAGAAGGTAGGAATGGTGGCAGACGAGGTCAGAGAAGAAATAAAGAGGGAGAGGAAAGTGATCTGTAAAGGCTTCCAAGACAGCAAGACTGCATTTTACTTTGAGTGAGTGACAAGCCACTGGAGGATTTTCAGCAGAATTGTCATATATAACTTAAGTTTTAAGAGGACCATGTGGCAGACAAGATGGATTGTGGATAAGAAAAGGGCCACAGTAGGTAGACTAGTTGAAATGACTACTTCAATAATCCAGACCACGGATGCCAGTGGTAGCAAGGGAGCTGGTGAGAAGCTATTAGATTCTCATACCAACTGGTCAAGGTGAACTGGCATCATTTCTGACCGGTAATATGGGGTATGAGGAAAAGGGAGACTAACTTTGACTCCAAAGTATTTGGCTGAGGCAACTAGAAAGATGGAGGAGCCACTTATTGTGATAGGAAAGGCTGCTGAAGCAGCAGATTTGGAGGTTAGTTGATTCAGTTGTGAACATGTTCCATTTGAACTGATTAGGAGTAAATGGTTATGTATCTAAATTTGGAGTTTAGCAGAAAGTTCTGAGCTGGGCTAAGCATTTGGGAGGCAATCAACTTACAGATGGCATTTGATACCATGATGCTAGATCAGGGAAATAAACGTGGTCTAAGAACCAAGCCCTGTTTACTATCATGTTATATTTTTAAATCACATTTAATCATTAAACATCCACAATGCATATACTCGTATGTTCACATGCATGTCAACTTTGTGGACTGTGAGTCAAGAATAGTTTCCTTCTCCTCAGTTTTACAAATATAAAAACTAGCCATCAAAACTCAGAACATTCATTGGCATTTTTCTAGATAGCAAAGTTGCTGCGTTACTCGACTATGTATGGGAATTGATGCTTTTCAGAGGACTTGTTTCTAAGAGTTGGCTTAAGGGGTCCCATGCATTATTCACACAGCCTGTAAAAAGTGCTAAAAACTTGGTACCAGGGGACAGAGACCCACTGATCAGCAAGCTTTTGCATAAATAATAGAATTCCAGTGGCAAATGTTTTAAAACACAGCACCACCTGATCATTATTTTATTGTGTCTTTAAAAATCATATCATGTTCCACTACGTCATGGTCTATGGTCTATGCTCTATGCCATTTTGCTCTCTGGCAAAACTTGACTTTGAAAGATTATTTTTTTAAAAAAGGGAGAATACACACTGAGACTTATAATATTGAAAAAAAAGATTAAGCAGGAATGAATATTAATAATAGCTGCTTACTGAAAATGAAATTGTATTAGTTACATATTAATGGAATAAAAACTTCTTATTGAAGACACATCAGGAATGTTCATGTAGATTTTTTATGCACCTGTCTGTCCATAAAATTAATCTTGTAGTTTCATATTACATATAGGACAGAATATAGTATACACAATGCACTACGGATTCCTACCACAGAGTATATCAAAACTCTAGCTTAAATCTCTACCAATCTAAAGCATATCTTTCCAATGTATAGCACTCTTCAATCTACCACTCCTTGCTTTCATCACTGAGCTGCTGAATAGATTACTTCACTTTTCTTCTTCCACTCTGCCTTCATCCACCTTTAACTCTATACAGTCTTTATTTCCCACCCTTCAACTGTAACGGCCGTCTCAAAGCACACAAATCTACTTCTAAAGCAGCAGATCCAGCTGCCTCTCCCTCATCTCTGCCCTCTTCAAATCCATGATAGCATTTGACACTGTTGAAAATTACTGCCTTTTTCAAGGTCTTTCTTTTTAAATCTGGGTTATACTAACCCAAAGGGCAAGTTCTATAATCACACCTGACTACCTCCCTGCCCTCTCTGGTTCTTTCTAGTTTACGTTTGCGTACACGTGTGCGTGTGCGTGTGTGTATAAAAGCATCCCAAATATTCTGTCCTTGAACCTATTCAAATGTACTGTACTTTTTTCTCTCTGTGGAACCTCACATACTTGGAAGGACTGCTCAGTTATCTCCTTCTACCCCAGCCCTTACGTTGTGTGTCTGTCATTGGTCTTAACCAAAACCTTGAGAGTAAACACCTGTTTCCAAATAGTTAGTCCCACACAGAGGTGCCACTGGCACTTCCAACTCAGCATGGCCATTTGTGCCCATCTTCGTAATGTCAAAAGGCTTCTAGATTTGGCTCCTTCGGTGTCAAAACCTGTCAATAGCCTTCTGCCTTCTGAATAAATGGACCCCGCCTGAGCATGATATTAGGATCCTCCACAATCTGTCTTCAATCTTCCTTTCCAGTTGCCACTCTTACTTTCCCCACCACCACCATAGAGCCTACATAGCATTTGAAAAATAAACTGAAGGTTCATGGTTCCATGGTTTAAGAAGGTAAGTGAGATAAATCCAGTGCTTGAGTAGTTATAAAGAATTACTTGAAGGGAAACAAATACCTTTATTTTCAATGAGGATTCATAATGGTATACTGTCAGATTTTTCTTCTTCAAATAATTTGAAATAAGAAGTTGCAAAATTACAGCCTACTCTGCTGTTGCAAGAGTGAACACTGAATTAACGTGAACAGCTTCTGTCAAGGCCAGAAGCATTATAATGTTAAGACGCATGCGTTCTTACACACAGAAGAGATGTGTGTAGGCGGATGGGGAAAAAGATTTATCCACAGCACATTCCACCAGATTTACTTAGGTTTTCTTGACTTAGCCAAAAGCCAGAATTACAAAGCTCTGCCAGCATAAAGGTGCATGTACAGAAACAATTTAGGAAAGCATCCTCAGTGGGCAGGCGGGTTGGGGGAGTGGGTGAAAAAGGTGAAGGGAAAGAGAAGTACAGATGGGCAGTTAGAGAGTAGTCATGGGGTCTAAAGTCCAGGATAGGGAATACAGTCAATAACATTGTAATAACTATGTACGGTGCCAAGAGGGTGCTGGAAATATCAGGGGAATCACTTTGTAAAGTATATGACTGTCTAATCACTATGCTGTACACCTGAAACTAATACAAAATAATACTGAATGTAAACTGTCATGGAACAAAATTAATTTTGTTACAAGGAAGTATGTTGAACTACAAGTGGGCAGATATAAAGTGGTTAACATCCCACTGCCAATACTACACACAGGTAAAACATCCTGAGATATTTCTTTCTCCCTCCCTCCCCCCCCCTCTCCCTCTCTCCCTCTCTCCTCCCCTACTCAGTTCTTTCTGAAATTCGGCTTACATGTAGAATGTTCTGATTAATGTATAGCTCTCCATCATTCAGCGAATTATATCTGGTTCACAAACATTTCCCAATTACCAGATATCAAACTGTTTTCATCAAACTTAATTTCTTATTCCAATTAATCATAACTTTAATTTTTAAATTTACATTCCTACACACAGACATGCACACATACAGACACAGTTCACTAGGTTCTTATTTCTCTCCAAATACTACCCTACATAAATATAGGGTTGCATAAATATGTCATTTTAAAATAAGAGGAAACCATATTGGGGTTACAATGCTATTATTGATAACAAATAGATTGTTCGGAAATTTCTGAAGATATATATTTTACTGTACCATCAAAATTTATAGCAAAATATAGATATTATCTGGTAATTGCCTATTTTATACTAAAATGCATAAGTCAGTAAAACTTGTTTAGAAAAATGGAAAATCATACATTAGATTGGCCTACGAGGGTCCTCTTTTCTTGTAATTTACAAAGTAATCTATCCAGATAAAAAGCTTCATTTTACTGAGCTTATTAAACTCTCTTGTTTGTTTTTATAAATTTTATGATGCATATTGAAGGCCAGCCATCTGTGAAAAAGTATAAAAATGGTGAATTTAATAATAATCTAAACGATGTAAATGTATTCATTTTACTTCTTATATGCTTATTTTCTCATATAAGCTGTAGAGCATGAAACTAACTCAAGGGAGCACATGTATCATTATTTTCTTCCTTATTCTAAAAGAAAAAGTCCCTCAATGTCCTCCTATGATAAAATGAGAAATGACAGAAAAGAAAAATGCTATGATATGGAAAATAAACACATTCTGAAAGTCAATTTGTCATTGTTTTATTACATATATTTATCTTCACATACACAAGAGTACTGAACATAGCACTTTGCTTATAATAGGTACTCAATAAATGTTCACTAAATGTTAAATATATTTAGTTCATTAGCAATAACCCAACCTACACTAAGCATGACTTTGATTGGTGTGGGGCTGTCTCTTTGAAAAGCATCCAATTGTAATGTATATAACATAAAAAATAGTGGATATGAAAAATATTTTTCAAGAAAAAAATATATCTTGAACCAATGAAAAAACATATATTCAAATGCATGTGTACATACACATAAACACAAATAATGCATATATTAAAATGTTGCCACATGATATCTTTTATTCCATTAAAGATTTATATGATCAAACCATGGAAAAGCATTAAAATTAACAAAACATACTTCCCAAAATACATTCAATCTATCCCACTTTGTGTATCAGCCTTGTGGTTTGGGTGAGATTAATCTCAACCTCAATCCAGGGATGAGCCCTGATTGGTTTAAGTGAATCCGCCTTGCCACAGTGATTGGCTCAGGGACATGTAATATAAATCCATAAGCTCGGTTCTCTGCTTGCCACACAGTATAATCAACACAGACACACCACCTAACATGTTCCAACTGGTAAGAGTGCTCAGGCTTTTTATACGGTTACTGAGAATAAAAGTAATTTTTCCCTGGGACATAAAGAAAAAAAAAAGAACCACTGGAAGATTTTTGTAGCAAACCTTGGTATTGTGACAAAACCATCCTGGAAAGAATCAACCACTTGACAGAGGCAGTAGAGGAGGATTGAGCCTCAGAGAAATAGAGCTGTGGCATGATGACAATGTGAATATGTAGATAAAATTCTGACCACTGTTCTGGAACTTAGTGCCACACAAACCAGTAACTCCAAAAGTACACTCACGAGAACTGTTAATGAATGAAAATGTCACATATGACTACTTCAATACTGGGGTTTTCTGTATATATGTATGTGTATTTGAATTTGTATTTTTTTTAGAAAGAATCAATAGGTAATTTGATTATTTTAACAAAAGCACAAACATGGCTCTATGCAAGGCAAATGCATTTTTATTTAATACAAACATAAAAATTAAAAGGCGGTAATATTTAATTTACTGTTGCAATAGACTAAATGTTCTACAAATGTATTTCCAAAAAAAAAAAAAAAAACAAAATACTACCTAAAAGGAACTTACTCAACTGAGAGACTCTAGGTTATTATTTTTACTATAAAATATGAGAACTCTGTAAATAGGTAAAATGGATTAATTCAATTGTTTTTAATGAATTTTGGTACAATTGAGGAGAAAAATTAAAATTGTAAAATTATTTTTCATTTACATGGTTCCCTTCTACTTAAAGAGAAACACTTTCTGCTAATATCATTGCTAAAGCACCAAATTAGACTTACTAAGAAAAAGAAGACTACTTTTCAATTTGATACGTATGTGATAGGGAGAGATAAAATGACAGAAGTTTAGCATAAATTTTCTTTAAAAGAATTACTCATTAACATGAGGAATATGTGTGTGTGTGTGTGTGTGTGTATGCGTATACATATATATTCCATATCACAGTGACAGGCACTATGTAAAAATTGAGTCTAATATACCTTGTGTGTAGTTTGGGGTATGAGAGAGTGTGGGGGCCAATTTGAACCAGAGAAGGACTAATGCCTGAAATTACATTGTTAGTCTTTCTTCAATTAGCTTATGACCTTATCCATGTTAAAATGCGATTATTTTTTTATGGAACGTTTTAACACATAAACTTTATGCATGAGTTTTCCATTACTATAATGAACAACATCTTAATTTGTACATAATTAAATATCAGGGAATGAAGTGCTGAAAGTAACAGATTCTAAACTGTAGAATAGGCTGCATTATGTTAGAAACAAAAACATGAGTGAGAAGGACCCTCCTATCTCAGGGTGATAGTTGTCGTATAAAGAAACAGGTGATTAAACAATGACCTATTTTATCTGGAGAAACAAACCTTATGCCTACCAGCACTATTAAGAGATTTGATAGGAAGAAAGATGTTGGCACTTACTGGCCTCTTTATACCAAGAAAGAAAGAAGCTAGTGTTAAAGGTCACCTGTCTGAAGCACACAAAAAGCAAAATATGGCTTTGTTTGAAGAAACCTTTGCTCCATGTGGCTTATAATGTAAACAACCTAAGCAGCTGATAGTTTTGAGCCTGATAGGATTGGAAAAAGCAATTTTTCTTTTTATTCCAAATCTAATGAGCACAGGTAGGAGGGGAAGACTTTAAGGGTTAAGTATACTTTAAAAAAAAAAGTCAACTGCAGTACTTCCCTAAAGCACTTTTCTGATAAAGTAGATGATCGCTCCTGTCACGAAGAAGCAACTCACAAGCAATCCACCACCAAATGGTAGGTTGACTATGCGCCCTATCCCAAACCTCCACTGCAAATTGTGTAAGTCAGAGGATATGCAAAGCACAGAGACTTATTAGAGAAGAAAACTGGGCTCCCACTTGAAGTTGAGAACTAGACCAGAGGACTTTGCTTACTGGTTACAGAATTGAGAGGGGGAAGAAAACACTCAAGTTATAAAATTGTAAAGAAATCTGATTTTCAAAGACATCCCAAATCTTCTTTAAAGATATCTTATTACTCAACCCTAGGGTAAACACCAGAACCGTGAAACAACGCAATACATACAATATTAAAATGACATCATGCTCCCTGAAATGGTATGTTTTCCAATGTTGATCTCAGACATAATCAAGACAACAACTATTAAGCAAGACTTTAAAGAGAGAGAACAATAGCCAGGTACTCCCTTTCAATGCAGGAGAGATGTTTATTTCCATTTTTTCCTTTTACACATTTTAAAAAATCAGGACGTCCTATTCCCTTTTAATTTTTTTACTTAGGGGTATTAGACTTGGATCTTTTTAAAAACTTAATTGTAGCCCACTGGATCATGAAGCACTGCACCACAGATTGACTGAAAGGGACATCACATGGCCCAAATATCCTGACCTTGAAACTGGACATCATCAATGGAAAATGTTTTAGATGCTCTCTTTTCAAGGATGCTATTGGAGCATTTTTGAAAGTGAATATATGCTAAGGAGGGCATGTCGCAATGTTGAATATTCCCAGTGGAGGGCTGCAGTAGACTGGAGATTGCCCACCCCATTTCCTTTCTACTACTCCCCACATACAGTGGTGGTTGGAATATGGATCTGACCCTCAGTTCTACACGAGAGGTTTGTTTTTATACAAGACGATCTGGGTAATTCTATCCTCTTTGCTACATTGATCTTCTCAGGTCACATACACGATCTAAGAGATTCCAGTCAGAGACAAGCTCATACCTTTTGTTTAATATTTGGAGAAAAATACACTATTAACCCTTGGCTGTGAACAAGGTAACAAGTTTCCAAGAGCAGCTGAGAGAAGACAGCGGATACTGAACTGACAAGTCATAAAGGGCAGGGTTGAGAGATTAACAGATTAACAGATTAACAGAGAAACAGAGGCCCATCCTAACTCTGTAATAAAATTCTATATAAAATCCTTGATCAAAACTTGAACTTACTATTTACTGAATCATTACATTTTTTGTGGCTTAAGTAGGTTTGTAATGAAGAGCATCCCAAATAACACATGATATAATACACGTTAATGTTCTTCATCAATTTAATAAATCTTTAAATAATCAACAATCATTTTAATATGCACTCATAACATCTCAGTGCCAAATAATCTCATTTCAAATCCAATACTCAATTGCTCAGTTCACCACATCTAGTTAATTGCTATTACTCAAAAAGCATTATCATTAATGCCACTGATGTTATTATCAACAAAATGAAGATGATTTGAATTGGTTCACTTATTCATCAAATGAAAAATTTTAGAAAGGATTATTATAGTATTACAATCAGGGTGCCAAATAAATACACAATTTTTTTTTCTCAGGCTGAGTACAAATTATAATTTTAAAACAATTCTCTCTCTCTCTCTCTCTCTCTCTCCCCCCCCCCGCCCCCCCAACTAAATAAATGGTAATACCATCTGGATCTCTTGCAAGGGAAAAAGAATATTGAAGTCAACAGTTGATGGATTCCATAGCAAGTATTCTTCATCATTCCCAGTTGCCTAACTCTCATCCTTCAACTTTTTGTTAAGTTTATTGGAGTGACATTGCTTAATAAGATCATATAGGTTCATTTTCTAAAGCTGCTTTTCTTTTACCTCTTTACTTTGAGGTTACCTGATTTGGGATTTCTGTCATTCAATTGTTTGTATATTTCATTCACTTTTAGCACATAGCAAAGGATCTGTTTAAGTGTTTGTGAAAACATAACCTTATTCACTAATTATAGTTCTTAGAACACTAAGATCAGCACTGGGGAAGGGTCTTAGGCTAATACAATGGAAAAAAGCCTAGGAATTCAAAAACAGGTATTGCCTCCCATATCTACCGCCTTCTACCTGCACTGCTGTGGGTAAATCATTCAACATGTTTTTAGTTTATAGAATTAAATCCCGCCTCCTATTTTTCAATTTCATGGGGAGCGAAAATGACAGAAAGCACGTAAAAGGGATATCGTCGTTGGCAGCCGTCCCTCTCGAGAGACGATGGTGTAGCTTCTTAAGAGTCTATCTGCACCGCCGAGAATGGTTGTGCAGTCCGACTCGGGAGTGACACGGTATCTGTCTCCTCCCATGTTGAATTGACATCTTGCGATGACGCTGGAGTATCCTCTCCAGTGAAGCTGAAGCTACAGAGCCTGGGCAGGGTGATATGGAGGGTCTGCTGTTTCCCATGCAGCAGACCCCCCCTCTCTTCGCAGCTGAAGGATCCAAGGGAAAGACGGAGTCAATACAGCTTGGCTTCAGGTGCGCCGCAGGAGTTGCCGATGTTGACTACAACGTCAAACCGCCTTAGGGACTCCGGCTCCGGATTTTCTGTTGGGGTTTACTCCCTTAGCCTTTCCCCTGAAGAGGTATGCCGCAAGGCAGCGGAGGTTTTTTGGAATCAGAGTTTTCCTTCTCTGATGTGCCCTGACTGGAAGATCGAACCAGCGACACTTAGCTCGCAGGCCGACGCTCAATCCACTGAGCCAAACCAACCAGGGTAAAAGGGATATAAACATGTTATAAAACATGAGGAATTCTTTTTATCCATAAGGAAATTATGTATTTAGCTAGACCAATAGAATTCCTGTCATTGCCTGTTCTGGGAAGGGCTCAGCTCATGTGGCACTGCTACCTCTCCTTCCGTGAACAGCTTTTAGTTGAAACGTCAATCTTTTTTCCTGCTTCACAATCTACTAGACTGATATATAGAGAACAACATGAAGCAATTATTTGATGGAGTGCAGAAAGGAAAAACTGGCCTCGCTTCCCAAGAACTCACAATCTCATTGTATCTTGTTTTTGTCAGAGGTTCTTCACTACTTGGGGACATTAAACTCCTTTAAGAGTATGACATGCTATGTGAATCCCTCATCCTAGAATAGACTATACGTCAAGTGAGAAAACATTCTGAAGATTATGTAAATGGGGAAATGAACACTATTATGCACACCTTATAACTCTTAGGGTCTTATGGACCCCAGGGATTGCTATTTTATCTTTGGTAATCTCCACTGACCTATTATTCTGTATCCAGTTAAAATCCTACGTCCTTCAGTTGTCAGCAATGCTAACCAACTCCTTTTAAAAATCTAACACAATCACACATGTATTAGTTTGCGATATCCTCTCATTATATTTTTAATGTGAAATATCATTATATACTGCACTATATACCATTTTTCTAGCATTTATACAACATTCTCAATTAAAAGATAATTTCTTATTTTAGTTTTATTGATTTGTGCTTTTCGAAGATCATGTCACTCACTAATTACTTCATTTTCCATCTTTCCATTTCTTGAAACTTGAAAATGTATGTGAGAAAGAATATTTGTCATTAAAATACTTGCATATATATTTAAAATGTGTAATTTAATTGAATAATATAAAAAATACAAAATTCAAAGAATTAAAGCCTTCCTATCAATACAATGTAAAACAATTTAGTATAACACATTCTGAATGTTATTGCCTTTCTTATATAATAAATACATAAATAGATGTATGCCAGACAAATACAGTTTAGTTTTTCAAAATAAGTCATAATGTTGTCCCATGTGTTTTACTCATACAATATATTATAAACATCCCTTGATACCGTTAAATTTTCTTGTATAACTTGGTTCTTAGTATCACTTGGAAATATAATAATTTTAAAAGACTAAAAGAAAGTATTCAGAAATGCAGATTCCATAGAAAGCACATTAATTCCATAACAAAAAAAAGAAATATAAAGACCTTACAAGTTGATCTGTAAACTTCTTCCCATATGCCTCATTTAAACACTGTTCAGTAATCTTATAATAAAATTGAAATGAAAGAACTCATGAGCATCAGGTATTATCTTTGCTTCTCTTTAAATTTTGTAATACTCCCTTAAAACTAATGAATTCCAATAATTACAGAGCAAACAAAGACCCACCTTTATAAAAAAAAAAAGTAATTATAGCCCTGACCTCATGGCTCAGATGGTTGAATCACTTGCCCATACACCAAAAAGGTTGCGGGTTTGATTCTCAGTCAGTGCACATAACCAGACTGTGGGTTCAATTCCTGGTTGGAGCATGTATGGGAGGGAAGCGATTGATGTTTTGTTTTGTTTTGTTTTGTTTTCTCTCTCTCTCCCTCCTTCTCTCTGTCTCTCTCTCTCTCTCTGTCTCTCTCTCTCTCTCTCTCTTTCTCTCTCTCTCCCTCTCTCTCTTTCTCTCTCTCATCAATAGACATAACTTTGGGTAAGGATTTTTTTAAGTGATTATAAAAATCCTCCATACATAATAAAAAATAATATCTACCACATTTATTCTGTGATATTTATACCTACTAGCTCAGCGAATTCTTAGTTCTTGTCATGAAGCAAGAACTACTCTTAAACCACTTTTTTAAAAGAGTATAATTAGAGTAATGTATCCTAATTTCCACAATCAGTAAGTAGCAGAACCAAAATTAGAGGCCAAAGTCAGTCAGACTGATTAGCAACTGTGAATGTGTGTGTGTTTGTGCTTAGGACATTTTAATACCATGAAATTAAAAGACAGCTGCTTAAGCCAATATGAGTACATGTTCTATAAAGGGGAGATATGTCTCCCCCAAACCAACAGAAGAAATTAACATGTAATTCTTTATTTCTCTCTCCCCCTCCTTTTCTCACAACCATAGTTACAGTATCTTTCCCTAACCCGTAACTGGAAAACAAGCTGAGCTTTTCATTTTCTGTCATTTGCAAAGAAGAGAAAATTTGACCAGTCTACATAAAACCATTTATCTTGTCATTCCTGTAAAGAATGCTAATATGTCCACAACCAGGGTCTCCTGACCCACTCTCCACAATCAACCTTGGAAACCACACATATGTTCTAAAATCAGTTCGGGCATGCTCATCATCTCATTATAAAAGTTTACAAATAAACTAAATGTACTTAAAGGAAAATCAAGGACCATGAAGACATTTCTAATAATGAAACCTAATGTACTAAGAAATAAGTCTCAAAGTCACTAGAATGAAAAAGAGAATGTTATAAAAAATTAAAAAGGTTCAAGTCCTATGAGGATATAAGATACTGACAAATAATTGGAGTGACTAATATCATTAGCTGTGCTAGGAGAGATTGGTTGATGTTTAGTCCAATGTCATAGATGGGCTTTTGATGTTTCCATAGTTGCATGTTGCACTTCATGTTGTGGTGTGGCTGGGATTAGTATACGGGAGATTTTCTTTCCACTGCCCCATTCTTGAAACTTACTGATTCCATAATACACGATTCAGATTTAGTGAAAAACACAGTGCAGGGGTTGGGCAGTTGGGAAGATGTTGGTTAAAGGGTACAAACCTGCAGTTAGAAGATGAATAAGTTCTGGAGATCTTACCACAAAAAAAAAAAAAGGAATGATAATTAAATGATGGGATGGAAATGTTAGCTAACAGTACAATGGTAATTATATTGCTATATAATATACCAAGTCAACACATTGTACACCTTAAACTTTTACATAGTTACATTTAATTTCTTTTAAAGAGGTAAAAAAAAAACACATTACATGGAAACTGTCTTAACATTTTCTGTTTTTTTCTTTCTCATTGACTGAATAAAATTTGTAAATGATTTCATGTCCAAATGTTCTTAAAAATCTATGAAAAAAAGATCCTTAGGAATTAAATATAATTCAAACACGGGTAACAGAAGGCTTCTTAATTTAATGTCAGGCTGAGAGAAGTGGAAAATCAATAGATTTCTAAACATGGGTGTGATGAAAAGGTAGAACTGCCTGTCAGGAAAATGGAAGTGCTATTTTGTTCCTTTTGCTGGGAAACAGATTTAGGAGGAGAATAAGAAAATAAAGGTTATAATAATCAAGGTAATAAAAACTGATATAAAAATTTCTGGGAAAAGACTATAGAGTAAACATTTTTCTTTCATCCTCTTCCCACAGTATGTTGCAACTAAAACCACCCCAAGAAATGTCTGTAAAATCATTAATGTACTCCTAAAAAGGTAGTTATAGTAGTCCTGTGCTCTTGACTCATACATATAATCATGAAATTTAATCCGTTAATCATCGTAATTTTTAAATAATAATTCCATTTTGGTGAAATGGTAGATAAAAGATAAGGCAAGTCCTCTTCCCTCTAAACAATGATACAACGCTAACTACATTAATTGATTGTATTAATGACTTGGTATTACTTATAAGACTGTGGTATCAGATAAATTCTGCCGTGTGTACTCTGTAGTAACAACATCAAAAAGAACAATGTAGATATAGAATGGCTTTACACCTAGCCTAGAAATACTGTCTTTATTTCTGGGGATGCCTGGAAGTCTGCATTTTGACTGTTGGCTTAACTAAGAGTTGTGGGATTTAAGGTGGGCTTTTTAAGATCCTCAAATCACATGATGATCCCCAGGGTCAGTTTACTTACTGGAGCTTTGTAACTGGCCTAACCAATTTGACAAGGTGAGATTAATTACATGGGCGAGGGGCCCATCAAGGTGCTCCATTGAAAGCTTCTCTGAGTTCTGCCAAAGCCACAATTCCTCGCTCAGATCTTGTGGTCTTAAGGGGAGACATGGTGCTTCCATGTGAGAGTAAAAAGACATGAGAAGCTAGAGCTGGAAATGGTTCTCAGATTTTGGATGCTTGCCGTATACCCTTTTTCCCTTCCCTTCCACATCACTGCCTTTTGATAAAAACCTTTTGTGAATATACTCAGTGGAGTCTGTTGAGTTTTTTCAAATAATATGAATTGGGAAAAACTTTCTAATATGTTATTTCCTAGTCATAATAATCCTAGTGGCCAGAACTCATGTATGCAAGGTCTGTCCAGAGAAAGTCCAACCACCTGTTCATATAACAATAACAGTTTGTGCAACATCGATGTAACCTGGCAGCCAAGGAGAGTGGACTGGAATGCACATGCGTGAACAATGACATCTTCACTGTACTAGTCAGTGGGAGCTGTAGACACAGTAGAGTAGGCAAGTGTATTGTGTGGTTGTCATATACAAAATGACTGAATGAGTAGACAACGAATCTGCCTCAAATTTTGCATGAAGCTTGAACATTCCTCCATGGAAACTATTCAGATGACTCAGAAGGCCACAGCTATGGGCAACTGGTGATTGGCAGCTTCATCACAACAATGTGCCCACTCATGCATCACATCTTGTGCACACTTTTTTGGCGAAACATGAAATCATCCAGTTGACTTAGTCTTCCTACAGCCCAGAGTTGGCACCCTGAGACTTCTGGCTTTTCCCTAAACTAAAATCACCTTTGAAAGGGAAGAGATTTCAGACCATTAATTAGATACAGGAAAATATGACAAGGCAGCTGATGGCAACTGGGGAAACTGTGTGGGGTCCCAAGATGCCTACTTTGAAGGAGACTAAGGTATCATTGTCTTATGTAGCATGCTTCTTGTATCTTGTATCTTATTCAATACATATCTCAATTTTTCATATTACATGCCTGGATACCTCTGGACAGATCTCATATTTTCACAAAATTTTAATATTTCATTCCATATTTGGAGAAATTAAGGTATATCTTTATGCTAATGAAATATGCCTATGTTTTATTTAAACAGCTGCTGATAGATCACAAACTAATCAGTTTGAAAAAAGCAATTCACTTAGCTTCAAGCTTATATATCATTCTTTTATAACAAAAATCTTTCTGCCATTCTAAAAAACTAAATATATTACTATTCTCACATCAGAAAACATCTTCCTGAATTTTGACTGGATTTTTACTTGCATCAGAAGAATCAAAATTACTCTGTTCCATAAGAAAATACTATACTTTAAAAATTCCAGGAACTACATACACCCAGATTTTCTATCCATAAAAACATTAAAATGATACTCATTTCTTCAATTCTTACCAATTTTATTTTTTTCTAATATTTTAGTAATTTTCTAACATTTAGAAATATCACTCAGAAATTATAGTAGAATTTAAATTGAGACTTCAAATGTTAGTTTCGTCAAAGGTCTGACCTTTTTCTCCAAAAGTAATAAAATTTCCCTCCCTAATAGTCCTTCTTCAGTCAGTGAGCAGAATATTTCAGCAAGGCAAAGGCTTCTTGTCTATAAATTACTTTATCTACTTTTGTGCACTATTAAAATTTCCTCTTATGAAAAGGCAAGAAAGCTCTATATAATTCCTATATTTTAACTTCGAAGAGCACTTCCCTTACTTAAATTCAGGTATTATATCTCAAATGATTTACATGGATCATTTGTTAAGGTGGTCATAGACTTAATATTATTTTGAAAATGTGTTAAAATTTCACACCAGCCCATCATGTGACACTTTCAAAATTTATTAAAAATAGAAATTCAATTCAATTTTGAGCCTCAACATCGCACCTATGTGCTTGTGCTTTCATTCTCCCCCCCCCACACACACACAGAGAAGAAGTTGTTAAGAGCTGAAAATCATCAGGCTATTCAAACTGAAGGGAGTAGTTTATGAATCCATATCTACTTATCTACTTCCAGTTTCTTCTCTGGGCTTATGCAGTTCCTAGTTTCATGTTATATCACTTTTCACTAATTCCTTCTCCATATATTTTCACCCTTAGTCATTAAGTGATCATTTCCCTCTCTCCTTTCTCTTGAAGAAATGAAGTTTGATAGGGCAGCAAAGATCCCAGAGTTTACCTATTTCTCCCATCTGTTGAACACAGGCTTATCTCTATGACTACAATAATGTCATTTACTAAAGTCATGGCTCAGTTAAAATATTTTCATTCTTCTCTTCACTTACCTAAGCCTCCTAAAAAGTCCTGTTTAGGATGAATGTGCTCAATGAAAGTCCTAAGTACTTGTCCATGTGCTACTGCAGGATGGCTGTATAAATTACAAATTCATGGTCCCCATCCAATAGGCTGGTGATGGGCCTCATGATTCAGCATTTTACCACCTCCCCAACCCTTGGGGTAACTTCTGAAAATAAACCGCATGTTTTGAAATGTAATCTATCCTACCTTGTAATATTTATTTTGTAGATATCCTGTTCAAGTACAGCAGATGGGAGTAATAATTTATAGCGAGTAAAGAAAGAAGATGTAAAACTCTGTCACTATATGATTCAGATTATAGAACCTGCTTCTAAAACCCTGAACAGTTTATTAAGGTCATGAGAATAGCACTAATACATATACCTGAATAGCTGTTCCCCTAAATAATGATGTTCACTTGATTCTGTCCTATAATGTAAAATATAATTGAATAATTGGAGATATAAAAAGAATGTGCTATTTAAGCATCCATTCCATCAACAGGTTTTGAGACCTACTATGTGATCTAGACTCTGAGTCCCTTCTCTCTTAGAGTGATTGTGGTGGTATATTAAATAGGGTAGTCAGAGAAGTCCTCTCTGAGGCCTGATTAAAGTTAGGAAATATGCTCTGTAAATATCTGGGAAAGAGCTTTCCAGGAAGAGGGAAACACATGAGTAAAACCATGGAGTTGGAAGTATGTTTTGTCTATTAGAAGCGAAGGTAGCAGGCCAGGGCATCTGGAGCTGAGTGACAGACAGGGAGGATGGTAGGGTACAGATCACACAGAGATTCTGAATTTTCTTCTGAGTGTAAAGTGAAATTATTCTAGGTTCTAAGCTACTCCAAACATAGTCTCTACCTCCTCAGTTTGTATATTCCTGAAGGGCAAAAATGTAGCCACGTAAGTCCCCTCAACTTGGTTCATTGTCACCCACTCCATAATAGTTACCACTGTTCAACAAGAAATGAAGATTACAATCATGGATTTTAGGTTTATAAAGGAGCTAAAAGTCACCTCGAACAGCTATATAGTTTCTGCATATAGTAGGTGAATAGGATAGTGAATCAAGCATCCAATGACTGACTTTTATAACCAGTCTCATAATCTGCTTAAGCACTTCTTCCAACAGAGTTCATCATTTTCTAGAGTCTTCTACTGCAATTTTGGGTACTTCTACTAGAGAGTTAAATACTAGTCAAAAAGCATGCATGTGCCCCCCATTAATTTTAGCAAGTTAACTGACTTTATTTGTTTAGTTTTGTAAATTAATAGTTTATACATGAAGAATTCCTATGACTAAGCCAATTTCTTGAGGACATGGCCATGTTTTTATTTCCTATTTCATTTTGCCTTTTGATGTCTATACAAATCATTGCATAGATATTTTAGCAGTCATAAATACTGCTCATGCTTATGACAGCTTTCCACATTTGGCTGATGTGGTACGAATATACTTCCTAGTATTCTGTAATGCCATGTGACTCATTTTTGCTAATGAGTTATGAGCTGAGGTAACATATATCATAACACAAATCACTTCTTGTCCAAGTATTTAATTGTCAGTTAAAGAAATTCCAAGGCTTTCCTTCCCTTTTCACAGTAACTGGAAATAATCTGGATGGTGGCTATTACATTGGGCTGGGTAGTTGAATGACTACAATGAATAGAGTCCCCTTGCTGATAAAGATGACATTCAACAAATATTGTTAAGTGCCTACTAATGAATTGTAACAGCAGTCCTTAGTTTGCATATTGTGATGCATTAGCAAGTTTCCAAACCACAATCAAGTTATCCTAGTGAGCAGCTTTAGTGTAGTTCCTAACACATAAGAATGACTCAATAATTGCTTACTGAATGAAGGAATGAATGTAACCATTCATATATTAGCCTATTTAGATTTACTGTCTCAATTTTGCAAGCACCATTAAATAATAATGACTTATTTTCATAAAAACCAAATCAGTAAAAACCCATGTACCAAGTTTTTAAGTTTCCAATAAAAATATCAGCATCATACAATCAAAAATGATATGTTATCTTACACACCCAAGGCAATAGTTAAATCTGAAGTTATGCACCTCAGTAAACAACAAGGAATTTGAATAATAGCAACAATGTAGCATATATTTTCCATCTGAGAGAAAGGTTGAAACAAGAAAATGATTAACAGAATAGACTATTGCTTTTTCCAAAGACAGTTGGGCTGAGCATGTGATCCTTTCCTCCTAAGGCATCCATTGTATGGTTTCCCATGAACAGTACTGCAGGTGGCATGGTTACTTCTTCCAGGGACTTGGAGGCGGTGGGGGGAAGCAATGGACCGGATAGACAACAACCTAAATTAAATATGCATCAGATATTTTCTTTGACTTCTTTCCATCACCTTAAATTTTCCAATGTTTTATTAAAGCTAATGGGATCCATAAATAATTACAAATAAGGTTGGGTGAGAATTAAATTAGTATATATACCCATAGCATATACCATGACCTGGAATCCTAGTTCTAGGCGTTGGACTAAGAAAGTGAGTACATAAGTGGGTACCTACAGTCCATATATCTAACTTAGAACAGAACACATACACTACATAATTATTTGGTATTATTGATAGTATACGAGGTCTGTCCGGAGAAAGCCCAACCACTGTTAATATAATGAGAATTGTTTGTGTGACATCAATGTAACCTGGCAACCAAAGAGAGTAGACTGGAATGCACATGTGTGAACAATGACGACTTCACTGTGCTAGTCAGTGGAGGCGATAGATGCCATTGAGTGAGTATGTGTATTGTGTGGCCATCACATTCAAAATGACTGAGTGAGTAGAGCAATGAAATCTCCATCAGATTTTACATTAAGCTTGAACATTCCTCCACAGAACTATTCAGATGATTCAGAAGGTGGCAGCTCTGGGCACCTGGTAATTGGCAGCTTCATCTTGACAATGTGCCCACTCATGCATCACATTTTGTGCAGAGATTTTTGGCGAAACGTCAAATCACCCAGGTAACTTAGCACCCCTACAGCCTAGATTTGAGGCCCTGTAACTTCTGGCTTTTCCCAAAACTAAAATCACCTTTGAAAGGGAAGAGATTTCAGATCATTGATGAGATTCATGAAAATACAATGGGGCAGCTGATGGCAATTGGGAAAACTGGGTGAGGTCCCAAGGTGCCTACTTTGAAGGGGACTGAGGTGTCATGTCCTATGTACAATGTTTCTTGTGTGTTCTACCATCGTCAATAAGTGTCTCTATTTTTCACATTACATGGCTGGATACCTTCTGGACAGACTTCACATGTGTGCAGCTACATGTGTATAAACATATATACATAGAAATATATGTATTTATTTACATATATATGATATATAATTATATTCCATATACTATTTGCAACTTTTCTTTTAACTAGACATATAGAAGGGTTATCTTTAAAATGTGGCAATAAATATACCTTTACAGCATCAATTTTAAATGTTTCATGATATTGTACTATGTATATCTACCATAAATTTTACCAACCCCATAGTGATGGGTAGGTTGGTCTTATAAATTAGAAAGGCCCTATATGACGAGACTAAAGCTAACATCATATTCAACTCTAAGAACAGAAACAACACAAGAATGCGCATTCCCACCACTTTTATAGAATTAAAATTCCTAGCCAGAGCAATTAGGTAGGGAAAA
Source organism: Furipterus horrens (assembly GCF_987537825.1). Lineage (NCBI taxonomy): Eukaryota > Metazoa > Chordata > Mammalia > Chiroptera > Furipteridae > Furipterus > Furipterus horrens. Next base: position 98,153,679 of record NW_028327187.1, on the reverse strand, counting down.
GAAATAAAAAGCATCAAAATTGAACAGGAAGAAGTAAAATTGCAACTATTTGTAGACGGCATGATTATATATATATAATCCTGAAGACTCCACAAAAAACTGTTAGCACTAATAAATTCAGTAAAGTTGCAGGATGCAAAATCAATATAAAAAGTCTGTTGCATTCCTATATGCCAATAATTAACAAGCAGAAACAGAAATTAAGAATACAATTTTTTTTGCAATCACATCAGAAAGAATAGAATACCTAAAAATAAATTTAACCAAGGAAGGGCAAGACCTGCACACTGAAAACGATAAGAAACTGATGAAAGAAATTAAAGAAGACACACAAATAAATGAAAAACTATTACATGTTCATGGATTGGAAAATTAATACTGTTAAAATGTCCACACTACCCAAAACTATCAACAGTAATCCCTATCAAAATTCCAATGGCATTGTTCACAGAAATAGAACAAATAATTGTAAAATTTGTATGGACCTATAAACTTTCACTCTTAAAAAAAGTTTCAGTTATTTCTTATTTACATCATTGCACCCATCAGATTATTACCCTTACATAAATTTCTACAGGTATGAATATAGGTTCAGATTTTACATATTTAAATTTTTCTGACTTATTTAAAAATTATGCCCTAGAGCAGCGGTTCTCAACCTGTGGGTCGTGACCCCTTTGGGGGTTGAACGACCTTTCACAGGGGTCGCCTAAGACCATCGGAAAACACATATATAACTACATATTGTTTTTGTGATTAATCACTATGCTTTAATTATGTTCCATTTGTAACAATGAAAATACATCCTGCATATCAGATATTTACATTATGATTCATAACAGTGGCAAAATTAGTTATGAAGTAGCAACGAAAATAATTTTATGGTTGGGGGTCACCACAATATGAGGAACTGTATTAAAGGGTCACAGCATTAGGAAGGTTGAGAAACACTGCTCTAAAAGATTATAACTTAACAACAGCGCCGGCAGCTGGCTTTTCCCATCTGCAACAGAGATAGCTCCACAAGTGCAGCCATGGGAGATTTTCTTTTTTAAAAGTGGAGTCGATTTCTGCAAAATAAGGATGTCTGAAAATTTTTAGTTACTGCATGTTCAGTGTATTTTATGGGGCATGGTGGGTTTATAAAGGTGGAAAGAATTATTGGATGGAACTGAGCTAATCTATTTGTATAACTTTCTTGAAAAAGGTCAGATGGCTTATTTGCAATCATTAATATAGCGTTTGGATTGCCTCATGTAGACTGGATGTAGTGTATCTTGTTTCGCTTAATTTTTGGTCCTATAAACGGTCTTAATGCCAAACATTTACTTAAATATATTTCCCCCAAATAAAACAAATCTTTGATGAAGCATGATGTCATAAGGATGTGAGTTGCAATTATAATTCATCTTCTTACTTAACTGTGTGATACAAATGTTTATCCCTTAGCTCACCTGTGTGGTAGAGTCATGCTTATCCTGTTATTGTTGCCATGTAGCAAATCACCTCAAAATTTAAGAGGTCACACAGGTACTAGTCATTTTTGTCATTATGTCATGATTCTGGGGGCTGACTGGGCACAGGGCTTCTCATGCAGCTACAGTGTGACTGTAGCTGAAGTAGCAGTCATCCCAAAGGCTTTGTCATGCCACACGTCTGATGGCTAATGTTGGAGCTTCAGCTGGGGCAGGTGTCTGGAACACCTACATGTGGCCTCTCCATGTAATTTGTGGTCAAAACGCTGCCTGGGTTCCAAGAGCAAGCGACCCAAAGAGGACCAAGCAGAAACTGTACTGCACTTTGTGGCTTAGTCTTGAACGTCACATAGTGTCATTTGCTCCGTGGCCATATTCTAAGGCAGGGAGCATGAACCCACCTCTTGATGGAGAAGGGTCATTGTTACATTGTAATAAGAGTATGTAGATACCTCATTGTATCTATCTTGAAAAATGAAATCTACCACAATTTACAAGATAGTGATCAATTGAGAAAAGTAGCTAGTGTGGTGCCTAACAGGTGTTCAGTAATGAGTACTGTATTTATTGGAGACTATGCTTGATTTAAGTAAGCTTTTACAGATCTTCAGATACCCAGGCTCTTGATTGACTAAGAAGTTGTGAGTGCCTTTGCCCATAAGTGCCATAGAGTAAGTTCTGCAACGTTGATCAATTGCTTCCCAACCCACATGAAATTTCAAATGTGTATTTAATGTGAACAATATTAAGTAGATGAAGTACTCTCCATCCTGTTCATTTTATTTATGCAAAAACTGAAGCCCAGAGATATTATACCATTTAACTAAGGTCACAGAATAGGAATGCCAGGGATACGGGACCTGATATCCTGAAGTTTGATACATATGATTCCTATCCTAGGGTTGTAAATATTGTGAGTAAATTCACCATATTTTACCATTTTCTGTAGAATAACCTCTAGTTGCTACGATCTTTAAGTGATTTGCTTTCCTGTTTTGCATTGATTTTATTGTTCATTATAATCTGTTTTCAGAAAACATTTTAATATTCTAATAATTATTTCTTCATTAAAGTTATTGACCCCACTTTTAATGAAACCATACTCAAAGTGCAGTAGCCTCAAAATTAAGATGGATAATAACCTTGACTGGTAACTTATTTTATATGGGTATATTTCTTAAAATGCATAATTAGCAGATACCCCCATATAATAATTCCTGCTACAGAATTCTATCAGAATGCATCCTTACATATTAGTTCATAGTCTTTGCCAAAGAGTAATAGTAGTGCAAAAGTGGAATAATGCTAAGTTATTCAATGAAAACTTCTTACGAAGCTCACAGAGCAACAAAGATAAATGTGTGGTAAATATGTGGTAAGTCCTATATAATCAGGTCTCAAGTCTAGTGGCAGATGTTCTATTTTAACTCAAACTCTACTCCCATAAGCTCATAAAAAAAAGATGCAATTCTTTTGAAGGGCTATTGCATTTAGTAGTAATTAATTTAGAGTTATTGTGAAACCAACATGCATGCCATTTATGCTTATATGAAATATTTTGGGAAATGGTGAACTTAAAATAAGAATGCAGACATCTTTCTTTTTTTAACTAGGAAAATGTTATAAATTAAATCATTGGGGAAAAAAACTACCTTTGAAAGAATTAATGATAGTGACAGTCTTTTCTGTGACTCCTTATTTCCAGGTCATCTGTCTGCTGATTCAGTCACAGAAAGTCATGTTCCTTTTTTACCTATATCAAATCCCAATTTGGAAGATTAGCATTTTAAATAATTATTTCCATTAGTTTAGTTATTCATGGTGCAATGATGCCTATGATGAGAGCTATATATAACAATAGGACTACTTCACAATAAAACTTACTTACAGTGAACATTTATAAAAATGTTTATTAGGTTTCCCTGGGATCTCTGGTTCAATTAAAATCTTAGCGCATTTTATCTTCATTATAACATGTCCCAAGGAAATTTTTGGCTGGAAGATTAGCATTATAAAAAGAGGACTTTAATTAGAAGTTTCTATATTGTGGGTCAGATTGCTAAATCCAGCAGCAATTATCTGCTTCATGAGATATGTAGTTCTCTTTCTGAAACATTAAAATTTACTTTATAATACCTCAAAAAGCCATTTCAGGCAGAATTTTGGATCATTAATGGAATTAGAAATAAGATGTGCCCTGGATTCTTCTCCTTGTATTTCATCATTTAGATTTCATGTGAGCCAGGCGATTAAAGGCTTTTTACCTATTTGGTACCTCAAATAGTTCAGGAACAAGTATGCCAGAAGCACTGCAGTATTACCATTCATTTACTAATTGCTCATTGCCCACTTGATCCTAGAAGCCAGGAATGACTGTGAAAGAAAGTATTTATTAAGCTCTTAAAAATCTTACTATTTCTATTGCTTCATATTCTCTGATTATAGTAATTATTTATTGAGTGGGTAAAGGTATTTAGTAAGGCAATTCTAGTTGTTTCATGTATTGGTTAGAATTTATAAATGAAACATCATAAGGAAAGTAAAAAGTAAAATAATGAACTAAATTTTTCTTTATTTTTTTGCTGCTGTGTTTTCTGAAATTTGTATTTTAAACTTTTCATGCACTTTACTGTCTAGTCTCAAAATGTGATATTTCAATAAACAATGTCTCCATTATGTGAATGAAATTTTAAATGTATTTATTTTTTTAGAAAGAGGGGAAAGGACAGAGAACGAGAGGGAGAGAAACATGTGAGAGAGAAACATAGATCAGTTGCCTCTCCCATGCCTCCAGCCAGGGACATGACCCACAACCCAGGCATGTGCCCTGACTGGGAATCGAAGCAGCGACCTTTCAATCAACAGGCCGGCACTCAATCTTCTGAGCCACATCAGCCAGGGCTATGTGAATGAAATTTTAAAAGAAAATAGCCTATATCTGTGTCTCACTAATATATAAATTACAAGTCAAATTATTTAATGAGTTTTAATTATATGCAATCTGTCTTCTCTTTCAAAGCTGATGTCTTGGGTTACTTTATTCGTCTTAAATAATGCTTTTCCTCTGGTCATTTTATACTAATTTCTTGCCAAGTAAATTAATCAGGCTATATAATACAACTTTTCACTGAAGGTGATTTTACTGGGATGAGGGTGGTGGGATGAAGCAATATATATGGGACTGCATCAGAAGGTTTCTGTAAAGCCTACACTCCCTTTTAAAGGTGGCTAGTGATGAGGCATTGTTTGTCATCTATTATAATTGCAATGTCATTGTTAAGCTGGATGTAAACAAAATATTCTTTAAGAAATGTTAAAGTACCAGAATAAGCAGACACAGAAAGAGACAACCCTTAAAGTGACTATTTTTCTCAATGTGCATGTAGGCCTTCTTGTGTACCTCGAGCATTTAATATCTAGCCATGCACATTGCTTACCGGAAGGATAGTATTGGAAAGTAGAATAATAACAGATGAAAAATTTAATTTTGTGGACATTACCTTTTTTATTTTTATTTTTATTTTTTGGTAATCAGCTACTGCATGTTTTATTTGAGATCTTGTATTTTGGATGGGTTTTCTGCTCTAGCGGTACATGCACTAAACCAAACATTTTCCTTCTTTCATATGTGCATGTTAATTAGCAGTGTGAGTGGTATTTCCTACCATTCTTAATTCCCATTATTTTTTGATATGTTTGTATAAAATGAAATTTAAAGTTCACTTGTGATTGTATATGAACCACAGTAGAGTCCATTTATTAATTAAAACAACCTTTTTCATAGTTAAAAGAAAGTTAAAAGTCAAATAATGAACTAGGAAATTATTTGTTACATTTATATCATACAAAATTTTAGTAGTCTTCATATATAAATAAATCAGTAAATTAATAAGAAAAAACAAAATACCCCAGTAGGAAAATTAAGAACATGAAATAGAAAATGACAAAAGAAAAAAGTCAGTATATCATTAAGTATATAAAATGACATTCCACCTAATGTATACCACTAGTAATGGATAATATACAATATAAAACAATGAAGTCACTTTTTACTTAGCAGATAGGATGTTGGAAGGGTGATAATACCCAGAATTTTCTGGAATATAAGGAAAGAAAATGTATCATGAGTCATGAAAGGGCTTAGGACAGAATAAACTGATGTCTATCTAGAGCAGTGGTTCTCAACCTCCTTAATGCCATGACCCTTTAATACAGTTCCTCATGTTGTGGTGACCCCCAACCATAAAATTATTTTCGTTGCTACTTCATAACTAATTTTGCTACTGTTATGAATCGTAATGTAAATATCTGATATGCAGGATGTATTTTCATTGTTACAAATGGAACATAATTAAAGCATAGTGATGAATCACAAAAACAATATGTAACTATATATGTGTTTTTCGATGGTCTTAGGTGACCCCTGTGAAAGGATCGTTTGACCCCCAAAGGGGTCGTGACCCACAGGTTGAGATCCGCTGTTTTAGAGAAACTCCAAGTATCTCTGCCAAAGGTCAAAATGGAATCTTATTCTACATGTTTGGATTTTTGGTTATTTTAAAGTTATCATAATTTATAAACATAATAAAATGCAGGAAAAGTTGGCCTGCATTATTGCAGATGTTTTTCCACCCTTCAACACTTATTTAGTGCCTGCTGTGTACGAAGCAGAGTAAAGGCTTTTTACATACACATGCATTAATTATTTTAGCCACCATGTGAAGCAGAAGTTGTCTCCAGTTTAGAAATGAGAAAACTGAGTCATAAAGAGAAAATGGTATGTTCAAATCTAACAGAGAGTTACTAAAATAGTAAGGTTGGAGTTTGAACTCAATTAGCTTCCCCCTGTCCACCAGTGCTCAGCTTAAGAGAAGGCTCAACTGGTACCCTCAGCTACAGAATGTTCTTTTAACTTAACATTCCTATTATTTTTTAAATACCAGCCCTTGTGTTTAAAACAATTTATAGCCATTTTCAATTTTATTTTTAAAACATTTTGGTTTCTTATCTATAAATTAAGCTTCGTAAAAGCTGGTAGCATTTTCATCTTGCCCACTGAAAGACCTTAAGGAACTGGAAGAGCTCTAGTATACAGCCTGCACTCAATATATACTCATTGGACAAGTGAGTAAAACTGACATCCCTAATTTTAGAATGTCTGACTCAAAAATACGACTCTCAATAGAAGAATAGTGTGTACTTGACATTGAAAAATTCTAAAATGCTTCAGACAATGTTACTTAGCCAGGGTTTCTCTTCCCCTTTTTCCATTTTATAGATAATATATTGAAGGGTAAGAGTATGTTTTTTCAAAGTAGTCCTATTACCTATATATTTTCTAACACTCCTTCCAGTTTCAAAGCTCTTGTTTGGAAGTCTTCAGTGTACCCATCTTTGGAGCTGAGCACAAACCTGACAATTCTGTTCCAAGGAATCTTGTTTAATCCCTTCCGAAGGTAGAAAGGCTTCCACAAAGCAGCTTAGTTGGGACTTTTCATCTAAGGAATGCTCCCCACTGGCTGGCTTTGCCCCCTCTGCCAATTTTTCTGTACAATCTGCATTCAGTCTGAGGGGTAAGTTGTGTTGGGAGGGGTTGATGGCAGACAGTGAAGAATCTCCTCTTCCCCTATCTCCTGCCCACACAGAAAGACTGGGCCTAAAACCACCTACAAGTGTTTTTTTCCCCCCTGCTTTTGAAGGAAGCATAGCTATATTCCACCTTCATGGTTCCAAGATTATTTCTAGCAACATTAAAGTGAGAAAGTGCATCCTTTCCTTAGAATCCTTTATCCAGTATATTAGCTGAGGAAGTTGTCAAACCCTACACAGTTTATCATTCAAAAGTTTATTTATAAATCAGTTTATAAGTCAGGGTATACCTTCTCATAGGAGAACTGATAAAAATTCCGACAAGACTCTCTCAGATCAGACCACAACATTTCATTTAACTGCTGATGCATTTAAAGCAGTCATCATGATACTGGCATCAGTTTTTAAGAACCTGCAATGTACCTACACCACAAAATGTTCTTTCTATGGTTCATCTTACTTAATCATCTTAGCAGTACTATGAGTTAGATATAGCCACCGTAACACACATGAAGAAACTGACACCCAGAAAGGGTAAGAAACTAGGGCCACATAGTTAGAAAGTGTCGGAATGTCCACCTAAGTCTCTCTGATGCCAGATTTTGGGGTCTCTCCTCCTTGCTCAACTGGGACCTTCCTTCTCAAGGCCTGGTGCTTCTCTCAGGAAATGTGGTTTCCTTTGGGGGGGTTCAAAAATGAATGTTTCCCTGCTTCTGGGTATCAAGTGCATTTCTCAGTTTATCTCAACTATCTCCTGGGTAATGGTGAAATTTCTGGCTTAAGATACTAATTCCGCGAAGCACTGGGAGAGTTTAAATAACTGTTGGCTGCCTATGCAACATCTATTTTCTTCTCTACTTCCTACCAGCATCTTATGTGATTCAGGAATCACCCTGTCCCATTCGGCTCTGTGATTCAATGATGGCTGGCTTTTGACTGGCTTCCCCTTATTGGCTTAGGTGTGACAATGTGACATGATCCTAGCCAATCAAATGGAAGCAGAAACATGCTAGGGAGCTTCTAGGAAGTGCTTCCCCTTCCTTAAAAGAGGCATGCATTTAATTATAATAAACAGGCATTAATCAACATATGGTTCAACAACTGAGTAGCTTCTGGGAAAAAGATTAAAGTGTTCTCAACTTTGCAACTTGCACAGCTTGAGTAAGATCAAAGTTTAAAAACAGAACTAGAAGAAGCCATGGCAGGATCTCTTCAAAGCCCCCTTTCAGTAGCAGAGCCCTTTATAATTATAACCTCCCTCCCCTACCAACAACAACAAAATAAGCCATAAAGTAAAAGATTAAAGAATTGCCAACAACATAAAATAATGCTTTAAGTAGAGAAAAATACTGCAAACAAATTAATAAAACAAGTCACAAACCACGAAAGTTATTTTTATCCCATGTCACAAATACATGTGTAATGCATTTTATATATAAACAATTCCTGCAAACTGATAAGATACTAAGCTAATTGATTTTAAAAATGGGAACCATATGAAAATTTTCCAGAAAAAGAAATCCTACTAATTCTTAGGCACACGTCGAAATGCTCACTCTCTTTAACAACAAGAAAAATTGCAAATATACACATATACACACACTCACATACACAAAGTGGCAAAGGTAAGAAGGCTATTTTACTTCAATTGACTTTTTATCCTTTTTATTTTTAAATCACACCCATGTATATCTTTTTTTTTTTTTTGTGGCATAAAAAGAAAACTTATTTATTTAGGAAAATGGGAATATAGTTTTTTTTATAACATTGAAAAGACCTATAATTCCATTGTTGAAATAATCACTATTAAAAACATGTGTATATTTCTAAATTAGGCCATATTAAAAATATATAAATTTTAGTATTAAAGTCTGGATATAGGTGTGAAGATAATAAAAAGTGAACCAAAATGTACATACCATGTTGTATCATGTTTCCTTCAATTAGATGGGATAATGAACATTTTCTGTGTTCAGGTATATTTACCTACAATATTATTCAATGGTTATAAGTAGGACATTGAATGTATACACCCTAATTTATTTAACCACAAATCCTCTTATTGGTCATTTAGAGATTCTTTATGTTTATCTACTATAAAGAATTTTGTGCTGTACATTCTATATCTAAATATTTGGCTATATCCTTAATTTATTTAGGATAATTTTGGTTTTCTTTTTTTTTTTTCAGATTTAATGTGTTTTATTGATTAAAATATTACATTTGTGCCAATTTCCCTTCCCTCTGCTCCCCTCCACCCGGTGGCCCCCCTCCCTCCAGTTGTCCCCCCCTTTTAGATTATGTCCATTAGTTGTGCATACAGTTCCTCCCAACCTCTCTCCGTCTATTCCATTCCCTCCTACCATGATCCCCAATTCCTATATCATCTCCCTCCCTCTCCCCACTCCCCCTCCCTGTTGACCTCCCCCCAATATGCTTCCCGTACCCACAGTTCCTTTTCCACTCTCGTTGCCTGTTTAGTTTGCCTTTGTTTCATCTCCCTAGCTTCTGTTTTTTAAACCAGTCCCTTTAACATCTCATATAACAGTGGTTTGGATCTAATGAACTCTTTCAGTTTTATTTTGTCCTGGAAACACTTTCTCTGTCCTTCTATTCTGAATGACAATTTCGCTGGATAGAGTATTCGTGGTTGTAGGTTTTGGATTTTCATTACTTTGAATATTTCTTGCCAGTCCCTTCTTGCCTGTAGGGTCTCTCTTGAGAAGTCAGCTGATAGTCTAATTGGGACCCCTTTGTACATAATTCTTTTCTTCTCTCTTGCTGCTTTTAGGATTCTCTCTTTATCTTTAATTTTTGACATTTTGATTATAATGTGTCTTGGAGTGGTTCTCCCTGGGTCCAGTCTCTTGGGAACTCTCCTTGCTTCCTGGACCTGCAAGTCTATTCCCTTCCCCAAGTCTGGGAAGTTCTCCTTTATTATATTTTCACTCAATTTTTCAAGTTCTAGTTCATCTTCCTCACTCTCTGGCAAACCAATGATTCTTATGTTGGGCCTTTTATAGCTGTCCCAGAGGTTTCTGATCCTCTCATTGTTGCTTCCCATTTCCTCTCGCTGCATTGGTTGACTGCTTGTTCCTTCTCCACATTCCAGTTTGTTGAAATGAACTCTGGATTTTTTTTCCTCACCATCTGTCTCATATGTAGTTTTGTTCCTTTCGTTATGAATGTTTTTCGCTTCTTTCTTATCTTTTTCCTGCTCTTTTGTGAATTCTGTAAGCCACCTGATAACAATGGCCCAGAACTGAGCCTCTGACAGGTTTCTTATCTGTTCATCTGTCAGGTTCTCTATCTGTTGCCTGGTGAGTTGTGTCACCGGTATTTCTATAGTTGTCTGCCTCATTTTGACAGATGCGTTTTGTTTTCTTGGACCGGCTGTCGGGGGCAGTGCCTGTGTACGCGTCACAATTCAGCGACTGGTGCCTGTCCGCGACCTATTTCGCAGCCCTGTGGCGCTTTCTTTGGGGGCGAGGGTCCAAGATGGATTCACACAGTTATTCAGCTGGGAGACCAGGATCCGTCCTCCCGCCCCCCTGGGCCTCACTGTTCAAGGCGATGCGGTGGCCGCTCTCCCCAGCGCTGGGGTCGCGCACCGCCAGGGGCTTGCGCAGCCGGGACTCCTCACCGCCCGCTGCTCCGGGTGCGACCGCAAACAGCACTGCCCTCTTTAACTCTTACCTGCCCAAATGGCACCGCTGGTTTATAACTTCATATGTTGGACTTCCGTGTAGTTTTATTTTCTGGAATTTCTAGTTATCCTTTGTTTTCAAGTAGTTGTATTCCTCTCTAGTTGTAGAGGGAGACCTAGCGTGTCCGTCTAAGCCTCCATCTTGGCCGGAAGTTACACCCATGTATATCTTATAGTAAAAATGTTACATAAAAATTTACATAGACACACACACACATATATATATATATATATATATATATCGAGTCGGCAGCCGTCCGTCTCGAGAGACGATGGTGTAGCTTCTTAAGAGTCTATCTGCACCGCCGAGAATGGCTGTGCAGTCCGACTCGGGAGTGACACGGTATCTGTCTCCTCCCGTGTTGAATCGACATCTTGTGATGACGCTGGAGTGTCCTCTCCAGTGAAGCTGAAGCTACAGAGCCTGGGCAGGGTGATATGGAGGGTCTGCTGTTGCCCATGCAGCAGACCCCCCCTCTCTTCGCAGCTGAAGGGTCCAAGGGAAAGACGGAGTCAATACAGCTTGGGTTCAGGTGCGCCGCAGGAGTTGCCGGTGTTGACTACAACGTCAAACCGCCTTAGGGACTCCGGCTCCGGATTTTCTGTCGGGGTTTACTCCCTTAGCCTTTCCCCTGAAGAGGTATGCCGCAAGGCAGCGGAGGTTTTTTGGAGTCAGAGTTTTCCTTCTCTGATGTGCCCTGACTGGAAGATCGAACCAGCGACACTTAGCTCGCAGGCCGACGCTCAATCCACTGAGCCAAACCAGCCAGGGCATATATATATATAACTCTTGATGAGACTGCTTCCTTCCATTTATCATTCATCTCCCGAAACACACCATTTAATGTAAGGCTGGATGTTATTATGGCAAATCATTGTGCAGCTGTGACAGGGTGTGCACGTGGGCCTGTATGTGTGAAAGGGGAAAAGAGCGAGAGGCCAAGGGAAGAAGAAGGAAGCGAGCTGACTGAATGGCATAACTTAAAGGCTTGTTATAAGGTACAATGCAGAGGTCAGAGGAAGTGTATAAAGGAGAGTCATAAATAAGACTGACAGGGTTTGCCAGAGCAGAGGTCTTGAAATCCAGGCCTACGGACAGAAAGGAAGGTTTGCTAGAAATAATCCATAGTGGCCATGGGTAGATACTAAGAAACAATTATGTATGAGGGAGTTCGGGGAGAAGGCACCACACATGGCTGGATGGTTTAAACCTGGGAGAGAATAAAGATCAGAAGAGACCCCTGGCCCCATGGGCAAAGATAAGGTCAGTTATAGACTGAACTCGAGGTTATGGTAACACATCTGAGTGTGGGAACTAGTAGTCGTTATGTAGATGAAACTGAACCACCACTTCAGGGGCAGAGCGAGGCACTAAGAAGCACATATTTTGTTTGAATAGACACAAACAATTAGGGCATGAGCATACTTTGTAAGAGGGGTGCTTCCTCTCCATTTCTGCCAGTTTGTGAATATCTAAATGCTGTTTCTAGTTCTATACTGTTAGCCACTACCTCTCTGTCCAACCCCAAGCATTATATTTGTCATCCAAAATATTTCAAGATAAATCTGTTTTTCTTAACTCCAACTTTAATTATTTTGAAGAGACCTATAGTATGGTTTTCCTGTTTTCCCTCTTTGTTATTACCAGAGCCCATTTTACTACTTGATATAATTATTACTTTTGTGATGTTTTATAGTTTTTTATAACACAGTGGATGCTTCTCTATAGTGTATCTGCATGCTTAATATTTGGTATCTCTATTTAAAATGTTCAACTGCTTATTTCACAAATGCATAAATAATATTTACCTATCCGGTGGCAGGTATACACCCTGGAGGTTAACAATGTAAGGGACAAAGAAACTGGTGCCTCTCAAACCAGAGTAGGAAATAATTAGCACCAAAGGACAAATGTAATTAAATCTTGAAGTAGGGGGTCTCTGAGTCTGAGTCAACAGTATTAGCATACCTACAAGTCAGGAAGTGGCATTTCCGCAGCTCAGTCCGCAAATGCCTCTGAGATCAAAGGGGGCAGATATTCATCACCAAACACTGGGAAATGGGAAAATGTAGCTAGACAGCTCACCAAACAATTTAGGAAATTACTACCGTCAGTTAATCTAGTTAATCTCATTAGATTGTAACTCCAGAGTATCCAAGCATGGAGAAACAGAGGAGGAAGGGGAAGTGGTGGTGGTGGTGGGGGGTGCTACTCCCGTTATTATAAAACCAGCTTGCTTTCCTGTTTGGGTGTGCATACCTTTGCTGTGCACCCAGCTCTGCAGACCTGTGAATAAACAAAGCCTCATCTACTGCTGAAGTCCTATATCCCAGTGTTTTTATTGAGAGCATTTTCACAACAAAGATTCTCTTGTATCCTTAGAAAATTACAAGAGCATAAGCCAAGTACGGGTAACTTTCCAAAGCCTGGTTCCTTTATTTTGAATGGTTAGATTATAGAAGACATGGTTTGAGGCTCCAAATGTTTATTAAAGGTATGTCGACCCTGTGCCCTAAGCTGTACAAGGAACTCAAGAGATCAATAAGGCCTTACAAGCAGAAATAAAGGCATGTCCTTGTTTGCTTGTTTCTTTTTCTGCTACACTGATTCCAGGATAAGGGTGGTTCCACAAGTCTCTGGAAGAAGGAAGAGGCTCATGAGCAATCAGCCAAGGAGTAAAGGGACAGCTTGGTACTTGGGGGCAGCAGGGAAAAGCCATGTGATAACCAGTCTTACTGTTAGCATACTAGTAATGGATGCCTTCCTCAAATTTGCATCCTGTGGTGTCAGACAGTTATAAGAAGAACAGCCCTGACTGGGCAGCTCAGTTCGTTAGAGCATCATTCCAATACACCAAGGTTGCGGGTTCGATCTCCAGTCAGAGCACATACAAGAATCAACCAAGGAATGCGTATATATAAGTGGAGCAACAGATCAATGTGTCTGTCTGTCTGTCTGTCTCCCGCCTCTTCTAAAATCAATAAAGACAAATTTTAAAAAAAGAAGAAGAAAAACAGTCCCCCAAAGATGTACAGGTCCTAATCCCTGGCACCTGTGAATATCTCATATTACATGACAATGACATGACAAATTAAGGTTGCAAATAGAATGAAGTTTGCTAATCAGCTCACCTTAAAATAGGTACATTTCCTACATTATCCATGTGCTCCCAGTGTAACCAGAAGTCCAATGTTACTTGACCTAATCAGCAACATTTAATGCTGTTAAACACTCCTCTTCCTGAAACACTGCCTTTTACCAGTTTCTAAAATACTACACCCTCCTCCATTCTCTCCTTTCTGGTCATCCATTTTATCCCTTCTGCTGATCGCTTCTCATCTCTGAGTCTTGGGATCTCTTATCTAACTGTACTTTTCTCCTAGGTAGTCTCATTCAGGTCAATAAATTTAAATCCCATCTATGTTGCTGATGACTTCCAAATTACTTATCTTCAACTCGAATGTTAGAAACCCCAGGTTTATGTATATGAAATCCTCATAAGTATCTCAACATTAGCGTGTTCAGAAGTGAGCTCCTAACTTACTCCCAAACGTGCTCCACCCACAGCCTGCCCTGTCTTAATAGTTGGAGACTCACATTCTTGCAACCGCTCAAGCCAAAACCCTTGTACTGCAATAGTGATCCTTGGGTCTTCGAAGTTTTTCATCATTCACGCCTCATGCGCCATGTGGGACAGGACCTGGGTGAATGGTGGCCTCGGTTCTGCTGCCAGTATGCCATCCCAGAGATCAGGAAACACAAAGGTTCACCAACCAGATTAATATGCTCAAATCCCATCATATCATTTATTGTATAATTTCACTTGTATGTGAGATACAAAACAAAAAGTGACAAACAAAACTAACAAACAAACATACTCACAGATACAGACAATAGAATAGTAGTTACCAGAGGGGCAAGGGGTGGGGGGGGTAGAAGAAGGTAAAGGGGCCAAATATATGGTGAGAAAAGGAGACTAGACTCTGGGTGGTGGGCACACAATAGAGTATATAGATGTCATATTATAAAGACGTTACACCTGAAACTTACCTCATGTTATTATTAATCAATGTTGCCCCAACTAATTTTTAAAAATAAATCAATCATTTTAAATCACACGGCAAGATGCAAGGTGAAACAGATGTGAAGGTAACACTGTCAGGATAATGACAGTCAGAAGGATCACACTACAGTATTTAAATCTCGGGTTATACAATGTTCCTACGTTTTGCCGTACCAGGCTTCCCTGCTGATGTAGGTAGAACCAGAGGTAATATCTGAGCAGGGGCCCAATAGCCAGAAGGTGTACGATGCTACCACGCACATTTGCTCTACTGGAGGGGACAAGGACACTGCACCTATGGCTGAAGCTCATCAGTTAGTCTACTGAACTGCTATGGAATTTATTTGCATTTTTTATGCAGAGCACCTAGGAGACCATAATGATGCCACAGTATCATTATGGGGTGGCTAATTCAGGAATGATGTAACGATCAGCCCAGAGGCAATACAATCATACCCTATGATTCGGTCTTTTCTTCTCTTTCTATTCATAAATAACACTCATGTGTATTCCATTACTTATTCTATCTATTTTTAATATGTGTAGTATGTTAAGTTCTGATCTATACTTAGCATACATTTTGACCTCTGCCAACGTCTCACAGGCTATTTGCTTCCTCATCAGCTAAATTTAGCTCATGGGTTTCATGTATATTTCATAAACTACTAGTTTACTTATGATTTATGCTTAATGCCACCTAGAAGTTTCATCTATCTATCCTCTTTGGACTTTTAAAACACAATTAAATATTGACAGAACAGATTGATACATGTCAGAGGGAAGGGGTTGGGGGCTGAGTGAAAAGAACGAAGGGATTAAGCAAAGAATAAAACACTCATGGACACAGACAACAGTTTGGAATTGGCAGAGGGAAGAGGGGCTGGGGGCAGGCAGAAGATGGTAGAGGTGGAATAAATAGTGATGGAAGGAGACTTGACTTGGAGTGGTAAACACACAGTACAGTATACAGATGATGTAGAATTATACAGTTGAAACCTATATAATTTTATTAATCAAGGTCACCCAATAAATTCAATTAAAAATTTAAAAACACAATTATTCTCAAAGAATACAGCAAACACATTTCACATTGCATTAGCAAATCCTGTAGGTTGTCCAAAGTGTATCCAGAATTCAGCCACTATGCACCATGCTCATTGATAGAACCATTATGAAAAACAGTATGGAGATTCCTCAAAAACTAAAAAACAGAACTACCAACCTTGGCCAGGTGGTTCAGTTGGTTGGAGCATCACTCTGTACCTCTGTACACCAAAAGGTTGCAGGTACAATCCCGTCAGAGGGGAGGCAGCCAATAGGTGTTTCTCACGTTAATGGATCTCTCTCTCTCTCTCTCTCTCTCTCTCTCTCTCTCATCAATGAGCATATCCTCGGATGAGGATTGAAAGAGAAAAAGAACTACCATATGATCTAGTGCAATCCTACTTCTAGGTAGATATGCAGAAGAAATTATAACAGTACCTCAAAGAACCGTCTGCACTCCCATGTTCACTGCAGCATTTCACAGTAGCCATGATATAGAAACAATCTAAATGTCCACCAATGGATGAATGGGTAAACAAAACATTCAAACATATGACGGAACATTTTTCAGCCTTTGAAAATGGAGAGTCTGCCACTTGTGATAACATGGCTGAACCTGGAGGACAACACTATGCTAAGTGAAATAAGCCAGATACAGAAAGGCAAAGGTAAATATTACAAGATTCATTACATGTGGAATCTTAAATTTAAAAAACAAACAAACTCAGCCACAGAGAGTAAACCATAAAATGGTGGTCTCTCCAGAGGCTGCAGGGAATGCATCACGGAGAATCACTGTTTAACTGACACAGGGTTTCCATTTTGCAAGATGAAAAGAATTCTGGAGGCGGGTGATGGTGACGACTGTACTGGTTTGTGAACATACCTAAGACCGCTGAACAGTACACTTATAATGGTTCAGACAGTAAATCCGATGCAATGTGTACTTTACCACAACACAAAATTGAGAAGAAGAAAAAAAAGAGAGAGAAACAATCCCAGTCCAACCACCCGTTACATTTTGCCTGGATTGCTGAGCCCTAATGAGCTTCCTTGCGTCCATCCTTGTTCCCTTTAGTCTATTGGCCACATGGCAGCCATGTTGAAATAACAGGAGTTTAAGTCATTCCTCCAATTGCTTTCCATCTCACTGGTAATAAAAACCTAAGTCAGCTCCATTCCTTTCAAGACCCGACATCATCTGGCTAACTACTACAGCTGAGACACCCCAGCACTGTGCCCCTCACCCATAACTTATCATGAACAGTCCAAGCACCCCCACAACTCAAGAGCTTTGGCACTATCTGTCTTATTCCTCATGGGTTTGTCTTCCCCTAGATACCCAAACCTATTTGCAGTCTTTACTCAAAATTTACCTTCTGAGTCAGTCCTTCTCTGACAACTCCAACTGATATTTTAACTTCTCTCTGCATATTCCATTTTCCATTCTTTTTTTTTCCTTTTAGTACAAAATTTTACTTTACTTAATGCATATTACTTACATATTCATTGAAGAGTTATTTTACTTATCTACATTATTAACCTTGTACATATTATGACTCTCCCATGAGTATACACCCTCCATTAGGGCAAGCATTGCTTTGTATGTTTGTTTATTGATATAATACTTTGTCCTATAATAATGCCTGGCACATAGTAGGTGAAATATCAAATGATTCCAAAAATGAATCTGACTCCATGCATGAGTAATCCTATATATAAGAATCATAGTAGAGAAATGTCAGTGTTAGTATAAGGAGCATGAGCTTGGAGTTAGATGAATCTGAACTTGAATTCAAGCTCTGCCACTTACTGGTTAGCCCTTGAAATTTGGATTAAATTGGCCAACTTGAAAAGGAGACAGAAGCCACTCTAGGGTGAGAGAACCATAAAAGTGAAGGCAGGAAATTGCTTGGCCCTTATTGAGGAGAACACGTGATTTAATTTGGGTGGAGTAAAGAAAACATGAGATAGGCTAGTTTGAAATACTTGTGAAAGTATAAATTGTTAATAGATCATGGAGCTTCCTAGTGAAATTTAGGAGAGTAGACCTGTTATGAAGGCAAAAGGAAGTGAAGAAAGTTTTGAGAATGATATTATTAAAGCGGTTAACAAAAAAATGTAATCTGATTCACAGGAGGCTAAGCTAAAGATAGTGGTATCGATTGCAAAGCTATTTCTGTCAACCAGAAGACATGTGTTAAGGGCCCGAATCAGAGGGCATGTGTGAATATTGAGGAGACATAACAGAGAAATGTTATGAAGAAAGAATCGACTCTACATGTCCCATTGTTGAATACCAGATCAATATAGAGACAAAAGAGCATGTCACAATTTAAGTCTCAATGGCTGCTGAGTAATATTCCCATTTACATAACAAGAAAGGAAAAGAAAGAGGTTTGTGAACAATGAAACAAAACTCACTTCTGGACAAACTAGGTTTGAGAAATCAGTGCACATCAAGGTCTAGATACATATCAAAGAGTTGGAAAAGTGGCTGTAACTCCAGATACATTGCAAATGGGAAAAGCAGACATAATGATCATCTGCATATAGCTTGAAGCCATGAGATTAAATCCGAGAAAGGGCTAGATTTGGGAAGAGATACAGAACAGTCAGGGATGAACAAGAAGCTGATGAGACTAAAGGCTTTGAGAACAGTTTCAATGATGGTAGAACGCCTGAGAGCCGAAAAGACGGCAGTTGATCTAATGACTCAGTGTGATTACTTTCTGAATAAATGAATGAAAGAGTAAAGCATGGACTACAGAAGGTGCTCAAGTAAAAGAGTCAGGATAAAATGGAGCGGTGTGACAGAGAGAGAGAGTGCATGCACACGGGTGTGAGCACCTACAGCAAAAACTGGACAGGGTGAGGTTCTAGGAGAGACAGGGGAATTGAAGGTGAAAAACAGATTGGGGATTTTCAATGTGAATTTCAGGAGGAGAATAAGATGCATGATCAAAGCCATACAAATCAAAATTAAGTATGACTATAAAAAGGATATCCTCCATCCAAGAATGGATGGCAGTTAAGTAATGCAATGAGGGGAAAGCAGGGGTTGGTTCACACCAGATGGTATCTCTTCTTGGTAAATTATTGGAAAAACTCATTTATAGGCACGGATCCCGAGGCAGGTCAGATGGTTTCACCTCAGCAGGTTCACACAAACTTCAATGAGTATAAGTCAGATTTTCCAAGTTTTGGTCAAATGGGAATAATGGATGTTTCTAAGATATTGGGAATTTTTAAGATAATTAATGAATTTTATGTTTTCCAGAGGAGACAGTCACCTGCATGGTTATCTTCCCTATTATGAAAACTTCACCCTTCCCTGTGAACCAGCAAATAAACACTGGAATGGAATCCTCTAAAGGAATCCAATTTGAGCTGTCTTAAGTTCTTTTGAAGGAGATCAGATACAACCTGCAGGGGACTGTACAGGCTCAAGACCCTCTGAGAAATTTTAAAACGTTTTTTCTTAGTAAATAATTAAGACATAAACTTAATTAAACCTATGTGTAACATTATCTTCTGACGTACTACCTCTAGAACCAAGCCAAAAATATCATTCCCCATTCATTGGAATCATGCCTTTTCTAAAACGAAACATTAGGTTTATTTCAACAGCTTATATTAAATAAAACAGAGAAGTGAATCTGTTCTATATTTTATGCTATATTATATATTTGTAATTTTTAGATAAAGATAAAGTGAAAAAAATCGAGTCGAGCAAAATTAAGTTCATTTATAATTACTTCATTAAGGAGTCATGGAGTCATACCTGAGCAATGCCTTAATGAGGTGGTAATGAGGTAAAAACATGCTGCCAGAACAGGCACTGGAGCAAACCTTCCGGAAAAGGCCGCTCAATAAAGGAATAATAAGGGCAGAAAATTTTATTTCTTTGTCTTGGCTTATGCTCCTTTATTTTAGGATATGCCCAGTTATTCTTTAAGTCTTGGAGGTTTCAATGGGAAGATGGCACTAACAAGAGTCTAGAGAGTCAGGGAGAGTAAGGAGGGTAAGAGGAAAGGGAAGGAAAAGCAAAAGGGGAGGATGTCCATGCACTTAAAATGGGTATAAAATAGTACCTCCCACCTCTATGAGGATAATAAGGATTCTATTAGTTCATATAATGTGGACACAACTCATATAGTAAACAGTAATGTGTGACAGAATTATGTTTATTTACTTATAGTGAGAAAGCATATTAAGTTTCTTGTTCAACTGTATACAATTAGCTTTGTGAAAACGTGGGTGGGAATTTTTAATAGAAGATAAGGTGGAGTCACCTGAATTTTCTCACTCAGTCTCCTCTGTTTTAGCTTTGCAAGGCAGTAAGCAGCCAAGGACAGAGGGCATAGCGAAGCCTTCAAATGCTTCCCTGGGGGAATCTTTCAGTGTTAAGAATGTTCAGTCTCGTGCATCAATTAACTGCGCCAAAGAAATCACTGAATAAATTCAACCACTATCTTGAAAAAAATCAATGAGTCTCTAAAAATGTATACTTTTTCACCAAGAGGAGCAGGTCTGTAATTTCTAAATTCCCATTCATAGTGTGGTTTTGATAAAAGTCACGTCCTTAAGAACTTCTCAAATTGCTCTACTCAGCAAAATAAACAAAGTTTTCTTAAAGAGAAATTCTAGCAAATCTAGCAATTCCAGCACATTTCATTTTCATCCTCTAACATATACAAGGCTATAATTTCTTGTATTTTTAGGTTTCCTGCAATATTGCAATGGTGGAAAACTCCACTGAGAAGACTCCTTGTGTGGAAAGTATTAAATAGTACATAGAATATGACTCGGTTGCAGTGTGATTTTTTTGCATAAATATTACCGAGCTTACTATATAAGTTTAAATGAGCCAACTTAAGAGATCATGTGAAGAAGGTTGCAATTAGGCTTTTAAAATAGAATATGAAAGCATTTTTATAGAATGAAAATATAATAAAGGCATCTATATAGAGTATGCATTTCCTTAACACATATCTTGAAAATATCCCCAGATACTTTAACTAGTAAATTTCACCCATTTTCCCAATTTTTTCCAAAGTTACATGTATAAACCTTCAATGAGCTTAATGATTGTTTATAACCATCGGTAGCCTTTGTAAAAGAGAGCCTTACAGGTAATTCCATAATGAAAGTACAAACCACTACTATGAGAATACACATTCATGAATAATCGATATATGTTAAATCTACAGCATTTCCTAAAATGTATGTCTAATTACCATGTTGTACACTGGAAACTAATATAATATTGTATGTCAAGTGTAATTGAAAATTTAAAAAAATAATATATTATAAATAAAGTAAAAAAAAAAAAAATCTAGAGAAGTTGTCCTGTGAGTATCTACTACAACTGGGAACAGTGAATCAGCTGTTCATGGAGGAGGGAAAAGGTACTGCTAAATTCAAACAAACAGAAGCCACGTTAGGTTTTCTTGGATGAAAAAACTCTTTGGTTTGTAGAACAGAGAGGAAAGGGTGACAGACCTGTGAGGGAACTGGGCTCCGTGTGGCTTCAGAGGTGGTGACGTAAGCAGCCTGTGTGTAGGCATAGCTCTTGAACCGAGGCTTCGGGGAAGAAGGAGTTCGTTCATAGCCCTGTGCCAGACTGACAGTGATCTGCAGAAAGGGAGTGGGAGAGGGGAGCAGAGAGCAGGAGGGGATAGCATGAGTAACCCTGAAAAGACTGCTTTACAAGACACTAGAAAAACCGTCGTTAAATGGAAACAGTGCAATGAGACGCTTCATGGTAAACACATACAAAGTGCTATTAGAAATAGGTATGCTCAATGTCATGTTGGAGGGCAGGTAATGAGGGAAGATAGGAGGGTGGGACTGAACCATAAGGATTCCATACTGACAGAACTCGAGCACGAATGCGGAACGGTGTTCTTCAATCTGGCAAAAACAGGCCTCCAAAAGCAATTATCTCTGAACCCAAAGCAAACAGCACCAGAATTCATCAGGTGACTACCCTGGAAAGGACTGAAGTGTTCATAAACTAAATATAGAACTAGCTCAGTAGGGTGAGAAAATTAGGCCTAAGCGCTTTCCACGCCTTCAGCAGAAATTTAGCTAACAGCTTTTTAATCATTGTTTGTGTCAGAAAAATACAAGAAAACACCCCAAATAGCCACTGCTGGGAGCTAGGACAAGCCATGTAATGGAAGAATTCCACAAGATTCTGTACAATAATGCAATAAAAATCTTTCTAATATGTAATCTCCATTTAATTTTTACTTAAAATATTGAAACTAATTAATCTGAGCAAAAATGTTACCTTGAGCAATCAAAATTTGTTACTACATCAGCATCTTGCCAGTAAAAATGAGAAAATATTCAATAGAGTACTTGCTTTTGTTTTTATTCTCATTCTTTGCTCTCTGCTCTAGTTGATGAAAAATTTAATGTGTTTATGAGCCTATCTTTTATTTCATTTTACACAATGAAAATAAAATATATTCTGTGTTCCATATTCCTATAATATCGTGCCTCTCAATAGCAGAGTATTTTAACAATGTTCTTGTTTAAAACAATATTATACTCCCTGATATCTCTCTTCCTCTCTTTTTCTCTATACACACATACACACACACACACACACACACACACACACAGAGCATAATATATATATACACATGCACACATATATTATACTATGTATACAGATAATACATTTGTGTGTGTATATATATACACACATGCTATGCTATGTATACATATGTGTGTATATATCCATGAATATAATAGGTTTATATATGTGTATGATGCCTACAAGTGCACATAAAAGAGAAAACATCTTTGATGTTAGTTGTCCTTTCGACACTTTACCTGTTGAGAATAGTGCATTTGATGATGTAACTGAAAATGTTCTTCTCTGGTAACTCTGGATGGCCTTGGCAACATTTCCACTTCCTGGATGGCTTCGATACTCACTTGTTGAGGCAAAACTTGAAAGAGTGATGTGATGTACATTAAGATGGACTTCTTATCTGGGTAAGTGGTGGCAACATCTGTAAGCACATTAACACCACACATCAATTTCTAGTTTCTATATTTGAGTCTCTAAAAGGGGAATGAACAAATCAATGCTACAGGAAGAAGACAGATTAATGAGCACCTGATTGTCCATGAATATGCTCCAGAGACTAATTAGAACATGGTAATCAGGCCCAAAATGTCCTTCCAATTTGGTAGACCAACAAGATGCACAATAAAGTTCATTTCTTTTCCTTGTTTACATAAAAAGCTTCATTCCATAATACTTTTTCCTAAGTCAAATTGCGGAACTAGCCCATCTAAGAAAGCAGTTCTCATTAGATAAGAAACAAAAATAAAAGATTACATCTTCCTTTCCATGGAAAGTTGTATTAACATGACAATTAAAATGGTGCATTGGTAATTAAACAGTTATACAAAGGAGCTTAATGCTTCAGGTCCAGTAAAGAAAGCTTACACCTCCTAATCAAATTTTTGCTGGTTAAGTATATAAAGGGCAAAATATGTCTCTGTGTTGAAATGAACCGTGTACTTTCACAATAAAAATAAAACAAAACAGCTATACATCATATATATAATGATTTGTAATATTCCTTAAGTATATTAAAAATGTGTGTTTACATTATGGTGTATCTATTCAGGCCGGATGCTGCTTTCCTGTTCAGATTATAGAGAAATTCAAAAGTCCTTCACAGAAAGTTGATCTGGCATTATGTCCTTTGCCACATCCAAAGAATGAAAGAAATACAGCATTTAAAGTTAATAATAATTTGTAATAACACCCACAATAAGTGCAAGCTCCTTCAAAAGGTCCTTTTGCTACTTGGTGCTACAATTTATCCCTGAGCTCATTCTGGGGAACCAAGATGTAAAAATAATCCTTTATGTGAAGTGTATCATGAATCTCAGAAGTGTTAGAACAGAAATCCTAGTAGGAGGCTGAGTCAACTCTAGAGCAGTATGCCAGGAATTTTTCTTGCCATAAACGTATCTTAGCTTAGCTAGCATTAAAAGATCTGTCTTAAATTAAATATGTATGTTCTGAACAGGTGTTCTGATTATGAGTAGAACATCTCAAGTCCACTAGCAAAAAAGGAGTCTGAACAGGTCACTTAGTCCATCCCTGCACAAGTAGCAGGAATGTAATTAATCAGAACAACTATTTTTAAAGTATTTTTAAAAGAGTTACAGAGGAGGGGAAAGTTAAGTAATGTTCCTTGGTCTGCTTCTATCCATAGTATAATACAGTACTTCTCAATTTTTAATGGGCACATGAATCACCTGGGGACTTTTTAAGAATTCAAATCTGATTCAGTAGGTCAGGGGTGGAGCCTGAGGCTCTGCATTTCCAACAAGCCCCTATGTGATGGTGGCCTGAAAACTACAATCTGAGTAACAGGGTCAAAAAATTACAGGGAAGTGGACTGTTTATAATACCATGTACCATTTCAATGTCTCACTCATTTTTACAAAACACACTTATCCGACACTTAAATGCACAAGGCCGAGAGGTACAAAGTTATATGTGCTCTCTGCTCCAAGAGATGGTGAAGGTAACTTTTTGTGTTTTTGAAGGAAGAACTAAAAAGTATTTTGTGCATGAGAGTTGCCTTTCTAAACAAAAAAAACTAACTTAGCTGTGCCTAAAGTCTAAAATCTCCCTTTCATTTGATAACTGTTTTTCAAGTGTCCATTGTATGATGGATACTATACTTCACCATATTTTGAAATTGTACAATGTTTTCTTCCTTGTCATTAGTAACTGGTCAGTTTTATCTGTAATGTGTGTAATTTAGAATTCTGTCTTTCCATGTATTAAATAAAACCATGCTGGGAGAAAGGCATTGAATTGAAGGAGGCTGATCAGAGACTATTTACTGCTACATTATACATAGGCAGGTGTATATATCTGTTCAGCTTCAAATATATACCATGACTAAAAAAATAAAGGTAAGAATAGGCCAAGCATTATTTCTATTGCCCCAAGCAAATATCTAAAATATAATACATTTTAACTACATAAAACATCTTGTGCATGAAAGCAAAAAAAAAAAAATCATTATAATAAATATGCACTATGTGACCAAACCACTAACATTTTTGCCCCAATTTATTACCATCCTACCTCTGAGGCTGTATCAGAACCAATAGGTACAATCCAATATTTTGAATTAAAAGAAGGAATTTAGATTTTCTAAAATGTGTTAAAGTTCTTGAACATATATTTACTAAAGGCTTAAGATATTTTGATAGATTATCCAGGAGATTAACAAGATAGGGAACTCATGGATTCTGCTCACAATCTGGACTAATAAAATAAATAATGAAGAAGAAAAGTACCAAATAATTGCATTGCTGAACAGAATGCAAAATGTGTTTCACCAATGGACAAAATTAGTGCTTTAACGTGTTCAGGAAAAGGAAGAAATTACACATTATTGGGGTACCAGAAAACTCTTTATGAATAGGAAACCAAAACCAATATGTACAGGATTTCATTAGCTGGAAATAAAAATGAGGAAAGCTCTTCCAGGCAGTGGAAAAGCATGAGCAAACCTGCAGAGGTGCAGACAGATTAGACCTGGCCCTTTGGCTGTCTTTGCCACAAAGAGGAAAATAGTGAATCATAAGAGAACAGTGAGAGATCATCAACAGCACACTGAAAACTGTGGCCTTAGTTCAATAGGCTGGAGAGTAACTACTTTTGAGCCAGAGTGTGACACCATTAAAGTAGTTGTAAAGTAAAACTGTTAAGTGCAGAATGGATTCATAGAGGAAAGAAAACTGGAGGAAAGTAGCAGGCCAGGACCCAATCTACACAGGAAGTGTTAAGAGAACTAAAACAGGCTGTGTAATGAAAACAAGGGGAGGCATGATAGAAGTGCTAAGATAGGTCCAAAATGACTTCATTTCATTTTCAAATCATTCTGAAGTCTTTGGAAATACCTATATACAAAATTCTGTCCTAAGGCCTGAGGGTACAAAGATTAATAAACTGAAGATAAAATGCAGGAGAAGGAGGAGAATGGAGAGAGGGCAGAAACTGCTTGCTCTGTAGCCATGGGAATGAGTAGCCATCAGCACAATTTTCAGTCTCATTTAATCAACAGTTACCTGCCTATATGGTCTTGATCATGCTTCCCCAAGTGGCAACCCCATCCGTCTGAAAGTTTGTCACTCAGGAGGGAATTCATTCCAATGAACAAAAATCTGAATGCAAACCTGTTACTGGCGGAGTTAGACGTCGGTTCAGCAACCTCTGTACTTGAGTCCTGGCTAGAAAGAATTCAGAACCAAGACTCAAATACAAGTGAAAGTCACAGAGGTAGAAGGCAGCCATGGAAGAAGTGAGCCAGCTGGGTTGTGTGGGCTCAGGAAACAAGTTACAGAGGCAAAGGAAGGGTACTTGGAGCTTAGGAGAGAGAAGGCGGAGAGAATGAGTCTGGGGAAAGCAGAGGGGAAAGACACAGGCATGCTCCAAAGAGACAGAAAGAGCACACGCTGGGTCCTCTATCCTGGGAGTTCTTATCTGCTCTCTAAAGGTGGGATCTTGGGGGAGGTCCCAGGGGAGTATCTCAATGGGATACTCATCAGCTTTCCAGGTGTGTCCTTTCGGGGTCATGGTCTCAATGGATTTAGTCAGTTCCAGGGCAAGGGGTTATTAGTCCTCACAGCCTGGCCTCGCTGTTTTTCTGGGCCTGGAGCTGAAACACAACAGAGGCCTAGGTGTTGTCTCTAGTTTGTCCAAAACTCTATGATTCTGTGGTCAGCAGGCCTGAGGCTTTGTTCTTAAGATGACTTGATGCTGATCAGAACCTCATTGTCTTGATGTCTTAATGCTTAAGGAAGGGGTCATGCAAGGCCTAGTATGGAAGACATATGAGGCTATTATTCTCTAGCTCCCTTGTTCCTCCTCTAAGGAAGTCTACCACATGACTAGTGTCATGGTAGAGGACGAAAGGTCAGGGTAGACTCCAAGCCTCATAACCAGCGATATGAAAGATCAGGGAGTCTTAATCACATGACCAGCAATATGCTAGGATGGGAAAGGTCACCTTGGGGTTGAGGTCCCATCCTGCAATGGTCCATTGCTAGGCACTGGGGGCTTTCTGCCCTGGTGACATCACATACTTGGCCTATGTTCCTACCCTGCTTATGCCTGTCTGCCTACTATATCAACCTACAACTGTGAATATCCACAGATCTCTTAACCTCTGGATTTTCCCCCAGACCTGAGAAAGCTTTATTTTAAAAGACTATGGTTGGCCAGCATAGTTTCCTCTTACTTAAGTAAGCAATAAACTCAACTTTGTGTTTTCATTTCAAATATTGAGTAATAGTTTCATCATTTGATAACATTCAAGTAATTAAATTCACTTGCAAATTTAAACTTATTAATGGGAATTTAGTAGAGGAGAGTGTGAAGCAGAGAAAAAATTAGCAGTCCTCAATCTAAATATTTGGCTTTTTAAAAATCTGTACCTAAATATTTACATTTATAAAAAAAATCCTTAACATCATTTACTTCTCTTTCCTTGTCTGTGAAATAAAAATCTAAGTCCCAATCTCACCATGGTGTTGTGAAGGTCAAATGCAATAATGTTTGGAAAAGACTAAATTTAATTAAACCTTGATGTTGGTTGCTATCTTGCAACTTTTGTCCTTTGTGTTATTAATAAAAAAATAGACCTAGTTGTAAGAGAACAGTAATACTATTAACAGGAAGCTAGAAGAAACTGGTTGGAACGAAAGGTCATCCATCATTTATCATATATTTGCAAAACAGTGTTGCCTGTCATAGAATATGCTTAGCCTATGTTATATTACGAGTATTCAGGAGTGAGCCATACAACAAATGATGGTGAACTGTACACTACACAGGAAATCAAAAGAAATTTCATGAGTTGGGGGTACCACTTACTTATGGTAATTACACCAAGGCCAATGACTGGGGCTCCATGAGCCTAAATACTATGTTAAGAAACTGAACAAAGGGAGTAAATGAGCCATAGAAATTGATGAGAACTATGTAAGACAGCAACTGACTAAAAAGATATTGTATAGACAATGAGTAGTACAGCATCTGAGGAAAATGAGAGTGATCGGATATGATTTACATTTTTTATAATAAGACATTAAAATGTATTAAGTGAAAGAAGTGGCTGTATCCTCAAAATAGGAACTTACAATTATATGAAAGTAAACTTTGCACTGACACCCTACTCTGTAATAGGTTCACTGTCACTAAAGTTTAAATTAATAATTTCTAATCTAATCTTCAAAGCCATCTCAAAATGAAAATGTTGAGAACTCATAATACTGCTCGAATATTTCATTTTATGAACAATAACATTGATTCTGATGTTTGTACACCAGTCAGAATTTTTATATTGAGGGCTATAATGGGAAAAATAAATCATTTAGTAGAATTCCATTGTCTTTCAAATGAGGAGACTAAAGCTCACAGTGGTTTGATGGCTATTTCAAAAGCTAGTCAGAATTGGAATTAGAACCCAGTCAAGTGCATCCTACTTCTGAGTACCTCACCTTCCTTCTTTCACAGAAGGCTGTCTTAGTGTATTGGAAAACCGAGAATCTTAAAGTCATTATCCAAATGATGACCCTGTGACCCAAACATTATCTATATTCTCTTCTGTAG
This sequence comes from Furipterus horrens, assembly GCF_987537825.1. Taxonomy (NCBI): domain Eukaryota; kingdom Metazoa; phylum Chordata; class Mammalia; order Chiroptera; family Furipteridae; genus Furipterus; species Furipterus horrens. The sequence continues at coordinate 98,125,125 of NW_028327187.1, read as the reverse complement.
TAGAGATTTCTATAACTAGTAAGTGGGGTATAACAAGAGTAAATACACCTAAAAATTCAACTTCAGTAGTAATCAAAGAAATGCAAACCAAATAAAGATGTGGGTTTGTAATTGCATTCCATTGCCTAGCAAACAATCAAAGAATGACAGAAGGATACCAATCAGTGTTGGAGAGGCTTCAATGATTTGGCCAAACTCCTACGTTGCTGGAAAAGTTATCAGTTAGTTCCGAACCTGTGGAAAATATTTTGGCAATGTCTACTAAAGCCTTAAAAATGGCATATTGAATGACCCAGTAATTTTGCTTCTAGGAATACACCACAGGAAATAATCAGAAACTTAAATATTTATGTAATTTTGATGTGAAATATAAGCACTATTTACAATACAAAAAAAAAAAAGATATTTATCATACAAAAACAGGAAAGAACAGAGGTCATTCCAAATGACTTAATATTTAGAGAATAGAAATGATGGAGTAGAGGTACCTAATTGTATATGAATAGAACAAAGCCATTCAAAATGTTGCTTTTGAAGGATACGTGACAATATCTGAAAATAAATTGTATATCATGTAACATCAAAAGAGCAGGATGGTATAATTTCTGTAGAATATAATAATTTTACAGAAAACACTATGGAAACATACTTCAAGAGATTAGTGAAATGGGTACGCCAGTGAGATTAAAAATAATTTTCTTGTTTTCTTTTGTCCTATCTATATTTCTCACACTCTCTATTCAGCACGCACTAATTTTATAATCAGATTCTACAGTATATGTTGTAATAAAACTATCTGTAAAGGTAGAAAGGAAACAATAAAAGTCAAGTTACACAGAGTTTTCTTTCAGTATGCCCCCTGCTCAAAAAAAATAAAATAAAATAAAATCAATGCAAATGAGTTTGTTAAGGAACAGGAACCTTCAACAAAACCATTCTTATCTTGAGCAATCAACCTCCAGAAAGTCTGATTAGTCAGCTACCAGGCGAAGAAGCCTTGAAACACCCCTGGGAAATCTAAACAAGAGGTTCCACTGTCTGAACCTCAGGTCAGTTTTCTGCCAGGAGAAAGGCAGGAATTGAAATACTGGATTACTACGCATACCATGTGTGAACAGAAGGAAGCTGGATTTCAAACATAGCAAATGCATCAATGTGCACCCAGAGAATATGGTCAGCCTTTTAAGAGTTATATTTTAAAAAATTAAAATGAATGTCATTTAGAAACCAGGATCACAATAGACCTGGATCATTTCCCACAGAATGTGTATTAGGAACACAATAAAAATAACTAAATTCACTGTTTGTAAGAAAAGGAGAATGGGCGAACTGCGAAGCAGAGACTTGTGCTCACAAACTAGAAGGGATTGGATAGCCCTAAATATGAAAATGTGAATAAACATATGTAGACATAATAAAAAATCTGTTTTTCCTAAAATAAACAAATACAGATGTGAAATTGTAAGGAACTTACTGCTGGAAATAAAGTGGGTTATCATTTGAGGTTTACAATGAAGGAATTATGTTAGAATGTCATTGGCTCTCTAAGCACTAGAGGTTGTAGGTAATATCATAGTGATGGACTAATTCATTAAAGGATTAGATTGTTGTTTTCAGTTTTGATATTTTCTATCCAGCACTACATTTTACAGATATACATTTTGCATTTACAAGTTACTGTACATTGGATACACAGAATTCTTATAAAAAATAACTGCACAGGTCCCCTCAGGCTAAATTTTTTAATATTCTATAAGACATGTTCTGCCTACATGGAGTTAAGTACTTCTTAATTAAGCCATTCCATAATTTTAGCATTTCACTCACGGATTCAACTTGCCTTTATCATCTAATAACAATGTTTCTCATTAAAGGACTATAAAGTGAAGTAATGAAAATAATTTGTATTATAAAGATGATTCAGTTTCATTAGAGAATTAATTATAAAAACAACGGCTTTTATTTATCCATGAGAAGCACTAAACAATTTTATCTTTTTTTAGTATATTTTTTAAACAATTTATTATTTATTTGTTTATTTTATTTTTAGAGAGAGGGGAAAGGAGAAAGAGAGGGAGAGAAACATCATTATGTGGTTGTCTCTCACTCGCGCCCCCAACTGGGGACCTGACGTGCAACCTAGTCATGTGCTCTGACTGGGAATCGAACCAGAAACACTTGGCTCACAAGCCGACGCTCAATCCACTAAGCCACAGCAGCCAGGTTTTTTTTTTTTTTTTTTTTAGTATATTTTATTGATTAGGCTGTTACAGTTGTCCCAATGTTTCTCCCTTTGCCCCTCTCTACCTGTTACCTCCATTCCCTCCAACAATCCCCCCCTTAATATCCTTGGGTCATGCATGTAAGGTCTTTGGCTTCTCCATTTCCTATATTATTCTTAACTTCCCCTTGTCTATTTTGTACCTACCAATTATGCTTCTTAATCCCTGCACCATTTCTCCATTTTCCCCCTTCCTCCTCCCAGCTGATAACCCTCCAAATGAGCCCCATACCTATGATTCTGTTCCTATTCTGGTTTGCTTAGTTGGATTTTGTTTTAATTTTTTAGATTCAGTTGTTGATAGTTGTGAGTTTGTTGTCATTTTAGTGTTCATAGTTTTGATCTTCTTTTTCATAAGTAAGTCCCTTTGACATTTCATATAATAAGGGCTTGGTGAAGATGAACTCCTTTAGCTTTATCTTCTCTGGGAAGCACTTCATCTGCCCTTCCATTCTAAATGATAGCTTTGCCACATAGAGTAATCTTGGTTGTAGGTCCTTGCTTATCATCACTTTGAATGAATCTTGCCAGCCCCTTCTGGCCAGCAGTTTCTTTTGAGAAATCAGCTGACAGTTCTATAGGCACCCCTTAGTAGGTAACTCTCTGCCTTTCTCTTGCTGCTTTTAAGATTCTCTCTTTTTCCTTGACCTTTGGCACTTTAATTATGATGTGTCTTAGTATGGTCCTCTTTAGGTCCAACTTGTTTGGGAGTCTCTGTGTTTCCTGAACTCATATGTTTATTTCCTTTGCCAAATTAGGGAAGTTTTCTTTCATGATTTTTTTTTTCAAATAAATTTTCAATATCTTGCTCTTCCTCTTCTCCTTCTGGCACCCCTATGATTCATATGTTATTATGTTTAAAGTTGTCCAAGAGGTTCCTATGCCTCTACTCATTTTTTGGCATTCTTGTTTCTTCTTTCTGTTCTGGTTGACTTTATTTCTTCTTTATGTTTCAAATCATTTATTTGAATCCCAGCTTCCTTCCCTTCACTGTTGACTCCCTGTATATTTTTCTTTATTTCACTTTATACAACCTTCATTTCCTAATTTTTTTTCCACACTCAATGAGTTCTCTGAGCATCCTTATGACTAGCGTTTTGAACTCTGCATCTGACAGGGTGGGTATCTCCATTTCGCTTAGTGGTTTCTCTGGGGTTTTGTTCTGTTCTTTCATCTGGGCCATATTTCCTTGCCTCCTCAATTTGGCAGCATCTCTGTGTTTGTTTCTGTGTATTAGTAGCATGGCCTATGTAGCAAAGGCACCTGTAAATTGTGTGGGGCAGAGGCTTAGGTAATTGCCAGAGCAGGGCCTCCTGCTTTACCATATCGTGGCTCTGTTTGTAGTGTGAGGCTCAGAGAGGGGACAATGCCACTGCTTGGCTTCTGGCGATTTGCCCAGCACTTGCCCCATTTCCAGTCACTTCACCCACTTCCTGTATGCAACTGATGCTCTTCCAGTTGCTGTCCTGGGGGGGTTTACGTTATAAGACCATGCAGGCCCTTTAAGCAGTGAAAATCCAGCAGTTTCTTCCACTGCCCCAACCCCCACTGGTTTTTATAGCCAGAGGTAATAGGGCTTTAATTTCAGCCCCAGGCCAGACCACAAAGCCCAGGCTTCCAGCACTGGGAAGATAAACAATTTTATCTTTTAAACATCCAATTAACCCTGTCAATATGCCTATAGCAGAAAACTGTAACTTGTATCATGGTGATACAAGTAGAAAACAGTGCTAAAAATACATAATGCTTATCTAGGGTTTAACAGAGGAAAAAAAGACAAAAACAAGGCAGGTGCTCACAGGAGACTTCAGATACGCTAACAACTAGTTCAACTTTCTGGCTATTAACCAAAAAAGGTTAACTGCATTTATGCAAATAAGCAGCATGTATTCAATCTAATAAACCAGTAAAGGTAATGTTATGGGTTCTGAAAAGTATGAGATTGACAATATAGGACCCTGAAAATATAGTTAACAAACATTTATTGAGTTATTATTTTGTACCAGGCTATGTTCTGGTCTGTGAGGATACAGTGGTAAATAAATGAGCCCACAGAGCTGTTCTCATGCAACTTTGATATTAATAGGGAAACAAAATTACAAATAAATAATTTCAAAATCCTCAATTCACTACTTGCCAATTTATCCCAATCATCTAGTTCTTTTTGCTTCACTGTATAAGAAATTGTCTTTCACAAACGCACTATCTTTGCTAGTTTATTTTGAGGGGGAGGGGAATTAAATAGGAGCAGGACTCTGTACTGTGAATACCATTCTCATAGTGCCTGAGAACAAATACACAGAAGCCTGTGGGTAAAAGTCAATTAAATGGAGTCCTGGCTGATGCGGCTCAGTGGATTGAGCGCCGGCCTGCAGACTGAAAATTTGCTGGTTCAATTCCCAGTTGGAGGCACATGCCTGGATTGCAGGCCAGGTCCCCGGTTGGGGGCATGCGAGAGGCAGCCCATCTACGATCTACGTTTCCCTCCCTCTCTTTCTCCCTCCTTTCCCCTCTCTCTAAATAAATGAATAAAATCTTTTTTAAAGTCAATTAAATGGAAACTTACAACTTGTTCTGACTTCACAAGTTTCACATAAATAGAAAGATTTTTTTAAACCAAATAGCAAATGTATTCTGCATGCAGCTAACTAAAGTTAAGCACTCTGTTGAAATTTTCAATTTCCAAAAGTCTCTTTTCAAGCTACTCATTGTATTTGTACCTCTTTAAAATATATTTATTTTTCAAAAATATCCCTGGCCATTTAAAACCACAGAACTACTTCTCAGTACATGTCCTCTAGAACCAGGAGAACAGAAGCTAGCTTGATCTAACAAATAGAAGTTAGTCAGTCAGGGTAGGAGACTTTTGATAGAAAAGTATTCGTACTTTCTTACAATTCTCTCTACACACATACTGTGGGAAGAAGTATTGGAGTTGCCGTTTGAGAGGGAAGTATTTTGGCTCAGTGACACTTAACTCTGTTTCTCCGTCACCTGCTGTTTTTGTGCTTTGCTTTTGATCTAACCAAATTGACGTTTTTTCTACTACTGCTAGAAAAGGTGCAGTAAGTTTCCTAAGTAACCTCACACAATAGTTTCTTTACTGGTACAAAATATTTTATTTCTACCCTTTAATTCTCTACAGAGTTAGAAATGATAGTTGATAAACAATGAAGTCAGAATGGAGATGCTTATTTCATGTGTTAATTATGGTGGTTTCTGGGATGTTTTGGGATTTGGAAATACTCCTGATGGTGAAAGGGCTGTTCCAAGGCAAATCTTTCAATAACCCATGCTTAAGGCAGAAATTGTATATAAGAGCAATCATATTTATAACAAATATCAAACTGCTTCCATTCTATATGAAAGAGGTTAACCTATTGAATCAACCATAACTTCAGCAAATCATTACTCTTCCCCTTATTGGTAAGAGATGGCAGTAAAACTAATGTCCCTATGCCAGTTTTTATCTGTAAAATGAATCATGTTCATATCACACCAATAGCTAGTGATGGTGCTTGAGAGAGAAAATGGATACACAAACTAAATGCTCAATATATATATGACCTATTATTTATCATCACTGTTTCCAATTGGCACATGATTATAATTTGTGAGTTTATACATTCATCAAATATTTGTGGGGTGTCTCACATGTATAAGAGATGACATCAACCCTGGCTGGTATGGCTCAGTGGATTGAGTGCAGGCTTGTGAACCAAAGGGTTGCCAGTTTGATTCTTGCTCAAGGCACATGCCTGGGATATGGGCCAGGTCCCCAGTTAGGGGCATACAAGAGGCAACCACACATTGATGTTTCTCTTCCTCTCTTTCTCCCTCCTTTCCCCTCTCTCTAAAAATAAATAAATACAATGTTTTTTGTAAAAAAGAAATGACATCAATTCACTAGGGAAAGAATCATTTCTGTAATCAGAATGGCTACATCTCCTAGTGCCTAGGGTAGAAATTGGTGGACTATGGGGCCATCATGGAGGCAGACAACCCAGATGTGAACCTCTTAGACATCCACAAATAAATATTCATAAACAAAGCATTTATTATGGAAGAGTGATGCCTGTATCAGATTAGATATGACAGTTGGGATCATGGCAGCACCAGGTACCGTACACACCATCAGAAGAAGGGGTATAGTGTTTAAGCAAGACACCATCACAAACAACCATCACATGCTATTTGCAAGATAACGATGGTGAGAGAGGTGTGCATGAAGTCAGCCCCAGCTTGGTAGTATTCTAAATGAAAACTGGACACAGTGGCCAGACAGCACACTAGTTGCCAAGTATACTTTCAAAGCACTGGTTGGGCCATGCTGATGAGGGGCATGCTGATGAAGTGCACACAACAAAGGGGCCAACTTTAATACATTTTTCAAATCACACAGATACATTCTGCTTTTGACAGTGCTAGTAAAATTTCACTAGAATATGAGTTTGGGTTTTCTAACTTCTACCAATGTAAGTGGGGGCTCCCCATTTAATTATACATACAAAATAATGATATATAAGTTTAATATAAAAAAATATAAATGAGGACCTCACAAAAGTAAAAATAATCAAACGTGAAACAATAATGGAGAAAGGTACAAGTGAAAAAGGGGCATAAGCACCACAAAGTCACATGATAAGGAAATACAAAGATAGTGGTAAGAATAATTTTTTATACAAGAAAATATAATCAATGATGTTAAAAAGGCATGGAACATAACTCAACTGGTTAATTTGAACATAAATTTTACATGTGTTCAATAAGAACATAGGATTTGATGTTGAATAGAATTTGATATGTTTGTGTGTGTTGAAAAATACTGCATAAATGGAATTGGAAGGCAGAATAGAGAATACAGTGAAGTCAGCCATATGTGGGATCTACAGAACAAAATAAACAAAACAAAATAAAAACAGACTCATAGTTACAAAGAACAGACTGACACTGGGCAGAGGGAACAGGTGTTGAGAGAATAGGTGAAAAGGGGAAAGGAATAAAGAAGTACAAATTGGCATTTACAGACTAGTCACAGAGATGTAGATTACAGCATAGAAAATATAGCAAATAACACTGTAACAACTATGTGTGGGGCCAGGTGGGTACTTGAAAGATCAGGGGGACCACTCTGTAAAGTACATGATTTTCTATTCACTCTGCTGTACATCTGAAACTAATACAGAGTAATATTGAATGTAAACTATAATTGAAAAATTTTAAAGTAAAAGGAAAGAAAAGAACATGGAAACCTGTGAGGGAGAACTAGGTCATTTTTCTATGATCCGATGTCTGGTGTTTGGACCTTAACTATCAGAAAAATACTCCATCTTCTCACCACAAATCCCATCTATTGACACCCATACCCATCCACATGTTCTTCCCCCCTCTTACAATTAAAATGTTCTCATTCCAATTAAGGGAACTCTCTTGACTTGCACATTTCACTTGCTTTCTACTGAATCATCGATCGATCTTTCCTCAGCCTTGTATAAACATGCTTTCATAACTCCCACTTGAAAGACAAAGCAAATTAAAAAGAAACACTGGTAATGTAGGGGTTCAGAAAGAGTCACCCCAAAATGTGCTTCTGTGTAGGCAGATTATTTTGAGCCAAAGGCATCCGAGACTCCACAGGCTCAAGAGAAACTCCTGCATGCCCTTAACACATCGTTGACCGGCAATTTTATACAAAAGCTATAGCATATCACCAACTATTTTTTGTAATTGAGTATGAAAATGAAACAACTGACAAAAATTTTTACCAAAATCCTATATTACTCTCAGTTTTGAGAATTGTATAAGCTAATGCAAGTGCAAACACGAGTTAACTGGTTGTCTGTCAACATTTTGGACTTGAAAACAAAAGCGTTTACGTGACCAGTCAACAATGAACTACCTAGAAGAATCTGAATTAGGGGCCTTGTGCAGAATAAGAGATTACTAGAGATCACCTTTTCTGACCTACCTATGCGGTAAGGCCAACTTCTAATTACTGAAGGTCTGCCCTCATCATTGAGGCTCCCTTTAATGACCTTCCTCCCCTTTGAAGCCTTAAGGTGTCCTACATCATCCTCAGCTCAGAATGCCATCCAGACCTCACTCTCCCTTTCTGTCTCTGACTCTCCCATGTATGTGGGGTTCTCAGCCATATGTATGTAATTAAATATGGCCCTTTTCTCTTGTTACTCCAGTGCATGTTTATTTGAATATCAGACCAGCCCAAAGAAACTTGAGGGTACAGGATCCTCTCCTATAGGCCGATGTTAAACTGGGTCTCAGGAAGTAAAACATAAACAAAGAAACGAGCTGAAAAACTACAACAAAATCCCTGATGTGTAATGTTTGCCTATTTCCACAGTGTAAATCCTCCCACCATGGACAATTCCAAGTTATCACTGTTTTAACTTGCTGGCATAACTCCTGAATACTTAACAATCTGCTCTCGTGAACCTGTACGATCTGACTCCACTATACCACAGTACCTATCAAGAGGGTGCTTTGTGTGTCTATATCCTTCCCTTTCTCTGTTCTCTTCACAATGACACATTTCAAATGTTTCAGTTATGCTCTTTGTACCTACTTTCCTACGCCCCTTCCTTTTCATTCAGTTAATTTACTATATGCCAGTCACCGTTCCAGATGCTGGGAATAGAGGAGTGATCAAAGCAGCGACCCTGCCTTCACCGAGCTGAGATTGTAGTTGAAACATAGGCAAGAAATAAAAACAAATCCTCAGGCTCTCAGATTTCCTGTGCTACAGAGAATAATAAAATGAGGAGGGAGAGGGTGGAGTCAATATTGTCAAGAGGATGAGCTCAGAAGGCTTCTCAGAATACTGGATCAGAGAACTGGCTTCTGCCTCTCTACTCCATCAATTGCTACAATATTGCCAAGTCTAAGGAATATTTCTCTATCCCCATCTTACTCTGTATCTGCCAGGAAGCGCTCTTTCATTCTTAAACTGTTTGATTTTTATTGGATTCTTTATCATTATAATTTTCAGGTTTTATACGTATCTAGTCACACTTTCTCAGGCTCTCTTTCTGGCCCAATTTATTTAAATGATATTGGAAAGACTTACAGGTTAGAGCTGGGTCTTCTCTAGCTATACTTACTGTTCCCTAGGGTGAAATCATACAATTTTCCCTCCCTCCCTCAATCCCTCTCTTAAATATTGCCTATACTCTAATGATTCCCAAACACCTATCTCCAGCTGAGACCTCTCCCCTCAGAAGATATCTCAAAATTGTTCTGTTCAAAATGAGGCTTTCTGTTGCCTTCAAAACCCTTAGCCTCCCCATTAATCACCACCATCTCCAAATGCATCAACAGTATTCTTGCCCTGTGTCAAGCTGTTAACCTAAGAATTGTACTTGATTTTCCTTTTTTTCTGTATTGGTCCATTAAGAAGCCTTGTCTTTTCTGCCTCTAAAAGAAATACATGCATCACTTATCTTCGGGTTCACTATTAACCATTCACCCAAACCATGACCCTTGCCTTCTGGCACCACCAACACATTCACATCCTAGCTGCCTCATGCCTCTCCACCGTTCTGTATGCAACAGCTAGAATAATCTTTTTAACACAAATTAAATTGCAACACGCTCATACTGAAAACCTTTCAGAAGGTTCTCATTTCTTTAGAGAATGTCTAAACTATTTCCATGCCCTACACGGTACTACATGACCCAACCCTGAACACTTAGCTAACGGCAATCTAATAGCCTACCTCTTACTCGCCCACCACCTGTCAGATATGTCAGCCCTGTTTTCTTATCTGAAATAACACAGGCCCTTTGATACCTCTCGGTTTTTACACTTGAAATTCTCTTTACTTATAATATTTCCCCCGTCATTTTGCACTTTTGATTCATGCTTATCCATTAGGTTTTAGCTCAGATGGCATCTCTTCAAAGATGCATTCCTTGATAAGCCTATTTTAAAAAGCCAACACCCTTTTCCCATTACTTCACACTGACTTATGTCCTTTATATCATTTATCACAAATTGCAATTATTATGCTTATGCATTCATCCTATTATTTGTCCCTCTGCAATAATATAAGGACTATACAGGGTAGGAACTTTCTCTAAATTGTTTTACCACTTACTGACAAATAGTAGGTACTCAATATTGGTTACATTGGTAAATAAATGAATGAACAGATAATTATGGCTGCAGGGAATAAAGTTTCACACTCGTGAAGTCAGTACAGAATAAGACTCATGTTGAAAATTGAGAACTTGACTGAAGGGGAAGAAAGCACAGCAACCAAAAACAGGCAGTATTTATTCCCTCCAAAATGATGTTAAAGAGATCCAGTTTGATATTTCGTTACTTTTCATCACGCATCAATTATGTACAGGGAATTCTATTATGTTTTCTCATTTACCCTTCAACACTCTCTTATGAGTTAAGAATATTGTCCAAGGTCATATAACTAGCAAATGATAGTGTGATTAAAAGAGAAAAAAGATTCTTGAGTTCATATTCCTGGTTCTCTCCTTCTGTGACACTCAGCAAGTTCAAACAGACTGAGCCTCAGCCTCCTCTTGTATCACAAAAGTTTTTCTTCAATTCTAAAAAATGTGAGTTTTCCTCACATTCTCAAAAATAAGACTTGGTTCATATAATCACTCTAGAATTAGGAAATGATCAGATTTTTTAAAAAGTAGGAAAAGAAGTATTCATTTCTAAATTAGAGAGCATTAGCAGGTTAATCAAGAAGCCTATGAGTGATCATGACAAAGTTAGTACATTTTTAATTCAGACAGAAAATACTCGAACTAATACTCAAGGCACAGGGAAACTAATGTTTTATTCATTGTTACTAAGATTTGACATACACTCTATAAAACAGCAGAGTGCTCTTCATAGAATAGATGTTCAAAACTTATTGACTGATAGAGACAGAAAAATTTGTTCAAGTTCTCTCTGAAATTCCTTCAAAATTGGATGACGTCGATTTCTCATAAATTTTGTACTACATGCCTGAAGACATGGTGGGCTTGAAGATTTCAGTGAGTGAAGGCTTTCCCAGCTCACTAAAGCTATGACTAGTGGTTTTAGGAACCTACTGCATAATTACAGTTCTAACAGCAGTTCTTTCAAATGAGGTATGAAAATGAGAAAGGGATTCAGTTAAGAAACAAAGAAAAAGGCATGATAAACACATTTATAAACAATTAATATGGTCGTTTACATAACTACTTTGTGTGTATTGGTCTTATCTGCAAAGCAATCCCATTTGTAATTTTAAAGCTCCTCTCTCTTTCCCCATGGCTGGGCAATGGTTAAAACCAATATGCTAAATATTATATAATAGCTAAGTTTCTTGACACAGCTTCTCGTTCTTCTTGATTCAGAAATTCCAGCTTTTCTCTAATATCATCCTTTCAGGTTGAACGCTGCTAACAGAGAGGCCTGGTTTTCCTGATCAGTATAAGCCCCGGAGCTTGGTATAGCTAGCTCCATTACCCTATCCTGCCAAGTCTGTCTTGTTACCCACAACTTTAGGCCCTGTTCAGGCTCTGGTCTTCCTTACACTGACCAAATGGGCCCAATTTCAAACTCTTACAGTGATGGGGAGCCTGTTCCTTGAAAAGAAGCCTCGCCTTCAGAGGAAATGGGCCAGATTGATGTTCTTGGCTCCAAGAATTAATCTTTTCATTGCCCCTGATTTTTTCTTTTATTAGTTTGGATTTAATCCTTCGCTTTTAAACATTTTTATCGCAAAAGAAATATATACTTATTGTAGTGGAAAATTAAAATAGTACAAAGTATATAAACTGAATAATGAAAACAGCCTATGTCTCTACAACATCCCAGTCCTACTATCTAGAGATAATACTTCTTAGAAAAAAACTATGCTCTCTGTCTATATTCATCCATCCATCCATCCATCAATCCATCCATCCATCTGTCCACTTAGCCATTCATTTCTCTATGTATCTGCCTGTTTTTTTTACTGCGATCAAACTCTTCGTCGTCGTCGTCGGCAGCCGTCCGTCTCGAGAGACGATGGTGTAGTTTCTTAAGAGTCTATCTGCACCGCCGAGAATGGTTGTGCAGTCCGACTCGGGAGTGACACGGTATCTGTCTCCTCCCGTGTTGAATCGACATCTTGCGATGACGCTGGAGTGTCCTCTCCAGTGAAGCTGAAGCTACAGAGCCTGGGCAGGGTGATATGGAGGGTCTGCTGTTGCCCATGCAGCAGACCCCCCCTCTCTTCGCAGCTGAAGGGTCCAAGGGAAAGACGGAGTCAATACAGCTTGGCTTCAGGTGCGCCGCAGGAGTTGCCGGTGTTGACTACAACATCAAACCGCCTTAGGGACTCCGGCTCCGGATTTTCTGTCGGGGTTTACTCCCTTAGCCTTTCCCCTGAAGAGGTATGCTGCAAGGCAGCGGAGGTTTTTTGGAGTCAGAGTTTTCCTTCTCTGTGCAATCAAACTACATACACAATATCTATATATCTACATTCCTATACACATTCATAGGATATGCCCAGGTAGTATAAGTCCAAAGTCCTGTTCTAGAACTCATTGGCTCTATATAATTTTGAAAAAGAAACTTAATTTCTTCATGTCTTCATCTATAAAATGGGGTTAAGGCTTTTGAAAGAATTACGATGACTATAAGTACTTAAAAAAATCCCGATGAAAAAGTATGTTTCCAGCAAAATTCAACTTAAAATGTGTATGCACATAAACATACAATTTGGACTTCAAAATTAATTTTAATAGTGTATGTAATCATTCATCCATTTATTGACTCTGCAAGCGTATATTGTGCACTTACCACGAGCCAAGGATTATGCTAGCACTACTCTTGTAACAGTGAGCAGAAGCTAAAACAAACACAAGCAAACCTGGAGTCTGATTGGATGGAGCCTACAGCCCAATGGTAGAGATACACCTGCCTAGCGTTCTCGGGTATGGGATAATGCTGGAACTGCTGTCAACGATGCTGCAATGAGCATCCTTATGTGTGTGTCTTAGATATGTATGAGTATTCCTGCAGCTCTCATTCCTAAATGTGTCAGTATAATTTCTAAAGCAGGTCACCATTTAAAAATAATGTCTTGACTACAATCATGCCCTTACATTTATACTAATCTTAGAATTAAGGCAACTACCACATATCCCTTCCCTTTTGTTGCTTGTGCCCCAGGTGACTGACCCTTTCACACCATGTCTCTGAGGACCATTTGGGGCTGGATTCCCGCTGCATTCGCCAATGGACAGGACCAGCTGGAGATGCAAGGCTAGGGAAAGAGAGGGCTGGGGACATTTTTCCTCCATAATTTCTCTGTCTCAGAACTGTACCTTATAAGTAGCTCGTTCCTTCCAACAGCTCCATTTCTCAGCATGGGGTTCTTCCTCCAGTACTGCTGCTCTCACTGGCCTCCATTAATTTCCATTCATCCTGTTTATCCCCTTTCCCCTTAAGCCCTGGGACAGTAAGTGCCGCTAACTATTGCTCCTCTCTGGGTCACTGGCTGACTGTCACCACTTTGTTAATTAATTAGGACTCACTGTCACCTCTTGGTTAATATATTATACCTCTGTAAATAATTCCGTTCAATTATCTGAGGTGAATTTCATTTCTTGCTGGGATTCTGTTATACCTTCTAAAATGATTGATAGATAGATAGATAAATATACATATAGATTTATACACATACATAATAGTTTGTAATTATGTATATTGTGTTTAAAATTATTTTGAATGTGCAGTTAACTTAGAGAAAACTAGCATTTTCTTCAGCTATGTCCTTCTTTCCTGTTTTTATTTATATATTTATAATTAATATTTAAACTTTCTCCAAACAATCCTTAAACTTTCCTACATAATTGCTTGAGAAATCTACAAACCGTGTACAAACTCTGAATAGGATTTTTAAATTTCCTTATTTTGGCTAATTGTTAATGTGCTTTTAAATGAGGAGGAAATCATATGGCTTTCAAATGATGGTATTTCAATGAATTGTTTCAAAAAATATACCTCATTATTTCTTTTTAATTGACATATAACATTTTCTAGGTTCTCCAGAACAATACTGAACAATAACACGAATGAGGAATGTCCTTGAATGGCTTATTATTTCACTACCAATTCTTCTAGCATGTCAAGATAAGGAAGTTTCCTACTGTTTCTGTATTTACAAGTACTTTTCTCAGCACTTGGCTATATTATTTCTTTTTTTAATGGGATGATTGACTAGTCATGTTTGTCTGACCTTCTATAAGGGAGAACAAAGATTAAATTTGATTGTTTATTGTTTTCCACTTTGTTTTTAATTTCATTATTAATGTTATTCCATGTAAACTTATCAAGGGAAAGCTCTGCATTTCATTCCTTTAAAAGCTTTGCCTTAATTCTCTTGAAACTTTATGGCAAACACAGATAAAATTTCAATTTCAGCACAGAATTTCTCTAACTAAAAATGTTTTTATTCTAGTTTAGATTGAAGTGTAAATGGTTAATAACTTTCCATGTTTAAAGTATTTCATTTTAACAAAATTAATATTTAATTGCTCCATCTTTAGATGGGGAAAGAGGCTGCATCCTTGATAGAATAATAATTTGATTCATTTACTTACATAAGTAGTCAACTGGAGAAGGTAGAAGAGAAGCTAATTTATAATCTCTAACTGTAACTGGACAGAGCAGGAAATAAGGTGAATCCCCAGGCTTCCTCTGTCATGATTACCATAGCAATGACCCTGAAATTACATCCACACTCATTATCTCTGTTGGCATTCGCATACTCCTATGAATTAAAATAATTAAATTAAAATAGATTGGGCATGTATGAGAAAAAAAAAAGCTCGAAATAAAAAATGCTGCGAAGATTCAGATAATCTTGATAGAGCTAAGCTTCTAGAGGTTTATATGAACCAAATGCAAATTAATCCTAAGCTCTGAGATCCTTTTTCAATTTCTCATTATAAATCTGCTACTCTCTGTGAGTGCTGTGTGATGAAGAATGAAGTAGATTAAATTTTCAGTAAAATGTACATACATTGCCAAGAAATCAGAGTCAAGTAACTCTATAATTCTAGGTCTTTGTACTAAGTGAATTAAAAGAAAAAAGAAACCCAAGTGTGGCAAAGTTTAAATTAATTATGGTAATGTGCATTTGCCTCCAAATTTTAAAGTAGAATAATGGAAACAAAATTTTATTTGGGCACAAAACTAATCTTTTGGATTTTGTACAGATGCATATTATGCTTTGAGCATATCATACATGAACTTACATTTGTGCTTTTATTTAAGCTATTTTCACTACCGGGGGCCATGGTCCTATTTCTTTTCATTTCTTTAACTGAATAAAATGTTACCAGTCCATCAGTGTTCAGGTGCTGTGCAATTGTGTCCATGAATACCACAAGAGCTCAATACATAATGACATCTTCCAACGCCTGAACTTTCACAGCCAGGTGGATTCTATCATATACCACCCTGAAATCCAAGTTTACACACACACACAAGCGCACACACAAAAGACCCAAGATTCTTCCTAAAATATTTGATGAAAATAGTGTCTTAATTACATTGTGATGATCAAATTGATGTTTTTCTCAAAAGATAACTCATCCGGAATGGACTGGAACCTACTGAATCCCAGGCTCTAGTGCTGGCTGCTGAAGAGAAAGAAATACCACACGAGACATACACAGCTCTGACCTCCCAGGGTACACGGCAGAAATTAATTCTCATGTGTGAGACCATAAAATATAGGTTTTCCCAAATTTTATATATTTAAACGTTTTTAAATTAAAGAGCTGTAAATTATGTATATGTATAGAGAAAATAAGATACTCTTGTATGATCTTTCATAAGGAAAGTATTGAAACAAGAAGGTAAAGACATGTCTGATTCATTCGTCATCACACCTATAATGTTTTATAATGAGGTCAAAGTTTACAGAGCTGTGTTTGCCTACCAAAATCCTTTATTATTACTAGTTTTTCTAGTTTCTTTAAGGCTGGAGGGGAAACAGTATGAACTCTTAGAAAACAACGTATTTTCAATGTCCAGTACCAAGCCTGACTCAATTCTCACTTATTAATTACTTGTGAAAAAAATGTTTTTAACGGCACAGGCAGACATCCAGCTCTTTGCTCTTCTGTCATGTAATGTGAATTGCTTGCATTCTCCTTTTCTGATATTTGTTTCCTAGCCCACCTCTAAATCAGCAATTTCAGCTACATGGGAATGCCACTCTATTTGCATCTTAGCCCTCATATGGATTCTTTGGTGTCTTCCTACAAACTACTTAACTGAGTCCTAAATTCAATGTCTCAAAACAGGTTGAAGAGAGAAAATGTTTTTTACAATTCTCAACACTCATGTATATACATTATATTAATTAAAAAAAACTGATTATACAAATTGGGATCAGATTTATTTTAGATACCTATTAAAAGGATTAGCATATATTACTATATTTGAAATTAAAAGAATTAGATTCAATACTTGACAAGTCAAATTTAATGCATATTATACCTTAAATAATGCAAAATTTTCCTTCTTCAGGGAGTTCCTTAAAAATATTTATCACATTCAAAATTATAAATATACAATTAAGAACTGTGATTGTAAAAGAAGAAGAATAATATACTCCAAATTAAATTAGACATTTTTTCTGTAGAAACTAAATGAGGTTAATACACTAGGTGAAGTGAACATAATTTATAAGGCCATTAAAGCTGAAATACTTCAAGTACATTTCTGTTCAGTTCCTGTCCCTTTCATCAAGTTGATTTATGAAGAAATATGCAAGTCTAGAGCAGTCCACTAAAGTATGCTTTTTTATACAATTATTTCCCACAAAATGGTTATTGACCATATGTATTTTGTCAAGGCCTGTACACAGGGGAGTTGTTACCATAGTTCATTTACAATTTAGTTAGCAAGAAAACGTGTAAAATTGAATTTTACTCTGAAAAATATATCAAACCAATGTGAGATATATTACA
This sequence comes from Furipterus horrens, assembly GCF_987537825.1. Classification (NCBI taxonomy): domain Eukaryota; kingdom Metazoa; phylum Chordata; class Mammalia; order Chiroptera; family Furipteridae; genus Furipterus; species Furipterus horrens. Next base: position 98,107,856 of record NW_028327187.1, on the reverse strand, counting down.
TCCCATAAAATGAACACTGATCAAATTATAGAGCTGAATTATCTAGTTCACATATCTCAAGACATTTAAAATATCATCTCTATTCAGTCATTAACTAAGCCTCAAGATACAAAGGATTTCCATAAGCACAAATTAATACCTTTAAGTCATGTATCAGTTTATTCCAGAGGTTTATGCTGGTGAATTTAAAATGCTAACCTCTTATTTTGGTTTACATCAATAATCATTCAAGTCTTTTCCTAGTCACGAAAGCCTAAGTTTTACAATGTAATTGAAATGAAAATGCATTTTATCATATGCTGATCATATCAGCATGATCTTTAGCATTGTCAAGTTGCTGGAAAAAGCTATCAAAATCAGAATCCTGTTCTTAGGATCAGAAAGCTCTAGTAAACACGAAATAAACTTCATTATAGTCAATAGGTAATACAACATGAAATACAATGCCTTAAACAGACAGTGTTTAATGAACAGTTGTTGCTCTCTTGCATATATGTAACAAAATACATCAAATAAAGAATAAAATCAAAATCCTTGGCTTATTCTCTAAGCTTTCTACTTAGCCATTTGTGCAATGGTAGTTAACAGGTAAGTTTCCTCCTTTCCTGATGAGGTCCCTAATATTCATGCTTGTTCTGGAAATTCCAATATTCTAGATTGTATAGTATGGCCTGAAATGGTGTTCCCACTGCTGACTGCATGATCTATCTATCTACCTATCTATCATCTATCTATATTTCATCTATCTATTAATAAATGACATTCACTTATAATCTCATTATATTTATAACACTTCAGACTAGGGGTATATATGTAAGTATCTGTATGTTTTTATGTGTACTGCAATTCCAAAACATACTATCGTGTATTTAATAACAAAGTTTCCCCCTTGAATCAATGCAATTCCTATAAAACATGTTATATCTTAATCTAAATTAATATTTTAAGATATCATCATGAACTGTTGTCATATATTTTTATATAAACTACACACCTATTACAGCTAAAGATTCTATGCAATCTGACATTTATATGAAATGAATGACATTGTTAGAAACTACCTATGATGCTGTGGGGTTATGAAATGAACCAATGAACAGAAGTCATTTTCTTTTTTGATCAGACCATTAGTTTGGTAGATAAGAAAATGTCATATTTGCAGTGTAGCTTGTAAATGTCTCCCATAACAAGTTCACATACTATGTTTACATAAGTTCATATAGTACAATATAAATCTGTACTAGAATATAGTAATTTTAAAACACACAGGTGGCACAACACCAAATATAAAAAGTGATGAAAAATGAACTTCTGTCAATGTCAAGTGATATCTAGTTGACTATCACATGACTCACATGGACTGCTTCTACCAAATATATCTTATATATCTTGCCAATAACTGGAAGTTGAAGGCATAAAAATACAGTTGTTATAATAAAAGGTGTTACTCTGCTGGAAAGAATAGCGCTTACAGTCTATAATTTTATCTTGCTATGAATGTCTTAACTGAAATAATATTAAAATCGATATGGTAAAATTTAATAGACATTAACTTACAAGTTTTTAATTAATATTACACAGGACAGTTATAAGGACTGCATGGATTCAGAAAATGGATGGACAGGAATCAGGCAATTTGAGTTCTACCCTTAACCCTCTATCATACTAGATAGAGGTAGTATGACTACCATGATGGTAAAAGGTACCAAAAGAATAAAGGTTTTAGATGTATGCGGGGGAAGGGGGGATAGAGATAGACTTATCAAATATCGTGTATTTATTCTTACATGTTTAAACTTCTGCCACCTTCAAAGTACTCTCCATTTGATGCAACACACCTATCAAGACATTTTTTCCACGGCTCAAAACAGTTTTTGAACTTGTCGATTTTGATGCCCTTTAGTGCTCCTGCCAAGTTTTTGTTTCACCTCTTGTACATAGGCAAAATGTTTCCCCGTGAGGACTTTTTTCATCCAGGAAAAAAAAAAAAAAAAAAAAAGTCTCTCAGATGAGAGCGGGCAAATAGGGAGGATGGGGCACAGGGGCCATGCCATTTTTCTGGTCAAAAACTGCTGAACATTCACCACGGTGTGGGCAGATGTGCTCATACACCACCCACCATGAAATAGGCAAATACACTGAAAAAGTCTTCAAAAAAGATTCACTGAAGCCAAACTCAGCCTCTCACAACAACGCCAGCTGGAACACTGATATAGATGGGTCCCTAGAACACTCACCTAGCAGGGGAAGCCTGGACTACAAGGGGCCCGCCCTCCAGAAGATAATTCCATTTTGGGGAGTGCCCCCTTGGTTTATCTTGGAGATGGTGAAGACATAATGACCTCTTCACATAATAGAAGACAATCATGGTGCCTCTAAATATAAGTAAAATCAATGTGTGAATGTTACAAAGATACAAATTCTTTTGCAATGTAAGATAGAACTTTTAGGTAAAATCACTTTTTGTAATTAGACTTGACTAGTACAGACAGAATCTGATTTAGAAACACTTCACATTGGCAGGGGATTCAATTAGAGAATGATTTGGTGTCTGTCACCTGCACTAGAGGTGTTCTACAACAAATGTTGTGTTGCTTTGCACTATGCATTGTCTCTTATTTTCAAATATATTACTTCACTTATTCCTCTTTTTAAAATATGCGGAGAAGGGGGAATCAGAACTATATAGAGGAGAAAGAAATGGACCCCAAATGAATAAACAAGTGAAAAAAAAAAAAAAAAGAACTATATAGAGATGAGTTCAGTGAGACTTAAGACAATAAAAATGCCTTCCCACTGCGTGAAAAAGGTGATTGAATTGAGAAGTACCGATAAGTAGTCACAAAATAGTCATCAGGATGTAAAGTCCAGCACAGGAAATACAATCAATAATATTGTAATAACTATGTGTGGTGTTTTGTGGGTACTGGAAATATCAGGGAACACTTTGTAAAGTATATGATTGTCTAACCATTATGCTGTACACCTGAAACTAATATATGTCAACTGTAATTGAAAAAATTTAGAAATTAAAAGATAAAAAAATAGCTTCCCAAGACCACTGAGCTAATACATAGCAGAGCAGAACTGCTTCCAACACTAAATTTTGATTAATGTTCAAGCAATTAATGAGACCACTTAGCAAATTCACTACTAGAGTCCTGTTTACACCTCTATAATCACCTTAATATTTTTTTTCATTTTGTGGCAGGCTTCTGCCTGCATGATGTGATTGTTCTCTTATCAGTGAGTAAGTAATAAAAAATTTGACTTTCCCTTGTTACTTTTTTTTTAAATCAATATTTCCATAGGCTAACACTTGCAAGCATGCCTTCTCTAAATGAGGACCTATGGTACCCTTTATAACTGAAATATTGTGTTAAATTCTAAATATGTATTGATAATTTTCTCTTGATTTTACAAGTGTCTATTACACATATGATATGCACACATATACACACAGTAACCTTTAAAATATATTGCAGTTCACTTTCATTTGCCAAATTAAGCCACAGTGAAATACAGACAAACTATTAGAAAATACACTACATAGAACTCTGATCAGACTTTTGTTTTAAACTTAAATATCTTTTTTGGTAATGGCATCTCCATAGTTTATGAAGTGATTACTGTGTGTCAGGAAGAAATAATGATCTTGTATTTCTCAGCTGTATGTAAATTGCATGCAGCTTATATTTCTAAGGAGAGGCCTCTATCAATCAATATTTTTAGAAAATGACAGTGCTCAGTTAGGCAGGGATTGTTACTGAGGCTGATAAATGTTTACCCTTCATTGGAGACTGACAACCAGCACATGACAGAGTGCTTTTCTGCTTTTATACAGCTTACATTAAAACCTGTCTAGGAATATGAAAACTCAAAAATGTGATTTTAACGTAAAACTGCTTTCATATTTCTTGTTAAGAAGCTTGCCAGACACACCAGAGGACAATTTTGAGAAGCAAATAGCTATTACATGTATAAGATAAATAAGCGAAGAAGAAATTAAAAACAAACACAAATTACTGTTGTACATGGACAAAATATAATAAACTATCATTAACTGATCACACTGCAAGGTCTACATTCAAATGTCTTTTCTTAAATTGAGTTCACGCAACATTTGTAGTTTGGGAGAGGTTTAACAAAAGTAGTTTCCCTGAAGCTGGCTAAAGTCATTTAATCCATGACTGCTTTTTATCCACAGATGATTTCTTTGAACTTAGAGAACAGCAGACCACATAAATGTTGTGTTTATATTCTAAACTGAATTAAACTGTATTAGCAACACAACTTGTCTTATAGAATTCACCTTGGCCTATGAGAGAATGTGATAGTTATGCTATTAATTAACAAGCAATCAGTGAAGCAGTTATTTATGAAAATACATAATTTACAGAAGATAAGACTTTTCCTGTTCCTCATCTGCCTGTATTTCTTTCTAAACCTCATAAGTGAGAACTTCCTGTTGGAACTGTTTATTCCTCTTAGATTTCACTGTTTTTTAAACTTCCATCCCTTTCCTCAGTTCTTAAACTAAAGACCTGAACTTGGCCATAACTGCCTAAATATTTTGATAGTCTTTCTACTTTAATCTGATGAACTGAAATCTTTTTTTTTTCCATTCATTCAAGAAATAGTTATTGAATATCTACCATTTTCCAAGGACTGAGAAGGCACCAGGTACAACTGTAAACAACACAGCCAACAGATGTTTTTTTCATGGAGCTCAGATTCTAGCAAAAGCAACACACGTGTGGAGCAGGTAGACTCAGTACTGTGTGTGGCATGTGCTGTATTACAGGGGAAACTAAAGGGGCCAAATAGTGTTCTGGATCAAGGTCCACCATTAAATCTAGGGTTTCAACTTCAGGACCATTTCATGTTAATAAATATTTTGACCCACTTGTCTATATATTAATATTTTGCTTCATTTCAAAAACTGATTTGTAGTAGCCTGGCATGTTAAATAATTCCTTAAGAGCAGTATGGTATCCTTTCATCTCTTTAACTTCCAAAAAATCGATCTTTAACTTGTCTGCAGTTTCATAGATCTCAGCAGATCCCCTTTCTTTTAATCTCTGCTAAAAATACACTAAGTTTAACAAAGTATAATTATTAAGATTAAGAACTGTATCTTTGTATAATTATCTCAGAGTGCTTTGCATACTAAGAATCTCAGAAAAAAAGTGTTTCCTGATCCTTTCTTTATTAATTGAATAGTATGATATTCCCTCAACTCTTTTATCTAGCATTGGCAAGTCATTTCTGCACACCATTCAACATTTTTTTAAAATATTCATCATAGTACCTACTGGGTACTGAATAATTTTCTCAAACACTGGCAAAACTAAAACATTTATAGCACAGCCTCTGCTCTATATGGGCATAAGCCTGAACCTATACTTAACATCAGGATAAAAAATTATAGCTGATTTAAACTGCAGCCATCAGGTCCACATGTGAACATGTAAGCTGGCTTTAGCCCTGACTCCTGTGGTTCAGTGGCTTGGACGTCATTTCGCAAGACAAAAGGTCACTGATTCGAGTCCCAGTCAGGGCACATGCCTGAGTTGCGGGCCAGGTTCCCAGTTGGGGCGTGTGAGAGGCAACTGGTAGATATTTCTCTCACACATCAATGTTTCTCTCCCTCTCTTTCTCCATCCCTTTCCCTCTCACTAAAAATAAATAAAATGTAAGATGGCTTTAAATATGTGTGTAAATTTGTAATTTTATCCATGGTAGTTAAAATATATCAGAAAAAAAAACAAAAACAAAGTAGGGCCAAGATATATTTTAAGGTCTCCTGAAGAAGACAGAGTGCTTGATCAGGAACCTGAGTCAGAGGCCTAGAAGAAAGGCTTTCCAGGCAATAGTGGAAATGTTGAATTGTATTGAGCAATTAGTCTTCATCACATAAAATATATATTATATACATACATATATATGTATGTGTATATATATATATAATGATGTGTGATTATGGATGCTAACCAGACTTATTGTGGTGATCACTTTGCAATAGATACAAATATCAAATTGTTACACTGTACTCCCAAAACTAATATAATATGTCAATTACATCTCAATAACAACATAAATGAGATTCCTGAATTTGGAAAAAAGTGAGGAGTCTGCCCTGTGATTACAGCTAATGAGAGCAGTAAGAGATAGGACTAGAAGAAACAACAGAGTCTATAAAGACTATGAAAAATACTGATAAGTACTGATTTTGGAGTTTTGAATACAGGTGATGGGGATCTACTACATATTTTTGAACAGAGAAGCCACATGATTAAAACAATGTTGCAGTAACAGTTTGGAGGCATTGTGATGAATAAAGTTGAATATAGGAGAGGGAGAAAATTTCTAGACATGAACAGAAAAAGAGTAGGAATAAGGTCCAGCAGTGGGAAAATTCGAAGTCAAAAATTTTGATCAGGGATCTGACATATGTAACTACAATTATAGGAAAATTAAACCATTAGGTAGGAGATTCAGTAAAAGCATCATATAGAATAGAGGCTGCTTAAAGTGGACCTATAGAAGCAAAACCCCAAAGACATTTCAGGAAAATTTGAACCAATTTGATTTGAGCTCAAATAAAATATGGGAAAAACTGAGAAATAAATTTGATTAAGCCAAGATCACTGAAGGTTTTCAGTTACTTGGTTAGAAGTTTAAACTTCATTTTGTAGGTATCCAATACTGTCATTGACACACATAGTAATAAAAATGAGCTTGTTTTTGGGTGATGGACTTTATCTCAGACAACCCTTCACTTCTTAAAATCATCACTCATTTATGAGAGGATGGCATCTATGCACAGGTTCTAAAATAACAATAATAAAGTGTTTGGGCTCTAAAGTTCAACTCTGCTAGTTTCAAACCCATTCTTCACTTCCTACCAGTTATCTATAAGATATGAGAAACTTCCTTTATCTCTCTTCAAGACTTTGTTTCTATTATACATTGTAAATATGGAGGTAATGGCATCTAGTCCTTAAAGTAGTTGTAAGGCTTAAGCAAGAAACTTCAGATAAAGTGTCTGGCACATAGTAAGCTCACATGAAATAGTAGCTATTTTAGCAAATGGATCAGGTTTCTTTTCTTACACTGCCAGTAACAGAGAAGAACTGGTAACATGGATATTAAAGTCAATGGATGAAAAGCTCTGCAGACAAGAGAACTTATGGAGGATAAGAGCAGATTTGAACACAAAGAAGGGGAATCAACAAAGCAGATGAGAGCTATGGCACAGAAATAGATCTCTACCCGATACAGGGATAGATGAGACTAAAGAGAGAGATGGAGGTATCAAGATAGCTATATATAGACATGGATGGAACGTCAGAATGTTAAGCTGTCCCAAATTCATAGAAGTCAATCTCTCAAAATGAAGGGTGTGAAATTCACCCAGAAATTCTAGTAATATCTAACTAGTGACTTTTGAGAAAACAGGTTTGATACAATGAATGGTGAAGAAGTCCATTTTTAAGGCATTAAGAGGAAAAACGGGCCAATTGGGCAGCTTCAATTATAGGAGACACATGCAGGATGTTCAACAATAATGCTCAGCTGTGACTGGGTGCTCATAATTTGCTGGCTGGGCCCTGCTCTAAATGTTCCAAATCAACCAAGCCATTTAACTCTCATAACAGCTCTTTGACATGAATATAACTGTTGCCTTTATTTCCTCAATGAGAAAAAGAAGACACAGGGAGATTAAGATATTTGAATAATTTAACATGGCTACAAAGTGGCCAAGTTGGCTTTGAACCAGGAAGTCCAGCTCCAGGTCCAGGTCCTATGCTATACGGCTGCTCACACAACTTCCACGACAAGAATGGTGACCTGAACTCAGTCCTATGGCTAAGTCTCTACTTACCCGAATAGGCCAGAATTGGAAATGAAGAAACAACATTTTTTTAAGTGTTATAACAATCACTTTACATAAACCGTGTGACAGAGATAGCGCCTTCAAATAGTTCATAAGGCTGGGAGAGAAAATACATGTATGAGATTCCCATAATATGCGACATGTGATCACTTCCACTGGAAAGCTATGAACTACTTGGTCTTCTGAAAATGTATTCTGAGCTTTCAGACTCTTAAGTTCCACAAATACAAAATACATCCATATTCATATAAAAGAAAAGGCACGGGGAATCATCCTAGCTGTAATGATTCAGAACAAAATCTATATGGAGGATATAGTGATTGAATTGGGCCAGAAGAAAAGAAAACCTTGAGACATTTCAGGAAATGTTAAATATGCTGATGGCTGGAGATAGACAAATTTGGAAAATTGAGAAACAGTGGTTGAAAAGAAATCGCAGACAGTTTAAGTGCCCCTGTTGAAGTATGAAAATGATGTGAGGAGAGCTTTTGATTTAGGGCAGACCAGCAGCATCAACACTACCCAGGAAATCTTTAGAAAGGCCATCCATCTAGTCTTGTTCTTAGACCTACAGGATTAGAAACTCTAGCTCTGCATCCCAGCACTCTGTGGTTTAACCAACTTCTGGATCGTTCTGATATGTGCTACAGTGTGAGAAGCCCTGTGCCAGTGTGGTGTATGCTAAAGTGTGAGATATGGTTGCCATTAAATCTGTTCACAAAAGGCCCGTTATTTTATCCCAGGTTCCTGATAGCATCTTTTACTCTGTCCACTTCAACCTAGCAGTGGCCACGTGACTGACTTGCTTCATCAAATGAAACGCGAACAGAAGTGAGGTGTGCCACTTCTAATCACAAGCTCTATCATGTGCTTAAACACGTTCGCTCATGTTCCCAAAGTCTGTGCTGACATGACCCCTGAGTCCCTACACAGACTATGATGAACCGAGGCCTCAATAAACCTACAATGACATGAAGTTTGGTGAGAAAAAAATTCTATGGTTTTCAGTCCCTGATTATTGGGAGTTCTGTTACAGACATATAACTGAGCCTTTCCTTTCTTGACTTGGGCTGGGAAATGGTAGCAAGAAAGGACTGGTTTCGTGGTAAAAGATAATATGTTTACTAGGAGGGAAAGATTAAAATATCTGGGAAAGAGGGAAGGATAAATATTTCTCAAAAGTCAGAAAAGATACATTTTTTACATGAATATATGAGAGAGAGGGGTTGGGGATGGAAACAGAAATAAATTACTATCAAAATAATAACAATATTTCTGGATAGAAGGATTCAAGGTGATTTTTTTCTTAGTCTATTATTATTAACTATTATACCTAGAGAATTACATAATCATAAAAAGAAACAAATATCAGAAAAGCATAAACTCTATGGCACAGAATTTGCATGAAATCTCTTCTCCAGGGGGAAACATTTGAGAAGACTTTTTAACAAGATAATTATGTGTCTGCATTCACTACCTCTGATGATCGCTTACCATGTACAGGACACTCTTTGAAGTTCTAACCACACATTATTTATGATCCTTCTCAGAGTCTTTCTGGAAATACTTGTGATCCCAAGGTCAGTGATGACTTCCCGAGCATTTATATAACATGCCTTAGATCACACAGTGAGTATATAGATGCTCCAAGATTCAAACCAAGTTCTGTCTTCTTCTAAAGCTTCGGCTTTTTAAAATCAGATTATGCTGTTGTAGGTAGGTATGTATGACCATTTGCATGTATACATGTGTGTGTCTGTGTCTGTGTGCAAAGACTCAACACAATATTTTATATAGTTCTTAAATAAAAGTGGAGATTCATGTATGTGCTGAGAAAAAGACTGGGGCTTTATGCTCAATGTCCTAGGACAGTAGTAGAGTAGGTAATAATTATAATTGAATAAGAAAGAAAAAATTACTTATTACAACTCACTGTGCTGATACTGCTACTATATTTATTTCCCTTTTTCAAGTAGAGTTACGTGATAAAGAATCATGACTCCTTGTAAGAGCAATAGTGCTGACATTTCTAGGTCAGAATAAGTCTTCACAGGATGATAAATGTACTACCTAACTATCTACAATTGGCCTCCAGGGTTTCACAAATCCCAATATTTTTTTTTTAAATCCTTGTCACCCACTCTAAGGACACTAAAGCTGCCTTTGCCCTCTTCAGAATAATCAAGCCTGACATATTAGAAGCCAGACTTATCAGAGATATTGTTTTCATTAATGGGATATCATCACTAGAGTTTATTACCATGAATCCACAGGATTATCAACAACTCTCAACTCTACCTGCTCACTAGGTTGTAAAATCAGAAGGAATAACTCCTTTAAGATAGATAAAATTTGGCTGAAAGAGTAGTACTCCCAGGCATATGAATGGGCTTTAGACGGGTCCATGAATCCTCTGAAATTATATACAATCTATTTTATGTTTCTACAATGTGCATGAGACTTTATAGATTTTATTATTTCTCGAAGAACTGTAACACCCACAAAAGATTCAGTTGTATAGTCCTGTGAATATACTGAGAGCACTGAATTATACTCTTTAAATAGGTGAATTGTATTGTGACTTATATCTCAATAAAGCTTTAAAAAATGACTAGTCTAGAACTTTTAAAATAAACTCATCAAGCCGAAGCTGAAGTATTTTTGACTTTATGTTGCCATATTTTCAGAACTTCCATTCCACATCAAGTGACCCATTCATTTCTTGATCTGACTCAACCCCAACTAAAGACATGTTCAATGAAACTGTTGGTGATGCTGAAGCTCAGCCTGCTGGGCCTGTCCAATCTCAGGCCAGCATGATGATCTGCCTGCCTGGCTACCATTCATTATTCAGTAACAGAACTCTCCATTCTGGCATTTGAACTCTCCATTCTGGCACTTTCACTATTTCTTTTGGCTCCCATCATACCATGGTTATGACACAATCCATATAATAAGTCTTTGTGTTTTAGGAGGAAAGAATAATATGTGTATTTGGTTTTAAGAAAAGGTCAGTATTTTATTAAATATCCTTTGTGCCCATCAGAATGTGAGTGAATACCAACAGAATAAAATAAGTCAAGAAAATCCAAGAATTCTATTGGAACAAGGAGTCAAATAAGTATTCAGATGCCACAGTCAATATTATTGGTCAAGATGCCTCACAGATGAGGAGAAAAGCAGGGAGGCAGAGAAGACTGGAAGGTAACTGTAATTTTAAGCAGTGGTCAAGACCAGAGTTGGAAATACTGGAAATGGATGGATAGACACCCAGGTAAGAAGCTCAGCAACACAACCCCAAGGGTTTAGGAAGAGAGTAAATGAAAAAAGAGATTCAGGAGTTATACCCAAGCACTGACAAAATGAAGAGTGAGTTATAAGAACACCAGCAAGAAAGACATTGAGCAGTAGATGGAAGAGGGGTGTCCTGGCTGCTTCTCACATGTGTGACAATGGATGTCAGTAATCTTTTTTGAGTTTTCAATTTCTCATCTGTAAAATTGATACATTTCATAATTCATTGAATCCTCATTACAATCTTGTGATGTAAATATATTATCTCCACTTTACAGATAAAGAACCTGAAGCCCAAAGAGAATAAATTTGCTAAATTCAGTAAACTAGTTTGATCCACATCTTACTCAATATTTTTGGCAGTGTTCAGTGCTTAAGTACTCATGTTATGATCAAACTCCTTCCTCTCTGTCGCCTCCTTTTTGTCTCCCTGGACTGTATGATTTTCATATCATCATCTTCTTAAATGGCACATTCTCCCATAAGTTCAACCATTAAATACGCTAAATATGATCTATTCTAGATCTATGAGCCAAAATCTGCCTCCGAAACTTCAGATTCACACACACAATGGCCTAGCACACATTTTGCCGTAGGCATAATAAATGAGACATATCAAAAGCTGAACCTTCTTCCTCCTCCCCACACCTTATTATTCCTACTGGCTTTCCTGTCACATGTCTCACACAGCATAAAATCCTTTTGGCATGCTTCACTTCCCTATTCTGTCATATCTAATCATTCCTTAGGTCCCATCTATCAATCCTCTTATCACAATCCATCTTCTCCATGCACCTTGTCACTACCCTAGTTTCAGATATAATCATCTTTTACCTGGACTAATGTTACCAGTCTTCAAATGAATATTTCCCTTCCTCAAATATGTCAAAAACTGGAAAAGATGCACATTCAGAGCACTAGCTCATTAACTATGGCACAGTGATGGAGACCCGCTCTTCCCTGCTCTGCGCCACGCGTGCCTGTGTACCGAGTTTTCCAGATCAATGTGGACACAGCATCACGTTGGGCTGTTTCACGCAGTGATGGTACCTGTATGGCCCATGTATGTATGTGAGTTTGAGACGTCTAGTGTAGATTAATAATCATTCTTCACTGGCTTTGCTTCACAATGTATTAAAGGCAGCAAACTCAGTCTTCTTTGGTCTCAAATGCAGTTGGCAAGAAAGAAAGAAAGAGCCCATCAACGACTAAACTCACAACGCTTTTCAAACTTCAAACATCCACCCTCAGGAAAACTCTTAATAAAAACCACTGTCATGATGATCAACCAATATTTTAAGTTGAAATCTATATATTCAAGTTTCTGATCTCAATCTGTATCAATATAGCACTTGCAGAACTAAGGAAATAGTGATAGCCCCCTTAGCTTCCTCATCTTCTGAAATGCCTTCACTTAAAGAAACATTTTTAGGTAAAGGTAAAAATAATTGTCAGGATGATGGCTTTGCAGATGGTGAGTGTTCAATGACAGTGCAGTTCCTATGGCGAGACACTGTAAGGAGTTCAAAGTGTTTACAACTTCAATACTGCCTGTCACACACTCCCTTCAATGAAGTGAATTTTTGGCTACAAAGCCACAAATGAGCTTTAGGAAATAAAGAGCATTGTGAATATACAGGTGTCTGTATTACTGGCTTAGGGGAGGCAGTTAGTTACTTTCTTTTCTTGATAAAAAAAAAAGTTTTCTCAAGATATTCAATTTCAAAAATGTGTTTACAGTAATGAATCATGTAGTTATTTACAAAACAATCAGAATCTCACTATGATCATGGCCTGTATAAGCTATACAGACATAGAGTTTAAGTAATATAGTCTAAGATTTTCCAACGAATTAACTGCTATTTTTGCGAAATCTGCAAATTGTTTTCTGTTTTAAGTTAACAGGCTGAGTCATTTTGTAGCCTATCAATTTCATTAATAAAATTATTTTTCCTTCAGGAGAAGGAGATAGCATAGAGCTAGCTTGAAAGAGTAAAAATAAGAGATATGAACAGCAGATAACACAAACATGAATTTATAAATATTTTAAAATATTCCTCACAAATATTTTTGGAATTAACAATTATTTTTGCCAAATCTGCAGATTGTTTTCTAACAAGCTATAAAAATAAATCTTTATTCTTAGGTTTAGAAGTATTTTTCTTTATACAGCTACTAACAAGAGTTTTGGTCCTGGTGTACTACTGGTAGTAGGTCTTTGGCATACTGACATGTTTAGATACAATCGCAAATAGCTCTAAAGGATTGCATTTTTAACCTGGGCTACATTATCCAAAGGTGTTCTACCTGGAGACCAGATTCCATGCAAGAGTCATGAATAGGCTTCAGAGGATACATGAACATTGGAAAATATATGCAAACTATGCTCATGTTTTTTTTAGAAGACCTACACACCCAGCAGAGCCTAAAACAGTTCCTTGATTCAAAAATGGGTTGAGAAGCAATGGTCTAGGGCAGGCTAGCTTTCCCAATGGGTGGGTCCACCCCAGCAACAGCATCACCTGGGAACCTGTTAAAACTACAGAATCTCAGCTCCCTCCCCAAACCTACTTGATCAGTAACACTAGGGGTGGAACCCAGTAATCTGTGTATTAACAAGACCTCTGCATTACTGATTTACACACCAAAGCTTTAGAACCACTACTCCAAGAAATAGCTTTCAATTGGATTTTTTTGAGCCTCCTCAAATTTTGATTTATATGTTTGGGGAATTTGTATGGATTTTAGAAGCTTCCTAGGAGATTCTGATGATTAGCCAGTTGTACGCCAACACTCTATGGCAGAGCCACTGAAACTGTGGTTGGAGAACAAGCAAGACCAGCCTTTTCTGAAAGCTTGTTGGAAAGACAGAATCTTGACCTCAACCCCAGATCTACTCACTCAAAATCTCTGACAGGGAGACCAAGGAATCTGGGTGTTAACCACCTCTCCAGATGATTCTAATGCAGGCTAAAGCTTGAGAGCATAACACTGGCCCTGAATATCTAAAATAGATGACTGTATACAAGGGGATACTCACAAAACAGAATTATCTTCTGGAAGTCAGGCCCCTTGTAGTAAAGAATTCCCCCACTCAGTGAGACTTCCAGAAACCCATCGGTATCAGTGTACCAGCTGGTGTTGTTGTGAGAGGCTGTTTTTGGCTTCAGTGATTTTTTTTTTTAAACACTTTCAATGTGTTTGCCCATTTCGCGATGGGTGATTTATGAGTGCACATGCCCACACTGCACTGAGTGTTCAGCAGTTTTTGACCGAAAACAGCATGAACCCCATGTTCTACCCTCCCTGTCCACCTGATCTCATCCCCAGCACCTTTCTTTTTATTTCCCTGGGTGAAAAAAGTACTCAAAGAGAAATGTTTTGTTGATGTAGAAGAGGCGAAACAAAAAACAGCAAAAGCACTAAAAGGCATCAAAATCAACTGGCTCAAAAACTGTTTTGAACAGTGGGAAAAAAAGTCTCGATACGTGTATTGCTTCAAATGGAGAGTACTTTAAAAGTGAAAGAAGTTTAAACATGTAAAAATACACAATTTTTGATAAATTCTGGGTTATTTCCCCCCCTTATATATGACTTAAAACATAACAGCTATTCCTGTATTAAGCTTTATATACATTTAAATAATAGTAAAAGCTACCATATACTGGGGACTTGTTATGTGCCAAGCACAATAGTAAATATAACAAGTTTTGTTTTCATTTTTAAAGAAAAATTCTGTGAGTAGGGTTATTAATCTTTTTATATAGATATAAGTGCACTGAGGACCAAAGAGTTTAAAAAATGTACATAAAATAACAGAATCAATCAGGATTTGAATCTAGGTTCAAGGATTGTGATTTTAACAATTACATCTATACAACTTCAGAAACAGACGTTGAAAAGTATCTTGGGACTAGATAAACCCATGTATTACATTTATTATTTAAGCAAAGATTGATAACTCAAACCATGAGGAACAGTACTAGGGAAATCAAGAAGCTTACCAACCTAAGGTTTAAAAACAGATTATCAATGGGTGTCAATTGGCAACTGAATTCTTATTCAAAAATTGCTCCCTTATAGTAAGCGTACTTATACATGAATATATTTTACATGTTCTCTAAAGGAAGACTATTAAGTCAGTCACTGCAGAGACCAGGCAGCAAGTCACTTGCTTAGAACTGTTCACAGTGCTCTGATTAGCTAGCTACTTTGCCTGGAGCACAACACACAAGCACTTTCCTCCTCCCCCTATGGGAGCTAACTAGACTGTTTGATGTAATGACATGATTAACAGAACATTCTCTCCCATTTGGGGTCTACATAGCAAATGCCCCATTAGGTCCTAGGTCCCTCTAGGACCCAAACAGGGGAGACCAATGCAGGGCAGAAAAATGCTTGCTATTTTCTATACCATGGGCAATTTTCCCCCCAATTAACTAGGCTGATTAGTAAATGTAAGAGGAAGTCTAAGGTATGACTGAGTCACCATAATACCCATCCTGAGAGAATTGTGACTCAGCAGATGGGAAAAGGGGAAACAAATGTCCAACATCTTGACTGTCACTGATACTTGTGAAATTATCATTTGACAAACCGTGATGAAATAAGTTGGCAGGAATCCAATACAACTAATGAGTCATTTAATTAAAAAAAAATTCTGTCTCCCCAACTAAATGGTATGCAATAATAAAAAGCTCCATTTCAATACTTATCTAGAAAATAGATGTCTAGATTTCTTTCCTTTATGACATTTTAACAGCCAACTTGGGTACAATAATGGGATTACCTAGAATTTATATGGTCAACACTCAACTGCTCACAGTTATTAAACAGTTTGTAAATTATCCTCTTTTTCCCGTGCTTTCTTCCTGCAGAGATTACATTTTTATTAGCACTTTCTTAAGAAAATGGACACAGAATGAAAGGACATGAAATGCAAATGGCCAATATTTCAAGTTCTTAACACCTTTAGGACAGTATTTGAAGATCTTGGCTAAATTGGAGTTTTTTGGTTTCCAGTTGATTTAATCTATCCAAGGTTGTGATAAGTGAAGTAGACAATAAAGCAAAAATAACAAATTTTATTTTATCTATAAAAAGACAATGAAACGGTAACCGATGAACAGCCAAAACTCATTACTAAGTGAAAATTTATGAATATTTGTGATTGAGCATAAAAACAAATTTGCCACACAACCAAAATGATATTAAGGATCAGGTATTGTAACAGTACCTTGAATGAACGAATCACAGTTTGTTCATAATAACACATACACACTCATCTATAGTTTCACTGACCTTTTCTAATATGACTGGGAACCCTCTCCATGAGATTAAAACACAGGGGCTCTGCCTTATTTTTCACCTTTACTCTATGGGATGTGTTTATAAAATAACTAAATTATCAGGTTTAAATTAATTTGGAAATCACCTAGTCAATGTCATTTCTTTTAAAGATGCGAAATTTAAGGTTCAGGGAAATTCAGCAAGCTGTGTAAGATATATAACCAGGCAGTGATGTAAAAAACAAACTAGGTCTAGACCATGGATTTTGGATTCATCTATGACAACAACCTCTTAGTAGTATACATGAATACAATGGAGGTATCTGAGGAAGTGCAACATAACACTACTTTGGATATGAGTAATCAATCCATTTTTTTTTTTTTCATTATGTTGCTATGAGCCACTGGAGGTGGTGGTGGTTGTTTTGCATTCTACAGGCTGCCTATACAAGACCTGTCCTTTTCGGACATTTGTCTTTCTGAGGCTCAATTTGGGGGGGGGGGCGCACAAAACAAAATCTAGTTGGTATTCACCAGGACATTTTGACTTGCAGTATAAAGGCTATAGCTGCTATAAGTACAAGCAGGGAGGACAGCTCCAGCAGGTGGGATGGAACAGAGTAGGTCTAGTTAACCACAGGCTGGGTTAGAGAACAATTCTCTCTAATAAAACCGTTCTCTTCAGACAATGGTCACTACAGAAGAGGAAACACAATTTCATGCACCATGAGTAAAACTGTATTTTAATGAGGAAATGGAAGTGAACCCACTGCTTTTAAAATAAAAATAAATGTTTCCATTAATTCACATAGCTGTATTCTAAATCTTTTCAGTTCAGACTCTTCGTCATGTCTTCTGAATTCTAACAGATGGAAGCTCCCCGAGGACAGATAATACGCTTACTCAAACTAAATCCCATAGCACCTAAGCACAGCAATCACCGCTCTTTGATAAATAATCAATGTTTTATAACAATGATATTGAATATTGCTAGTTAATTCTTAATTACAAAATGTTTAATAATATGCAACCATTTGATTGCTAAGTATAAAATATTAGTTAAATTTAAGTAGCCATAAAATAGTGATTTGAATTTATAACATATTTTCGTCCTTAGCACTACACTTTCCAAGCACTGTTAGCAACTTAAACATTTTTTTTAAGTTGGAAAGTGATCAAGAAACTGTTGTATCTTTAAAGGCAGAGTGAGTGCAAATAAGTTGGTGACAGAGAGAAACAGGGTGTGGGTCACACTCATGCTACATTAACTGCTCCACTGGAGCAAATTAATTAATTTTTCTTCATGTAATGTAATCAACAAGCTCCATCTAGAGAAAAGAAGGATGCAATTGTTATTGCAAATATTAAAGGTCTTGCTACCTGTCATCCAGTTGCAGTTACTAAAGAAAGTCCAATAGCTTATTAAAGATCGATGGCTATTGGCTCTGTTTTTTCATTGAATACATTTTTAAAGCAATACTAAGTGTCTAAATTAAATCTTAGTAACATTTTCACATTAAGTAACTATTACCAAAATCCATTTGATCCACAGAAGAATTATTTCATTATATTGGCTTGACAAGAAATTCAATCCTGATCAGAAAGAAAAGTTCTAAAATATTTCATAAACAATAACCTAGCCTTTCCCTAGTAGAAATAAAGCTGAGAACATCATCTGTCAGCAGCTGCAATGCTTGCATTCTCATAAAATTATAAAATCCATCACTTTATGCTTGCTTTTACAGTGACAAAATGCATAAAGCTAAACAGGAATGTCTACTAGGTCAGAAGGAGAAAACCAGAGAGTTGAATATGACTTTTGATTGCAGTGAAGTCATATAAAACCAAAAGCAAGAAACAATTATGAGAGACCAACAAACAATCTTTGAATATTTAAATAACCCTATGGACATGTTGATATGATTCCAGTATTATACGTCTTATTCATTTTATTTTAAAAGGTCATCAGGAAAAAGATAGAATATTCATCCACTTGGGGACCAAGTGGGGAAATAAATGAATAAATTCACAGAACTACAGATGGACAGAAGGATGTTCCAATGACAGTAACTAACTCAACATTTAACCTTCTGGGTAACTGGAGAAAGCCCCGACAGGAAGCACTCCAGGGCACCTATAAAAAATCAGGGCTAATGCCTATGGATACAATAAAGTGTATATCAAAATACGAATCGTTCTTTGCCCCATCTACATGTTCCTAACTTTATATTTATGACTAAGTGACCCAAAGACAGCATGAGGGAGAATCTGATGAAGAGCAATATGTCCTGTGTTGCTACCACAGATTTTCATTGCATCTGAAATCAGGTGACAAATGTTTGAATACACAGAGCCTTCTTCAGGACCAAACCAGCCCTCATTAACAGGAAGATCCCTACAATTCATAAGAGCCACTCTTAAAGAGGTAAACCCCGTTCTTAACAAGTCACATCATACAAGGAATACAGGAGACAATGGTGAGACATACACATTCCACCCACTGTTACCCCAGCTTCAAGGCTCTCCAGAATGTGTGCTATTCCTCTTTTATCTTGTCCTTTGAATCTTTCTTTTTAAACAAACAAAAATTATTTTTATGAAACAAAAGAAAGTTCTGATGTCCAGGACAGTCTAATAACGCCATCAGGTTCCCACGTGGCTTCAATGTTCCCGCTCACTCTACTTCGAGTGTGGCTTTCATCTCATGGTTACAAAATGCTGGCTGCATGTTAGGTGTCATGACTGTGTTCCAGGTAGGATAAAGGGACAGATGCAGAAGGCTAGATGAACACATGGCACTCAGACCTCTTGTTTTAAATTTCTATTGGATTTATTGGGGCAACATTGGTTAATAAAGTTATATAGGTTTCAGGTGTACAGTTCTATAACACATCATCTGTATATTGCAATGTGTGTTCACCACCCAAAGTCAAGTCTCCTTCCATCACCATTTATCCCCCTTTACCCTCCACTACCTCCCCATCCCTTTCCCCTCTGGTAATCACCACACAGTTGGTGTCTAAGATTTTTGGTTTTGCTTTTGTTTTTTTTTAAATCCCTTCAGCTTTTTCACCCAATCCCCCAACCTCCCCTCCCCTCTGACAGCTATCAGGCTGTCCTCTGTATCTAGGAGTCTGTTTCTATTTCGTTTGTTAGTTTATTTTCTTCATTAGAATTCACATTTAAGTGAAATCATATGGTATTTGTCTTTCTCTGACTGGCTTATTTCACTTAACATAATACTCTCCAAATCTATCCACACTGTCACAAAAGATAAGATTTCCTTCTTTTTTATGGCCAATTAGTATCCCATTGTGTAAGTGTACCACTGCTTTTTTTATCCACTCATCTACTGATGGGGCACTTGGGCTAGTTCCATACCTTGGCAATTGTAAATAATGCTGCTAAGAATATAGGGTGCTTATGCTCTTTTGAATTGGTATTTTGAGTTTCTTTGGATATATTCCCAGAAGTGGGATCCCTGGGTCATAAGGCAGATCGATTTTTCTTTTTGGGGGGGATCTCTATACTGCTTCCCACAGTGGTTGCACTATTCTGCATTCCCACCAACATTGTATGAGGGTTCTCTTTTCTCCACATCCTCGCCAACACTTTCGTTTGCTGATTTATTAATCATGGCCATTCTGACAGGTGTGAGGTGGTATCTCATTGTGGTTTTAATTTGCATCTCTCTGATAATTAATGATAGTGAGCATCTTTTCACATCCATGTCCTCTTTGGAGAAGTGTCTATACAGATCCTTTGCCCCATGTTTAACTGGATTGTGTGGGTTTTGTTTTTTTTTTTTTTTTTTGGTGTTAAGAGTTATACAAGTTCTTTATAAATTTTGGATATTAACCCCTTTTCAAATGTATCACTGGCAAATATGTTTTCCCTTTCAGTGGGTCATATTTTCATTTTGTTGATGGTTTCTTTTGCTGTGCAGAACTTTTTCGTTTGATGTAGTTCTATTTGTTTTTGTTTGTTTCCCTTGCCTGACAAGATATATCAGAAAAAATATTACCATGAAAAATGTTTAAAATTTTACTGCCTATGTTTTCTTCTAGGGATTTTATGATTTTGAGCCTTAAATTTAAGTCTTTAATCAATTTTGAGTTTATTCTTGTGCATGGTGTAAGATGGTCTTTTTTGTACACATCAGTCCAATTTTCCCAACATATTTATTAAATAGACTGTCTTTAACCCATTATGTTTTTCGCCTCCTTTGTCAAATATTAATTAAACCATATAGGTATAGGTTTATTCCTAAGTTCCCTATTCTGTTCCATTGATCTATATGTTTGTTTTTATGCCAGTACCATGCTGTTTTGATTCCTATGGCCTTGTAATATAGTTTGATATCAAGAAGCGTGATTCCTCCTACTTTGTTCTTCTGTTTCAAGATGGTTGTGGCTATTTGGGGTCTTTTGTGATTCCATATAAAGTTTTGGAATATTTCTTCTAGTTCTATGAAATACACCACTGGTATCTTGATAGGAATTGTGTTGTCTCTATAGATTGCTTTGGGTAGTATAGACATTTTAATAATGTTACTTCTTCCTCTTCATGAACACAGTATATGCTTCCACTTATTTGTATCTTTTTCAGTTTCTTCCTTCAATGTCTTATAATTTTCTGAGTACAGGTCTTTCCTTACATCCTTGATTAAATTCATTCCTAGTTACTTTATTTTTGATGCAATTTTAAATGGGACTGTTTCCCTATATTCTCATGTTCACTATTGCTGTGTAAAAATGTAACTGATCTCTGAATATTTATTTTGTATTTTGCTACTTTCCTGAATTCACTTCTCAATTCTAGTAGTTGTTTTGGTGGAATCGTTGAAGTTCTTTATATACAGTATCATGTCATCTGCATGTTTCTTTTTTGAACAGCAGATACTTTGTGTATGCCCTCAATCTGTAATTTCAGCTGTAACCCCTATTTTCTGCTTCCGGGTCAGGAAGCAAAAGAGTTAATGTTCAGAAAATGACAAATGACTCTCAGCTGACAGCAGGCGGAGGGAGGGAGAAAGACAAATTTTCCTTCAGAGAAGCACATTACTTGGGCGGGGGCGGGGAATCTACAAGGTTCCTCAGAGGTTCCCTGGCAGGGCTGAGGGTCAGTTAAAGGTAACCAGCTCAATAATGTTTTCTTTATTGGCTTTTCTTCCTTGTGTGTCTCACTTTAACCACAATCGCATGTTGTTTAGTTTGCTTTCAAATAAACTACCAGCAATCAAAGCTTTGTATTAGGCTTTGATTTGGAGGAAACCTAAACTGAGACTCCTAGCTATCTCTGTCACATAAACTGTGAGCTTTCACAGGGCAGTGGCTATGCCTTTTAACTCTAGCTTTAGGGGTCAGTGCAGTGTCGCATGCAAAAATAAGTTATGTAGGTCTGGTACTCATACCTATATAAGGTATGTAGGTCTATAATCACATCCATAATGCAAATTAGGACACTGGCATTCCAAGAGGTGAGGGGTCGCAGTTTCCCCAAGCTCACACAGTTCCAGATAAGAAAAGGAAGAATTCAACTGAGGTCTGTCTGCTCCTTGTAGGCTGCTACGGGCCGTTGCGTTCACACTACATTCTACTTCTCTACAAGCTTGTGTGCCATGACCTCATACTAGTATCCGAATGATTACAAGAGATAATAAGTAAAATTTCAGCACAGTGCCTGAAACACAGTAGGGTGTCGATAAGGGTGGCTATTATTTTTAGCAGGAGCGAAACTACCAAGAGTTAAGACCATGCAGCTACTCTGTGTCCTCTAGCTTATCAAGGCCAGAGCAATGGGCCCAAACAGGTGTCCATAAAGAAAAGATACATAAAAAATTAAAAGCCAAATTAAAATTGGCCTCTTTTACTCAAGTCTTCATGTTTTTCTATGTCTATCTGTCTCTATTCTCCACTAAACATCCTCCCATCTTTTTTGCAGCCAGAAATGCTGTCCCTGCCTCTACCACCTCCACCCCCACACCCCAACCCCCTGCCTTTTATCTCATCCCATTCTAAACATCTTTAAGTTTCAGCTCAACTCCTACCTCTGGCTTATCTTCCTGTTCTCCACTGCAGCCCTTGAGTGCCCTCATAGGTTTCTACAGCACTCAAACACTACACAATGAAGTTTATTACTTCATATACAGTTTTATCTCAGGCCTGCTGCTCCATTTTGGTTAGTCCCAACTTGTAAGTTACACTGAAAGTTCCTTGAAGACAAGGATCACTTCCACTTTTTCTCTGGGTTCTTCTGGCACAATACTGGGCAAGGAGTCAATCACCGAATGCTTGATCTTCTAGACAGAACCTGAGACTAAGAAAGGACTCTGGAAGACTTACTGTTCTCTTTCTCGCTCCCCTTTCTCAGTTTAGACATATTTTTATATTCAATGTTTATTGTGATTGCATGGAGCACTTTCCCCTCCATTCCTTCATCTCTTAATCCTTACATTGGCAACTAGTGTGGGCGTACCTGGCAGCGTGGGGGAGAGGGAGTAGTTACTACAAAATCGCTTGTTCTGTTAGGCCTCACATTAATTTCTCCACGGCAAAAAGGCTATTGTCCCCATTGGAGGAATTCAGCTGAATGGATTCATCATTCCTCAACCTGATTCTTTAGGAATTTATTTTTTATACATTTGTAGGTCACTTATCTAATGCAACTGGAAATTTTCAGATATATAGTTTCAGATTCCTTTTTTCAAGTCTCAGAGAGCTACAACTCTGGAAAATACAAGCTTGACCTTGATGAATTTCATGCTGATTATTGAATCTTATGTAAGTCAGATGCCAAGGTTTCAGGAGAAATAAAAAAGCCTCTGGCTGGCCAATATGATATATTTCATAGATTCTTTTTTTATTGTTACTCTATTAGAGTTGTCCCAATTTTTCTTCCTTCTGTAAATATTCTAGTAGTTTACCACTCAGAAAGTAGTCCAAGGGAAGCTATAGATTGGGAAATAAGGTACAAATTATGAAAAACAATTCTGAAACAGGAAAATACATGTATTGGGAAGTAAAAAAAACTAATAATACAGTATTTTTAGAAGCATATTTGTATTTTGTGTTTGTATTATGCTTTCTTCACTCCACTGATTATTTTTTCTAATTTTTACAAGAATCCCTGAAGGTAACTATTCTTATTCTCTTGATACATATGTGAAGATGTAGATACTCAGATTTTTGCTAACTTATTTAAAATCAATTAGATAATAAGTAGAAGAAACATTACTGTAACCCAGAAGTTTGTGCTCCTAAAATACCTTCTATTAAAAAGAAGGGACATGCTCTAGTTAATAAGCAGTGAAGTGAAATTAGTACATCATATAATGTTCACAGAATTATCCAATTGTCAGATTTGTTAATATTTCACTATCCTCAGGAAAAGTCAGAAACTGAGAAACTCTCTCTGCCCTTCACCTCTGAGTGCAAACATCGCCCCTACTGAGTCACCAGACAGACTTAATTTCTCATGACTGTAAGCTCTATGAAAGACAGAAGACAGAGGGAAAGGCCCAGATTTTAGAGGAACTGTGTATCTCCCCATTATCTTTTATGCCCCTTAATATTGGACAGTCTACTTGGTCCCCCAGTGCCTGGCATCATCCTGACACACAGTAAGTACTCAGCAAATATTTGGTGAATGAATGAATTGGTGAGAATAACGTATAAATTTATGGTTCTAGAAAGAAGGGATAGAGTACTATACTGTGAATATATATTCAAGTTACTTGCAAGGGTTGGGAATTAGATCCTTCATTTACTGATGCTGGGGCCAGAAGTTATTATAATCATTTTAGAAAATATTTTGGCAGAATCTATTATATTTTTAAGTACATACCTTTCAAGCTAGATATCCTGTTCCCACCACGATGGCTCATACATAAATACACATTTGATATTACTGTTATGAAACCTCAACAAAGTGCTATAGCCTGACGATGCCTTGCTCTTGTTTCTCCTTTTATTGGTGCTTTGCTCTACCATGGTCCCTGGAATGTCACTCTTCCCTTTTGCTGCTTATCAAGGCCCTTCTCTACAATGTAGTGCAAATGTCATGCTCTCCAGGCATTATTTCTGTCACCCAACTGATTGCAATGCCTTTTCCCTTGAACTCTTTCTTTGGACTATGACATTGACTTATATCCAAGTTATTTACATGTCTCATTTCTCCCTGTGACTTGGACAATGTTGACTTCTTTTTGTTTGTTTGTTTTATTTTGTTTCCTTCAGGGTCTGTTTAATTCCATCTTTTACCATTTTACCATGAACCGATTTGATCTCTGGAGATTTCTTAAAGAAACATAGCTCCAGGCTCTGGACTAAACCCTGATAAATAATCTGCTCATGCAGGGATATATCCATTACACTCTTCACAGAAGTTTGAAGAAAAGTGATACTCAGAGGTCTCAGAACTAGACTTCTAGAACATAAAGAAATTCTAGAATCATCTAGTCTGAGGACTTTTACTTTTTACTATCATCATGGATTCCTTTGAGATACTGATAGATTTCCTTTCCAGAAAATATTTAGACACACATATATACCAACAAAGATGATGATTTTCAGTGTAGCTAGTTTGCCAGTAGAGGGATGGCTTTCTGTGTGTGATCAGAGTCAGATCCCATATGCTAGCCACATAGGAGAGCCACATAAATTGTGTGAATGGTGAGGATGGCTATGAACTGGATGGTGTGTGCCCTCTCACTATACAGCCCTGGCAGATGATGCCACTGCACAAAGTGGCACAGGGCTTCCAGATCTGCCGAGAAAGGACATAAACCCAGTTTTGTAACTAAGTGTAGGCCACATGAAACAGATCTCTGGACTCCTCCCAGACTTCACATCAATGGTTTTGTAATATCTTTTGTACTATCTGCTCACACACTTAACTGACTTGATTAGTTGTCCTATAAGAGTTTGTCATCGGCTTAACCAAGTAGGAGAAATGAAGCCCTAACCATCAACCTGAAATCACATATTAACAAATAATATGTCACATATTGGTACCACCGCTATTCATCATTTCCACAGATATCGATCATCAATCACGTGCTAGGCATTGTCTTAGTTACTAACTGTACAGCAGTGAGGCCAAAGGACAAAGCCTCTGGCATGAAAGGTGCCAGTAAGAGAAGCAAACAACAAATAAGCAGGCAACCCAACAAGCCAATTCCAGATGATGATGACTGTGGAGAAAAGAAGAAAACTGAACAGGATAGAGAATGACTGGGAGGCGTAGTCAGGAGAGCTGCTTTAGAGAGGGTAGTTGGGGAAGGATTCTTCTGAAGACGAGACCTTTCAATTGAAATGGACTGGCATGAAAGAGTCAGACATATAGAATGTTCCAGCAAACAGGAACGACAAGTGAAGAGGACTGAGGCAAGAACAAGAGTGACGGCAGTGTAGTGAAGTTGAAGGACTGGTATGAAGTGAGATTAAGAAGTAGGCAGGGATCGGATCACATGCGTTCGGTGTATGGACTTTTTCCTAAAGCAAAATGAAGAATGGTAAGTAGGGAAGACTTGACCTAATTAATGTAGTAAAAAGATCGCTTGGTATAATGTGGCAAACTGGGAGTTGGTTAGACAGTTACTGCAGGACTAGGCAGCTATGGAATATGATGAAATGTCAGTGCGCACCCTTTGAATAAAAGCAGCTTTTATTTTTCAATTAAAATGTAACACAATTGACTTCAGTGAAAATGTCTCTCTTGACCTTATTTCTCTTGCATTAATGGGGTCATTTATATGATATGTTAGGAGCGCTACCTCTGTACACAATGAACAGCTTTTATTTTTCAATTAAACTGTAGCATAATTGACTTGAACCAGAAATGATCTCTTGACATTATTTCCCTTGTATTAATAGGACCATTTGTATAATTATCGTGCAAATTATTCTCTGTCATTCGAAAATATTATTTATTTTAAATTAATAACTATAATGCAATGATAATTTATATATTTTTAAATGTTCCTCAGTTTAATATTTAACTGCTTAAATATGAACTCAGCATCTTGAATATAAAATCTACAGGGATATCACACTGATTTAAAAAGGTACAAAAATATTTATAATTATGTTTTAATTTGAAGCAATGATTAAGTATAATTTGCCTGTGACCTTGCCAGCCAAAGAAATATAACACAGTATACTGTAGATAGTTTCAGAGATGAAAATCGTGTTCGTCTGTTTCAGTGGATACATATGTGAAGATGATCTGGGCACTTGTCAGGCTATGATAAATTACTACTAGACTAATACTTGTCAGGTACAGTAATAACTGATCATGCTCCAAAAAGCACTAAAGGAGAAAGGTGATGAACAACCCACAAAGTAAAAACTTTTCACAATCACAATAATGACTCTAGTTCAAAGCACAGTAATTATCTACCAACCTCCTTATTGTCAAATCTATATTTCAAGTGACTGCCTTAATCTCTCTCACAATCAACCGTAACCTTAATTCTAATTAACATCATAAAAAGCAAGCAACAGTGATAAGAGCCTGTCTCTAATGGGTCTTTCCAAAAGCCCTAAGACTTTCTTAGAGGAAGAATCTAAGGTATACATTCCCAGTCTTTCCACAACATTTGGAAATCCTCTCCAATAGGTCTCCTTCACTGTTGTTACTGAATTTTTTTTTAAAATGACCCAAAGCCCAAAAACTCTAAACAATACTGAGCACTGCCTGAACAAGACACCTGTACACTATAGAATTAGAATGTTATCAAACTAACAAATTAATATTTAAAAAATGGATAAAGTGTTTGTTACTAGTAAATTTTACAATAAGCACTGAAAAAGATACATACTGCTTTTGGAGTTCAGTTGTTTCTCTTTTTTAACCAAATAACTAAAAATCGAATAAATATATTAGAGTATAATCTGGACATATACACACACTGACAAAAAATATATAATTGACAAACACAACTGCTTAATTTACATTCACAGTATGAAATCCCTGCATCCAATATGTATAAATACCAAATTTCCTAAAAATTTACATGAAAGCTTACAGGATTTTCTTTTTTACTGTGATAAAACACTCACAACAGAAAATTTACCATTTTAACCAATTTTAAGTGTACAATTCAATGGTGTTAAGTGCATCCACATTGGTGTGCAGACATTACCTCTGTCCATCTTCCCAAATGGAAACTCTGTACCCATAAACAATAATCCCCCATTCCCTCCTGTCCCAGCCCCTAGAAATCACTATTATTCTACTTGCTTTCTTAATTCAACTGTTCTAGGTAATTCATGTAAGTGCAGTTAAACAGTATCTGCCTTTTTTGTGTCTGGCTTACCTCCCTTAACATAATGTCTTTGAAGTTCATCGATTTTTGAAGTAGCATATGTTGGGATTTCATTTCTTTCTATGGCTGAATAATATTCAATTGTATGTATATACTACTTTGTTTATCCATCTATCCAATAATGGACATTGGAGCCACTTGTGACTTTTGCTATTGGGAATGGTGCTTCTACCGACCATGAACATACACATATCCATTGGAGTTCCCTCTTTAAATTCTTTTGGGTATATACCAAATAGTGGAATTGCTGGATAATATAGTAAGTCTATGTTAAATATGTTGAAGAACTGCTATGTGGTTTTCCACAAAGGCTGCACCATTTCACACAATGCACAGGGTTCCAATTTCTCCACACCCTCACCAATACTTTTTTTAAATATCAACCAACGTGAAGGTATGAAGTGGTATCTCATTTGGATTTGATTTGCTGTTCCCTAATGATCAGTGATATTGAGCATCTTTTCATGGGTTTTGCATCTTTGGATAAATGTCTATTCAAAGTCCTTTGCCTGTTTTTGAATTGAATTGTGTGTTTTTTGTTGTTGAGTTGTCAGAGTTTTACACATATCTTGGATATTAATCCCTTATCAGATACATGATTTGCAAAGTTCCTCCCCTTCTGTGGGTTCTCTTTTTATTCTGATAGTCTTTCATGCACACTTTTTAAAATGTTGATGTATTCCAATGGATCAAAAAAAAATTTTTTTGACTTGTCTTTTCTAAGAAATGTCATTGGTAAAGCCAATACCAGAAGTTTTATCCCCATGTTTTCTTCTAGGAATTTTATAGTTTTGGATTTTAAGTTTCATTTGTTATCTACTTTAAGTTAATACTTGCATATGGTGGGATGTAAGGTATAACTCCACTCTTTTGCATGTAGATATCCAGTTTTTCCCAACACCATCTGTTGAATACTGCTACACCTCCACTGAATGATCTTCACAGCCTTGTTGAAAATTATCTGACCACATATGCTAGACTTTATTTCTGGGCTCTCTATTCTATTCCATTTGTTTATATGTCTCTCTGTTACTAACACACTTACTGTAGCTTTGTAGTTAAGTTTCAAAATCAGGGAAGTCTGATTCCTC
This sequence comes from Furipterus horrens, assembly GCF_987537825.1. Taxonomy (NCBI): domain Eukaryota; kingdom Metazoa; phylum Chordata; class Mammalia; order Chiroptera; family Furipteridae; genus Furipterus; species Furipterus horrens. Next base: position 98,078,954 of record NW_028327187.1, on the reverse strand, counting down.
CAACTTTGTTCTTTATCGAATGTGTGGGCTATTCAGGGTCCCTTGAGATTTCATATTTACTTTAAGATGGATTTTTATATTTCTGCAAACAAATTCTTTTTATTTGGATGTTTAGAAGTTTTCTTTTTTTAAGATTAATTAATTAATTTATTTATTTTTATTTTTATATTTTTTGGTTTTTCAATTACAATTGTCCCATTTTTCCCCCAGTGCACTCCCCCACCCAGCCCACCCCTTCTCCCACAATCATATCCCTTCCGTAGAAGTTTTCTTTTTTAATTCTCACTTGAAGACACATTTCTATTGATTTTTGTTTTTAAGAGAGAGGAAGGGAGAGTGAGCGAGCAAGAGAAACATCCGTGTGAGAGAGAAACATCAACTGGTTCTCTCCTGTATGTACCCCAACCAGGGACAGAACTTTCAACCTACGCATGTGCCCTGACTGGGAATTGAATCTGCAACCTTTTGGTGCACAGAACATAGCTCCAACCAATTTATCCACTCAGCTAGGGGTGTTATTTAAATTTTTATAAGAATTGCATGAAATCTATGGACATTTTGAGCAGTATTGACATCTTAACAATATTAAGTCTTCCAATTCATGAACACAAGATGCCTTTCCATTTTTTTATGTCTTCTTTAATTTATTTCAATAGTGTTTTTGTAGTTAAGAATACAAATGTTTCACTTCCTCGGGTAAGTTAATTCCTACATATTTTGTTCTTTTTGACACAATTTTAAGTGGAATGTTTTTCTTCCTTTCCTTTCTGGATTGCCTGTTGTTACTATACAGAAACACAACTTATTTTGCATATTGGTTTTATGCTCTGCAATTTTGCTGAATTTTGCTATCACTTCTAACAGGAACCTTTAGGATTTTCTACATATAAGATCATGTCATCTGCACAGATTATAGGATTTTTGCATACATACCTTAAAGTTTGATTTTCCTGAAGAAAATGTAAAGTGCTAGTTAAGAAGGCATTATAAAAGTTTAAATTCTCTTAATTCTTCAGTTTAAATTCGCTTAAGTCTACTAGCAATTTCTCTGACTCAATTCAAGTTATCCACTGCCGCATTAATACATATCATTAAACAAAACTACTCCATGTTATAGGCATAGTAATGGGATTAAATTCAGCTGGCTCCCAACCAAAAGCATCACCACTCACATTAAAATAAAATGTCTTCATCATGAATTAGTAATGTCATATTAATGGAAGCTAAAGGCATTTCGAAGTCTTTGGCTCATTTGCATGTATGTACATACTCAAATTTCCCTTCCAAACAGAAGAGCCATGTAAAAGGGTACCCTAATGTACAATTTAGAAAAGAAATGTAGAAAAGTAAAATATCCAACTTCTACATGCAGCTGGCACAGGATTTTTTCATGCTATCTTCTGTATGCTACATTTTCTTTAGTCTACCTCATTTTATGAATGTACCTCTTCACAAATACACACAGGATGATTCTCATCATTATAGAGGATCATATTCCAAACTCTGACCAGAAACCTTAGTTTCTCCAGACTCTGAATTCTATTGTATCATTAAACATATTTACTTTTATCCTAGGCTTGTATTTTCAATTCTAACACTCACAGTCAATGTTGTGCTTCAGACTATTTCTTATTTCCTATTTTTAAGAGGCAGCTTGATGTACTGCAGCAAGAAAAGTGTGCAGCAAGTTGGGCTTAATTCCACAGGATGTTTAATCAGGAACAAAATACTTAATTACTTGGAGCACAAGTCTTCTCATCGGGAATATGAAGCTAATACTATCTTACCAATAGATCTTTTGTGAGGATTATAATAAGTATTTTATAAAGCATTATTGCAGATATGAGTTATTGTCACAGGAAGCAATGGTTTTTAAAGATAAATTAATCCAGATATCAATACATATATAGATATTATGAATAATAATATGCACACAAACAAAACTGTGTGTCTGTATTTCTTCTTGTGTACGTTTTAGGGTGGTAGCAAAATACCATGCTAAAGAATGAATTATTTTTTATACATGCTTAACTGTTGACAAAAGCATAGGTATACTGTTATTTGAGTACATCATAAGAATTACGTACAAAAATAATTTCATTCCATTTCTAACAGTGAACCAACTTATAAAATATTACATGAAAATCCAATTCACAAGATGGTGATGTTACAATAAATCTAAGAAGAAAGTCAATGCAAAGTAATAGAACAACTTTTGAGGATACTATATTAATTTTATTTATAGCATCTCAAAGAAGAATAAAGATGAAGAAAAATTTAAAGCTGAATATTCTATCCTGCAAATACTTTCTGCTATGGCAGACACTGAGAAAACTTGTTCAATAACAAGAATACAGCACTGATTAAATTTCCTTAGGGTTCTACTTTAGAATTAGGGAAACAGAGCCATTCATCCATGGAAGCATTTGGGGAAGTGTCCATACCATCACAATGCAATGAAAAACAAAATCGATTTATATTGTCACATATTTTTGAGCTAATTGTCGCTCAGTCTTGCACTGCATGAAGTTCTGTGCCAATCTTGTCACCTCACCAAGATAAGTATTTGGTCTCTCTAACTCGAATTGAACCCTTGTTAGTAAAACATTACCATTAGCATTTAATTCCCCATTCAAATGTTAGAAAAGGAACCAGGGTGGTTATCACAATAATTTTAAAAATGAACAAAACTCCTCAGGAAATTTTATCCTATCTTGTACTTACTGTGTACTTAAGGCTCCATGTAATTTATTGACCTTGATTCATTTTTGGAATTACCACCTCATTATAATCATATTTTTCTTAATGTAGAATTAATTTTGATGCCTATTTTCTTCTTCTTTATTTAGGTAATTAAGCCTTATCTCCTCGTTCATAAGACCACTAGGTAGTTCTACCTTGTAAGCTGGTAGTTCCTAACTATGGACAAAACAGATAATGAGACAACCAGACCCACTCTCTACTTTTCAGAGCAGGGTACTTCCACTTGGCACCACCCACTCAGCCAGGCACTGCTGTTCCCTTGTATTCAGAGGTGGCCATATGCCTATTTTGTCCATTGGAAAGTGAAGGGAGCTGATGAGTATCACTTCTACAACAAAGCTTTTAAGAAGCTCCTATGGCTTTTCCATTTTCTCTTCTGCTTTTCACTGGCTAGATGCCAAAGAAAATGATAGCATGGCCCTTAGAGAAGGCGGGGCCATAATAAAGGGAGGTATGGCCCTGAACCATCCCTGGCAAAAGATCAGTCACCACCAAGGAACACCTGAATTGGACTTACACGTGGGCAATACATAAACTACTCTTTTCAGCCATTGATATATCATCACATGTATTTATGTGTTACAGCAGTCATGTTACTCTCGTTAATATAATAATATGAGATCACACTTTGTTGATTTAAATAAAATCATTAAAATGTGGTTGCATCAGGTCACCCAGAATGGTGGAGAAGAGAAATAGTTTAAAGTTTGTGTCACCTCAAAGTCTGTGTGACTACAGCATGTCAACCAAGTGATATAATCTAGTTTTACTAAAAAACAGAAAATATTTCTATCCAGTCAAAATCAGAAAGCAAATTAGGAGTTTTATGATAAATGTGGCATTTTCAAACATCTGAAATATAAACCAGTTTTATGGAAAGGTCATCTTTAGAGTCAAGGACAGTGGAAAAACTAAAAAAAAAAAAAAATTGTTAAACATACAGTCATTACCAATAAACTTTGAATTATATAAACTATGTATAACTACCAAGCTAAGTGATCTTTGTGGGATATAAAAATGGAGTAAATCCTTTTACAGTTCAGGAACAAGTGTCCCCAAGATTGTTATAACCAGCAGTTAACTTGCTAATGAGTGCAGAACACATTTTGGAAAATTATGATTTATTTAGTAGGAAAATGGGATTTTATGAACAGAAGAATGACATGTTCAGATGTCATTTCCAAACACTAATTCTGGCACCATATGGATAATGATTTGAAGCAGAAAAAAAAAAAAAAAAAAAAAAAACCTAAACTGAGAGCTAGCTGAGAGGCTACTGCAATGGTCCAGACAGCAATCTTCCTGGGTCATCTGGCAGAGAATGTAGAGTTTAAAGCCACTCCCTCTAGTACTGCTATTTGGAATTAGAAACTTTAGATTTCTAATTATCTAATACTCATAAATTAACATCAAAAGTATAATAAGCTCTTAGGTATGAAAGGGAGGTTTACTTCTTAGAATTCACTTTCTCTACTTGATGATCAATTGATCTATTTTTTAAATTAATTAATTAATTTGTTTGTTTGTTAATTTTATTTTTAGAGAGAGGGGAAAGGAGAAAGAGAGGGAAAGAAACATCACTGTGTGGTTGCCTCTCACTCGCACCCCCAGCTGGGGACCTGACGTGCAACCGAGTCATGTGCCCTGACTGGGGATCGAACCAGCGACACTTGGCTCGCAGGCCAACGCTCAATCCACTGAGCCACAGCAGCCAGGCAATTGATCTACTTTTATGTTTTCTAACTTTAATGTATTCAAGGTAGCTAATTTCTAAAGCAATATAAAGGTATCAGTTATATAATAAATCGCATAAAATGAAATGTATTTGTATAATGCAAAATACATATTTAAGAGAGTATACTGACTCTAACATTAATTCATATATTTATTCATTTGTTTACTTGCTCATTAAACATTGAGTTCCTACTCTTTTAGGTTTGGAATACAACAGTAAAGAAAATTGTAGTTCTTGCTTTATGAAGCTTAAATTCAGGAACTAGAAGTCAAAATAAGGATAGACAAATAAATATACAATATCAGGTTTTGTTACCATGCTATAAAGAAAAATAAAACAAGCTAAAGAGACAGAGAATGAAAGGATGCAAGAGTTGGTTCTTTATTAGAGAAAATTTATAAAGAAGGCTTTCCAGCAAAAATGACATTTAAAAATAAAGTTGAATGAAACAAGCAGCTGAGTCCTGTGATGACTCTTGAGAAAAATCGTTTGCATACTATATGATCAGCAAGTTCAAAGGCCCTGAGGCAGGACCTCACCCAATGAGGCTGGATCTGAGTAAGTGAAGTCATGGAGAGCATATCATTAGCTTATACAGCATTCACGGATTAAAGTCTTTTTAATATAAACTGAATTAGCGTTATCTGCAGTGAAACACTTTTCAGAGACAACAAATCCTTAGGCCTACATCTAAACACTCTTTGGAAGGATTCATATTCCTGTAATTGCAAAGCCTATGGATATGGATATTGGGACCATTCCCATTTAGTTACTGTGTCAGCTTTAGAAAGACTAAAACAGATCAGGTAAGTGAAAGTTTGTCACGTATGAGGACCCACTGCTACAGAAGAAAAAAAAATAGCTAAGGGGGGAAAATTGGGGGACATCTGTAATGGTGTCAACAATTTTTAAAAAAACCTACCAAACTAAGTGGGTTTCTAAAATTTCTAGCTAATGTTATCATAAATGCCAGCTCATTTATAAAGAATTTCCCAATTCTCATCTCTCATCATACAGACATATACACACATTCACACACACATACCCTAACACCAGTGACTTTTTTTTAACCAGTGTGCTATAGAACTGTTAAAACATGCAATACTCAACTACTTAGTCAGGGGCACTCACCTTTTGTCCCTTAGGTGGTCAAATTAAAAAGTGGCAACAGCCAACACAACACTAGCTGTCTGGACTGAATGAATCAAAATTATACCTATTTTTTTGTCAGATCGGCAAAAAATATATTTTTTAGTGTGCTGCACAATTTTATTAATGAGCTTATATGTGCCATGAGATGAAAAAGTTTGAAAATCGCTGGCCTAAGCCAACCCTTCCTCTTTCTGTGTTCCCACAGGCCTCTGCTCATATTATCATTATATGAAGGACTGCAGTTATGTCTTCCCAATATTTCCCACAGTATCTAGCTCCCTAGCATGTGCATTATAACAGTTTACTGAATGGAACCAAATAACATTCCCTGTTACCTATATGTATTACACTTGCTATCCCAGGTTGTCTGTTTTAGCACTAGAGACAGAGATGATAATCCAAGCAACAAGCTCATATTAAAATCACCAGTTGCCTTACTGGGAATGAGAGGCTTTCATTTCATCTCGATACATTATTCTTAAGAATTTGCTCAAGACCTAAATATAGCCTAGACATTAAATAAAACAATCGCAGGTCTAATGGATATGAGAATACCAATGTCTGTATCTAAAGTGCAAGTAGGCCCTAATTGAACCAGTAATTTTCTGATACTCCCATTGACTATACAGTAGTCCCTCTCTATATCGTGGTTCACTTATTGCAGACTTGCTGTATCGAGGGGTTTTTAAAAATATTATATTTAATTACTTATCGCGGATTTTTCGCTATATTGCAGGATTTTGCTCTACTGTATACATATGTTGTTAAAGTCACATAGGTTTAAAAGTATAGAATATATTTAAGAACATAAGTAGTGTTTATAAAAGTGTAGAAAAGGTTAATAAGGGACTGGGAATGGTTTATAAGTGTGTGAGAAGGGTTTATAAAGCCTTAAAAATATATAAATACTAAAATAAATGTAAGGTTCCTACTTCACAGATTTTCACCTATCGCAGGGGGGTCTAGAATGTAATACCTGCGATAAGTGAGGGAATACTGTACTATACCGAGTGCTGGGGGGTTAGGAGAGGGATAAAAAAACTGAGAGTGGCCAAGAAGACAGAACTAGAAAACTGGAAGACAGAAATAGAAAAGTGCACTGTCAGAGTCTAATTGATGAGGGCATTGGTTGGCCACTCCGAATCTGCTATGGTAAAATCACCAGCTCTTCCCTACAGCAGATACTGCAGTAAGAAATTTCTGATTCATCCCTGAGGTCATTTAAATAGGTCTTTTGCTTCATTCTTTAATGCCATTATTAATTGATGGCATATTCTACTATATGCACTTCCTATATCTCACAAGATAGATTTCCTTTTTATGGCCTATTGGCCCAACTATTAATTTAATATGTCATTAATAACAGAAATAAATTATATATCCCCATTTCCTAACCTTTTCTCCCTGCTTTTATGTAGGGGTGGGGCCAGTCATTCAATTTAAAAAAAGTAACAACATCATTTAAAAAGATCATTAATAGCATGAAAAGTAATAGCTAGCCCTTACTGAGTACCACAGTATTATAACTATTTCACATACACTAACCCATTTACTATTACTGACTACATTTCATGAATGGGGAAACTGAGGCACACATGGTTATGTAAATTGTTCAAAGTCACACAGCTGTTAAGTAGCAAAGCCCAGATTTAAAGAAAGAAGGTGTAGCTTTAGAGCCCATGCTCTCACCTTGTACATTTAGAGTGTTACTGCAGTAGGTATTTTAAATGGATAGGAATTACCTGAGGTGAAAAATTTTCACTGTTTGTGAACTGCTATCCAAATCCACCTTTGTATCCTATGGAATGATGTAAGAAATAAGACCCAGCCCTGGCTGGTGTGGCTCAGTGCATTGAACACTGGCCTGAGAACCAAAGAGTCTCTGGTTTGATTCCCAGTCAGGGCACATGCCTGGGTTGTGGGCCAGGTCCCCAGTTGGGGGCGTGCAAGAGGCAACCACACACTGATGTTTCTCTCCCTCTCTTCCTCCCTCCCTTCCCCTCTCTCTAAAAATAAATAAAATCTTTAAAAAAAATGAGACTCAACAGAGCTCCCTATGTCAAGCAGTATGGAGGCCTAGCTTAATTTCCCATGATGGTGAACCTAAACGTCTTAAGAACTGTAACCCCATACTTGCCACACAGCCTAACTGTTCAAGTTCAAACAGCTTTACAACTTGTTCAGACCCATATGTTCCCAGATAACACCACAGACTGCACAGCAACACACCTCGTTAACCAATTCTGATCAGTCCCTGTCCAGACCAGTTCGAGAAGCAGACAGCACAGCGTGTAAACTTCCCTGATGGTCCTGTCTTGAGAGGCTATGAAGGTTCCATGGAAGTGTTCTCCTCCCTTGCTCAGTACGTTTAACAAGCTTGGCTTTGGGTGATCAACACGCTTCCTTGGGGGATTCTGTGGGTGTTTCCACAGTACTCAGTCATAAACTGAAACGACAACTGACTGAGCGTGGGATTTGTAAATGGTGAGAGAAATGTTCAGTTACTACATGGAGTCCATTTCTCTTCTATCCTCTTTTTCCTTCTCTAACTCCTCATGAGTGGTGTTTCTTAGTTTTCAATGTTAATTTTCTGAATAACTCAACTGTTAAAAAGTCTGGATCCAATCCATTTCCAGAACCTATTGATCTATATCCTTATGTTTGAACTAGATTTATATTTACATGTCCATCCTAATTACCTCTCTGCGCTTCAGTTTACACTTGTGATATGTGATGTTTTGATATCTGGTCCAACCTGGAACATAGGAAATATATATGATCATCAATGGGAAAACAGATGAAATGGCTAGGGATATAGCAAGATCAACTTGAGATGAAGTGGCCATAAAAAGAGATATTCTACATGAAAATTAAAGAGACCTGAAATTCCTTAGCAGAAAAAATGGTCTGCTAGCAGGCAATGGTTCCAGGATCGGGACCAAAATAGTCATCTATTCCATTTTGCTAAAAACAAGTTATTAAAATCCTTTTGATAATGTAATCAACATTTACTGAGTACCCACTGATGCAAGTCCTGGGACTAAGCCCAGAGGGAAAGATAACAATTCAGAAGATAGAACTTCTCCTTTAAAAGTTTGTAAATCCACAGCAAATTACACTAAAACACTAATTCCAACCACATTTTAAGTTAATCTGGGGTTTATTCCTTCAGAGGAGTTCTTTGAGGTAGTGTACTAATTAATGCAGAATAAATTGTTTCAAGTACAATGAGGAATTGTTCTCCAAGCTTTCCTATTTATCAAACCTCAAGCTAAACCACTGATCTTCTGAAATGCTTAATTATCTAAACAAAGTAAATAAAGGCTCCTAACCAAAAATATGCTTGTTTGTGAAGCTGATGTTTTATGGTTATGAAAAGGCAGACAAAAGTAGTAGGAAATTAGAACGCATTATATTGCATTTTATTCACTGATAAAAGTAAATGAAGCTAAATGGGTCATAAAAATGTACATGCAGTTTTATAGGACATGAGGAATATATAGCGACATAAATTTCTTTTTTTTATTTTTACAGTAATTAAAAGTAAGCAACAAGCCCCACATTTATCTGAGTAATTAGACTTTCTCAATTAAACAACGAATGCTGATAGGATTAGCTACATTTTTAGGTCACTTTATTTTGCATCATCATGAATTTATCCAGGTCACAATCCTACAGCCAGGACTATGGGCTAGACAGGGAGTTCCTAGTAGTTAAGTTTCACTTTTTGGGGGGAGCAAGGAGAAAATCCTGGCAAGCTGGGGGGAATTATTGGGAGGATGCATTGAAAATGATTAGGACAGCAACTAATGTGTTGTAAACACTAAATGAATATTAGTGAATATTATTTTATCAAAACACTGTAAATAAGCATGGAATCTCAGAAAAATTTCCCTCAAAAAAAAAGGAATCCATAAAATTGTTTATGGTAAGAATTAAATATTCCTTTTCATATTTTCTTATTCTCGTTAATCTTATCATTCCTTCACTCATTTAGGGGAAATGACATTTCCTTTCAGGTAGGGAGTACAATAAGTAAAATCAAGAAATTTGAATTTAGGATTTTAGCAAAGCAGTTCTCCAAAAGACATACACACATTTCGAACTCTTGGACAGATTATTTCCTTTTAGTGCCCAAACTTTACCATTCCTATAAGTATTTGAATATGCAAATCAAAGACACCTTTTTGCAAAGGAGGAATTTCAGATGTCTCCCCAAAGACACAAACTGATTTACATGTTCATGCAAAGGCCTATAGTAAGAATGGGAGTGATAACTTTCTGCAGGTCAGCTTTATTTTAGAAAACCTTCCTTTTATACAGCATGGAACTAGACATCTTTATACCCTGTGCACATCGTTGCTCAATGGTGGCTGTTGATGGGTCTGCGTGTGTCTGTATGTGCACACGAGGACATGTACGCAACTCTACACACATGTATGTGTACAGATCTGCATAAGCATACAAGAAGCAATGTCAGTGAGAATTCTGGAAGGAGATATGCATCTGTTCATTACTGGGAAAGAGTCTATAGATAAGACCTGGGCTTATGTAGTTTAACATAGACTCGGCAGTTGATCCTGTTAATAAAAATGGAATATTCCAGTATATATATGGAATAGACTGACTATATCGCATGTCGATATTAATTGTCATACAACACTGCCAGCTCAGAGGTGCAGAACAGTTTCCCCTGAAGAGATCAGAAATTCCTATTGTCAATGATCCTTCAAAATAGCAGGTTCTGGCAAAAGAAATAAAGGTTTTGGCCTAGGGTAAGGTGATAGTTCTCCCTTGGTACTTCATGTGATGTAAGCCATACAGGGATGAGCCCTGCTGAACTACTCCCATGGAGGGGAGTTCAGCTGGTCCCTAAACTAAACAGGTCTTACTATAGGCCAGCCAAGCCAAGATTTGCACAGCAGAAAACCCTATGGAGGCTGTATTGATTTTCAATTGCTGCTGTAACAAATCCCCCAAAACTTAGTGGATTAAAACAACAGAAATTTATTATCCTATAGTCAAGTACGTCAGTGTGATGTGGGTCTAATTAGGCTCAAGTCCAAGTGTCAGTGGGGCTGTGTTCCTCCCTGACGGCCCTAAGGTGCAATCTTTCTCTTGCCTTCTCCAGCTTTTAAAGGCCTTCTGTATCCCGTGGCTCAGCATCCTTTTACTCTACCTCCAAACTGGCTTCCGGATAGTGAGAAACACTACTAAAATTATTAATATATAGGGAAAGAAAATCTGAACCACTCTTAACAAAAATAAAATTATGGGTGCCTGCTCCGCTTCCTCCTCATTCTACAAATATGTGGTGTATTCTCCTCTGAGTCTAGCAAGATACCTTCATTTATATCTCAATATGTACTATCAGTATTAATGTGGGCTCCCAGATAAGAAAGATAAGAAAGTTATTGTTGTTTGCCTAATCCTGGTTTCACTTAAATATTAAACAGCAACATGGGAATAAAAACTAATTTTGAATATATGCTAATGAAAATGATCAGTTCCTAAGGTAGGATAACTATAAGACATAATTTCACATTAACAGTTATTAATGAAAAATATTTCCTTTTCTCATACATGCATCTGATGTTACAATTAGAAACTACGAGACCATCAGAGAAAAAAAAGCTGACTTCAAATGCAAGCGTGCCTGATATTTATAATGACACGTTTAAAAAACAACTAAGGATGGTTTGAACGTGTATCTAAGAATACAGAAACATGCTGCTCTGACACTGGTTTAACTAACAAGGTGTGTAATCTTTCTGGGGCTCAGTGTGCTCAGCTGTGAAATGCAGAGTGAAAGAAAGGCATTTCAGACCGTTGGAACAGCAAGTGCTAAGGCTCTGAATTGGGTAACATCAGTCTAGATGCTGTAAATAAAAAGGGTCGGAGATAGAGCCAGAATGGAACCAGGGCCAGCAGTTGGCAAGCTCCCCTTGTGGTCAAGGAAAGAGATGAGAATGAACTGAATTAGGGTGGTGGCAATGGTGGAGAGGCATCAGAGACTCAGTGACATATTCTGAAAGGACAATCCACAAGGCATGATGATGGATTGAAATTTAGGGGTGACAGGGACTGGGGAAGCAATGACTTGCATGTTTCGCTTTAAGTGAGCAAATAAAGGATGGCACCACTTATTGATCTAGAGAAAATTGCAAGAGGCTATCTCTCTGAAGATATTTGTTCAAATGATCATTTTCTTGATGAACATAAGATATAGAATATTGCAAGGGAATTTCAGATATGGTTTATATTCAGATACAGTTTACATTAAATTACATTTGAAACCACCATTAATGTTGAGGTGATACATTGATATTTTATTGCAAAGGGTTCTAATACTTCATTTTGTCTGTTTAAAGTCATTTAAATTACCAAGTTAAAGTGACTTTAAATATTGATTTATTATTTCAAAAATTCTTCACCCATGTCTTTAACATCAATGCAAACATGGTTGATTCATGGGGAGGGGGGGGAGAAACACCCTGAACTCATCCATGTGTGCAGAGGACAAATTAAATCATCTTTTAAATAGTCCCAGGATGGCCTCAGTCATTAAAAGCAGAAGGCTAATAAAACAACTCTTCCTACTAAATCATTTTCAGAGTTTTGTAAGTAGATGGCCTCCGTTATATATTCATTGGCAATATATATTACCTTTACAGAGAAGCAGCTTTTCTATAGCTCCGAAAAAGGTTAAGAACCCAAGGTGCATTACAGGGCAATTTCTCTTGTAAATGTTGACTGAAATAGTTCAAAGAGCTTTTTCTCAGGTTAGAGATGATTGATTGCACTGGGTTTAACTTTTAAAAATGTACTGCTCAAACTTATGCATGTCTGCATCTGTGCACAGATATGCGTGCACAATTGTGGGTTTGCAGTGACTTTTGCTCAAGGTACTTTATGATTCAGTCCTAATGAACAGCCTTAAACATGAGGGAAAAAATACAGAACTTTTTATTAGAAATTACATGCACTAAAAAGAAAACAAAGACTATTTAACCTTATTCAAAATGAGAAAGGATCTTGTTATTTAAGAAATCAATGGACTTTGAAGGAAATAAGGAAATAGAACATGTTAGCTTCTGGCTCCAAAATCACCTTTACTATTTAATGCATTTAAGTCCAGTGAATAAGATTAGGGAATCCAAATAGGACAAGGGTATCAATCCAATGGGTTTTGCTCTTTTTAACATCTGACCTATATCCACATTTTCACTTGACATAAACATTCAGTCGTTTATTAGAAGGTTACTGTATTCCCAAACAAGTTTCATAGTTTTTAAAATTCTATCACATGTTAACTTAACTTGTGGGGATTTCTATTTTGTGTATAATAGTTACCTATACATACTTGCTTCTTGGCACATATTAAATTGTGGACTCCTTGGAAGATTCTGTATCTTTTTCTTATCAATGCTTTTGGAGTCTACCGCCCTCTTTCTTATACTAAGTTGTCAATCAATAAGTGTTTGATTTATTAAAATAAATTTCTAATTAATAAAATAATTAATTTTTAAAGCTTTGTAAGTGTCAGAAACAAATTCCAATGTCAGATTTAGAAGGGCAGGCTCCAAAATTTCTAGTTTGTTCATGGTGTGGTTAAATCAATCCATTGGGGAAAAAACTCCAAGGCTATCCAGCCACTTGCTGAATATCTGAACTCTATAAAATCATTCTTTTTTATTTTTTAGACTAATCTATATGCATTCAAAACAGTAAAAGACACTTCTTTTAGATAAAATAATACTGTTCCATAATAATGATGGAATTGGTTTACATACGTAACCAATGTTTAGGTTCTAACTATAAATTCTAATTTTAAAGGTTTTCATACATTCTCAGAATTATTATATTTAGTGCCTCTTGATCTATCTCAGGAAAGCTTACTTTACACAAATGAGAACATTCCTTTGAGCACTAATTAGCATTGACTGCCATTTTCCTCACCAGTATATATTAAGATTAAGGTGAAAAAGAATGGGGAGTTATCATCTTTTTTCCTTTGCAATACACTTTGTTGCTTAAAGTATGTGTTTGCACTTACTAAGAATACACAGATAATATCATTTAATAGAAAATGTATATTAGTGAAATCTCACTGCAACTAGCATTTTAAACCATATTTATTTGCATTATGAAAATTTAATAACTAACTTCTTATCTCCTAGTTCCTTATTATTCTATATTTTATGATTTTTGTCTCACTTTTAACTTGCAGTTGTTACATATTTTGGTGAAAGAAAAAGTAGAGACACAAAAATATGAATAAAATGACGTACAATTATTTAATTTATATCCAGGAACTTATATCTTACTCATTTCTATGTCTGTTGATTACATTTTGCAGTGGGTAGGATTTCCTTATGTTTCAGCCTTTTCTAACCTAAGGTTCTCCAAACACTCAACTACTTGATGATTCTTAGTGTTCTAGACTAGTCTTTCCCCACCTCTTGCTGTCTATGTTCCCACTCCCTTCAATGAACAACAACGTCGTGATCAACTCTTATGTTTTAGCAGATGTGAGGTACATTTATCAAGGGCTTCATCATGTACTCCTGTCTTTTGAATAGTATCAATTTTAAATAAATCAAAATAGTTCTCAAGAGCTACCAAAAGATCCACTTCCTTTCCCTGAGCTGTGTATATTCAGTCCACTTAAACATTCTCACTTACAGTGTCTCTCCTGACAGGACGTCAGTGAAACAGTTTTTAAAACACGTCTCCAAGGTGTCCACTTGCCCAGCTGGTTCCATACGGACCCAAGTTCTCAACTGCTCAAATAATGAATCCGGGCAAAAGAACGTGCCACACACAGAAACGTAGATATTCAAGCCTAGGTAAAATGACATTTTTACTTAGTTCTTCTTAGGATAATAATCCTGTCTCTCTGTCTTTTCTTTCTAATCAATATTTTGGACATTCCAATCTAGATAAGAGATGTTCACATGGCAAGCTGATGAGGAAATATTTGAGATGGTGAGATGTTTTGGCATATCCTGAGTGACGATTTTGCTACCACTTTCTATTTCTACAGGAGGTTGGAGGGGGGGGAGAAGTAACTTTAGTGTGGCTTGGACAGGATCCCAAACTTGCAATACTTGTAAACACCCTCCACTTTGAGTAACTATTTAACTCTTCTCTGAAGATGACATAATAGTAAAGACAGAATCCAACATTTCTTAGTCTGGCTCCAGTTTGTGTGACTTTTGCATTTATTTCCAGCGCATGTGAAATCAACTGATTAATGTCCCTCTATTTTTTAAAAGTCAATTAGCCCTGTAATAAAAAAGAGTAACTGTTTAATCAACACAAAGGAAAAATTCAGGGGAAGAAGACAGAAATATTCTGTAATTACAACTATTTTCTGTATTAGTTACAAGCAGAGAATATCACCTCCAATTCGCTAGTTGAGTAATGTGAGCAAGTTACATAAACTCCTTAGTTGTAAATGTCCATAATAATAGTGTCTACCTTCTAAGGTTGTAGTGGGAATAACATGAAATTATACCTCTAGAATGTCAATTACTGTGCCCAGCACTTATAAATGTTAGGTAATTATTACACCAGATCACATCAACATTATTGCACAAATGTTACTCTTGGCTTCAAAGACATGTTTTCCTGAGATTTTTGGGAACCAGTTCAAGAACCCATATATTATGACAATTACAAGAATAAGGTATTATAATTATGAACCAGCCTACAGGAGAATTGTTAGAAACCTTCAGTGTAACTCTTGGGGAAAGAGAGAGAGAGAGAGAGAGAGAGAGAGAGAGAGAGAGAGAGAGAGAGAGAGAGAGAGAGAGAATACAATGTTACCACCATGTTACCACTGGGGAATTCAAGATATAGTTCAAGTCTACCGTGACTCTGGATCTCTAGGATGTCAGGGACTACTATCCAGAAATCGAGCTGTGAATCAGCAAGAGCCCTCAGATCAGGAAACTGGAGGTGGGGAAAGGTCACAGAGAGAATAGTGGGGTTTAAAATGAGAAATTATTTACCTTGGGGAGAGTCAGCATGGATTCCAGAGGTAGGCAAAATAATTAGGAAGATCAGCTTTGCATGATTAATTTGTAGGTATAGAAAGGGAAGTAACATTTAATTTCTGCATTATTCCAGACACTTGACTATGCATACTTCACAGGTTTTATTTCACTTAATCCTCATGGTAACTATATCAGGTAGGTATTATTGATTCTACTTTGCACACGAACAAAACTGAGGCTCAGAAAGCATCACAGTGCCATATAACTTATCAAATGCAGAAACAGGATTTCCATCTAAGGCTAGTTAGATCTGTAAATAAAAGGTTAAAATCAGGCCTCTAAGCTTGTCTAGGAAACTAACCAGAGAATCTTGTTTTCTTTGAACTATGGAAGTAAGATAATTGGGTAGTGTTTGCTAGACATTAAGACTACTCTTAAGACTAGTCAGAGAGAAGACTATGAAGTGACATGTGGGCCTTTATCCTTCAGGACTAGAGTGGTGTTAAATAGTGGAAGGAAATCAAGGCTCTAGCTTCTTTGTGTGAAGTGGCCCACACTGACCTTGGCTCTCGTCCTCAGCAGCCACATACACTCCATGTGGAAGAGGGGCAAACACGTGTTTTGGTTGCTTCTGGGCCATCCAATAACATAAAGTTTCCATGCCAGAATACCTCCTGCCTTGTATCCTTCTATATACGTAAATGCAGTATTAGATTACATTCTATTGCATCTGTGCATGTGATTGCCAATTTGATCCCTTTACAACTGCAGTGATATTGCAGGCTTCAATGACCATTAAATCCTGTCACTTAAAAGTCATGTATCTTGCTGAAATTCAGACTGTTTACTAAGACTAATCCTAGATAAATGGCCATTGATTAAAGCCAACCTCTTTGAGGCATTATTATCAGAGATCATGAAGCTAACTAAAGTCATTCGTTTCTTTTAAATGGACTGATACAATCACAAACTTTTACTCTGAAAAGATTTTACTGCCATTTTTAAATTTTTCTTTACTTTTCTTTCATTATCCCTTAGCAATTAAAAATTCCTCTGAAGGCTTTATCAGCTGTGGCAATGAAAGAGATACTTAGTGGCTGAAAAAGGGATCATCAAACTGCTGATGGCAGGGCAGAGTGATATTAATTAGGATCAAAATGAGAGAGAAAAAGAACAGAGAAAAAATACATAAAAGGACAGAGAATCAGGGACCACCTCTGCGCACAGGTTATCCTGGACTAATGTTTGGCAGAATCAGTATATGAATGAGAACACCATTCTATCAGAAAATGTATGTGAAGTAATAAACAGAAGCAATGGAGAGCGAGCGAGCACACTGTGTGAACTGGAGATAAAGCAAGCCCCTTAATCCTAAAGAGAATGAACATTTTTGGTAGCCAGTCTAACATGACAGTTAGCCTAGTTCTATTTTATCTGGTGGACAAAGCATTTCTTGTTAACAACGGGGCTGTTAGCAATAAGCAAAGCCCCAGTAATTGAAGATCTGAGCAGGAGGCTTAGTTACTTCTTGAGGAAGAAAACGCTAGATGTCTGAACAAAACCTGGGACAACAGATTGTAGGTTTTATCCTCTAAAAAGGCATATCTCGTGGAATTCTACTGCAGTTATTTTTACCTTGGCTATTATAGTAGTTTCATCTGAAGCGCTTTTAAAAATTGCTGATGTCAGGGCCCCACCTCAGACCAATGAAATCAAAATATCTGCTTCAACCCCAATGTTTTCATTAATCTCCCCTACATGATTTTATTGGGCAGTCCTGTCGGAAATAACAGGACCGAGAAGAGATGACTCTGATTTGATTCCAGTTCATCTACCTATTGGCTGTGTAATCTTGGTTTTAGTAAAACTCTCTAAGCCTCAGTTCTTTCATCTATAAAGTAAGGATACATTGCTCTGGAATTATGGTGGGGAAGAAATAGGATAAAGTATGTGAGGTTCCTAGAACATCAGCATCCTAGTTAAATTTTGGTGTTAGTTTTACCAAACAGAACTCTGCATATTTGCATTTACATCACTGGTGATCAATTAGAAAAACTTTTGAGGGAAAAACTGTGCTTCAATATGAGGTAAGAGTTTATTCAGCAATACTGAAAAAATCTCCCAAAAATGATACTGTGGAACACTGATTATTTCTAAAATGTAAAAACACTGGGTTTCAACCACCTTATTAAAATTTAATAATCCATAACATCCCCAAGCACTTAATAGCTGTAACAGCTTTCTCCTCTCTCAAGTGGATAGCATTTGACCCACTAACCCCACCAGTTTGCCATAAGACAATAAGTCTAAGAGTACAGTTTATTATTTTTAAGTATGACCACAAGAGTACTGTAGACTCTGGTCTTTGACAAGGATTAAATCCCATTTTTATGAGAATTAAACTATCCTGTTATTGTTACAGAAACAGGGGTGTCCGAAAACCCCCAGGCTTGTGGCTGGGGGATGGGGAGAAGGAAGCAGCTTTCAGGATGCCTCCATATGCCTGAGGCTAGGGGCTAGTGTCTTTGTTATGCAAAATGGCTTTAATGCATCCAAGGCCTCAGGTAGATAGATGGGAGGGGTCCTGGATCTTGGGATGGTATGGAAAAAGCACACAGAGCCTGTGTGAGGTTCTGCGAATGGTCAGAACTGGTTACTACACCCACTGCATCAGAGGATGTAGTCAGGGATTTAAAAATAAGCGGCAGACATTTTAGCCAGGCTGACTGTGAGGATTTGGCTAAGGCTGAGGCTGACTATATGAATTTAACTGGGACTGACAATGCAGTTTTAAGGAAGAGACTTACCTTGGTGCTTTGAAAAGGAAGGCTCTCCATGCGGATTACAAAGGACTAACCATGCAGTTTACAAGGAGGCTGGGAAATCCACGCGGTTCTGGATTAAAAGCTGGTGGACCCCATAACACAGACGAGGTCTCCCAATCAGGATTGAATGATTGGCAGCTACTGGTAAAGCTGAACTGTGTTTAGAAAGTAGGGAAACGGTATCTTTAACTTTTCTAAACTAGCCTGGTTTGGTAGGGGGAGGCAAGGATATGTGTTTATGGGTGTTTTAAAGAACATAAGACTTAACAGCAGAAATCTGCAAATAAGTAGATCTATATAACTGTTAAATAAACAACTCTTTTTCTTTTCACTAAACTCTGGTATTGAGAGTTATAATTTTGGCGGTGGGCAATCGGGCCCCTAACTAAACAGCCCGTGGATTTCTGTTCAATTGGAGCAGCCCAGGGGTTCTGTAACATTATGACTCAAGTGGCAGCTACCAAGACCCCAGTTCATTATCATTTTACTGAAATATTATTGTAAATGAATACCTTTTCATCTTATAGTTCATATTCTAGCTGTTAAATGGCTAATACACATTTTTATACATTATTTAAATGGAAAACATGTATAATCTGATATCTATTTTTCTAGTACTCAGTTTTAATGTTTGAAGATATTACTTTGCAAGTACTATGATATCTCCCATACTTTTTCATCAAACACAGTTAATTCTATTATGAAGAAAATGAAATGAATAAAAATGTCATATGCTTTACTTTTAAACATTATCATTGATTTAATTAAAACATCATAGAAATTTCAAAACTATACCATTTTTTTATTATTTCAATATCATTAAATATTCAAAATGCTGTGGATTAAGGCTACAGCCTTCTGTGATAAATAAGAATCATGAGGGGATTGACTGTGGTCAGGGGGTGGGGGGGGGAGACAGGGAAGAGCAACAGGGGAAAAATGGGACAACTCTAATAGAACAATGAAAAACAGAAATTATAAAAAAGAAAATGAGCACCAAATTTCTTTCTAATGTATTTTTCTTAACAGTCTAATGAGCTGCTAGTGATGATGTATCTGCAGACACCACCCACAAAACATTATATGTCATTCGGCACTGGAACGTAGTGGATAGATTTCCCAACTGTTTAAACAATTTATAGATGTCCTGTCAGTCATTCAATATCATTTATTGTGACTATAAATGCCTAAGATATTGTTTCCCCTACTTACTTAAAAATACTTGTTAAAAGCATCCTGGTAACTAATTGAAAAGAGATTCCCAGTTATCTAAGCAAGAATTACACTCAAATGCTTCTGAAAAAAATTAGTATAGAACTTTATCCATAATGCAAATCTTAAATTGCATGGTTAGATTATATTTCATTATTTATATTCCACAATCAAGGGAGAAACTATGTTACTTGACTATAGCAATGAATGGTATTTATTTTAACAAATCAACTCCTAGGAGAGATTAAAAATATATAACGAAGCTATTTTCCATGAAGGCAATATTGTGATAAAATAGAACATAAAAGATGAGCACAAGATGACAAATTATGGTATAAAGGATAAGTCGAGGACATGCAAACACACAGGTGGTATCATTTTTAATATTTCGCAGGTTTCCTATTGTCTAAGTGTATACATTTGGGATGCTTATATCCAATTATTTCAGTCATCCAAACAATAGAAATGGATCAGCTGGAAAATTGCTTCAATTTATTAGTGATTGGTTCAAATTGTCCTGAAAATACTCAGTTTTCTATGTTATCTGTACTGAGAATAACATCGAACATAGTTATCAAAAAGAGACAAAATTCGTATTCATTCTCTCTCTCTCTCTTTCTCTCTCTCTCTCTCTCTCTCTCCCTCCCCACTCCTTCTCCTTCTCCCCGCCCCTGCTTTCTCTATCATATGCCCTTGTTAGATTTTCAGGCTACTAGGAAGTAGGTATTAACATACTTTTTAAAAATTTCTATTGTGACAATAAACAAAAGTTCTCCCTCAGGAATAAGAAGACTGCAAGGTAATATCTTAATGTTAATATACTATCTGTATTGCAATGTTAAAATAATCTTTATCCTGATTTTTAGGTTAATATAATATTTATATACTATTATTTGTAACCTCCTACCCATATAGAAATTTTCATTTATTTATTTTTCTAAGTATTACTTTCATGTACAAAGTGCTGTCTCATTGTCCCTTAAAGCATTTTTTTCTTTTGTAGCAATGATAAATCTGAGGATTTATTAAAATCAAAGTCATCTTTAACTCAAATGCATTAAATTATATTAAAGTGGCAGTGGATTGAAAACTAGTAATGTAATATGCCTGCTTACAAAAAAGAGAAGTGTAAAAAAAATTTAAGATTCAGAATTAAACCCAGAATAGTCAAGGGTATTCTAATAAGTACCTTTTCTCAAATGATGGACAGGCTAGGAATATTTTAATCATGTTTCTCTGGGCTTCTATACTGGTCATTGGTTTCTCTAAAGCCTCATTATGTATCAATGCTAGTTTCTATTCTAACCAATGCTAATAAAAGTGTATGTCTAAATTAGTTAACACAGTGTTTTCAAAATTCCTTTGCTAAAAGATATGCTGAATATATACATTAAGCAAATGAGATAGCAACACTAAATCTATTCATGTACCCCATTCCTTTGCTAATACAATAATGCCATCTCTAATTTGTTCATTGCAATTTCAATACACTGAAGTTCAAAATTAAAGAAATACTTTCATTATTATTACATTTAACAGTATTAAGTGATATAATTTGGTTTTAATGATCAAATTTTAATATTCCTTAAAAAAAGAAATCCTGGGAAAAGTGGTCTCCTGCTGATACAGCAGGAACATTATTTTGTTATTATCATATCTGCATAAGCAGATGGTGATACTTTCTATTTTCCATAGCAGAATAACTAGACTAAGAACTCTTGCTCCAAAAAACTCAGGATTTAGTTATAGATAATAACTTGTAATATCTCTAAAGACTCTGCCAAAGATAATATAAATCAGTAATCCAAAACAGTATAAAGGAATATATATTTTCTATAGGTTACTTTGTTATTAAAAAGTCAATTGGCAGTTTTATTTATGTATGCACTATTAAAATGCCTTTTTATTGAATTTATTGGTGTGACATTAGTTAGTAAAATTATATAGGTTGCAAGTATACATTTCTATAAAACATCATCTGTATATTGTATTGTGTGTTCACCACCCCAAATCAAGTCTCCTTCCTTCACTGTATATTTGACCCCCATTAGCCTTTACTACTCCCTCTGGTAACCACCATACTGTTTTCTTTGTCTATGAGTTTGGGATTTTTTTGCTTAATCCCTTCGCCTTTTCACCCAGCCCAACATTAATATATCAACTAACGACAAGTGCTGGCGAGGATGTGGAGAAAAGGGAACCTTCATGCAGACTGGTGCAGCCACTGTGGGAAACAGTATGGACTTACCCTCAAAAAATTAAAAATGGAACTGCCTTATGACCTGGTGATTCCACCTCTGGGACTATATTTGAAGAAATCCAAAACAATAATTCGAAAGAATATATGTGCCCCCATGTTTACTGCAGCGTTATTTTTAATGGCCAAGATCTGGAAACAGCTCATGTGCCCATCAGTAGATGAATGGATAAAAAAGCTGTATTACATTTACACTATGGAATACTACTCAGCCATAAAAAAAGAGGAAATCTTACCTTTTGCAGCAGCATGGATGGTACTGAAGAATATTATGCTCAGTTAAAACACTTAATTACTATATAAAATAAAGAACATTTTGCACTGCAAAGAATTTGGCTCTAAAGAATCTGAGAAAGTTAAAATAATAATTTCTAGTTGAAACACTGTACACATGAAGAAGAAGAAGAAGAATATATTCCAACCTTGTTACATTTTCTGAAAACAAAGGTAGTATTCTACAGTGAGTTCTAGGAAAAAAGCAATGTAAATGGTATGAAACAAGTGTACATATCCATACAACTTCTAGGTTAAGTGAACAACATCCTTCTCAGCTGTATGGTTTTACTCTTTCAAATCCACTTGGTGTAAACTACTATTCAAGTTTCCTGTTTTTTTTTTTCTTTTTTTTTTTTTTTATCGAGTTTCCTGTTTTTCGAGTACCAAAATGTGATGGTTGGAACAAAGATGGAAGAACAAAATAGCACCTGTTCACACAACCATTACCAAATCCAAATAAGAGTACTTAAAGACAGTCTTCTCATTTATATCAAATGTTATGTTCGCCCTTGAATGTTTTCTTAAAGACTAATACATTGCATGCATGCAAAGTGGAGTCTGAGACCATTTCAGGAGTAAAACTTTCCAAATGGCAGAGCTAATTCTTGCAAAAGTAAACTCTCAAAAACAACTGAAGGGTGATGCTGGCATTAGCCAAGCAGAAAATAGCACCTGTGTCCCCATCGCCAGAAGTTCAAATGAAGTGGATAAAACCAAGCTAATTGGTTTATAAATGTCATTTGGAGGTTACAAATATTTCTCACAGGCCCAACTGTTCATCAAATTTGACTCTCATCATTAATTTTTCATTTTAAAGTTACTCTGGTTACAAAGTGAGGGCATTTCTGCATCACAGTGCATATTCCAAATGGAAATGACATACTACGGTAATATGTATGCAAAAGTCATCTACAATAGGCACCATCTTTTATCCCTCATTTTTTCATTCCTTTAAAAAGAACTTTTTCACTTTATTATTCACAAGAAAAATCTGACAAAGCATTCTCTTAATGCAGAAAGTATTGTACAGATTGGCAAACAAACCAATTTGTTTAAAATCAGGGAAGTAAACAATGTATATGAAAGCAACAACGTACGTGCCGTGCATGTCTTATAGGAAAATCATGC
This sequence comes from Furipterus horrens, assembly GCF_987537825.1. NCBI lineage: Eukaryota > Metazoa > Chordata > Mammalia > Chiroptera > Furipteridae > Furipterus > Furipterus horrens. Next base: position 98,055,605 of record NW_028327187.1, on the reverse strand, counting down.
CAGGAAGTGAATCATCTGATTCACAATACAATATATTCTGAAGGAGATAAGCCTTTTATATCTATGAGCATAAAGATGCATAACTTATTAAATAGTTTTACCCTAGTAGTACTAATTTTTGCATATGTTAACATTTAAACACACCAGAAACAGTTCCTGAAATTGCTTATGTTAATGTAACTGCTACTTATTTTAAAAGGCAATTCCACTTAAAACCAAACCTCAGGTCTCAAAACACCCGTTAAGGTCAAACAAAGCATAACAAAGTTGATATATGCAAGATATAAAAACCTCCAAATTATACTTCAATGACTTTTTAATTTATAAACCAACCCAATCAAGAAAGCATATGTTTAAAATTCTAAAAACACTTTTGGCAGGTACTTCTGAAGCTAAATGTAACTTCAATTCCCTACTAATAAAAATCTCTCTAAACATAAAGCAAAATGTTTCATTAACCTCCTAAGGGGCATATTAGATATGAAGTAAAAATGGCTTTGGAGAGTAGCTGACACAATCATGTGTAAGCTAAAGAATCAATATTTACTTAAATAAAAATATGAACTTCTCAACGGTAATTACCATACAAGGCATGAATAAGTCTGTGAATCTCGCATGTTAGATACATTGAAGAGAATGTTCTAAGTCTTAGATGCTAAGAGGTGCTATTCTGTCTCAGCAAGTAAATATCCTTATGATTTAGTCGGTATTTTTTCCTTCAATTATTATTGATATCATTGCTTGAAAAATACTGAGGAATAAATTTTAAATGCATATTTGGGTATTTCCCCAACACTGGCAGAAACAGAGGTACCAAAACATATAAGATTTATGCTGAATCCTCATCTTACTGACAGCCATAAATGAATTTTAATGAACAACTTTAGGAGATAGAATGTGCTTTGAATTGGAAGGTGTGAGGAAGAAGCCCACCATTCCAAACAAAAGCCCGCCACAAGGCAGCTCACCTTCCTTCCCCTGCCCCTAGCTGCCCTAGACCCAGGCGGCTATCAGGGGATGGCAACTGGGCCAATCGCCAACCTGCTGGCTGTACAAGGGGGCAACTTAGCCTGTCCTGTGCTATTTCCACATTCCAAGCCTCAGAACTCCTTAAAAACTCACCCTGCCCTGACCCTCACTGCTGGTGTCTGCCCCAACCCCAGCCCTTGATGTCACATACTCAGTAAACCATCCTGTTCAGCATTTGACTGCTGGCCTTCTCTACCTCTGCCAACCTCTTGAAACCTAACAGAAGGGAGTACATCAGTAGGAATGAATGGGATACAGAGCAAAATGTCCCCAAAACAGAAATGTTCCCCATAGCCCATGGTTGAGGGATGAGGAAAGGGGAGAAGTAGATGATACGGCATAAGATACTTTTCACGACAATGGCAAGGTGATAGCAGTGCCTTTCCTGAAGGGAAGCTGTGCTGCCACATGGTAAAAGGTCTATGTGACTTTCAGTATGGATGGTGCAGGGTAGGAGGTCACGTAGGAAGCTCAGGGTCAGCATTTAAAAATTAGGGCAGCCAGCCAGCCATTATAGGGGGGAGCAATGAGGGAGGGGGCCACATGCTTTCAAAGAATGCCAAAATCAACTGCCACCCCCTGCCATGAGGTCTGGTGCAAAAGGAGGTACCACACGGTTTTGGATGAAGCGCTGGAGTAAGAAAGAGGGGACCCACTGGGAAACCTGCCTGGAGAACACGGCAGCACGGCCAGTGAGGCTGGAATTGCAGGGACCTGCCTAACCATGCACGGATTAGTGGGACATGCCTGGAATGCTGAACTGTGACCCGGTATGATGAGTCTGGGACTTCTGCTTTTCTGAAAGATGGTACCTCTGACTGGGGTATTCTGAAACTGGCCTGGTTTGGCAGGGGGAGGCAGGACTAAGTGTTTTGGGGTCTTTTAAAGGGAGTGGGATATAACGGTAGAAACCTGCCTTTATTCTGAACCTATAAAACTTTTAAATAAACCCCCTTTCCTTTTTCACTAGACTTCTGTATTGGGAGTCACGCTTCTTGGTGGCAGGCAATTGGACCCCACAGCTGTTCCAGAAGAGCTTAGGCTGGGGCTCTGTAACAGAAATTTTTTTTTTTGGATCAGACTTTATTGGCAAAATGAAACTATAACCAGTGGTTTTATCTCTATTAATCAACTTGTATTTCATATTATATTTGGTTGACTTTTAATTGTCAAGTTGGGGCTATCAATGGTGTTCCTGTAGGCCTGTATGATGTGCATTTCAGCATACACTTTCCATTTAGAATATATGGAATTGGGTATATCAGGCTATTTTATGCTATAAAACGCATTATGTTAAACTGATAAGAACAGACACTACACTTGATCTTAGCCAAAAGGCCAAGAAGTGATAAAAAAAATACATTATTTATGTGTCTGCCCTTTTTTTGATTACAGGCTCATCAATCCATACTTTCTGATTTTGATGTGGATGCCTAGCTAGCTACCCCTATTCCATTGATTCAAAGGAGGTCTTAGAGATCAAAAGCCATTTTTATCACTTAACGAGAAAAATATCTATTTCAAACCTACTCTTACTATTTTATGAAAGGACAGGGTGCACACACATGAATAACTACAGCATATATTTCAGATAACGGGAATTGACTACCACATGTGCATTTAATGAAATCCAAAATACTATTAACAGGCTTATCTTTCAAATCCGTAAACTGTAGCTCTTATTCTCAGGGGGTGGAGTACATATTTTTATTACGGCTGCCCTCTACCTTAATGGAATTGGAAAAAGCATGTAAATCAGTAGAAGTCAACAGTGAGATAACCCTCCCCCATCCTACAAAGCAAGGAAATACGATTGATGCAATTTCTCCCTTAGAGCTAAACTGGGGCAGGAGGGATGTTGGTCACCTACTGAAGCAACAAGAGGTTACAGGAGTCAGTGCTCAGCTATGCATTACCTAAAGGAGAAGAAGTATTTCTAATGAGTTTAATTTGATTCCAACCTGAGACACATTTGCATTGTTACAATTTTCCTTCCCAGGTACAGGTGCTCACCAAGAACAATATGTTGATCAATTGGATAAGTGGATTCTGGTCAATGGGATAAATATCTCATTTAAAATGACTACTTCCAGTTTGATTGCTGTATCATTTTTTGAGCTTGTTTCAAGTGAATTCTCCCACTCCCACCGTCACCGTATGAATTTGCTAGCAATAAGATGAGGCAGTCAGGTTTCTGGGTCTGCAGCACTGAGGATTTGATTCTGGTTGATGATCAGTCACTGATGAAAGGCGGTCCTCTGAGTTATTCCTGAGCTTTTCACCACCACATGAGGATCTTCTTATATGGAATTGACTCTACATTCCAGAGGCCAGTGAATTATGTAACCCTACCCAAACATCAGCTTGGATCATATCACAGATATCAACACTACTGACACCGCTTCTTTAACTGCTGCTTTTAGAGAGCGATAAAGCCTCAAGAAAGTGGAAACAGTCTGCAATTTCAAGGAGTTCGGCAAACAAATAAGAAAAGTGCCTTATAGGCAGAAAAGCAGAGGTAGGAAATTATTATCCCTCAAATCCTTGTGCCTGGAGGGTATGACCATGTAGCACCAGAAATAAGGGTGAAATTTACTTAAGTGTAATATAATAAAACTATAAATACTGTTCATCCCATCCACTAAAGAAGCAGGAAATGATAACCATCCAATGGAGGGCTTCCCCAGAGGAACAAATTATAACAGAAGCACTGGCACGAATTGATTCCCTGATTTAAACAGTACACCATGCTGCCCTTTATGGAGTATATGAATGAAACTGGCAAGAGTGGCTAATTAATTATAGTTGATTAGTGTATCAAATCTCTTGGTAGAATAAGCAAAACATGAACTTTTTGTTATGATTTGCAGTCAACGTACTCTAAATGTCGTAAGCCCCATGCACGAGGCATATACATTCCAAAGGCATTTTTTCCCAACATTTTACACTTCAGTTTTAGATACTATTATTTGGAGAAAATCATGTAGAAAAATTCATAATATATTGCAAGTACATAGAACATTTTAAATACATCTGGACTATAGAAAGACATACGATGCATGATTTCTGCTTTGTGTTTAGTTTCTGTAACTGTTAAGTCTATGGTGATGAACACTCAATCAAGTACAGTAACAACAGTGGTAGCCCAGAAATGTACCAACCTTCAGGATCCAGCAGTTTCTCTATGCCTAACTGGTGTTTGGCAATGTTGAATGCATGTTCCAGTCTTTGTGTGGCTGACTGCTGGCAAACCACACTATTCCAATCAAACAGGTCTGGCCTGAAACACACACACACACACAAAGACAAATATGAATTTAGAATGCTTCAAAAATTCCCTTCAATTCTGTTTTTTAATTGACCCCCCCCCATATCTACATTCCTTAAAAGTGGTACTCTTCATTATCTCTCAATAAAGTTTTTCATTTAATCAAGGTACAATTTTCATTAAAAATCCTACCAGAAACAAAGCAGAATTTATTCTACCTAATCCAAGCAATAAAAATGTGTTAATGAAATCTAATCTCATGGATTTGAATACCAGTCACTTACAATTGTATCCTTGCAATTATGTAACTTGCAATTCTAATAACCTAGTCCAGACCTCTTTCCTGAATTCCGAATGCAGAGTTTTCTACTTACTCATTATCTCCACTTACGAGTTATCGCGAGACTCAAGCGTCTAAAACCGAGCTTCTATACCCATCCCAGGGCACTCCTCCAAAGCCCCCTACTTCTCTTCAAGTCCCCACTTCCTCAACAACCCAAGACAAGTTCAAACTTGCAGTTTGCTCAGACAAGAAACCCCGGAGCAAACTCGGATGACTCACTCTCATACAACACGTAGCTAGAAACCTACCCAGAATTTGTCTCTTCATATTCCTCAAACTGGTTAGATAGAGTCCTGCATTTGTTCTTCCCCCTGCCTGGAGTTCTCTTCCCCCAGACATCAGCATGGCTTACTCTACATATTTTGGGTCTTTATTCCGAAGTCGCATTATTGGTGACTCCTTGTCTGCCCTCCCACCATCTAATATTGTAACAGAGTGCGGTCCTCAAAGTCCCCACAGCCCGTGGTTTTGGGGTGGGGGAAGGAGATAATACAGTTCTTAAGGTACTTTGAATATCTATGGCAGGCTGGTAGCTAGATAATAGCTGTGCTGCTGTCTGGTAAAAGACTGGTAAAAGGGCAGATTATTTAGCTTAAGATACTTTTCATAACAGTGAGGTGTGGGACTCCAGGTCAGCATTTAAAATTGGGGGGAGCCATGAAGATGTAGGGGCGATGCAGTTTGAATGTAGAAGGACCCCCCTCCTTCCATCGGCCAGGAGGTCTGGTGTGAAAGAAGGTGCCACGCAGCATTGACTTAAGAGCAGGAGTAAGAAAGAGGGGACCCACTGGGAATCCTGCCTGGAGAACACGGCAGTACAGCTGATGAGGCTGGAATTGCGGGGACCTGCCTAACTAAGCACGGCTTAGTGGGAGATGCTGGAATGCTGAACTGTGACTAGGAATATTGAGCCACAGACTTTGCTTTTCTGAAAGATGATACCTTTCACTGGGGTATTCTGAAACTGGCCTGGTTTGGCAGGACTATGTGCTTTTGGGTGTTTTAAAGGGAGTGGGACTTAATGGCAGACATCTGCTGTTATTCTGAATCTGTAAATTTTTTAAATAAACCTTTTTAACTTTTTCTACCAAACTTTTGTATTGGGAGTCACGCTTCTTGGCAGTGGACAATAGGACCCCACAGCTGCTCCAGAACAGCATAGGCTGGGGCTCTGTAATAGCATTGCCTGCTCCCAAATCAAACTTACACTGCTCTGTGTTTTTCTCATTAGCACTTACTATACTACTTAACATTTTATAAATTTTAATGAATCTTCTTTGTTAGTATCTGTCTCCCCCAGTGAAATGTAGAATACAGAATATTATTTTTTTGCCAGTTTTGTTCATTTCTAGAAATCCAGCCTGGCACATAGTAGGAGTTCAATACATATTTCTTGACTATATCAGAAAACGGATGAGAACATGCTGTATCAGTTGTCGTCGGCAGCCGTCCGTCTCGAGAGACGATGGTGTAGCTTCTTAAGAGTCTATCTGCACCGCCGAGAATGGCTGTGCAGTCCGACTCGGGAGTGACACGGTATCTGTCTCCTCCCGTGTTGAATCGACATCTTGCGATGACGCTGGAGTGTCCTCTCCAGTGGAGCTGAAGCTACAGAGCCTGGGCAGGGTGATATGGAGGGTCTGCTGTTGCCCATGCAGCAGACCCCCCCTCTCTTCACAGCTGAAGGGTCCAAGGGAAAGACGGAGTCAATACAGCTTGGCTTCAGGTGCGCCGCAGGAGTTGCCGGTGTTGACTACAACGTCGAACTGCCTTAGGGACTCCGGCTCCGGATTTTCTGTCGGGGTTTACTCCCTTAGCCTTTCCCCTGAAGAGGTATGCCGCAAGGCAGCGGAGGTTTTTTGGAGTCAGAGTTTTCCTTCTCTGATGTGCTGTATCAGTATCACTTTGATAATAAGAGAAAACACCAAGTGTAAGGAGCAGTTCTTAGCCTATAAGGATTTTACATCTAGTAAGCTACATCAGTAAGTTAAATAAATTCTAAATGTGAAAACTACAGATAACATATAAGGCTTTTTAACACCTGAGGTCAAAAAAGTTTTTCAAAAAAGTTTTTCAAAACTTAAGGGAGTCTTAAATGGTGGTTTGGGATTATATTTAAGAAATATATTTGAAAATGAATTCTAAGTTGTGTGGCTATTAAAGAATCAAAGTTTTTAGGGGAGAAAAATGCACAATATGCTCAGTCAGTTAAGACCTCACAGACTGGCTTCTCTGACAGATTTCTAATATCAAGTGGTGTGAGATACGGTTATGGGGAGGGATTGGGACGAGTTTGCAAAGGGCTTGGCTGCTAACTTAGGGTATTACAACTTATCCCAAGAACATTGGAAACTATTACTTAAGTGGTCCTTTACTTCTTTTTTTGGGGGGGGGGGATCATAGTTACCTTTGAGAATCTGATCAGTGCTCTAAAATGTCTCCACAGATACCTGTCCATACTTTAAATAGAATTTACACAGAATTTTAGGATATTTGGGTCTGTCCATAGACTCCTGATTAAATCATACTTTGCAACGGAAGAAGTTACAGGATGGGCTTACCTATTAGTTTCTAAAACCAAATTCAAAATACAGGTCTAATTTTATTTCTCATTTGACGCTCATTCCCCCTTTTCAATTGCCCCTAGCCTGATTAACTCACCAAAATTTTGTACACTTCTTAGGAAATCTACTCTCCCCTAAATACTCAAACTTACACAAAACAGCTAACAATCTTTTAGAACTTAAAATATGTATAAATTCAGAGCTGCCTCCAACAGTGGGAAGACTATAAGAAATAAAAATTAAGTTCTAGACTATGTAGGGAAACTTGAACTCCACTACGCAACCTCTGTGCCATCTTAATTTCTGCATTTCTCAGTAACAGGAGTAAAAAGGAATATAGGTAGGGGGATGTGGCCAACCAGTTTTGTCTCCTACAGTAAGGTAAGCAAAGATAAATGAGCGTGATGGGAAAACATAAAATTGCTTCTGCATTCAAACCCTTTTCTCTTCATCCCTTCCCCCTTTCTTTGGCCACTCACTAATCACCCAGGCAAGGGCTTATCTAAGAGAGGTAATCTAGCTGAACTTCAGTATCTTCATTTTAAAAAGAAGGAATTATACAGAACGACCTTTGTGGTCTCTTCTAAAGTTAAAGTTATTCTAATTAATTGCTTTAAATCGTTAAAATTCAACATTAATTAACATTTTACAGAACTATGATTTTCAAATGCATGAAGAATTGTACAACTGAGCAATTGCAGAGGAAAGCCCATACTTTCCTGTGCTAACATAGACTACAACCAAGGATCATCCATCTTTTGAAGAAACCAACATATTGAATAAGACAACACAGACTAATAGATAAACAAAGTCCTCTATGAATTAAAATTGTTGCTCCACCACATATTAGCCAAATGGTCTTAGGTAAATCACATAACTTAGTTCTCTAATTTTTAAAGTGGGGCCCTTCATTGTTTCCATGTCATGAGAAATAGATGGGATCTTTTACTGAGAAGAATGACCGCAAAATAATAATTGCTTAAAAACATTAACCTCTATGACTTTGTTCTATGGTTAATTATACTTATAAAGTAACAACAATGCCTTTTCAATTTACAGAATCAAGAACAACTATGCTTTAAGAACAGATATAAATGTTAGAAACATTGTTGATGCAAGAATGATAATATAGTAACAAACTGGAAGGTGGAGAGGAGAAAAGGGAGGAGGTAAAAGTGTGATCATTTCCTCATTCTTCTTATAAAGGAATCAACAGATCTTGTCTAAACTTGAAAAAAAGGTGCACCACTATCACTGTAATTAATACAGGCAACAGTTACAAAAAATTTATAAAAATACAATAATCAAATTGGGAAATAGATGGGGATAAGGGGTAATATGTGTGGGCTTTGTGGACCCCGACAAGAGAGACTCATCCAATGTAAACCTCAAGAAGGAACTGGTCCATTGAGATGAAACCCCAAGATTTTATTATTTATTTTATAAATAATACGAGCCTAGCAGACATTTACTGAGAGGGTCTTCTGAGACTGAACTCTCAGCTTCCCCACTATGCCCTGCTTGTTTGCCATGACTCAACAACTGCAGGCAAACCCTGGTTTTATCTTTCTACCAGAGGACTGACACCTGGCCTGTCCAATCAAAGCTGTCTAATTTGTATTCCTCATTTACATAAAATGGCCCTAATTGAAAACCTGCATGGGAACTTTTGCCATAAAAGGTAGCCTCCTCTTTGCCTCGGTGGAACACCGTCTCTGGGACTAGAGCTCCTTTTGCTCAAATAAATGCTCCTTATTCTTTATTACAGTCAAAGATTACTATTGGTTTACAGCTTCATGTTAAGAAGTAAATCCATATACTGTCAGAAATCAACTACTCAGAAAATAAAAATACATAAATATTATCATCAGAAAGAATAAAAGTTGGGGACAGTGACTACTTCTAGGAAATAGAATGTGATGGCCAGGGGTTGGGGTCACAAAGACACGTTTTTTTTTGTTGTTGTTTTTTAATTTGTTTATTTATTTTATTTTTAGAGAGAGGGGAAAGGAGAAAGAGAGGGAAAGAAACATCATTGTGTGGTCGCCTCTCACTTGTGCCCCCAACTGGGGACCTGACCTGCAACCTAGTCATGTGCCCTGACTGGGAATCGAACCAGCGACAACACAAAGACACGTTTTGTTTAATTTTTCTCCTTTACCCTACTACTCTCCAACTTACTTTTTCCTGGCTGTTTTATTTTATTTTATTTTATTTTATTTTATCTTATTTTATTTTATTTTATTTTATGGGATTGAGCCTTTACTTTTTCATTGTTTTATTTTTCAACTACATTTGACATTCTACATTACTTTATATTAGTTTCAATTGTACAGCATAATGGTTAAATATATAATTTACAAAGCAATCTCCTGATAAATCTAATATCCACCTGGCACCATACATAGTTATTATAACATTCCCTATGCTGGATTATTTTGTAACTACCAATTTGTACTTCTTAATCCCTTCACCTTTTTTACCCGTTCCTCCAGTGATTCCCCCCCCCCTACTTTCCATCTGGCAACTATAACTCTGTTCTCTGGATCTAGGAGCCTGTTTCTTTCTTTTCTTTTTGCTTACTTTGTTCTTTAGATTCCATATGTAAGTGAAATCATATGGTATTTGTTTTTCCATGTTTGACTTATTTCACTTAGCATGATACCCTCTAGGTCCATCCATGTTATTGCCTGACGTAGTTTTAAAACCCTTTGCTGTGTTATTTCTATGATAACAAATTAAAATAAGCAATTAGGGAGAAAAATTAATTGCAACTTAAACCTCCAGCAACTGATCTGCATAATTTGATACTTCTAATCAATGATCATTTGGTTTCTCACATATAGAAACTGGCTTCCTTTTAAGGACACTGTAGTGGATTTTGTGTCTTAACCTAATACTTTTAATTTCCTACATATTAAGATAAAATTTAGCATTAAATAGATATAAAGACACAAACATCCTAACCTTTGACAAGGCTATTTGTCAATCCCTAATGCTCTATATTAAGTGTGTGCCTTTGTTCCATATTGCTCAGTCACTCAATTACTGAAATCAGAACACCTCATGACGTTCCTAAGTATACCAATGACAGTCACCTTAGAACAGAAAGTTCAATCAATTTTTTTCTTAGATAAATAATATGAACATCTGTCAAAGACCAAAAGAAGAGGAAGATGATTCATGAAAGAGCGTTAACAACTGTGAGAAACCTCTTGAAAAGTAACTGTGTTTTGCATAAAAAGGTAATTATGGATGATTCATTCAACATGACAGGAGAGAATGAAGATATTTTGCCAGAGAAAAGAGTGGGTCAGGGACAGACACAGAGGGGCAATCTGGATATGTTTAATGTATTACTTACAAACATATTCAGAAATCATGAAATAGAATATGAACAAATGTAGTGTATGAACACGCTGGCAGGACTGAAGTCTTCCACTTGCAGAGAAAATGTTGAAGAGCCAAAAAGGACCACAGAGCCTGATCCCTGCTATTTCTGTTCCTCTGCAAATGTGTACAAGATCAATATATTCGGGCCCTTACTGGAAGTATGTGGCTGCATAAATTGAGTGGTGACTAATAATGCAGAATGAATGTCTCTAACCCTTCTCACTGGGCGGTGATGAAGCTGTGGAGTAATTTTCTTCATGTTATACTTATGAAGAACTAGGTGTTGGTTGCCATTGTTTAACATGCCCACTGAGTGGGAGCCTGCCTCCTTTGGAAAATCAAGTTGCTGAGTCATTCACCTGGAAACTCAGGCTGGATGGGGTTAATTAAGCCCAGCTGGAGCAAGAACCCCCCCACCCCCCCCGACGAAGATGCTTAGTTAGAGAGCCTTTGCTCTTGGATTGCACTTTACCATGAAAATCTGTATTCTGGACTTTTCTAGAAGTAAGACTGGCACAGGAAAATGGTAGACTCATCAAGAAAAGAAAAATAAGCTGCATTCAAAATCCGGCAAGATAGTCCAGTGGCATTTCAAACATAGTTAAGAAGGCAATGTATTTGACCCTGGGGACTGGGCTGGGTAAAAAAGATGGATAATAGGAAAACCAACATAGATATTCCTTAGAGTAAATGTATTATACAGATTACATATATAATGTTTACATAATATATATGTATATATGTGTGTGAATGTGTTATATGTGTATTTACCATGTTGTTTTGCTTTTTCTTGAACTATTACTAATTAATTTACTGAGTTTCTTTACACAAGAAAATGCAAACAATTATTTTGTTACCTCAGAAAATCATCACCAAGTCCTTATTAAATGAAATGTCAAAGGGACTTATTTAAGTAAAAGAAGATCAAAACTATGAACAATAAAATGACAACAAAGTCACAATTATCAACAACTGAATCTAAAAAATAAAAACAAACTAAGCAAACAACTAGAACAGGAACAGAATCATAGTTATAGAGATCATTTGGAGGGTTATCAGCTGGGAGGGGGAGGGGGAGAATGGGGGAAAAGGTACAGGGATCATGAATCATAACTGGTAGGCAGAAAATAGACAGGGGTATGTTAAGAATAGTAAAGGAAATGGAGAAGTCAAAGAATGTATATTCACGACCCATGGACAGGAACTAAGTTGGTGGGTGGGGGGGATTGCTGGAGGGAAGGAGGTACCAGGTGGAGGGGGGCAAAGGGGGAAAACAGAAAATTGGGACAACCGTAATAGCATAATCAATAAAATATACCTACAAAAAGAAAATATAATATCGTATGAATACAGTTAAGGACATTTGGTTCACTAAATTACACTGATTTTTTTCTATAATACATCATCTGTATCAATTACTTTGATGTTCCAGAACAATTGTTTCTTTTGATATTCTAAGCACTGAGTCATAGAATTAATTGCGGTCTGCTCTTTGCCTTGATTGCTAAGATGCTCAGAGCCTCTTTTAACCCTGAAATATAAAAATATACAGGGTCTTTTGGTATTTGCTATCTAAGTGTGTATGGGACAAGCCAAATGTTTTTCTAATTATTAATCTGATGATGGTAATTAATTTTACCACAGCTCCTCACAAGAGATATGGAACCATTTTTAGCTCTATAAACTCATACTAACACATTATTTATATAGAAAAACCAACTGTATTCTTAGCCAAGTTAAAAAAAATAACCTTGAATTTCTGGCAGAATCCCAATTTCAAATAGGTTGATCCCCTCCTCTACCATTACCACATTCATACTCCGCTCATGTTAATGCAGTATTTCAACAATTAAATGATGTATTACATGAAAAACAGGATAAATATTCTTATTCAGTGTGTTCCAGTGAATGTTTAGATCAATATGGTCAACACACATAACACTCTGCACAGTGGGAAATGACCTGTAACCACACTGGAGAAAAAATATCAGTCTCTAAACCAATACTTATAAAAAGTATTCAATGTCTCTGCAGTCTCCTTACCTATGACTGTGGATGAGAGCATTCAAAGCCAGACCATCAGACCAGCTGGTGGTGAAGTTAATGACATTAACCTGTGGATAATTACGAGTTGATTGTCGGACCCAGCTCAGGAGAATCTTTTCACTGTTGGTTTGTTGCAATCCAGCCATGATATTTTTCATTACATTTTTGACCTGTGTGTGGAAAGAAATTTTCATAAGAAAATTTTTTCTCTGAACAAGACCCACACAACCTTATATGTGAATGTCCTTACCATCAGTAATAAATAATAGGAACTTCAGAGTCAATTAGTAATAAGAAATAATAGATTCTACTATGACCAAATCCATTCTAATTAGGAGTCTCTTCTGATTGATTGGTATCTGTTATATACCACTGACTGAATATGGCTAATATCATTTCTGGATTCTGCCATGTTAAGCTATTAATTTTGTATTTTTAGAATTGATCATCTTCTAACTTTCAATAGATATGCTAGAGAAGAGAGTGTACAAAGTATTAGACGTAACCAGAAACTTAAGCTATATTAGTTGTTTTAGGATAAGAAGAATAGCACAGTGGTTAAAACAATGGGCTTACCTTTTTAAAAAACTAGGTTCAAATTTTGCTTTTGCTAGTAATGAATTATATTCATTGGGCAACTTAACCATTATAGGAATGTTTCTTTAACAACACATACAAGGTTGTAAGAATGAGAGGAGAAAGGCAGGAAATGCCATTTAAGAAGCTGCTTTTGTATTTAAAAAATAAAGGTAAAAACCCCATTGGAGATACATACACAGGTAGGTCATTAGGTGAACACAGAAGACCCATCTCGCCTCTCAGGAGGTGGACAGAAGACCTGCTCTGGTGTCTAGAAGCACAGGGTCCAGAGCTGGAGGACCTCTCACCTACGCGCAGCGGGCAGGGCGGGAGGTGCTAGCAAAAAAGTGCCTTTGGCTGGGCCTGCCTAACTACCCTGGACACTGTCACTGTTATTTCATTATTTGGTATCTTTCATCTTTTGGAACTTTTAAGCAGGCCTAGGAGCTTTTCTATGAAACGGGCTTAGACCCAGGATAGGCATGTCACCAAAAAACTTGGTCTCCAAGACTGTGAGGTGCCAGTTGGTGGCACCGAGACCCATTCTCTCTTAGATGGTAGGGCAAAGGTCAGTCTTCTCCGTGCCTCGAGAATCAATAGGGACCTGGTATCCCCTAAACAAAAGAACCTTGGAAGGATGATTCTCGACCAAGTGCCTCGCATAGAGGTAACAAATGCAGACAGAATACTACTGGGACCTGGCAGGTTGGCCCTACGTGGTTTCTCTCTTCCTTGACCCCCCTCCCACCTCCCCCTACCCCTGCAGGCTCTATGCGTTCTGTCCCCTGGTCTGTAGGGCAGATATGGAGAGATGGTGCAAAACATTACAATGAGCTCATGTGCCAGGCCTAGGGGTGCTGTTTTGTGTGCTGGGCTCAGGAACATCACCTGGGCTCTGTGAGGAGGCCACCTCCTTCAGCAACAATGGCTGCTGCTCCGTGAGAAGTCATGGCCTCCTTCCCAATGCATGCGGTCACTTGGACGCAAAGTGCAGGAGTGCGGTTCTGTGTGGCTCGGTGCCGCCCGTCCTAATTCTGTCCTTCCGCTTTGTCAGCTATGGTCTCGCCTGCGGTGTCCCCTTGTTTGAGGAATTTGGCCGCGTCGTTCAAAATCAAGTAGAAGTCAATTGCAAGCGGCTTGGCAGCAAAGACGCCCAACACCCTGGTTGCCTAGGAAACCAAGTCCGAGGATTTTATGCGATGTAATGACTAAGTGGATGAGTTCTGCCTGGTATAGGGCAGTAAGTCCAGCGCGGGCCAGCACACGCCCCGCCACGTGTCACTCAGCAGCATGGCTTCCGCAAAGGAGAAGTAGATGGCCAGGCGGAGTCCAGCGAGGGAGCGCAAGACGGAAGGCGGCTGCTGAACACACCCACCCCGCAGAGGTCAAGGGCAATGAACCTGAGATTCAACATGGTGGGTGGGAGGGCAACACTAAACCCCACATGGTGCGGGGTGGGGAGGGGGTGTTGTGCGCGGGACCAGACAGGATGCACAGCTCAGGATGCGCAAACCACGCATGAGAGGAGCCAGCCAGCTCTGGGTCAATATCTAGGAGTCACGTGGTGGCGCACAGGCTCCAGGGACCCAAGCTGGGCACAGTCTTCTCTTCCCACTCCCTCCCCCTTCTCTCCACTTGAGGGGAAGTGGAAACCCAGACCCTGGGAAAGGAGAAAAGGTCAGACTCTTGGTTGTATTTTTTATTGTTTTCTGAACCATTTCCTCGAGGCTTTGTGCAATGCAAATACCATTCAGCAGGTTGTTGTACTTCAAAAGTCATTCTTCTTACTAATCTGATGCCGAAATGCATTCTAAACACTTTCTTTCTAGCTTCCAAGAATGCAGTGGCACCTCGTTACAGAACAAGGCATCTACATATTCTATTATGGGAATGATTACTAGGCTACTTCTTTATATAAGACAGGCTCCTTATATATACTTGATGGAATTAAATAAATAAATGTGATTAGGTTTTACAACCAAGGGCTTTCATTTTGGTTAGTGTAAAAAAAAGTGTAAGGTCGATATACCACCACCATTTGATCAGATGATGAATGTTTATTGTGTATTCTAAATAGGACATTTTATTTTGCTTCTTCATCCACGCAGAAGTTAACAAATCCCCCTGGGGAAAATACATATTTTAACATTTTCAATGTTAGTCAACCTTTTTATGAAAAATTCAATGCAAATTTTAGGATAGGCTATTACATTTAACTTTAAAATACTTGAAAAGTATTTGCGATGATGTTTTGCAAACGTGGTAATGATGTGAAATCTTTGCATATATCTGTCACCGTACCTTGATAGCTAAATCTATTAGTTAGGGGAGGATTATCCAGTTTTCTTAATTCCTTCCTGACCTGCTTATTTAGTCAGTTACTCTGTTAAAATAATAGGTCAAATGGTTTTTGGCTATATAATTTTTTCACCATTTTCTAAAGTTAGAAAGTACACAACCTCCATGTGCAATGATTGCTGGATGTGTTCTTTGTGTCCCGTGCTGAACCTGGGTCAGAATCAGCAGATACTGTCTCAGTGGCGGTGATGAATTTGCGCTAGCCAGGTAAGCCTCCCATGATGAATGGGGCGTATTTGTGACATGCTTAGCCAGACTGCTCTCTCTATGCATCAGATTAAAGGACAACCCAGTATTCAATCCAAAACTCCGTTAGCATCATCATGTCCCTAATTCTGCTGTCAGCCTCAGCACGGTTTTGCTTCCAGTTGGCTGCTAATGTTCCTGAGAAAATAAATAAAAAAGCGGCGGCAGAAAATAATCAGTTCTTCTCTTCCTGCGTAAAAAACAATCACCGAGAAATCTTTATTAAGGATCAATCTTCAGTCAGACAGTGAGTTGGTCCTAAAGTGAGTCTTTCAGCAGAAATATTGGGTTAGCCAAAAAAGTCCCTTATGCAAAGTATTCTCCATTTTGATGCAGTACACCTATTGAGACGTTTTCCCACTCTTCAGAACAATCTTTGAATTTGCTGATTTTGATGCCTTTTAGTGCTTCTGCCATTTTTTTGTTTCACCTCTTCCACATCAGCAAAACATTTCCCTTTGAGGACTTCTTTCATCCAGGACGGACACACACGCACACACACAGTCATCTGAGGCAAAAATCAGGTGAATAGGGAGGGTGGAGCACGGGGGTCATGCCATTTTTGGTCAAAAATTGCAGAATACTCGGCACAATGTGGACAGGTGTGCTCATAAATCACCCATCATGAAATGGGCAAACACGTTGAAAGAGTCTTCAAAATAGATGCACTGACTCCGAACACAGTGTCTCAGAACAATGCCAGCTGGTGCACTGATACAGATGGGATCCTAGAACACTCACCCAGTGGGGGAAGCCTGGACTACAAGGGGCCTGCCCTACAGAGGGTAATTCTGGGTTTTTTGCGTCACCCCTTGTAAATCACATAAACATTGCAGTGTGAAGTAGCCCTGGAATTGTGTTTCCCTTGAGTTAGCGGGCAAAGATGGGGCCTGACTTCTGCTAGCACACCACTGTGAGCAGGGTATGTTTTTATCTTCAGCTGTTATCAGAACTGAGCTGAACACCCTAAAAGGATGGTTTACACTTAAAAAGAAGGGGAAAAAAAGATGCCAAGGGCATGTTATCTACTTCACACTTTCGTTCAAAGCTGTTTTCTTTCCAATATAGGCATTGTTTTCCAGGCTGACAGTTTTAAGTGGAAACTGGAAAAGCAATGACAGGGGTGGGTGGGGCGGGGTGGGAGAGGGAACAGGGTTGGCATTTCTGAGTTTTTACAAGTTCAAAGAGAAGTCCTCCACAGCACTATTAATAACATAGTATGTGGCACTGGAACAAAAGACAGACACATCTTTCCCTCTTTTAATCTGATAAATCTGCAAAGTATATTAGGTTGACCAGAGTCCTTTAATCTTTGCTGAGATTCAAGGGCTTCTTTGACTGTTTAATAGGAAGACAAATATGTACGCTTGGTGAAAGAAAATACTTTTGTGATTCATTGGGTTATGAGGAGAAGCACTGAGCAGGAGGAATTTTTTTTTAAGTAGATTTAGTAGATTTAGGAGAACAAGGCAGTGTGATAGAAGAGAAGGATAAGATAAGGAGGCAGAGGCTGGGAAGGGTCTAGGTCCTTGCAGTCACAAAGATAACAGTGATTCAAGGACATAAATGGGAAACAACAGAGATGTCTCAGACAAGGAAAGACTACAAAAGCATTCCTTCTGGTACTCCTGGGTGTGAAAGTCCCTCCTCATGCTAATAATAAAAAATGAGCAGGTTCACAAACAAATGAAGAAAATAGCCAACAGGCTAATTTTGAAACTGCAGTGAGTTGATATGGAGTTGGAAAGGGTTTTGAGAAGATAAGCAAGAATGAGAATATATGAGAGACCGGTTGAATGATAAATGCAATTCAGATAGCCTTTGGGCATCCTGTTCAGGCCTCAGTTCTCCTGCTGGCTTTGTCAGGACCAACATCTGTGCAGCACAAAGTGTTTTCTTGCCAGCTGGTTTCCCTCCACGAACCATTTGTTACCAGGCCGTAAGCTACATAGAACAATTGATCGTCCATTAGAAACTTCTGGTAACAACTTTACAAAGTCTATATAACTCTGTTGAATGTCATCATAAAAAATAATAGGCTTGGGTTTTGTGTGTCTTTTCATTTCATTTTTGTAACACTTCAGTTTTATTGTAATTTACATACAATAGAAAAGGGGCAAGGGAGGACTGTTCTTTTCTCAAGGTAGTTGGAGAAGTACTAAGCAACAGAAGTAAACCAGTTGGGTGGGAAGCCCTATCTTGCTTTGCTGGTTCTAGTTGATACCATCACTATGTGAAAAAGGCTCAGAATTGAGAATCTTGTGTTCATTTGAGGCTTGTATGAGTTCTTGTCTATTGTCAGCCACTGTGGTTCTTGTCTCTCACTCCCCATATTGCTGTGAAATAGGATTGAGCCTGTTCAGTGTTTAGAATAAAAAGATATGGGGACGGGGATCAACTGGGAAAACAACGTGGTCTACATGCCCTCTGACTCTGTGCAGGACCAACCTAAAATTCAAATTAAAATCAACCCTACTAAATAAAAGCATTGATACCTATTACGATAGGTAAGAACTCTAAGATTATGCTCAATGAAAGAAGCAGGATATATTCAGTAAAAGAATACATATTATACAATTCTATTGATACAAAATGTCCCAAAAGGCAGACATATGGAGACAGAAAAGAGATTGTTTGCCTAAGGCTGGGGGTTGTGGGAGTGGGCAGTAACTGTAAATGGACATGAGATTCATTTTCAGAGTGGTGGCAATGTGCTAAAATTAAATTGTTGTGATGGCTGCACAACTCTGTAAATATCCTGAATTTTGTTATGGATTGGGGAGGGTGAAGGGACCATTCCATCCTCATAATAGTTTGAGAAGCCTTTGGGCACCAGGGATACACCAGTCTGGTATAGTTTGAATTTTATACTCAGAATGGGTAAATTTATAATACATAAATTATGTCTCAGAAAAAAAAATACTGTTTCATAAAAAAGTAATCTCTGCTAGAAAAAAAAAGCAGACATCTCAATTATCCTCCAAGTTCTTAAAATATGAGTAGAAAACTCTAAGCAATCAGTTATTCATAAGATAGACCTCTCATGAAAATGCTGCACTGTACTGTGTGCTTTACAGATACTCTCTTATAATCCTGACAAGAAATATACATGTTATAATTTTTTCTATTTTGACAGTGAGAGAGTTATGGCCTAAAAGGGATGGCATTATACCCAATGTCATTAACATGGTAAAATGGCAGAGTTGAATTTAAGCTCATGTTGGTCTGGCTGAAAAAAAAAATGTATACTCTTTCCACCAAATGACCTTTTATCTATTTTGCAGAAGTCCAATAAATATAGGCGTTCAGAAGACCCTATGCAGAGGTAGTTCAGAAAAAAATGCAATTTCCAAATCAGATAATACAGTCGATTTGCATGTATAACACATATACTCATATAGATAATGATAACCTACTAATCTTTTATTGGCATTAATTTATACTGAGACTACACAGTATTCACAAAGACTCACTTATTTGGTAGTGGTTAAAAGGAAAAAAATACCTATCATTTTCTGAAACTATGTAGATTCACACAGAGGTAAGTAATAGGAGACACGTTTATTTGAAAATTACTTTTCTTACCCTGCTGATGACACTTACCTTTTTTGCCTCATCTCTCCCCAGTGAAAGAAAATTTAGAAAAATATTCCTGCAAATGTGCTAGAACCTGTTTTATAATCTGCTGCGCTTTCTCATCTCAAATGACCTTAGAAGTGCTCATTTAAAAGGTAGCACTATAGAGATGGGCTTTGTATTGTTAGATATGCACATGTTTGCTTTGAGGTCAAGGGCATAAATGAAAGCAAGAATCAGCAACATGTTACCCAGAAAGGAAATATTCATCAGGATTCTTACCTGCCAGTGGAGGATTATATTCCAAATCAAACCAAGAGTCAGTTTGTGATTTCCATCTACTATGTCACTGCTTCCGATATTCACTAAATCAACCTGTTAAAGATAAAGGGAAAACATTTGAAGAAAGGAGGAAAGATGTCTGTTTGGAAAGAAAACAAAACACAAAGGTAACTGCATTAGCCACTTTGGGACCCTAGGCAGCATTACCACCTTTAAAAATTAATCCAAAACTGAAACAAAATGTATTTGGACATGTACTTTCTTTAACAAAGTAGTGCCCCCAAACACATTTACAAAGAGATAGGAAATGAGTGTACTTTCATTAGTATATCAATAGACTACTGCAGATTAAAGAGGCTAATCAGAGTATCTCCAAATAAAATGTAAAACAATGATAACTCATAAAAAAGGCTTAAAATTGAGATGTGCTTCCTAATACATAATTGAAACAAAAAAAGAAATTTGATCAGCTCTTTTATCTCGCTCAGAGGAATGCTATTATAATTAGAGGTGACTATATTTGACTAAAATTCCCTTGCTTTAGAAACACATATTAGTATTCTAATAAATAATGGAGCTAGTGACCAGCTCTCTTTTCTCTATTCAGGACTCAGTTTGGGAATCAAAATTTGGAAGGGCTTCATTTTTCAAGGCAAATCCTATCTTCTGTCCATGCTCTTAACATTTTCAATAACCACTGGGGAAATGGAAATTATAACCACAATGAGCTAGCATTACACACATCATAACAGCTAACATTGAAAAATAGTGAGAACATCAAATGCTGGCAGAAATATCAATACTACAGCTCCTCTGGAAAACATCTGGCAATTTCTTATAAAACAGAGCGTGTGCTTATCATACAATCCAGTAATTGGACTCTTGGGCATTTATCCCAAAGCAATGAAAACTGATGTTCATACAAAACCCTATACATAAGTGTTTACACTAGATTTATTTGTAACACCCCAAACTGGGAACCACTCAAATGCCCTTTCAGGGTGAAAGGTTAAACAAACAATGGTATATCCATACCATGGAATATTACTTTGTGACCAAAAGAAATGAGCTGTTCATACATGTAACAACTTGGGTGAATCTTATGGAAATTATGTTGATTGAAAAAACAAAGTTTCAAAGGATTACATACATACAGTATGATTCGATTTGTATAACCATTTTGAACAAACAAAATTAGAGAAATGAAGAGCAGAGTAGCAGTTGCCAGAGGGTAGGGAGTGGAGGGCTTGGGTAGGGTAGGTGGATATCTTCATAGGGCAGCAGGAGAGCAGGATGGATCCTAGTGGTGATAAATCTATTCTGTGATATAGAACTCAAAACACACATGCATACATACAAAAGTTCAACCAAAACTGGAAAAATATGAATACTACTAAAAGCCTGTAAGCCTGTATCAACGTTTATGTCCATGGTAATAACATGTTATAGTTTTATGGTACGCTACCATTGGGGTAAAGCTGGGTTAAGGGTGCACAGGATCTCTCTGTATTTCTGCTTACAACTATATGTGCATTTACAATGAATCTCAAAATGAAAAGGTTGATTAAAAACTGAGTATCTATACTTTAAAAGCAGAAGACATCACAGTAAAGCAAATAGGCAACCTCGGATTAAGTGCTGTATACAATGGGGATGAAACTGTCAGAACAAGGTTGAGGATTCAGGAGTAATTTGGGTTTCTCTCCCTATTTCCTATCCTTGGTTCACTGATCCCTTTGGTTGAATGGTTGGATTTTCTTTGGGCTGCCTCCAGGATCCTGCCATTTTGTCCCTCAGGATCCTGAGAGAGTCCTCCACTCCTAACCCCCACCGTCAACCCCGGTTAACTTCACTAAATAGCTGAGACTCATTTTGGTTAAAGCTTTCATTCTCTCAGGCTCTAAAGCCTTACCGGACTGTATCACTCTGATTTGTCCTTCCCACTTGTTCCTTCCTTCAGTGAGATGGGTTCACTGTTCTGTCACTCGGTGCTAAAACATTCCTTATCATTCACCTTCATTGTCCACATTGTATTAATTATAACTTCAAAGTATGAAGCTGTGTTGGAAATCCAAGTGAAAACAATAAAAAGGCTACCGAACACCAGTCTTAGCTGTCAAACCCCTCCCAGTGACTCCCCACATCAACTTACTTGCAGGTTAAATGGATAATTAAATACTTAACTTTATTTTTGTATTTCAACTATATATAACTTATTGGTCAGTTGGCTTAAACCAAGTAAACTATACAGAAAATAATGTAGAATCATTTGAATAAGGATAAAAGATCAAGCTACAAGTCCATGGTTGGATTCCACACAAATTTATAGTGGAGGATACTATTGAGCTTTTCAATAGATTATATGTGAGTATAGTATCATATGGACTTTACAGAGAAGTGAGAAATGTAACTATCGTCATTTTTCTAGTGTTAACTCCATACTAACCTTTGTGATATTTTCTGTGTCTGTGTGTATGTATTTACGTGTGTATGTGTAATCTGTTTTATTCTTTTAGAAATATTTTATTTCTTTATAGATATGACCACACAAATATATTATTTTACACAAATGCATGAGTGAGAGCTCATACATGCCTGTCTCCTGTTTGTTTTTTTTATCAGTACGGAAGTCTTTTATTTTTTTCTCACACTCATCATGCCACGGATTCCTAGGGAATGGGTTCTAGCAGCTCAGGCTCCTTTCCGTTGGTTCTCACACAGTGTGCTTCTCTGGGTGAAGCAGGCTGATGCTTCAATTGAACTGACATACCTTTCTCTTTGGCTTCCTTCTTTTTCCGATCATTTTCCTTCACACATTTCAGGAAACTATCTCGGCTCTTAGAGTGCTTTATATGCTCAGTACACATTACATTAGTTCTCTTGGCAAGAATCTTGCCCTTAACTTGTCTGTTTATAACAATGCCCACTGCATGCTGGGTGACATTGTAGACTCCTCCAGTTTGGCCATGGGAACATTTGCAGGGAATTCCTTTCTGAACAGTGCCCATCCCTTGATGTCCACAATATCACCTTTTTTGTAGATTAGCATGTATGTAGCCAAAGGAACAACTCTGTGTTTTCTACAAGGCCTAGAGAACATACAGTGGGTGCCTCACCTCTTCCCCTTTGTGTTAGTCATTTTGGTGAATTACTGGAAGATGGCGGGTCTGGCTGAAAAGTCTCCTGTTATTCTTGAGATGAGTTTTCTCTTATACTTTGTTTGCCCCCCTTTCTTCCCCTGACCTTTTTCCTAATCCAACATTTAAAAAGAAAAAACTACTATCATATTTTTCTCCCTATTCAAATGATCACTGTATATGTGAGTGTGCATGTATGATATCATGTACACACAAATCTAAGGGATTTTTTACTATACCCCCAAAATGGCACATTATTCAGATACTATTGAATATTGCTTTTACCAAACAATAATTCCTTTTAGTCATTCATTTTAATGGCTGCACAGTATTTAATAGTGTGGATGTATTAGTGGACATTCAGTTTGTTTCTAGGGTTGTGATACTTGTTTCCTTTGATGCCCAACTTTATATAATGCTGGAATGGAGGTCATGCCTTATCCATCCTCAGATACTAATGCATCCATTGTTATAATAGCTATTCTCAGGAATGTATCTACCAGATCAAAGGGGATATATATTTTTCATTTTAGTAGGTATTTCTTCATAAAAAGGATTTAGCATTTAATATTTTAACTATAAACGAAGGCTATTCCCTTACCAGTAATGGGTGGTTCTGCTTTTATATTTTGCCTGTCTGATGAGTAAGAAGACATTGCATTGGTAATTTAATGTATTTCCATGATCCTAGTACATTTTGGAATAATTTTTGGATGACTGACCATTATAATTTTGCCTGTGAATTGCCTGTTAATATGCTTTGTTCATTACCTATAGGGTAATTTTCTTTTCCTTCTTAATTTTAAGAGCTCTTTGAAACTAACATTTAGCATTTGCTGATACTTGTTATGTGCAAGATATGGTTATAATCAATTTCAATTTCATTAATTCAACATAGATTTTTGCATTTATATTCATTTATATTTGAATATAAATAATATTATATAATTAATATTTCATTTTGTATTTATTGACATCTGGTAGTAAGGTTATTCTGACATCACAAAAGGAATTATGGAGTTTTAGCTCTTTATATGCTCTCAAATAGCTTAAATATAAGAATTATTTATTCTTTAAGGATTAGGTTAAATTCATATGTGAAGAATCCTGGTGTATTTTTCAATGGTAGGTCTCTAGTGTTTTCTAAAGTAATTAATTGAGTTTAATTTTCTGCTATTCTATTATCAACTTTAGTAATTTGCATCGCCATAGGAAATTATCCATGTCCTGGATTTTTCAAAATAAATTTTAAAGAATTGCTAATAGTATTTTCTTAGTTTCTTCTTTATCTTTGGTTACAGAGCCTTTCTCATTACTAACCTTCTGTAGTTTCTATTCTCTTCATATTTTCTTTTGTTGTGATTAAAAAGGTTTATCTAGTTTGTTAATCTATTCAAAGAGCCAGCTTTGTATGTATTCAACCTATTTTTAAAATTTTTGAATACAATGTTCATTATTGTTTTTTAATAATTTCTTAAGATATAGACTTAGTTCTTTTATTTCTATCTTTTAAAAATCAAGGCTATAAAGTTCTCTCTGAATACAGCTTTCAGTCCACCCACATCATCATCACACTAAAAGTATGAGATAGTTACTATTTTATGTCATTTTACAAGAGAGAAGCAGAGTCTCAAAGATACATGAAGCTTCCACAAGATTTAAAAACAGGCCTAGACAGATGAGAGAGATAATTCCTTAATTAAATCTAGAGAACTCTTCATGAATTACCTGGATAACCTCTTTCTAAATTAACAGCTATTGCACACCACTGTGTAGACAAGGAATACTATTTGTTTTGGTTATATTTTGTGTCCTGCTATACAGCTTTTCTTCATGCTACCCAGGACCATAAGAAGTAACAATAATTAAGAATCACGAAGACTTAAGAAAAGGGGGTGTATTTTGTCATGCCTGAAGGGGATTGTTCATGGTCTTCATATTACTACTGAAAGCTTCTTACTGACAGTCCAGCCCATTTTGACTCTAAATTCTCATGTGTTATCATACCAATTCTCTTTAGTGTTATAATGCCATATCTCTTACCACAGAACTATGAGTAATGTTTTTTTTTTCATTATTACCAGCTATTCTTAAATAATTATCACCATGCTGCACAATGGCTTCTCTCCTTTCTTTGACATATGTTTTCTAATATATGCTCTGAAATTATATCTTTCAAGAATTCTCAGCCTAATTTCTAACTATAAAAAGAGAAAACAAATGGATAATTATGCATCGGTCTATTAAGCAAAAGACATTTATATGACATATATGTTAATAAGTGGACTCAGTGTGAGAGAGAGAATGTGTGTGTATGTGTATATCACTGTTGTGACAAGTGCTATCTAGATAGCATGAAATTCAATACTGAGGTCATTAAGAACAACCAAACTTGCTTTCCTGTTTTGCAGAATGAAAGCATCTGATAACAAATGAATAGGTGTGAAAATTGATACTGTATGTGAAAATTAAATAGCTGCATTCAATTTTTGCAGAAACAAGTTTACCTACACATGTAGATTGGTTTTAGGAGTTCCTGCAAACAGACCTGAGACTTTACTCATGAAGTAATGTTAGATTCAGGCTCAGAGTTTTGTGTTATTATCTGTGGAAGACGCTTTATTCAAACATAATTTTGGAGGATAGAAAATTCTCACCATTGCCTTTGACATAATAGAAATTTATTGTGGCTCCAGCCAAATATTTCAATGTGAACTGAGGGAAATGTCCCTTGAGTCAGGATGAGCAGCGAGCAAAAATGTACCTAGGAAACCTAATGAACTGCTTTGTGGAATAGTCTATTTTTGTTGACTTCACAGGACACAAATTGAACATAATTTTGTTCCCACGCTAGTACTTAGACTAAAATATCTGATTTTGTATAAAAATGTATATTTAGTAATTTATGATTAATACATAAGTATTTCAGAGACTACTGTTCCTTCTCGGTGCTCCACCTCCTAAATGAGCTTGCTAATAACTACTGGACTATAAAGAGTCATTAATTCTCTTCCATTGCTTATTCAAGGGAGCAATGTTTGTTTTAACCCAGATTTTGTTTTGTATTGCTTTGCAGAAAGATAATTTTATTTTTCTTGTGATAAAATTAACATATACTTCAAATCTCTTGGAAGACAAATTTAAGTATACATTATGTAGGCTTTGACAAATGTATATGCTTGTGCAACAAGCATTCCAGTCTAGATAGAGCATTTCTAGCATGCAAGAAGATTTTCTAGTTCCCCATGGGAAAGCCGTACTTTTTGTCCCAGCTTTTCTTTCCTTTTTAAATTTAAATTTATTTTTATTTTTAAGTAAAACAGACTCAGATACAGAGAACAGACTGACAGTTGCCAGAGGGGAGGGGGGTTGAGGGACTGGGTGAAAAACTGAAGAGATTGAGAAGTACAGATGGTAGTTACAGAATTGTCACAGGGAGGTAAAGTATAGCATAGGGAACAGAGTCAATAATATTGTAATAACTATGTATGGTGCCAGGTGGGTACTGGCACTATCAGGGGGATCACTTTGTGAAGTACATGATTTTCTAACTACTATGCTGTACATCCCAGGTATTGTTTTTATATCCAGTTCCTCAGGGTCGATGTAGTCTAGCATTGTCAACAGTGTTTTCTGCAAGATAAATTTAGATATCTCACATTGATTATAACAAAAGAATTTATATATATATATATATATACACACACACACACACACACACACATATATATATTTAAGATTCAAGAATACTTAAGGAAACCATAAGATTTAAAGCAAAACTGTGATGGTTTGGTGAAAGAAGATCACTGACCTGGAGAAGTTTATATAATTTTTAATTAGCTTTATAAAAGGAATACAAGAATGAGCTTATCAACCATAAGATGGTACACTAACTTTTGAATGAGGAATATTTGACATAAGAATAATTTCAGTAATCAGTCAAATAATGAAAAAATGGAAGTTCTTAGGGCGAAGCAGAGCTAAAGAGAAAGAAAAGCAAGGGAGTGATAGTCTTATGATGTCACTGACAGAGTTGAAGAGGAATAAAGCTTTGACAAATTTTTTCATTCTTTTTAAATTTTGGGTGGTGGCAGGGAGCTGGTTAAACTGTACCAGTTTTGGTTTGTAAATCATTTGAGCATTTACAGTTCTTTTTTTACATTTTATTGAATTTATTGGGGCAACATTGGTTAATAAAATTATAGGTTTCAGGTGTACAATTCTATAATACATTATTTTTATACTGTATTGTATGTTCATCACCCCAAGTTAAGTCTCCTTCCATCATTATTTATCACCCATTTACCCTCTCTATTCCCTCTACCCCTCTTTTCATATGGTAATCACCTTATTTTTATCAGTGTCTATGAGGGTTTTGTTGTTGCTGTTGTTTTTTGCTTAATCTCTTCACCTTTGTCACCCAGCCTCATCAGGGTTGGGTGCCTACCAAGATCTCCCTTTCGATATGCCACTTGTGAAACTAATTGGATCCTGCTGTGATGTGGTCTGAAGCTGGCCACTGAGTGTGTTTTTCTGGAGCCTCTTGGGAAGGACATGGGTTTAAATATCAGACACTGTCTGTGACTGGCCCTAGACAACATGTTTGGAGCAACAAAGTGATCCTCAGTTTGTGGCTGCCTCTCCTGCACCTGAGTGTGTGTGGAAAGGTCCAAGCTGCACATCAAGGCCAGCTTTTACCAGCACCAGGTCCAGGGACAGATCAGCAAAGGTCCCAAAGCATCGCAAGATCTACCTCCACTTGCCTCTGCCTATCAGGCTCAGTCACTGAAAGAACCTCTAGCAGTACTCTAGTTCCATGAGGTAGGTTCTCAATGAGTCACCCAGGTAGGGGTGAGTGGTGTTCATAAGATTAATACAGGTTCAAATGCAGTGCCAGTGCTGGGTCTGAGTCCACTCAGGAAATGTTCCACGGTTCACCAAGTCTAGCTATCACTTGATGGGTGCTCACATACTTTTATGGTGGGGTGGGGTCTCAGGGAGTCATCAGGATGAGGCCAGTAGAGTTTATCAGGCCCAAACAGACCAAAATTTGGCCATGTGAAGGGAGAGCTCTGCACCAACTGGCCTGTGAGGGGAAAATTGCTCCTGTCCTGTCACTACACAACTCAGTCTGTTCCAGATTCTTCTCAGACCCCCATCTCAGCATGGCAGGGAGAATGGGGTTAGTGGGGCAGGGGGATGGGGTTAGTGGACCTCCCCTGAGGGGGAGGTATTGGTCAGACTTGGGAGAAGGTCAGGAGAGTGATCCCTACCTCAGAGTAACACAACTCAGACTCTCCCAGATTCTGCCCAGACCTTGATTGGCTGGAGCCACAATGAGTTGAGATGGTGGTGACGTCAGAAGCCCAGCAAGTCTGGCTAGCAGATCTCCCATGATGGAGTGGTGCCAGTCAGGTTCAGGAGAAAGTTGGATGGGGGGTGTGGCCCCATTTCCAATGCCACACAACTCAGTCTCTGGTAACCCCCTGAGTCTTCCCAGACCTCTAAACATGGGCCCAGGCAGCTGACTCCTCAGCAGAGGGCAAGCTCCACAGGGTGAGGCAACAGGGAGTCCAGAGGGTGGGGCTACTGCATCCCCCAGGCTGATGCCACATGGAAGCAATTGCACCACCCAAGAAAGATGGGATCTGTGGTCTGGGAGAGGAACCTAGCACAGGGATCCTGGCAACTATCCCTTCAGTTCTCTACTCAGAGCCACAAACTCCAGTCTCTCCACACACGAATCTAGTCCACTCTGCATTCCCTCCACCAAAGGCCACCAGGAGTGGCTGCAGATGATATTTTGTGTGTTGGCCCTTTGAGAGGGTACCTGGGTCTCAAGCGGACTCCTGTCTCTTCCTGGTGGACAGAATCCCTGATGACTTTTATTGCCAGATGTTATATGGGCTCCTCTTTCTAGCTCTGGTGCTCAGGGCTGGGGAACTTGGCTCGTGGTTGAGACCCCATGCTTCTGGGGGGGAACCTTTGCGGCTGAGACATCCTTCTAGAAGCTCAGCTGCCACCAGTGGGAGCAGGGCCAGACTTTTCCATGTCTCCACCCATTTTACCAGTCTCAATGTGGCTTCTTGTGTAAATCCTTGGTTATAAGACTTCTGTTCAGCTAGTCTTCAGTTGGTTACCCCGGTTGATTGCTCTGTGTTTTAGTTGTAACTCCAGTTTGATCCTGGGAGGAGATGAGTATAATATCCACTGACTTTGTAGCCATCTTGGATGTTTTAGAAAGTTTTATCTCATTTAATAGGGACGTATCATCTTTCAAATACATGGTATTGACCACCTCTTGCTTTTTAGACAAGCACTGAGAAGGAAAGTCTATCAGTACAAGAACCAAGGAAAATACATACTGTATCATTCAGCCAAGTAATATTAGGTTAGGGCTAGAAGGTTCCTCACATTTGTTTCAAAGGATGTGCTTTCTCAGGATCACTTCAGATTTCAAGATTTATCCTAAAAAGGAGTCACTTTTGTTCCTTAATATGCAGAATATAATTTGAGCACTTTTTTTTTTTTTTTTAATTTGGGAAGGCATAGGGATAGTGACGAGCCAGCTCTTTACTCGTCAGTCTGGGTGAGTCGTCGTCGTCGTCGTCGGCAGCCGTCCATCTCGAGAGACAATGGTGTAGCTTCTTAAGAGTCTATCTGCACCGCCGAGAATGGCTGTGCAGTCCGACTCGGGAGTGACACGGTATCTGTCTCCTCCCGTGTTGAATCGACATCTTGTGACGACGCTGGAGTGTCCTCTCCAGTGAAGCTGAAGCTACAGAGCCTGGGCAGGGTGATATGGAGGGTCTGCTGTTGCCCATGCAGCAGACCCCCCCTCTCTTCGCAGCTGAAGGATCCAAGGGAAAGACGGAGTCAATACAGCTTGGCTTCAGGTGCGCCGCAGGAGTTGCCGGTGTTGACTACAACGTCAAACCGCCTTAGGGACTCCGGCTCCGGATTTTCTGTCGGGGTTTACTCCCTTAGCCTTTCCCCTGAAGAGGTATGCCGCAAGGCAGCAGAGGTTTTTTGGAGTCAGAGTTTTCCTTCTCTGATGTGCCCTGACTGGAAGATCGAACCAGCGACACTTAGCTCGCAGGCCGACGCTTAATCCACTGAGCCAAACCAGCCAGGACCATCTGGGTGAGTATAATTAAATAAAAAATGCTGCAAATTAAATCTCACAAAATACATTCACATAGAAAACCAAGGTTATGAAAGGAGCCATCTTTAAAACTTTGGGTGGATTGCTTTAGGTAGAATCTTAAACAATAAGTAACAGGGAAATACCATGTATTGGAATTTATTATATAACAATCCCTCCTGATACTTAGACCTCATGCACATACTTCTACCTTCTATTTATTTGGTACTTTCATACCCATACATTTCTTTCTCATAAATGATTTATAACTGAGCCTTTCCTTCCAACATTCTAGACAAACAGGATTTTGTTTTAAATGTTAAGTACATTTTAGAAAACATCTGCCATCGTGTAGTCAAGTGATTTCTCTGTATTAAAGAGAAACTCCTCGCGTATTTATATAATCCTCCCAAATATAATGCACTTAAAAGATCAGAAGTGCCAGGAAAAGCGAAGTAGTTTCGCTGCCCTGCAGCATGTGCTTTTATCGCTGTGTTTAAGGTTTATATAAAATTTTAAGACTCATGGGCATAAATCACACCTATTTTTTCCATTGAGGGATGCATGTATTGAATCTTTTACTATTCAGTGATGAATAGTTCAACATATACAACTGAAGGATGGGCCGCACTGGCTAGTGTGGACAGGCTCTCCTCCACTGGCAGGTTTTCTTTATTCTCTCTCTGGTCTCCATATTTCAAATATTACTTTTTATTTTATGCAAATGGAGACACTTACATTGGGAAATATCTGTAAAAAGCACATTTTGAACTAAAATACATAAAAAGACTTAGTTCTGGGTACTTATTATGAAGATAGTAACCCTACCTTCAATGATTAAGCTTTACTATTTAGTCATTCAGTAAATATTTAGACCATCTACCATATGGCACATATTAAGTGTTAAGGGCAGAGATAGATTTAAAAAGGTACAGTTTCATCTAATTGCTTATACTGGTGAAATAAGTTAAAATTTCTCTATGTTTTGAATGTGTTTATGATCATTATCATATATTACAAGGTAATTCTTTTTAATGGAACTGTGTTTTTACTTGCTTATACACTGCCTCTTTGACAATAAAGATTTGAAGCAATTATTTTAAAAAATCCATAATGTTAAGAAATAGAAACATTAAAGGGGTGAAAGAAAATTAAAACAAATATATCAAAATAGAAGTTTTAATGCAAGTACTCTTATTGAACATAAAATGCGGAACTAAACTTTTGGCAAAGTAGCTCTTAACAACTAAACTAAGCAAAATTTCTTAGGTGGAATGTTGTAGACTAGAGGGCATCATTTGAGAAAATGTACACTGTCCTCAATAATAATTTCACAATGTAGAATAACATAAAAGATGTATGCATAGGAGGGAGATAAACAATTCACCCTATGAAATTATTTTAAATAAGAACTAGTTTCATTTTAAGAGTAATAATTTCACATCATGTGTAATATGAATTTAAAGATTACAAGATATGCTTGTATATATTTTGTATTCCATAGAAGAATATTTTGAAATAAGTACAACCATTTCTATTAGTACATTACACAAGTAACAGAGTGGAACCAAAGTCATGAAATCATTTGACAAATATCCTGCAAATAGTGAGTGACAGGGTTAAAAGGATATACTTTTTTTGGATCCTTGGAGTTAATATATATGAGATGCAGATATTACAGACCTATTTTTGGACTGAAAATTTAGTGTAAGAAATAATAATTGTCTAACATAAATAAACTTAAAAATTTGGAATTTATATGCAAAAACTGGATTTTATGAGTAATAAATAGGAGCAGTTTATATTCAGTCAAAGATACTGTTATGACATACTTCAAAATATATATTATCTAGCTATTTCAGTTTTTGAATACTTAAAGGACACATAAAATACTAGTTTTAAAGAACATTGCAGAATCCTCTTTATCTAAGATCATATGCCAGGAAGAGTGAACATTATATCATTTTTCAGATCAGTGACATTGGATATCCATTCAATCTAATCCAGTGACAATTTTTAATAATGAGATCAAGCAAATATTTAAACATAACTGACATTTGAATTTTCACCCTAAGCTTTTTACTCACTTTGGATTTGTGCTTTAATAATGTATAACAATGATCTTATTTGCTTGGTGCAATCTCACATTATACATTGAAATTACTTGCTAAAAAATGTTGCCACTTTGTCATAGACAATTGATGAGTGTGTTGTACTGAACATAATTAAGAGATCTACAACTGTTTTACCTAATGGTAAATCATGGTAAATCAATAAAGTCTTAGTACATGCCCAGGATGTATTTCAACACTACGTTTTTGGTAGTTATCTTTAAAGTAATGGACACCTGAAATGTACATGATATAATTATTAACCAATCACACTCTAATAAATTTAATTTTAAAATGCTGTTGAGATTCAGAAAGTATAAACCTGGAAATTTTGGGATGGAAGAAGAGAAAACAAACTGGGATAAGCCAATTAAGAGAAAACAGTAGCATAATGCATATGAAGGGCACCTTAAAACACCACAGACAGGAAAACCCTGCTACCAGATTTTTAAGGGATAAATTCCCTTACCCATGAAAAAACTCAAGCATTATTCAACTATACATAAAATTATTAAAAATGCAAATTTCTGATAGAGGAAGCTCATCTACTGGAACTTAGTTATATCTAAGGGGGGAAATCTATCAATAAACAAGTTTAAATGACCTATTAAATATTTCACTTCATTTGAGAGAAGATGGGGTTCAAGGCTGGTAGAAGTGAATTCAGAATGCCTGATGAAGGACACAGCTTATAAACAAGAGCAGAGAAGGGTAAGGAACGATAGAATGGTAACATGAGACATGTTTCCATATTCTCTGCGATTTGCTCTGTAAATTTCAACCAGTCACAAATAAAAGGAAGGTATGGATACTGTTGGGGCCCAGGGCCAGCCACCCTAAGATATCCCACAATGGTGTGTGGGAGACCAGTATGTATGGTATAGAGGGCTGTAGCTGCTCTGTCCCACATACCATACTGCTGGTCCCACACTCCGGGGGGGGGGGGTTAGAAATAGAATAGAAATGCAATGTACTCTTTGATGCTAATGAAGCCTGCTTGCTCTGTGTAGTCCCAAATCCCTGTCAGTAGAGTGCGAGAACAAAATGTTTAACTAAAAAGAGACATCTGAACTTCTACGATATATGCCTCGGCGCCTCACAGTTGCTACCTATCTCCCTATGCTGATTTATGCTTCCCTTTGTTGTTACTCCCAACCATTTGGTGGGGGTCTGCATGCTTACCCCGTGCATTTCCGCAGGCAGCAAACTCAATAAAAACCCTGAATGAGGAAAGAGTGATCATGATCTCCTATGAAAGACACTCACCCTTCTCTCTTCTCAGACAATTAGTTTCTGAGTCAGTTCTTTCATCCTCACCAAGGGAGCTGCGGGACAGGGAGCGTCTCAATGGTGTATTGACTATTTCGAATTATTAAAGTCCCATAAGAAACTGCCCATGGGCAAATAAAAACCCTTTCCTCTCTGTCCCCCTGAAAGCAGGAGATAAATTTCCCCTGTGAAAGATGCCCTCCCTGCTTCTGAAGGATGAGCAACAGCCCTATCCCATAATTAAAAGAATCCAGAGCGGGAAGCCTGTATAAACAAGGCGTGTAACTACTGCTCAAGCCCCAGCTTTGTTTAGATTCCTCACTAAGGAACACCCAAACCTGGCTTAGATTCCTTTTGAATGAGCACTAATGTTCTCTTTCCTGTCAACTTCTCACAAACTTATTGGGTTTGGTTTTGTTTTGCTTTTGTCTAAGAAGCATAAAAAAGGTTACAGGTGCCTGGTTCAATCATTTCTTTGGGCTTCATTTTAGGATCTGAGCAGCCTATTATGATTCTTCTGTGCACACATACCAATTTTTTTTTTTTACCTCCTGTCTTGTGCTTATTTTATTAGTTTATTATTCATCCAGCCGTGAGAACTAAAGCAGCATGGTGGTAGGGCATTTCCCCACTCCCCAACAATATGATTTATCCTGACCTGGTGTATAGACAAGCATAACCACGTGGTAGTCATGCACCGCGGGTCATAGAATTTTGTACTTTCTTTTGTTTCCTTTCTGAAACCACGGCCAACTTCACAAAAAAAGAGCTGTGCTCTCAACAAATATTGTAATAAATGTATCGCTGCCCTTAAAAACACTCCCTTCTCAATAAGTGGTTTTCAAAAATAAATTATTGACAGCAGGGATAACTTCATGCTCAAACAGGGAATGTGAATCAGGACAGAAACGTGGCGTCAGCTCTACAGAACCAGGCCTTCAGTGGCATTTGAGTAATGATCGCAAGTTAGAGGTCAGCACAGAGGACAAAAGGAAACTCAGATGCACTGTCAAACTAGGTGGCTAGTTTAGAATCAGGAATGGGTTGCAGAGGTGTAGGCCAAGGTAGAGGAGACCCAGGAAAGGAAGGAGAAGTGAAAATGAACTTGATCTAAGAAGATTTTCAAACTACCACAAAGTATACTTTCAAAAGGAAGCTTCTAAGACCCCTTTAACAGCAGGGAGTGCTAATTTTAAAAATGAGGTTTGTGGACAGACTTGTACAATTGGGAGTCTCCTCATGGTTTTCTATTGGCATTGATGCATTTCTTAAAAATTTGAATGAACTTACCACTGGCTCCACTGGACTCAGAAGCCCTTGTGGAAGGTTTGTTTTGTTATGTTTTATGAATTCTTAAATTGTCTTGGTTACTGATTAAGGTACTCTATATTCTGTTGTATTAATTTTTGTAACTTATTGTTTTAAATAGATTATAATCCAATTTAATTGATCTTTTATAATCAACATATAGTTCAGTGTAGACTCCATTTTTGGTTTCTGTAGCTCTTGTGCTTATGTTTAATATTTTCTTCCTGTCTTTCAATTGCACATATTTGCTTTTCTTCTATTTTTTTCTGAATAAATTTATAAGATTAGTCTATTTTATTATTTTGTTACAAATAAATAGCTCTTAAATGTATCTAGTGTTTCTTCTTTCTAACTCATTTATTTCATTTATCTTTTATTTCCTACTTTCCTTAAAGCATTTTTTTCTTTTTGTAACATTTATGGTTGAAAGCTTGAATTAATTTATCCTTTTTTAAAGTGAAGATTAAAGCAAAAACAAATTGAACCTTTAGGGAAAACCTAGGCCATTTCTCATGGGTTTTCTCATGGAATGGTTTCTCCTACACAAATGTGGATCTATACTCTTGATTTCTTACGCAACATATTCTAAATCACTCAAATTTAATTTTTGAAAGTGTTATTAATTTCTAGCATTATTATCAATGAGTATGCACTTTCAAAGTTCTTTTTGTGTGTTTAATCACATTGTGTTGCATCCTAATATATTACCCATTTTTTTATTTGTACATCTGGCAGGAATATATTTTTTAAGATTTTATTTATTTATTTATTTTTAGAGAGAGGGGAAGTGAGGGAGAAAGAGAGGGAGAGAAACATCAATATGTGGTTCCTTCTCATGTGCCCCCCAACCAGGGACCTGGCCCTCAACCCAGGCATGTGCTGTGATTGGGAATCAAACCGGTGACCCTTTGGTTTGCAGGCCAGCACTCAATCCACTGAGCCACACCAGCCAAGGCAGGAATATTTTTTTATGTGTTTATATTCTCCTACACCTTTATTAAATTTGTGTAGCATGGCAGAAATTAGAAATTACTCTCAGTCTGTCTTCCTTTTCTGGTTCTGGTGTTCCCCAGGAACGTGGGAAGGAATGTGATGTGAGCTGGTTCCAAAATTAGCCAGGAACCACTTCCTGTCCCTGTCAACAATAGGAAGCAGTGGTATGGTCTCAAAAGTGAATAGCTTCTTTAAACACATGGCAATGTGGGGCTGTAGCCTATATGAGGGATTGCAGTGTTGGTATTTCTGACTTCCCATTTGACCAGAAAATAAGTACAGATTCCTGGAATGCTAGTTATTCTGTTTGCTCCTTCTCCCAGTTTCTTCACCCCATCTTTTTATGAGATCACCCACCTAGTGTGAGATGATTCCATCACCTGGGATCTCTTAGCCTCTAGCTTCTGGTTGAGTTCAACCAATGCGCAGCATTGGCAGAGCAATAGATGAATGGATACAGAGACCAACGTATCACAGTCTTCTCCCCTAGCAGGTCATAGTTGGAGAGTAACTGCATTTTTTAGATACCCACAGTTCTAATTGCTGTCCAGTGGCCTTCTCTTTCCTTTTGTCTCTTCAGGTTTAGCAGTAATAAAGGCTATTAATTCATGCTAGGCCCTGGGCGCTTCACCATTCATTGTTAATCCTGCCCACGATTTTCTATATATTCCTTTCACTAGTCTCTTCAATGTTTTCTTTGCACTAGCCATCTATTTCAAGCCAGGACTGTTAATAATACACTTGGCTTGGGCTTGGATGATGACTCTATCAGTGGATATTTCAATGGACTACATATGAAAGATTTTTTTTTTTCCTAACTGAAAGGCACCGCTTAGGTCTACTGATTTATGGCCACTCCCTAGGGCTAGGGAAGAGCATTTCCACTAGAGAAAAGGTTAGAATTTTCTGAATGCCTGTTTGAGAGCTCAGATTTGGATTTGGTTCATTTAACTTAAATTATAACCTATTGCTTTTCTTGGCAATCCATCTTTTGGGGCAGAAGGTTTATACATAACACACACTTACAGAATCATGTATGCTTTGGAGTGTCCATAAGTAGAAAATTGCTCTTACATCTACAGTTTATTTATGCTATTCACATTCTCAGTTTTCTGCTGCTAAATGTTGCTATCTGATAATAGTGAATTAAAGGCTATGAATAAAAATCTATTTCTATCAGTTCTTGGTGGTTTTAGTAGTATTTCTATTATGCAGTAAGTTGTATTATGTTTTAATTATTGATCATCACTTTCTTGGATAAAAATGGTATGCTTTTTAAATACTTACAAGTTTGTCTTATTAATATATCTAGCTCTGATTTTTAAATGAATGTATTTTATTACCCACTTAATTTATAATAAGCCTTTAAATTTTTGTCATTGTCATTTTACTCAGAACTAAGTCCAGACCCTAACCATGGTTCCCCATGATCTTGCCCTTCTCCACCCCACCCTGCTACCTCCCTGATCCCCTTCTCTGCTATCTTTTTTCTGTTCTCAGTCCTATCCACCTACTGAGTCCTACTTCTGAGTGTTTTGTTCTTTTCAAGGTCTTTCTATCCCTCTGCCTGGACCATTTTTCTATTGATAATCACATGGCTGATTCCCTCACTTCCTTCTAGTCTCTACCCATGTAACAACTTACCCAAGAGGTATTCTGTTCTTTCTTCATTATCTTAGCTAACACTATATGTTTAATGTTCCCTGGTGTGCGACTCTAAAACTCCATGACATAAAGGTTTGCGTTCATTCTGACTGCAGTGTTTCTAGAACAGAACCTGACACATAGTATCCAAACAATGAATAATGTGCTGAATGTAAATACACTAAAATTATTCTGTCTAATGTATGGTACTAAAGATCTCCAATCAATGCTTCCTATAGTTCAAATTTGAGATTTTGTGATTCTTAGAAGGAAATTTTATATAGTCCTACTATTTATTTAATATGCTGATTTATTTATATGTTGCCCCAGGCCCATTATCTTTAGGGGGGAAAAAACCCTGTCTTTGAACAATCTCTTTGATGTAATTGCATGTTTATTCTTTATGGTAATAATCAGAGGCTAATAAGCATGTTCTTTTCAATATTTTCCATTTCTTTTGTACTTTCTTTTATTATAAAATAACAAAGTAGAATGAAATGGTAAATTTACCTTCGAACATCTGTATTCTATATCTTTTGGCCTGGGGCTAATTTGGGTAAAGGTTATTTCGCTGTGGGTTTTGATTTCCAATTGAAAATGTTTTTCTTGAGATTCTAACTGTTAACATAGAGAACTCAGTTTCATGTCTGTCCCCATTAAGCCTCTGGCTCCAATGGGAGCACTGTGGAAATTGCTTCTGAAGGGCTTCTTCTCAAATTTAAAGACTCATTTGGGGGAGGTCTTTGCCTGCTAAAACAATGGAATGTTTTCAAGGTTTTCTATTTTCAGGAAGAAATATGACGTTCTGAGAAAAAAATCCATAAATTGCATTAATCATATTCTAATTTTATATATTTAATCATCACATTTTATTAAACAATTTCGTGTGAAAATAGAGGGTCTAAGGTCATATTGATGAATAATCCACTGTTTGACATTTAGGTTCCTCTCTTTTAAACCATTTTTAAAAAATTGTTGTTCTATTACAGTTGTTTCCTTTTTTTCCCCCATTGCTCTCCCCTGCCCTGCCCACCTCCCCCATCTCTCACGGTCAATTCCCACCCCATTGACCATGTCCATAGGTTATTCATACTAGTTCCTTGACTAGACCCTTCCCCTTCTTTTCCCCCCTCTCTCCCTCCCCACTCCCCTCTGGTCACTGTCAGTCTGTTCCTCGTTTACATGCCTCGGGTTCTTTTTTTTTTTTTTTTTTTTAATAAAGTATAACATACATACAGAAAAGTGTACATACTTTAGTGTAGAGCTTGATAAATGTTGTCAAAGCAAATATCCCACATAACAACTACCAGGTCAAAATATCGAATATTTTCAATACTTCAGGAAATTCACTTGTGCATTTTACTGCTTCACTCCTTCCAAAATGTAACCACCCTTCAGACTTTTAAACCTATGGAACCGTTCTGCCTGTACTGAAATTTAATTAAAATAAATCCAAATGGGTATACTTGTGTGTCTCACTTCTGTAGTTCAAACCTCTTCTGGGAGATTGATCTATCTTGTGTATTATGTATAGTTATCATTTGTTCATTTTCTTTGCTTTATAATATCCTCCCATGTGAATATACCATAGTCATATCCAGTTTGGGCTATTCCAAATTAAGGTGCTATGGATATTCTCATAGATAGATAGATAGGTAGGTAGGTAGATAGACAGACAGACAGACTTGAAAAACCTAAAAATGTATTTCTTCTAGTTACAATATATGCCTCAGAATGAAATTGTGAGATTACAAGAATTCTGCACTCCAAAAATTCATATGGAACCAAAAAAGACCCCGAATAGCAAAAGCAATCTTGAAGCAGAAGAATACAGCAGGAGGAATCATGATACCAGACATCAAACAATACTACAAAGCCACTGTGATCAAAACAGTCTGGTACTGGCATAAGAACAGACATATAGATCAGTGGAACAAAATAAAAATCCCAGAAATAAACACAGGCCTCTATGGTCAACTAATATTTGATAAAGGAGGAAGGAACATAAAATGGAATGAGAAGAGCCTCTTTAACAAATGGTGCTGCGAGAACTGGACAAGGACGTGAAAAAAAATGAAACTAGACCACCCACTTACACCACACACGAGAATAAACTCAAGATGGATCAAAGACTTAAATGTAAGCCGTGATACCATAAAAGTCCTAGAGGAAAACATAGGCAGGAAAATTTCAGATATCCCACGTAACAATATTTTCATGGATACATCTCCTAAGGCAAGAGAAATAAAGGAAAAGGTAAACAAATGGGACTCCATCAAACTAAAGAGTTTCTTCTCAGCAAAAGAAAACATCAGCAAGATGAAAAGGAAACCAACCATATGGGAAAACATATTTGCCAATGGTATCACAGACAGGGGACTGATCTCCAAAATATATAAAGAGCTTATATGACTCAACATGAAAAAAACAAACAACCCAATTAAAAAATGGGCAAAGGACCTGAACAAACACTTCTCCGAAGAGGACATACAGAAGGTCCATAGACACATGAAAAAATGCTCAACATCACTAGCCATCAGAGAGATGCAAATAAAAACCACAATGAGATACCATTTTACACCAGTCAGAATGGCCATCATCAACTAATCAACAAACAACAAGTGCTGGCGAGGATGTGGAGAAAAGGGAACCCTACTGCACTGTTGGTGGGAATGCAGACTGGTGCAGCCACTGTGGAAAACAGTATGGAATTACCCCCCAAAACTAAAAATGGAACTGCCTTTTGAACCAGCGATTCTACTGCTAGGATTACACCCGAAAAATCCCAAAACCCTAATTCGAAAGAACTTATGCACCCCTATGTTCATAGCGGCCCTGTTTACAATAGCTAAGTGCTGGAAACAGCCTAAGTGCCCATCTGTAGATGAGTGGATCAAAAAACAGTGGTACATCTACACAATGGAATACTATGCGGCAGAGAGAAAGAAGGAACTCCTACCTCTTTCGACAACATGGATGGAACTAGAGAGAATTATGCTGAGTGAAATAAGCCAGGCAAAGAAAGAAAAATACCATATGATATCACCTAATAGAGGAAACTAAAGAGCAACACAAACAAACGAACTAAATAGGACAAAGAGCAGAATAGCAGTCAATAGGGGGGCGGAGGGAGGGAGAGAAGGAGGATAAGTAAGGGAAGGGTTTAGTTAAGGAACGTGTATAAATGACTCAGGGACATGGACAACGGGGAGGGATATGATTGCGGGAGAGGGGGTGGGATGGGGGGGGAGCAATGGGGAAAAAATGGGACAACTGTAATTGAAAAACCAAAAAATAAAAGATAAAAACAAAAAAGAATTCTGCCCTTTCATACTTCTCATATAATGCCAGACTATTTTCAATGATTGTCTGAATTATATTTACATCAGTTAGTTGTGAGAGCTCAAGTGATTTCTTATCTTTAATCCTGGCATTATTAGCCTTTCTAATTTCAGCCATTTTTGTGAATTGGTATTGGTATTTTGTTGCAGTTTTAGTTTAAATTTCCTCAACTACTGCTGAGGTTGAACATTTTTTTATATAATTCTTGAACTTTTGAATATCTTCTTTTGTGAAGTTATTGTTCAAGTTTTTTGGCAATTGTTTTCTATGGGATTTTTTTTTCATTCTGTAAAACCTAAAATAAAATAAAAAAATTCAGGAAAATCATAGGAGAAACCTGAAATACTCAATGTTGTAAAGGTATTAATTCTTCTTAAATTGATTTATAGATTTAACTCAATATTGATCATATTCCAAACAGGATTTATGTGGCAATTTTATTTTTTATTTTTTACTTTTAGAGAGAGGAGAAGGGAAGGAAAAAGAGAGGGAGAGAAACATCAATGTGTGAGAAATTAAATGAGTTACCTCTCACATGCCCCCAACTGGGGACCTGGTTTATAATCCAGGCATGTGCCCTGACTGGGAATTGAAATGGTTGCCTTTCAATTTACAGGCCAGTGCTCAATCCACTGAGCCACACCAGCCAGGGCTATGTGGCAGTTTTAAAAGATGATTGTAAAATTAATATAGAAATAAATACAAGAAGTCAGTATAATCAAGAAAATACTTAACAAAAAAAAGTGGGAGAACCTAGTCCTCCAGATGCCACGATGTATTATAAAACTACAGTGATCTGTATGCCATAATTATTTAAGTATGTATAGACATACCAAACAACAGAAGTGAGTTGAAGTCCAGGAACAGAATCATATATGCACCCAAAAATATTTATGACACACCTGTATTGGAGAGGAATGGGTAAGCAACATTCCTTTTAATAAATGGTGCTGGGTCAATTAGGTTCCAATGAAAAACAAAACCTGAATCTTAACCCATTCCTCACACCAAATTCAATAATCAATTCCAAGTGAAATACAGATCCAAACTGAAATGGTAAAACAATAAAAGCTTATATAGATAACAAAATATAATACCATAATGGCTTTGGGCAGACAAGTGTTTCTTAAACATGACACAAAGAATATCATGCTAAACAAAACATGTCAGAAAAAGTTAAGAGCC
Source organism: Furipterus horrens (assembly GCF_987537825.1). Lineage (NCBI taxonomy): Eukaryota > Metazoa > Chordata > Mammalia > Chiroptera > Furipteridae > Furipterus > Furipterus horrens. Next base: position 98,013,788 of record NW_028327187.1, on the reverse strand, counting down.
ATATGATTTCACTCATATGCGAAATATAAAACCTAAAGTAACGAATAAGAAAAACAAAAACTCCTAGGCATAGACAACAGTATTGTGGTTACTAAAGGGAAGGGGATAGAAGGGGAAGTAAAGGGTAAAGGGGGTCAAATATACAGTGATGGAAGAAGATTTGACTTGGGGTGGTGGGCACTCAATGCAATATGTAGATCATGTATCACCCCAATAAGTTTAATAAAAATATTTTAAATAAGCTACACCAAAATGAAGAACTTCGCATTATCAAAAGACACAAATGAGTGAGTAAAAATGTAATCCACAGAGACAGCAATACATGAAACAAATGATTCATATCTAGAACCCGGAAACAACTCATAATTTTGATGAAGTTCAAGTTAACCTTTCTCTTTTTGAGTCATGCCTTGGATTTACATCTAAGAAATATTTGGTTATTCCAAAGTCACAGAGATTTTCTTATATGTTTCTCTGTGCTGTTGCCAGAATTTCTTTTGGGCTTACATTGAAATCTGTGTAATTAATAATTATAATATATATAGGAAAGCTACATATTCATAATCAATAATAATCATGTGAAAAAACAAAATATTTATTAAACAATCTTTGGTTACTTTAAGCCACTGTTTTATAGGAAATCTAACATCTTATTTTTTAATGTAACATTTTTTTGGTGAGAGATCACTATCAAATATATTGAATCTAATAATTCTTCAAATTTTGTGCTGTTTCCTTTGATTATATAGTTTGTAAAGAAATATTGGGAATTTACCTAAAATATCTTTGTGCATAAATTACCAATCTCTTTAAACACTTTTCTTAATTTACATGAAATTGATCTTCCAAAGGGTTTTCTTAGACTAATAATGAGGCAAACACTGTATTCTGTCTGAGGAAATATAAAAATATTGTCACTTCATAAGTCATAAAAATATATAATATTTCTGTAATTCTCATAGGCTAAATATGACAATTAACCCTAAATTCAGAAAATCAACCAAATGCTGCACAGCCTTCACTTCCATATCCCATGTGATGTCCTCCCTACTGTATTAGCTGAACAACATTTGGGGAAGTATGTATCCTTAAAAATCTATCACTAATTAGGGTCATCTTAAGAGTATGTGACCAATTAATTTAGATTTATCCTTGAAAGAGATGTGATACAGTTTGGAAGCTACTCAAAGTGCCTGATAAATGGTTGATTAGAAAGATTGTAGGAAGTTAATAAGAAAGGAGTATAATGGGGAACAGAGTGTAACTCCCACAATCTTTGATTCAGGAAAAGGGGGAGTGGATGGTACCCCATTTAAAAGATACTTTGCATAACAATGGCAAGTTTAAATAGCAGCATCTGCTGCCCAGGGCAAATTGTGTACCTGGCTTAGAACATTCAGAGACTCTTGATGTAGCCAGCGGGGTCGGGGGTAGGGAGCGGCTGATAGAGGGTTTTTGTGAAAGGCAGGAGGCATATGACCGCCCCAGATGCCCATGCGTCACTGGGAACTTTTGCCCTGACTAAAGATGGTGCTAAAAGAAGGTAAAAGATACGGGGAAACTGGCAAAAATGGTGGACACTAACACACCATAGGAGGGGCCAGATATGAGGTCACGCAGGAAGTTCCGGGAGAACATTTAAATTAGGGTGGGCTGAAAGAGAAGAGGGAACTACAAGATCTTCAATGACAGAAGAGGTCTGAAAGTCAGAAGTCCAGTGAGTTGCAAGACCTGGCGGTTCGGTGGGGGACTTGCCCAGCCACCTGGATTCGTGAGAGATGCTTGGAGCTGAACTGTGATCAGGAATGCTGAGCTTTGGACTTCTGTGTTTCTGAAAGATGGTACCTCTGACTGGCATGCTCTGGAACTGGCCTGGTTTGGCAGGGGGAGACAGGACTACGTGTTTTGGGGTGTTTTAAAGGAAGTGGGACTTAACAGCAGAAATCTGCCATTTATTCTAAATCTGTATGACCTTTAAATAAACTACCCCTTTCCTTTTCACCACACTCTTGCACTGGGAGTCATGCTTCTTGGCAGCGGGCCATCAAACCCCACAGCTGTTCCAGAACAGCATTGCTGGGGTTCTCTGATATGAAGACTGCCATGATAGAAGGGAAGTATCTCAAACTTACTCTGAAGAAACAAAATCTCCTTTAATCTCCACACTTATTTAGTATGGTTGTTGAGTTCTCAGTAATATCACACATATACTTATATCTAGACTAAATCAAACATAGGAATAAAAAACAAATTTTCAAACAAAGCAGGGTCTCCAAAATTCCCCAGAGCCCATGATTTGGGGAGTGGGGAATAAGAGTTGGTGGAGCACAGCCATTTTTCCTGAGAGGTACCCTTTCATATCTATGGCTGGTAGCTAGTGTCTTAGTTATGCAAATGGTGTTGGCTCTTCCAAGGCCCCAAGGAGATGGGAGGGGTTTTGACTATAAAATGGTGATGAAAGAACTTATGGGCCTATGCAAGGTTCTAGTGGTAAGAACCAGTCAACATACCCACTGCATCACAGGCTGCAGTCAGGAATTTTAAAAAAAGGCAGCAGTCATTAGCGAGAGAACCATGTGGTTTTGAAAGGGAAAAGGGGAACACCATTCAGTTTGTAAAGAGAAAGAAAGCCATGCGGTTTGTAAGAACGTAAAGAGAGCCATGCAGTCGGAAAAAAGGAACGGCCCAGCCATGCGGCCTGGGCTAGTAAGAAAGCCAGCCTACTGCTGCTTTAATTGTGCCAACTCTGGTGGACTCCAAGCCTTCAAGAACTCTACTTTGCAGACCTGGACTTTCTGAACTTTTCTGAACTTCTCTATAATCCAGTGCAACATGGCACATGCTTTTCTGGACTGTGATAAAAGAGGCTGATGACATCCTGGACTATTATACGGAGGATGATGACATGTACCCCAGATCCTGAAGGAGAGAGCTGACAGATAAGGGATGGGGAACTTCTGGGCTTTGTTTTGGTTTATAGTTTTGGGGGGAGGGGCAAGGGAAGTGCTGGGTCCCATAGGAGAACAGGGCTCTGATCAGGAGTGCTCCCAGCCCCGCCTCCTCAAGGTTGGAATGTTGTAAAGAAAGACCTGTTTTCCTCAACACTAATTGTTGGGTTTTACACCAAGGGACCACATTAATGAACTCCCTTTTGTTCGATATCAGTTTCTCGCCGTGAGTTGAAAATAGTGCTTTTTCTGTGTAATGTTCATACTTGGATGTGGTGTGTAATAAGTGTTGCCTGAATTCAAACAAACTTTATCATCATGATGTTTGAACACAGCTTTATGCATAGAAAATAATATTCAGCCAAGTAAAAGCCATTCGTTGCCCGGAACGCTGCTAAAGGGAACTGAGTTCACCCCAGGATATATTTTGTTCACCAAACATAACTGCTTTAAGTAAAATCAGAAAACAACATTGAGTTGCCTTTTAGGGCTGGGTCATGCCTTCCCCTGCCTTCTATGACTGCAAGCATTCATTTTCTGAATTACATTAGCCACAAGCAGAAGCACATGAACAAGAACACTGCTTGGATCTGTAAGGGAACTTGACATGCTTTCTCTGCATTTGGGGCAAAAGCTCCCACATAAGTATTAAGCCTGCTATCTCATGGTATCCAAACTCTGTCCATGTCTCCACTTACATTATTATTCTGCAAGACCTGCAGTGCCTTGTTGACATTGTTCAGGGCATGAACTCTTGTGGATCCTTTTTCTTTTGGCTGAAAACAAAATGAAACAATGTTTACTACCCAGATGAGAGACCAGAACCTAATAGAAATGGAATAATTTATACATTTCACTTCTAATTTTAATCTTTTGAATAAACACAGTCTATGAGACATTAATATAATGAATTTAAGTGCTTTGGACTAATTGTACTTGTCATAGGACTTAGCATGAATCGACCCCTCCTCAGGAAAAATGATAGCATTTTTTTTCTTCACAAAAGCTATATTGGTTACAATCTGCCCTTCATTCTATAGTCCATTGGGGATTACTGCATGACCACCAACAGAACAGAAGCATCAGCATGCATAAGGACACTTGCTCGTAAAATAAATAAATGAGGTAATTTCTACATTTTTAAAGAAAGTTTAAAAGAGATTTGGGCCTAGCAATATTATATAATGTGACATAATGTTAAACAAAACTATTTCTGTGACAATAATCTTTATTCTCTTAGTCACTAAAGCTCAAACCTCAATCATCTTTGGTTTTCTAACTCTCACTTTCAATTCCAAAAGTCATATCTTGTCCGGTAATTTTTAAGCTAACATTTGCATAGTTTATTACAATATATGGATTAACTCATTTATTCAGTTCTAGAGTTTTAGAAATTTTACCCTTATGATGCCTGCTGTATTTAATCCTAAAATGAGATCTACCTTCTTAGTAAATTTTTAAGTGCACAATAAAGTATTTTTAACTATAGGCACAATGTTGTCAGCAGGCCTGTAGAACTTTCTCATTTTGCATAACTGAAAGCTTATACCTATTGAACGGCAACTCTCCATTTTCCATATCACATATTAAATGTTATCACAATAAAAATAATTAAAAATAAAATTTCATTATGTAGAAAAGCTTTTACAAAATATATTAAATAACAAAGATAGCAAATGTTGAAAGTGAACATCTATTAATTGACATAAATTGTGTTACTGAGTATTTTCACTTTCTTGTTCTCTGTATGCTAGACTATACCGAAAAGAAAATAATATTGTGAGATTGTTTTATTCATAAATAGGTCCTGTATTGCTAGTTAATTCAGATTGGTAAATTAGTGAATATTACCAGATCTCATACACTTATGCTGAGTTAGTGGTCTGAAATCCTTATAAGGCTAATGTGAACTTTCTTATAAATAAATCACGTACCAGTTTTTGCTCTGTTAGGCCTTCAAGAAGGTCTAGGAGGCATCTTCCATCCTGCAGGTCAGTGAAGAGGTTCTCTATGTGCTGCTTCCCAAACTGAAATGTGAAATATACCCAATTAAGCAAAACACACTTTCAGTGATTCGTTTCCATGATTATGCTTCTGAAAATTTAAAACTAGGTTTAAGAATATTTAATATATCCAATTCTTAATCAGTCAAGGGTGACAGATGAAAAGAGAACCTCCAAGTACAAAACAAAAAACAATATATCATCATCACATGAAATCAATTTTTAAAATTTTTTAATAACAGGTGTTGGAGATCTGTAGCTTCATTGACCTAATTAACACAACTTTTTAAAATGCTGATTCTATGAAGGAGAGAAAACATTGAAAAAAAATACGAGGCAGAGCCCTGACTGGGTTGGCCATCATCCCGCAAACTGAGGGGTTGCTGGTTCAATTCCCAGTCAGGACACATGCTTGGGGTCTGGATTGTAGGCCAGGTCCCAGGTTGGGGGTCTGCAGGAGGCAACTGATCAATGTTTCTCTCATGCATTGATGTTTCTCTCCCTCTCTTTATCACTCCCTTCTCTGCTCTCTAAAACTAACTAAATAAAATCTTTATTAAAAAAAAATCGAGCAATTGGGCATTGGGAGAGGAGAAGGAAATACACAAAGAAACAGAGACCACATACAATGCCCTTTGTAGGTACATAAAATTTAACTGTTTTATGTACTTGGAAATATAATACATAATCATGGAGGTTTTACCATCCTTCACCCATAGTATCAGCTCCTTCTGTATACACATTTCACATGCTGCTGCAGAATGACCCACTCTCATATTAGAATGGCTCAAATTTTAGAAAGATCCATTTTAAATTGAGTTAAATTGGCTGGTGAAAGTTTTTTTTATCTATTTTTGTTCAGATATTTACTTGGGAATTACATTGAGGAAAAATAATAGACATTAATAACATCTAACATTTTTGGAGTAACTACTCCTGACAAACACTCTGCTAAAAGAGTGGATTTTATCATCTCTGTGACATTTCTGTGAGATGAGCATTAATCGACTCATCTAACAGACAAGACAAAGGTTAAATATGGGGCCTTTTGTCACTAAACCAGAAGGTGGTAAAGCCAAGTTTTTGGCCCAGATCTGTCTAACTCCTGGGGGGCTTTGTTCCTTCTACTTTGCTGCTTCCTTGGCCTTTCCCCCTTCTATTTGATTATCTTTCTAATATTTTATTTCTTCTGATGTGCCTCCAAATATTTTCTTTTTCTGGTTTACAGCCTGCAATCCCTTTATATGAAATCATACACAACTCTTTCATCACCCAAGTTATCTAGAAAGCTATAATTTATCAGTGACATATTTATTGAGCACCCATAAACCTGAGCTAGGTGCTGGAGCACACACCAGTAAATTAGATGGACATGACCCAAACCCTTATGGAAATTTGAGCCAGTAGGGAAAACAAATAATCTGAAAGGTAATACAACACAGAAGTGGTAAAAGGGACCCAGGAACACACAACTGTGAAACCTCCCACAGTCTGGGGATCAGGAAATCCATTCCAAAAATGTCAGGCGATGGTTCTAACATTAGCCTTGGGCAACTGGGCTCTTCTTATTCACTCCTTTAATCACATATACATATTGAATTTCATGCAGGTCAAGAAAATCAAGAAAATTTCTGGTTTGTTTCCAGGCAAAAGACATCCCTAAAGTTTCCAAGATTGAAGACACAGAATTCAGGCTGTCACTATAGCCAGGTTGCCATGTTGGTGACAAGTTGGGTCAATGCCTAGGTGTTTCACTTAATGAGAACACAGACCATTGCAAAAGCCCACCAGCCCCTATATGCCCAGTTCCGAGAATCAATCTACAAATGTGCTTTGACAAAGATAACTACATGTTATTCTTTTGGAATTCTACTTAAGTAGTTCTGCTTAAAACTCTATGGCAAAAAGAAAACACCAACATGCTTGAGTTTTATTTTTTAAAACACTCTTAGTATACATAACAGAGAAGTAAATATTAAAACAACAGTGTCATTTTCATGAAACTTTAATGGAAGATTTTTACTAATAAGTAAAGAAAATGAATGTATATTTTTATAATGATTATGTCAAGAACCTCGGATATAATCTGGAATAACATGGCATCTGGAGAGTAATATTAAGGTTTTATTTTCAAAGTGGTTGAAGTTCTATAATGCCTGGGAAATGCTGTTTTGGTTTTTTATTTTCTTCAGGAGCAAAATTTTATGGATGCATTTGAGCAGTGCATGGCTTCTAAACTTATCAAGGAAGAGAATATTGCACATTGAAATGTGTCAAGTTTTGAAGAAAATAAAATATAGGTAGCTGTTCTTATTAAAAATTATGTCTAGATAGATAGATAGATAAAATTTGTCAAACCAGAAAGGATGTGGGTGGCAAAATGTTCATTCAAGAAGAAAAAAAGAGACAAGGAAGGAGATAAATCTTCAGGTATGAAATAAAGCATGACCCTCTAGCATCGAAGACACAAGGACTAGAAAGCTTAAGCTTTGGGGCAAGGAGTCTAGACACAGATGAACAAAGCAAACAGGATCTTGCTTTGATCTAGACTTATACACACAGACAAGGGTATTTTATAATTCTTCCTTCTCAGCTGGAATCAAACAAAATGGAGAGGGAGTGAAGGACTGTGGGCCAGTCAGAGGCCTCCAGGAACAGCTACTTAGGGCCACCTAAAAAGCAGTGAGGTCACAGAGCAAAAAGACAGTTCTTAGTATCATAGGTAAATTTCCAAATTCACAGACCCTATGAAATCCAGTTTCTCTTTGTTATTCCCACCGCCGTCTCTAATAGAGTGCTTCTCAGAATGTTTCTCCCAAGCATTCTTCCAGGAGGTGAGATTGAATGAATTTACCCTGGAGTCTGGCAGTATAAATTATACAGTGACAGACAGTTCTATGAAAACATACATTTTATGTGAAGAATTCACGGAGATGTTGCCTTCTTGTCTTAATGCATGTGTGTTTGAACTTAAAAGTAAGTTCAAGCACTTTTGAGTGAAATTTTCCCCGCCTGTGGTCTAATTGAAATGAAAGCGATCTTCAATGACCTGTACAAAATTTAGTCTGTCACTCCATGGACCTCCAGAGCTCGTCTTATTCTTCCTGTAGAATGAATATCCCAGGGAAAGCAAACATTTCGTTTCTCTTGGATGGCTTTCATTTCTTTTCCTAGACTCAACTCCTCGTTCCACAGTGTTGCAGATACAATTGTGCAAAAGGAGCATGCATTTCAGAGGGAGAAATAGCTGACTTTTGAACTCAAGTCTCCTGTTCATTAGCTGCACTGTCTCGGGCAAGTGACTTAGCCTTTCTGAGGCACAATTTATGCTTAGGTACAATGGGAATTGAAACAATACCACTTCATAGTGCTGCTCTGAAGTTTAAATGAAACAGTGCAGGTTTGTTGCACAGACTTGGCAAATAGTAGGCACTTGATGAATACAGGATAGTTTTTATGATTGATTCTTCTCTTATACCTTGGCTTATTTCTCTTCGCCCAAAATCTAGTTGTAAAGACAAGTGTGGTGCATTATTGAATGTGCTAGAAAGTGCAGAACTCATATACAACATGCTGTTTCTTTCTCAGAGTCTGGTACCCCTTTTAAGAGTGAAAGTTAATGAGGGAAAGTGTCACTCCATATTCGGTTACTAATACTGAAAATGTGGATGGCACAGGGGCAACACTCAGAAGTTTAAGTGCTTTTTTTCTTTTCTTGTTCTTTTGATTATTTTTAATTAATTCTTCCTTTGGTTTCCTCCCTTTTCATCTTCTGCATCTACCATGCTTTTTGTTGCAAGTGGCATTTTATGCCATGGAAACAGTCATATTTACTTACAATTCCCTATCTTTAACGACTTTATTTTCAAGTGGATGAAAATTATTTTGTAGAGCATACAAAACATGAAACCCTCTTTGGGGCATATAACCCTCTGGCTCCCTTTCTTCAATTTTTTTCATGACAAATATTTCCTTTAAAAACTGAACTTTTGATAATACTTAGCAGTTTCCTGCATCCACTTACATATTGTTTTCTTCTTGCTAACCCAAATAACAAGATGAAAGGACCATAAAATGAGACAATAATCCTCCCAGATCATTGTCAGTTTGATACAAAGAAATACAGAATTTCTTCATATCTTTATACAGTGTTTAAAAAAAGAAATTAGAGAGTTTGGTAAGTAGCCTAAACAAAGTGAAAAAAATTGAGAAAGGGAAAAAATGTATTTGTGAAAATATTTAAATAGCTTCCAACTCTTCAGAGGTATGTCAATCTTTTCACCTGTATGTATAGAGATCAATACAATGTTCCAATAGAAGGCAAAGAACACAGGAATAATGTAGCATAGCCTTCTAGTTACAGAAAGGTCATCAGGCTCTGGGTATCTCTGTTGCTCAGAAAGTCAAGATACTCCTCTGTGATTACAAATCTTTAGATACTAGAAACACCGAAAGCACTAGAAACACCAAAAAGGAGTAGAAAATTGATTAGAAACTTACAGGTGAATACTGCTGGCCAACTTCAATAAAAATAATGCAGCCCATTGTCATATTAATAAGTCTTTTTTATAGATGAGTTTTTAAAGTATGGGTTGTAATAAGTAGTCTGTAAGAGAATTTTATGTAGGCATAATATACACACAGAAAAGTACATATATCCTAAATGTTAGCTTAATGAATTTTCACAAACCGAGCACATTTATATTATCCACACCAGACAGAGAAACACAATATGACTACCATCCTAGGAGCTTTCTCATACCCTCTTCTATATGCTCCACTTCAAAGATGATTACTACAAAATAAGTTTTAGTACCATAGTTAAGTTTTGCCTTAAAAGGAGTCTCTAAAATACAGAAGAATAACACTTGTTTAAGATTTAATTTTAGAAAATTGATGACTGAAAGGCATCAGGTTTGAGTAGAGAGAATTTGGGGTGGGGACTGCATGGATGAAATGCATTTTACAAAACCAAGGCAAATGTTATAATACAGTAAATAAGAGTATTTTCTCTGTACCCAGATTGAACTGGTTCAAATCTCAGCTCTGCTATTTCAGCTGTGTGATGCTGAACAAGTAATTGAGCCTCTCTGTACCTTATCTTTTTCATATCTGAAATGAAGATTTTCTGGACTTCTGGCAAAGATGGAGACCTAGACAGACATGCTGCATCTCCCTCCACAACTAAGAAGGAATACAACTACCTTAAAACTAGAAATAACCAGAAGTCCCAGAAAAATCAAACTGCATGGAAGTCCAGCAAACAAAGATATAAAGAAGAAATACTCATCCTGACAGGTAGGAGGGGCAGAGCCTGGGCAGAGAGGACATGGTGTGGTGGTGACAACAGTGGTGGCAGCAGTAGGCTGACAGAAAGCACAGTCACACATTTTAAAAAGTCAGGAGGGACACCTGAGGAACATTCCCAGTTCCTCACCAGACCGCAAAGCTCAGGATCCCAGCACCAGGTAAAATCAAGCCTCATTGCTTTTGACTGTGCAGATCAGTGGGGGTTGGGGTGGAGGCAGAAACTGCCGGTCTCTCAGCAGAGTCCACTTGTTTAAAGGGCCCTTATGGTTCTAGAACATCCACAGACTCACCCACTCTGGGAATGACAGCCAGGGCAACAGCGAGAGGGGCGACAGTCCAATATGGAAGTGGGAGAGGTGCCTGGAAAAGAGACGAATGCTGGACAGGCAGCATTATTCCCTCTCAGATCCCTCCCCCACATACAGTGCCACAATATGGTGAAACAGGTCACCCTGTACTGATGAATCACTAAGGCTCTGCCCCTTACAACGTAACAGGAGCAACAGTTCTACCTAAGACACAGAGGCAAACAAACACAAGAGCCTGTCAAGATGAGGAGACAGAGAAGTATGGCCCAAAAGAGGGAATGGATCAAGGTTCTAGTGGGAGAACTAAGCCACAAGGAGATAGCCGACCTAACAAATGAGGAGCTAGCCAACCTAACAGATGCAGAATTCAAAACACTGGTGATAAAGATGCTCACAGGATTGACAGATATGCTTGAGTACAGCAAATGCATAAGGGAAGAAGTGAAGGCTATGCTAAGTGAAACGAAGAAAAATCCACACAAAACCAATGGTAAAGGGAAGGAAACCAGGATTCAAATCAATGGTTTGGAATATAAAGAAGAAAAACAAAACAAAACAAAAAAAAAAAACAGTCAACCAGTAGAGAATGAGGAAATAAGAATTGAAAAACATGAGGAGAGGCTTGGGAACCTCTGGGACAACTTTAAACATGCCAACATCTGAATCATGGGGGTGCCAGAAGGAGAAGAGGAAGAGTAAGAAACTGAAAACTTATGTGAAAAAATAATGGAGGAAAACTTCCCAAATTTGGTGAAGGAAATAGACAAACAAGTCCAGGAAGCATGGAGAGTCCCAGGCGAGCTGGACCCAGCGGGGACCACACCAAGACACATCATCATTAAAATGACAAAGGTGAAAGATAAAGAGAGAATCCTAAAAACAGCAAGAAAGAAGTGGAGAGCTGCCTACAAAGGGGTGCCTATAAAACTATCAGCTGATTTCTCAAAAGACACTTCACAGGCAAGAAGGGGCTGGCAAGCAGTATTCAAGCAACCTACAACCAAGCAACCTACAACCAAGCAACCTACAACCAAGATTACTCTATCCAGCAGAGCTATCATTTAGAATGGAAGGGCAGATGAAGTACTCCCCAGACAAGGTAAAGCTAAAAGAGTTCACCATCACCAAGCCATTATATGAAATGTCAAAGGGACTTACTTAAGAAAAAGAAGATCAAAACTATGAACACTAACATGACAACAAACTCACAACTATCAACAACTGAATCTAAAAAATAAAAACAAAACCCAACTAAGCAAACCAGAATAGGAACAGAATCATAGGTATGGGGATCATTTGGAGGGTTATCAGTTAATAGGGGGTCGGGGGGAGGGGGAGAAATGGGGAAATGGTGCAGGGATTAAGAAGCATAATCGGTTAGTACAAAATAGACAGAGAAAAGTTAAGAATAATATAGGAAAGGATGAAGCCAAAGAACTTATATGCATGACCCATGGGCATGAACTGAGGGGGGTGGGATTGCTGGAGGGAAGAGGGGTACTGGGCAAAGGGGAGCAAAGGGGAAAAAATTTGAACTATTGTAACAACATAATCAATAAATATACTTAAAAATAAATAAAATAAAATTAAGATCTTCCATTTCCTAACTTGTGGTGATGCTGAGAAGATAGAAATAGACTTAGAACAGCACTTTGTTTTAAATGCACTCAATCAGTGTTAACCATCATGAATTTATTCTGAATATTTAACCCAAATAATCCATATTTTCCACAGTTCTCCTTGTAAATTTTGCCCCAGAATAACAGAGGGTTCAACATCAAAGTAGTAGCATGGGGATTAAACCGATAATACATATAAGGTTACCCGGCATAGAAAATGCTCCATAAACCCTAGTAACATTATCTCCATCCTCCTTCCTGTTCAATGTCATCGCCTGGAAGTAGAAAGAACTCTCTTCTCTGAAGGTCCCAGGGTCCTAGCAGGACTTGGGATATTTGAGGGGAGTTCAATAAGGGACAATTTACAAAAATGATGGCAGAATATAAAAAAAATCAACACAAGTGGTAACAGAGAAGTGCTATTATCACTCCTAAATTCATAGGAATGAGGAGAAAGAGAGTAAATACTGGTCCCGGAGCAGAGAAAGAGCTGAGCGGGTCAACAGACAGGAGCTTTGATATTTGGGAGACGAATGCAGTGAATAAATGCTCTGGTCTTTCTTTGCTCCCTCCCTCATATCTCGTAAATGCTCTCATTAGTCAAATCCAACTGGAAGGCAGAGGGCAAGAAGTCTTCTGATGATTATTGCCCACAGAGGTCAGCCTCTCAGGGAAGAGAAAGGCAGGGAATGGACCAGAGGGATAAACCAAAAACATTCAACACCCTAGACAGGGAAACAGGCTCTCTGTGATCCAAGGGATCAATGTCAGGGATGCCCATGTCAGGAAATAAAGGAAGTCCCCAGTGGTCCTTCCCAAGCCTCCAAAATTATTTTTATCTCTGGTAATGTCATCTCAAAGAGCCAAATGGATCATCAGGACACTTTCTCTACTGTAACAGGATATCAAAGTTGTGTGGGCTTTAACAGATGAAAATGAAGATATATTATCCTTTATTCCTTAGCATCAAATACTTTTAGAGGCTTTTCTGTACTAGGAACAGAAATAAAATCTGGGCTGCAAAGATAATCAAGAAGAATCCTAGTTATTCCTTAGAGCTAAGAAATGTTCAAGAGCTAAATTAGGTACTATAATCGTTTTACAGCCTCTCCAGATTAAAATGTTATTTGGCACTAACTCTTTATAAAACACAGTCACTAGAACCCAATGTGTATTTTATACTATTAAATACAGGAGAAGAGATTCAACCAGATTGCACATTAGAAATTTCAACGGGAACCACAACTATAGTTAACAGAATTCAAGTCATTATCTGTAAATGGGCTATTATAAACCCAAAAGTAAGGTGTGCTTAACCAAATATCAGCATGGTTTCTTGTCTGATCAGGTCTATCTTTATAACATGCTTTGTAATAAAATTGAATCCTTAACGCAGTCCTGAGTTTTCTCATCTGTAAATTAGATAGGTCAGTACAAATTCAATTATCAGGTATTCTGAAACAAAAAAAGTAAAATTGTGGTAAGTTATTTTCTATCTTGCCTTTCTAGATAGAAACTTAACACAATTCACAAACATTATTTTAAAATATGTGTAGACCTTCAAACTGTAACTGTAACTAATTCTCTCATATCACTTTTAATTACCTCCTATACATTTAAAATTCTGAAAATTAAATTCAATTTTACTATTGAATCACATAGATATAAGATTTAAGGTTGAGACAGCCACTGATGGAAATGGAGGTAGAGTATATTCTATCCAGATAGTGGCTTTTGTGAAATAAAAAGCACAGTATATGGTTTGTAAGACAAAGTACTTTGTTTCAAAGCATCTAAATAACACTCTGATTCTTCAAAAATAAAAAAAAAAATGCTAAAGAAATGCCAAAGATGAGTATTTAGCTCCACGCAAAATGCAGAGGGAGAAAGAACCATTCAGGCTTGTTCAGACCCAGTAGGAGAAGACCACAGGGCTAAAGGACATCTGAAGAGGCCTTTAATTAATAAGTGTACATTTCATTTATAAAATTAACATTCTCAGAATTTCTCAATCATGCTGCTGTGCAACTGTGTGTGGACAATTGCGTGACAACACACAGCCTCTTCTTAATCATTCCATACCCCTACCCAGTGGCAAGTCAGCCTTGGACTCTTCATTATGTCTTATTCCATGACTATGAGGAGGGTCTGCTTATTGGCAGTGCCAAATCAAGGGAACAGGTAACACACAAGACAAAAGTCACATGGGAAAGAATAGTTAAATAAGAGCTTCTTTCCCCACTATAGCTCTATTTTCTTTTAATAGTTTAAACCATATGAAACTTTTAACCCTTTGAGTGCCATGCATAATTTGAAATTTGGATCAACATGATAAAAAGTTATATCAATATATAACCTGAGGTACAAAAAAGAGAACAAAACATAAAATATGAATTATTCCATTGTTATTTACTTTTATAGCCATCGAAAAAAAGAGTTGCTGGGAGAGATGCTGGCACTTTTGGGAAAATTTGTCAGCATCGCTCACCATGACGTTGGCACTCAAAAGGTTAATCCTGTCATCAAATATGGACAAATACTGGCAATTTCATATGATTCAACCTCATATATTTCAGAAGCCATGAGTAACTGAGTGTTTAGTTTCTATCAGCCACAAATTCTGTGTACTCTATGTATATGGATTATTTTAATTAATCCTCCCAATAATGAATAATAGCATTACCATTTTACTGATGATAAAACTGAGGCACAGAGAGCATAAGTAACTTAAGTGCACACAGCAAGTAAGTGGTAGATATGAATTGAAACTTAGGCAGTCTATTTACAGACTTCTTAATTATTCTATATTTCACAATTCGTGTTTGAGTTGGGCTTCTTTGGCCATAACGCCATTCAGGATCAGTGTTAAATGAGCTTTATTTCTGCATTTTCAAAATCTCTTTCAATGAAGTAAGGATAATTTAATTAATTTATTCTTTTTCTGTCCCCTTAGGTTTCTGAAGGTCAGATACAGTTATATAGCCTACAAACAAAATTGCTTCTAATTTTGTTGAATTAGTAATTGAAGGATAATACCACAGTGATAATTCTACATGTGTACATTAGGAAAATTGTTCAATGCCCTACATTTCCATTGTTATATCACTCTTTTTGGAGAGTCTATTAACTCTATCAGGAGTCCAGTATGCCAGGCAGTGAGTTCCTCAATAAGTCTGGTAAATACTGCTCTCCAGACCAAAATACATTTTTAAAATGCAGAATTCACTCTAAGATACATGGAAAATCTGGCTTTTTGATGTTAATTAAACTAAAATAAAAAAGCAATCCCTCATACCAAAAAACCTTGAAGGCTATAAATCAAAGTAAAATAAATATAGTCCTTGAAGATGAAGAGGATTAAAGGAGATAGTAGTAAACATAAGGAAAAGTTTTACTTATGCAGTATTTCTTGAGAGATCCACTCAAACATGCCAGTTACTTATTGGAAAGTGTTCCATGTGAGATTCATGTTACAGAATATAGCACCTGGGGCCAAATAAGCCTGTATTTAATTAGAGTTCTAACTTTTCCCAACTGTGTAAATTGGATAAATTATTTAGTAATTTGCTTATCTTCCTCATATGTCCAAGGAGGGGATTAGTTAAATTATTCAATTAAGTTTAATAGATACTATTCCAATGCTTTATTTTGTGCCAGGCTTTGGGAATAATTGGGGAGATAGAAGATTTTTAAAAAAAGATATTGCCATTGTTTTCACAGCTTTAGTCACAGTCTAGAAAAGAGGTATGCATTTAAGCCCATCTAATGATAGCAGTGTGTTATAATTCTGTCAACAGTAGTGATGTAAGTGCAGTGCCAGCACAAATGAGAGAGATGTCATCTTCGCCTGAGAGAGAAACTGAAGCAGAAATCCTTGAACTGAATTTACAAGGTTGAATAGGAAATCAACAGCTTGATGTGGAAAGAGGAGGAGAATGCCAAGCAGAGGAACACCTCAGATGCTGAGGATCACATATGTCAACTTGCATGAACTAGTCAAGACACTGTGATAAGATAGCTCTTAGAGCACAGGGTATATGAAGGGATGGGAGGAGATGAAACTTGAGACAGGTGAGAGGCCACTGCAGAAAGGCCTCATTTGGCCACCCGAAGGCCCTTGGGCAAATGTCAAATGGTCTTGTTTTCGTTCTTTTGAACATGGTACCTAATTTTGAAGTTTTTACCATATATATATTTCACACTGATATTTAGATGGATCTTTTAAGGTAGTCAATATTACTCAGGAAAGACCAATATCGCCATTGTTTAGAGGCTAATTTTCAAGTCTTAAAAATTTGAGAGAACTATTCTTGTCTGGAAATACTACTTGACAAGGAGCAACTGGCCTAAATTGTAGTGATGTACTTTTTCATTTGAACCTATTTTTGTGAAAGTAGAGGTCACTATCTATGGTAGGTTAATCACAAAAGTGGGCCAAATATTTCATTTTTTCTTGAAGACATCACCTTTGCAATGGGACTTTCTGTTCCTCTCAAGAGGTGGTGTCTAGAATGCAGTGGCAATGATGTTGTTCCACTTCTATGCATAGGCCTTGTGAGGGCTTGAATGCTTGCTCTCTTGTTCATACCTCAACCTGTACCCAAAGACCATGCCTGAAACAGCTGAAAGATGAGACATAGGAAGCAAAGCCAAGTTGTCCCAGTGGTCCCAGATGAGGTTGTCTCAGACAGGCTAACAAGTTTGAATATGAAATCAACAGCCAGATATGCAAAGAGAAAGAAAATGGAAGCAGAGGGTAAGAATCAGATGCCAAGGATCAGATAAAGCACGTAGTCAAACCTCAGCTAACTAAAGACACATGCATAATCCCAGTAGAGAGTGAAGGACTACATGGTGATATCTGAAGATTTGAAAGAATAACAAATGGTTGTTGATGTAATCTAATGGGTTTCAAGTTATTTTGTTACATAGCAATAGCTAACTGATACATGTCCATATATGAATGTTTGTTTCTACACAGGAGAAATATGTCTGAAAAATTAAGCTGTATTCTAAAGATGGATACTATATGAAACATTTTTAAAAGAACCCTTGGAATTTTTGTCAAAAAAGAACTTCAAGATATAAAATATTATTTTACTTCTAAAATTGAATATGGGCAAAAAGCCACTGTTGCTAGATATCTGACTCACTGAATTATCTGGAAAAGAGCACAGTCAATACACTCTAACCAGCTCTTCCAATTACATCTTGCAAAAAAACCAAATTAACAAATCCCTATTGTTTTTAATTATCAGCTACCTTTAATAAATTCTGATTTCTTAAATCCACTGCTGTACTTATATATTATACATACAACAAAGATTATTATTGATTGATTGATATTTGAAGTTCACTTGGATCTTATGAGAAGTTAAAAAAGAAAAGGTAGACTTTTGGTTCTCCTATTTGCTAGTTTTCTTTACTCTGCTGTCACTTTATATAAAAATCCCTGTTTATCTAATTTGCTTCATTATAAGCTATAATTTCAAGTGGTTCATCATTCAGACATTTTCAAAACTAAAATAGTGAATCAAAAACAATTCTCTGTGAATTAAACTGTCATGTGCAGTTAGTGTTTCTAGAATACTACATTTTTAAGTGAATTAAGCTCAATAATAAGCAAAGGGAAGTAGTTAGGTTGGATATTTTTTCTTCACAAAGCTCATGAGAAATATTATACATTGCCTGGTATATTAATCAGAAAATCTTAATAGGCACCTGTTTATTTCAAAAATTATGAAAATTACTTTAATATTATAAGTTATATTCATATAACTGTTTGGATACAATATTTTACCAAGAATTTTCTAATATTACATAACTGTAAAATGTGTCTAATTCAATAATGCACCCTTATCAACACCAAATATTTTCTAATTGTAAAATATTGCTGTGAAAAATGTTTTATTCGATTAAAACAGCCACTTCCCCCAAATATTATCAAGCAAAAAGGAAACTGAAGTTATCTTGATTTAAAAATAAAATAATTACCAGATTTTCTTAAATGCCAAATACTTATCAACTTTTAAAAGGTTGGTGCTCACTCACCTGACTGAATGACCTATTCTTTGGCCTCTTAAATTTAAATATTACTGGGAATGCATTTGACAATCTTGTATTGAACTTAGACTAGAAGATCAGAGTTGGAGGTTTAAACATCAATTTAAAATTAAATTTAAAATGGAAATAAATATTCATTTTAATTGTTTTGTTTTAAAAAGGGTTTCTTCTCACTTTTTAAAAATTTTATTTATTTATTTTTAGAGAGAGGAGAAAGGAGGGAGAAAGAGAGGGAGAGAAACATCAATGTGTGGTTGCCTCTCGCGCGCCCCCAACGGGGGACCTGGCCCACAACCCAGCCATGTGCCCTGACTGGAATCGAACTGGCGACGCTTTGGTTCACAGGCTGGCACTCAATCCACTGAGCCACACAAGCCAGGGCTGATTTTAAAACCAGTAAATACACTTACAGAAAAACTGATATGCAGAAAAATAACACACTCCACAACTGTCAACATGTTGGTTTTTTGCAGACTTTTAATTCGTATATAAGCACACCTTTTGCACAGACTTTTCTATTTACATATAATCACATTTTTCAAACTTGCTCTACCACATTTCTAGTCTTTCTCTTCCTTTCTTTTTTCTTCCTCCTCCTGATACTTTATTCTCCTTCATCAGCCCAAGTACCACTTTAGAGTGTTTCTTTATTAAATTGAGATGTTCTAAAATTTTTCTTAACACTGTCACACTTATTCTGTTTGACATTAGAAAGAATTAGTGAGGAAGACATTGGACCTACCTTTTTAAAAATGAGGAAATTAAGACTCAGAGTCCTAAGTAAATTTGCTCAGGTATTTAAACTCAGATTCAAATCCATCCTCTCTATCTCTATAGGCAATAGTCTCATCCCTATTCCACTCTCTGATTTTTTTGTTTGTTAATTTTATTGACTCTCCTATTAGAAACATTTCCCTGAATAATTAAACAAAATCTTTAAAATTTTATGTTGGAAGAAAAAGGCATGATGAAGCCTGCATGTTTATTCTATTAAAAATAGACTCTCTTGTGTTGGCATCCTCCCAAATGTGGTCCCATTAAGGGCTCACAGTCATGTTTATCTTAGACTTTACTATCAGGGATAAAAGCTAAAATGTGCCTGTGTCTAAATCAAATAGGGTAGAAAAGATGGCCTTCAAATCTAGCCACTTTGGGACTTTGCAAATTATAGTCACCTACGTATTTATCACCAAGTAGCACTCGGCATAATCTTGGCTTCCTCATTTTATGGAAAATAATCAGCGTGGTATGACTGTTTTGAAAACAAGGATTTAGAAGCTAATTGATCAAAAGCCTATTCTTTGATATTTTTGTTCATCAATCTTTGGTACTTCTGCCCATTTCCTCTTCTATCCTTAATAAATTCTGTGAGCAATCCATGAGGAAATAGATCAACAAAAATTCATTCAGTGATGCATAAATGGAAAAAATAACACAGAATACTAAGTATTGTTACTTAAACAGTATTTAAACAAGCATCGTCCTGTATAATAACACTTCAACTACTACCAACAACCTTCTAATAACCCAATATTATCATCTCCTTAGAGGCACTTAATGAATGATCATTAAAATGGACTTCACTTTCCTTAATGTATTCTTTAGTAACTAAAACTAATTTGAGCACAAATTCATCTTTAAAAACAAACTAGGATTAACATGGGAAAAATGGCAATGGGAAAGTGCAAGAGACTTCTTGTATTTTTGTGCATGATCCATCATAAATTGGTTGAAGAAGAATAAGAACAGTTTTAAAGTTTCAAGGATAAATACTTGTTCAACTAGTATGTAACAGGCAATACATGTTTATAATAATCTGAATGGGAATAAAAAACCAAGTGATGCAGAAACACAACATCCACACTTTTGCAAAACCTAGCGGCAGTAATAAAAGGCACAACTTGTCAACAGCTAACATGTGCACCTGGGATGAAACTGTCATGACAATACAAAGGACAAAATTGCCAGTTGGAATCAAAATCTAATCAATAATGAATTCCAGCCCCATTAGAGTTTTTATTATTATTATTTTTGGTGTTTTTTGCATGCTTGCTTGCTTGTTTACTTGTTCAATGTTTGAATATTCTTCATAGCATATCTTACCATTATTAAAATGTCCTTCACTTTGCTTCTTTGCTCTAAATTTCAATTCCAGCCCTGGATAGAACCACCCTACCCCAATCTGCAGTAGTTTTCCATGTTTTTATTCCTTGGTCCATTTTTCTTTTTGCCCCCACCATAAACCCACCCCCTAAGCCCACCCCCTAACTCTTTCCTCAGTATCTTCTGAAACCTTAAAGTAGTTGAGACAGTTGCCTGTATGCCTTCAGTCTCAGCCACTCCATCACAAGCTCTCCTTACTTGGAAATTAATTTGCATTTTTATTTACATGCAATCATAACAGGTTAAAGGCTTGTCTCCTCCCTCCCCCTTTCCTTGCTATGGTTTGAATGCTTGTGTTTCCCTAAACTTCATATGTTGAAATCCTAAAGCCCATGGTGATGGCATTAGGAGGTTGGGCCTGTGGGAGGTGCTTAATCATGTGGGTGGAGCCCTCATGAACGGTGTTAGTGCCCTTATGAAAGAGACCCCACAAAGCTCCCTTGCCCCTTACACCATATGAAGATACAACAAGAAGTTGGCAGTCTGGAACCTGGAAGAAGACCTTAACCAGAACTTGACCATGCTGGCACCCTGGTCTTGGTCTTCCAACCTCCAGAACTGTAAGAAATAAATTTCTGATGGTTTATAAGCCACCCATCCTCAAGTACTTTGTTATAGCAACCTAAGCAGATCAAGGTGCTTTCCCCTCTTCTTGTAGGCTATGTGTCTGTACGTCCCTAAATATGTTTGTTGCCATGAAAATGCAAAGAATGAGACACTAAAGCTTTAATATTTTAGTTCTAAGTAACATCTGAAATCTTTGGCAAACACCAGAGCTATGCATTGCAAAATCCTCAGTATATTGAGTACCAACAACATTTATCTATTCCATAAAAAGAGTTGGGAAAACTGCATGATGATACAGAAGTAGTCTGCCTCATCCCAAACGAGATACAGCTTAGCAGCTGGGAAAAGGAGAGCACTGAAATGAATTATGGTAAAATAAACAGCTGTTACTCTGAGTTTCTGAGAAGGGACTGCATCATCCTACTCCAACTCTGAGATCAAGTCCCAGAACCCCTAGGTATGTTGAGGAGGACCCAAAAGCTGAGAAGACCTGTGCCTGGCTTCTTAGGAGATGGTCCAGGAAGTTGAAGCCCCTTAGAGATTCCCCTGCCCCCGTCTCCATGGCACCATTGCGGTAGAATAGGCGATGGAAGACCCTGTCAGGTGCCAATGTAGGTGAGACTGAGGGATGGTCCTGGGCACTTCAAGCATCCGTAAATCGGTATGAAAATAACACTGAAAAGAACATGGTAAGTGAGGACTTGACAGGACCCCAATTATCTCTGGTGGTGATTTGGGCATAGGGGCCAACAGGCAAGAATGGACAGCATTAATTAATTGTATCAGCAGAGGACTCCAAGTGAGGATGACTTATGCCCCTAGAAACTTAAGAGATTGGCATGCCATCATGACCAACATGCTGTTGACTGTTATAATAATTAATGCCTTTACCTCACAGCTGTTTGACATGCTAAGTTCCAATGGCTTTGATCCTCACTTTGTGTCGATACACATGGCCAATTCATGACTACGCATCCACCTTCAATGATTCTACCTCATGGATCACAAACAGTTAATTATTCCCTAACTGCTGTCTAAATTCCTGAACCTTCTCTCCCCATTTTAAAATTCAACAAATATCACTTGAGTATCCACAATATGACATCACATGAGGTTTTGGTGGATAATGTTTTAGTTTCTACATTCCTGGAGATAACTCTCTCCCCAGAGAGATGAACAACAGAAAAGGAAATAAACAAAGAAACAAACAAATAACTAAAATACAGATGATCAGATTTCAAAATCTAAGACAAAAATAGAGTTATCTGAAAGATAGTTGCAGGGCCATGCTACAGAGATAAGTCTTTTTTGAGGAGGAGACATTCAAGGTAAGATCTGAAAGATGACAGAGAAACAGACACATAGATACAGAAAACAGACTGATGATTGCCAGAGGGGAGGCAGTTGGGGGGCTGGGTGTAAAAGAAGGAGGGAATGAGAAGTACGAACCGGTAGTTACAGGAAAGTCACAGGATGTAAACTACAGTGTAGGGAATACAATAAGTAAAATTGTAATAACTATGCATGGTGTGGGTACTAGAAGTATCGAGGTGGGGGAACATTTTGTAATGTACAAGATTGTCTAACCATTATCCTGCTCACCTGAAACTAATACAAGATAATGTTAAATGTAAACTATAATTGGAAAAAAAATTTTTAAACAACAGAGCCAGACTCTTGAAGGAGGGAGGTGGGAATGGAATGAAGATAGAGGGGGCAGGAAACACAAGGGGAAACAGAGGGAGTGGTGCTAAAGGAAGCTAGTGACTGAAGAAGAACAAGGGGCCAGCCCTGGCATAGGTGTTTTTCTACATGCAACGGAAAGGCTTCGATGCTTTTTATGTAGAGGAGGGGATATGGTCTAATTGGCCTCTTATGAAGATCTTGCTGGTTGTCGTGAGAAGATATGAAGGAGGTTAAGAGAGGCAACAGGGGAGACTTCACTGCTTCAGTCCATTCCTTTGAAATGCCTATCTTAGCGGCAGCTATGAGCTTATCTTCAGCCGAATCCCACTCTCTCCCTCAGCTGGTCATCACACTCACCTCATCAGTTAGCAGTCTGTTCCCATCCAGTCTCTTACTCTTTTAGTTTCCTTTCTGAGCCCTGCATCAGTGCTGACGCGGGCATCTACCCCTGCTCTCTGGACCCTCAGGACACATGACATCCATCTAGGTAATCTTTCCTGCTTCCTTCTGATTTCATGGGAATGCGTACCCCTCCTCCTTTTCAAAATGGATGCCTAAATGTGGGCTCTTGAGATCACTGGCCACTAGCCTCTCTGTGATCCTGGTTCAGTCTCTTCCTTCCTCATTCATACATATTCAGCAGGCAGCAGGCATCAGTGGGAAAGAACTTCCGAAACCAGGCATTCATGACTCAGGCCTGTTTCTCAGACTTTAGTAGGCAGCATAACTACCTGGATAAGCCTGTTAAAAAATGCACGCTGCCAGGTGATTCTGATGCAGGTATAAAGTGGACCGCGTTTCGAGAAACTCTAGTCTAGGCTCAGATCTTCCCCTGATTGTGTAACCTTGAGCACAACAGGGCATCTGCCTGGGCATTCATTCCTTATATGAAAATGAAGTGGGTTAAGTTGGTTATTCTGTAAGGACATTCTCAGAACTTATGTTCTCCTCTTCTGTGTCTAGTGTCTAAAGAAGACTAAAAGGAGCCCTGGCTGGTGTTGCTCAGTGGATTGAGCTCCAGCCTGCAAACCAAAGGGTGGTCAGTTCAATTCCCAGTCAGGGCACATGCCTGGGTTGTGGGCCAGGTCCCCAGTTGGGGGCATGTGACAGGCAACCACACACTGATGTTTCTCTCCCTCTCTCTTTCTCCCTCCCATCCCCTTTCTCTAAAAAAAAAAAATACATAAAATATTTTTTAAAAGGCTAAGAGGAAAGATGCAAACAGAATAAAACTGTATAAGCTAAGAATAGCTATTATAAATTAGCAAACATTATCCTTAGGCTTCTGAAAACTAGAGGGAGAAATGAAATCATAACATGTAATCTAGTTATTACTGAATAAAAGGAAAGGAACTTCATCCTAGCACTGAGCTCAGAGAAATTCTCAACCTGAGGCCCATAGAGCCACAGTAAGGAGGTTTATGAATTCAGAGGCTCCATGAACTTGGATAGGGAAACAAAAAGTACATCTTTGTTGTGTGTAATACCTAACATTTTTATCACTTTCTTTCTTTATGGTTTTAGGAAATTAAACATTAGTAGTATTTGATATTTAGTCACAATTTATAATTACTTTTTTTATATCACATGGAACTTGTTGCAAATGTCTGTGTATTGCTTACACTCAGCACTATTTGAAAATTACTATGGCCATTAAACCTGCTTCTATCTCTTGTTAATTAACGCATTAAAAAGAATCATATCTGTTGGTACACCACAAATTTATTTAATATTTTGATCATTGTATTTCAATACAATTGTTTTTCTTTGTAACTGTATGTATTTCACGTTACATATTTTAAAACAGTATTGTAAGAAGGGGAATACAGGGTTCACCGGATTTCTTAAGGTATCCATGGCACAAGAAGCATTTAGAAATCACTTTCATTTCTCCTCACCTTTGTGTATTTTCCAGTTTTTCAGCGACAGGGAACGAATGGGCTTTTGTATTATGAATGTTAAAATGGGTTTCATAGGGTAACTCTGCTTTATGTAATCTTTCTTCAACATCCTAAGACCACTTCAGAAGTTTTATCAAACTACTGAAATAAGCTTCCTACAAAGAAAAGAGCCATTTATTGAATGTATGAGTGCTATGTAAAATACTTAAAGTGGTACATTAGTTTGTAAATTGAGAACAAATGTTATTCAAAGGCCTTAAAAGTGGTTGCTTTAAAAATCGCTGAATGTATATACCCACCAGGTGTTATCATCTAAACTTGAAAGCAGAGAACTTCAAAGTTAAAGAAAATACTCCTGCCCTAGAGCCTTTCCTTAGTGATACTACATAAAGAATGCTAAGAGTGGGACTGAGCCAGTCAGCCTGCATTCAAAGCTCAGCCTGGAAGTGAGGAGGTAGGTCAATGTGTGAAATTCATGTGTGAGCCTCTTTACTTACTAGCGCTATAAACTTGAAAAAGTCACCTAACTTTATCAATCCTCAATTTGCCCATCTGAAAAATGGGGATAAGTGTGCGTGCCTCACAAGGTGTTTTGTGGAGTCAATCAGCCACATAAAGGGCTTAGCATGCAGCCTAGTATACAGCAGGTACTCCAACATCTCAGCTATTTCTATTGCTGCTGTTGTTATAATTATATTGTATTCGGTTATGATGCATGGCTTCCCAAACTTACAATAGAGTTGGGGTCCTTACAATGACAAGTATATAGAACCCAAACACAACATGTGATGGTAACACAATCAGAAAATAAAAAGTCAGAGAGAATAGGTTTATATGGCGAACCCCTGGCTGAAGAAGAAAAGTACAGGAATTAGTCTCCAGACTAATCAATGGATTCTCTGGTATACAGAAAACAATGCGAACAGAACAGTTTGTGTCACTTTCTCCATGTAGGAAAGTATTTTTGAAAGGTATGTTCCATGGAGAACTATCCTGAGATATCCTTTGTTTACAAAATTTGCTCAGCATTCAAATCACGTAGGGATGTTTTGTGTTATGGACCGAATGTTTGTGCCCCCTCGCCACGATTCATATGTTGAAATTCTAATCTCTAATATGATGGTATTGGGACATGAGGTCCCTGGGAGGTGGTTAGGTCACAGGAACAGGGCCCTCAGGGATGGGATTTGTGCCCTTATAAATGAGACCTCACAAAGATCCCTCGCTCTTTCACCATGTGAGGGCACAGCAATAAGTGGTCCATCTATAAAGAAGGAAGTGGGCCTTCACCAGACACCAAATCTGTGGGCACCATGACCTTGGAGTTCTAGCCGCTATAACTATGAGAAATCGATTTCTGTCATTTATAAGTCACCCGGTCTATGGTATTCTCTTATAACAGTCTGAACAGGCTAAGCCATGCTCAAAATTCTAGACTTCCTTTAAGATTCCCTAGTGCAAAGATATCTTAACTAGTATAGCCAAACAATGATTAGTATTTCCAGAAAGATGTGAACATGAAACTCCTTTGTATGTAGTAACTATTAATATCCCAGAGACTTCATCTTTTCAACATGACTTGGGAAATGTTATTAGTAGAAAGGATAATTACTTATCAGTACGACACATTATGAAACATTGTTTTACTGATCTTACATATGAAATAAATATATCATGGAGGCCTTCTCCAAAGTGGAATTAATATAATAAATGATACTATTGTATTTATTAATATGCTACATGATACTGTATACACTATTTATTAAGAAATGATACTATCTAAAATATTTGAAGTGCTGTAAGGCAAATGAATTCAGAGGAACATCGCCTGAGTTCATGGTGATGATGTGAAGAATCAAATATCCCTTAGACCTGAGCTTCTCAACATTTGTTTGCTAAGAAAACCTCCGACTGAGAATGTTGTTCAAGTGCAATATCTGACTGATTGTAGGTCTGGAATGGGGCCTGAAATCTGCTGCTGAGGGCCTGCAGACCACAGCTTGAGGTGCAAGGCCTTAGTCTATTCTTCCCTTCTAACAGCTTCCAGAGCCCATTTTCTAATTAAAAACAAAGAAGGCTTGACAGAAAATATCTTCAGACACTGTTTCACAAAAGAAAAGATAAGCTCTTTATATCTTTCTACCTTTTTCTGAAATCATCCTCCACCCATTGCTTAGGGGACAACATTACACAGAGTTCATTTTTACAGGGAGCAAAACTCAGATACCTGGAGGAAGTTGTTTTCTGATGATCTCACTTGATACAAAGTTTGGACTTAGAAAATGTAGAGGAATCATGCTCAGCACAAGCCTTGAAACCTCTAGCATCAATGGTATCCTGCCAAGTGGTATCTCTTCCCTTCCGGAACCTGCATCTCTTCCTTCCCTCCTGGCTTATTTGTGCCAGGTCCTTCCTTCTTCTGCCCTTCACAGCTAGAGTCACTGACACTTTCTCCTCCTGCAAAATACTGACTTCTTCATACGAGAAGGGATTATGATAGTATGATTGGAGGAGGAAATTATTCGCAGCTGTTTTGATGGACACCAAATTCTCTGACATTTCTTCCATCAAGAAGCAGCTTGTACTTTTCCTCTCCTTGAAACCTCAGTGGATTTAGTGCCTTGCCTGATGAGTAGAATGCAACAAATGTGAAATGTTGGGTCCTGGCTGCTGTGGCTCAGTGGCTTCAATGCCTGCCTGTGAACCAAAGGGTTGCCAGTTCAATTCCCAGTCACGGCATATGCCTGGGTTGCCGGCCAAGTCCCAGTTGTGGGTGCGTGAGAGGCAACCACACATCTATATTTTTCTCCCTCTCTTTCTCCCTCCCATCCCCTCTCTCTAAAAATAAAGAAATGAAATCTTTTTTTTAAAAAAAAGAAGAAAATGAAAAAAATAAAAATGAAATGCTGGGTCTTCCAAGGTGAGGTCATTAATACTACCCTTAATTTATCACTGGGTTTCTTGGAATACTCTCTCTGAGAGCCCTCAGCTGTCATGTATGATAGTGAATGCCCTGGTAAACTATGCATTAGTGCTCTAGTTGACATCCCTCCTGAGGTCAGTCTTTCAGCCATCCTTACTAAGTCATTATATATGTGTGTGAGGCTGTCTGGGACCCTCCAGATCAGGGCATCCATTAGCTGAATGCAACCAACTGATGTCAATTGACACAACATAGAAGAATCAATGAGGCGGACACTGCTTAATTTCTGATTTACAAAATCTAAAGGTAAAATAATTGTGCTTAGAAGCCACTACATTTGGAGTAATTTTTTATGGTCCACAGCAATGGGAAACTGGAAGAGCCCTCTAGGCTCCCTCCTGAATAAAGACACTGTGCCAATGCACAGTCCTCTTAACTAGGGCACTGATATTTGCCTCTCTTTAGGAACTCTTCTTCTGGTTTCCCAACTGACTGTTGCCTATGTTTCTACTTAACAGAGGACCCTGCCTCCCAACACTCAATGTCCCAAGGCCTGCTCTCCCTAGTCTGCTTCTCCTCCCTTTCCTCCAGTGTACACTGATGAAAATGCTGGGGTGTTTTTAACCTCCTTATGAGAAACTCCCTCAAAAGTGCTTCCGTGCCAATTTTCTGGGCTCTTCCAGTTCCTTCTTCTCAGGTAAGAAAAAATTTTGGTTATCTCTGCCCATTTGTGTGTCTATTCTCACTTTAATCCGGTGTAAACATCAAAGAAAGGTTTAATTACTATTGGATGGATGGGTGAATGAATGAATTTACAGGTTATGATTGATTGACCATTTCACTGAAATTGTTCTTTTAGAACTAATCAACGCCAGAAAATCAAATGGCTTTTTCTCAGTCCCTATTTTAAGATCTATTCATCACTTTCTTTCACCAATGTAGTCACCTACTTCTTGAAAACCATGTCCCTTTTTGCTGTTTCTAGGACCACAGATCATTACAGTTTCCTGCTACTTTCCTAGACACCTCTGTGTAGGGTTCTCTTTGTCTGACCATATTATAGATGTAAAGTCTTCTCAACATTTTGCTCTGGGTCCATTTTTCTTTTAACAATGTGCAATATCCTTCTGCCATCTCATCTGCACAAATGATATAAACTCCACTTGGATGACTCAAAAGGTATTGTCTTTAATCTTGGCACTTTGCCTGTGCTACTCTCTCAGTGCCACAGTTGTCATTGATCTCCCTCCTCAGATCTAAACATATGTCTGCCAGAGACTGTTGGAAATCTGTATATGCGCATCCCATTAGCACATCAAGTCCAATAGATCCCAAATACAGCTCATCACCTCTCTTTCACAAACCTACCCCACATCTGTATTTCTAATCTCCTCCAATGAAACCACCATCCTCTAGATTTTTCAGTTATGAAATGTGAGTTATTTTCAGCTCATTCCTTCATTCGTGAATTGCATCAATGTTAATTCCTATTGACTCTAGATCTAAAATGTCAAATCTAATAAACACTAAAATGGTCTTCTGACCTGTAATTCCCAAATGCTGATCACTATTCAGTTCAGTCTAAACAGTATAATGAGAGTCATATTCCTACAGCCTGCTTGTAGTTACTCCAACCAGACCTTCCCACTGGTTCTTCCTCTTTCTTACCCTGCAGATTCTATTTTTATGCTCTATATTTAGGGTCCTTCCTCTCCTCCAACAATCTTCTTCAAAGTTCTCTTTCAGTTAATTCTTCCTCAGTACCCACTTGCTTTACCCTTTCTTTACCATCAACTCTAGAAAAAAAATTATTTCAATTATTTCCTCTGCTCTTGTGTTCCCTCAGTAATTTGTTCATGTCTTTGGCTTAGGAATGGTCATTATTTGATTTGAATTAAGGTGTATATGTGTGTGTATGTGTGCACGCGCGCGCGCGTGCGTGGGCGTGTGTGCGGGTACGCGCATGCGCTCTCTACGCTCTCTATATTGTGAATTCCTGGCTGTCAGAAAAAAGTTTATTTTAATTTTTTATTCCCTACTACTGCTACCATTGTACATTGTACATAATGAATACTCGATACACATTTGTTGAATTTGAAGCTGTTGAACAGTTCATCAATTTTCCGTTATATTCAGGGTTGTTTTTTGTTTTTTTTTTACCGAGTTGTATCATGAGGGAAACTAATTTGTACCAAATAGAACACATTTCAACCACTTACGCTTATTACTTTAATGTTTTTGTTGAACACAAGCATCTCTTAGTAGCCTCTAGGCACATTTAAACTTTAAGATAAAAGGTAGTTTATGTCAAAAAGGTTTACAATCAATAACACTGCCAATTAAAAACAAATAATGAAATGCCACAAAGCTTCAACTAAGAGAAATATGGGGGTGGGGGTGAGGAGTGCCAGCAGATAATGGTGAGATTTGGCAATCATGCCCCCCCCTTTCCCTCTAGCAATTATTCCGCTACACAATCAGTCTTCAGAGAGTCCTACAGCCAGATGTAAGAGGAGAAATATCATTAAAAACTACACTCAACTCAACTACACTTCAGATATCCCTGATTTGGGAAATTCAAACGGATTAATATATCTGACTGAGAGGAACTCAAATTTAAAAGGTCCCTTGCCTGACAACCCTCTAGTTACCATTTAGAATCCATCTGTATGTAGTATTACATGTTCTCTTTGGAAAACTATTTTGTCATATAAAAATTAACAATTAAGACGTATGCTAACATTTAAACAAATCGTCGGCAGCCGTCCGTCTCGAGAGACGATGGTGTAGCTTCTTAAGAGTCTATCTGCACCGCCGAGAATGGCTGTGCAGTCCGACTCGGGAGTGACACGGTATCTGTCTCCTCCCGTGTTAAATCGACATCTTGCGATGACGCTGGAGTGTCCTCTCCAGTGAAGCTGAAGCTACAGAGCCTGGGCAGGGTGATATGGAGGGTCTGCTGTTGCCCATGCAGCAGAACCCCCCTCTCTTCGCAGCTGAAGGATCCAAGGGAAAGACAGAGTCAATACAGCTTGGCTTCAGGTGCGCCGCAGGAGTTGCCGGTGTTGACTACAACGTCAAACCGCCTTAGGGACTCCGGCTCCGGATTTTCTGTCGGGGTTTACTCCCTTAGCCTTTCCCCTGAAGAGGTATGCCGCAAGGCAGCGGAGGTTTTTTGGAGTCAGAGTTTTCCTTCTCTGTAATCCTGAATTGGTTCTGTTTACATAAGGAAATATTTTTCCCTTTTAACTTTAGGTATAATGCAATTAGAGATATTTTCAAATTAATCAATCAGATAATGGCCTCCACTTTGTTTGCTGCAATGTAATCTTGTGAAAGCTAGCAGCGTGAAGGTTATAGCACAACACTGTAGTTGCTCCATCCAAGCCCACTAAGGCTTCCCAAGTCCTTAAACATTTATGTGTGCCCATCCCCTGGCTCTCATGGGCATGGCTTTTCCAGCATCTGCACATGTATTCCTTTTAATGGCTGTCTTAAATCTGCTTTGCCCTAAAGACCAGAAAACTGGAAGTGCCTTGGTATCTGTCACCTCAGGGCAGGCTTAAACCAATGACTGACTAATATAGGCAAACAAAAATCCCAGCTCCTCTGTCTCATGTTGTAACAAGCTGTGAAGCACGGTAGAGGTCAGGTGTGCTCCTGTAGCATCAGCCCGAGGCTGGAACTGTGCCTGTGTTGTCCCTCGCATGACTCTCCTATTCCTGTTCTACTTCCCTCACTCACTCACCTGTCATCCCTGAGAATATTTCCTTAAGAAATCGCTTGAACTCAAATCCTGACCCCGCCATGGGCGTCAGGAAACCCTAGCCTAGAGCAGAGGCATTCCCTAACTGTAGTAGGGAGGGCACCAGACTTCTACTTGAACACACCCAATATACAGTCATGGGGAAGAACACGCCAGTGAGTGGCAATGGGCAGTTACTAACGCAACACTTGCCCTTCCCTGCCCTCACTTCCAGTCCAGTACCTCTTCGGAACCCATTCTCCGCTTCCCACTCTTTAGCCCCCAGAGGCGCTACTTTCTGCCTCTCATCTCTCTCTCTCTCTCTCTCTTTTTAAATTAATTCTTCACCATACTTTACTACTCTTTATCTTGGTTAATATCTCCCAGGTATTACCTGAGGATAGTGAAAAAGAATGCCTATTTGGGAAAGAGAAGACCTGAGTTCCTGTTGCCTCTCCAAGTAGCTCAGCATTTCTCCATAGGTCACTATTAGAATTTTGAATGAGACTTTTTTTGTGTGTGCAGAACTGTACTTTATATGGCAGGATAATCAACATACTGAGTTCTCCTTGCTAGATATACATAGCGTTTCATCTCAACCAATCATTGTGAAAACCAATATAAAATTCCTTTACATATTTCCAAATGCTGTCAGAGTGATAGCATCCTCTACTCTGCTCCCACCACCCTTGTGAACCAATAAATAAGTGTGAGAGACAGGTAGGCATGGTTTGAAAGACTTCAACTACCGCTGAGTGAAGCCGCACCAAAAAACGTGAACTTGGGTCTTAACCAGTAGGTTTCTTATCTTTCATGCTTGCTATGAATCCCACCCTCTGGGGGATTTTAAAGATAGAATGGAAATACAAAATGGCTTTCAAGGAAAAGGGAACCTACTCTGTTTTTCTCTGAATAGCCTCAAATCTTTGTCAGAAGAATGTGAAAAACAGAACGATTAAGTAAGAGGAAATGTTTTTGACCTTATGTAAAATACCTGGGCATTTCAACCCTGTATTGATCTGCATTTCCCTTTCCTCCCTACCATTTGGGGAAGGGCTGCATATTTTCCTTATGCATTTCTGTGTGTGAAAAGTAGATAAAAACCCTGGCTAATAAAGAAATGAGGGCAATTTTCCTCAGAGAAACCCCCCTCCCTTTCTTCCTCAGATGGTAAGTGTCTCAGTTGTTTCTTCATCCATTCTGAGGGACCTGGAGTCTCTCACAAATAAGCAATAATGTTCTTCCTATTGTCTGTGATTTGAAGTTACCCCTAAACTCACCTACTTCTTTCTCTGACCTTGCTTTCATTCCTGGTGATCAGAGTAGGGGAACATTTTGATAAAGAAGGAACATTTGACTAAAGGAATAAAAGCTTCCAAAATGGCAACTTCCCATGTGATAAATGTAGTTTCTTTTATGTGATTGGTGAAAGTGTGTTTATAAAAATTACTATCAGTACCTGCCCATAATTTAAATAAGATACTTAATGAATGTGAGATAATGAAAGTAAGCTTCAGTTCAACTTAATTAGATATTTAAACTTAATAGCATATTTACTAGTATTACACTAAAAATGATCAAGGAATTAATCATTTTAATAATATAATTTAATCATGAGATTGATTATACTATTTACTTAATAATGCCAGGTCAAAAGGATTAAGTGAATCTTTAACTTTAAAAATGTTAAGGGGGTGGGTTGGGTGGGGGAGGTAAATTGGGAGAAAAGGGGACAACTGTAATTGAAAAACCAAAAATAAGTAAATAAATAAATAAAATAAAAATAAAAATAAATGTTAGGGTGCACAACTATAGCTCTATGGAAATTTTTATTCAGATTATAGTTCATTCAGATAATAAATGACTAAAATAACATTACAGCATATTATGGTTTTCCTAGAGCTGGATCACAAAACAAATATGAGTGTCTTTATTCACTATTTTAGGAACTCTAATGAAGTGAGTTATCATATCAATGGTTTGATTAGATGGCAAAATCTTGAGTTTTAAATAATAAATATCAAAAGCTACTTTTCATCTCTAACATTGAGAAAAAAGTGGCAGAGGCAGGATAAATCTGCAATATTTATATTTGATATACATTCCCAAATCTATCCCTTAAGTCATGTTATCCGTGGGTATCAAGTCTCTTAATATCTGCATCGCTTGTAGTTCTTCTCCCTATACCTGCAGACAGGATAACTGAGTCTGCTACCTTTCTCTTGGTTAAAATTTTAAGAGCTGAGGGGTATGCAGGTAGCAATGATATACATTAATGATAGTGACTGTGGCAGACTCATCTTGGTGATAAAGAACATTGGGAGAGGAAAGGTCACTATATATGGACACATGGACTTCATTCCAGTTTGTGTTCAGAACTCACCAGTTTAACTTTGAGCTTCTCAAACAGACAGCCTCTGCTGATCTCCCCTCAAAATGATCGCTTTCTTTGTTCCCCCTTACATGGACTTCCTGCATAAAGATTTCCATTAATATTCTTCATTGATACCAATTAGTAACAGCTGATAGTGGTCCATTCAACAAATATTTATTGAACGAATGACTAAATAGCAGTTAAAGAGCCTGTAATATATTTTAATCAACTATAAATTAAGATGTTTTCCACTTTTAGAAAGAAAATTATGATTAGATGAAATTCAGTGCTTTCATTTTTGCATTATATTTGGTGGGTTAATTCCCACTATGGATGGTCTTTACCAATTCAACGGGCTGGGTATGTGGTATGGTACCATAAAAAGAATGTTCAGCTGGAAATCTAGACCTTTAGTTCCTACTTCTGTTTCCTCTATCAAACAGCCCTGTCATTTTCACATCTACAGAAAGACTGAAAAATGTCACAATGCCCATGTATGTACCCCAATGGTCATTACCTTGGTTTAGGAAGTTCTCTTCTCCCCTTTGAACAGACATCAGCCTCCTAGGTGACCTCCCTGCCTGTATTCTCCCCATCAACATTCCACTCCACATAATGCCACTGAGGGTTTCTTCCAAAAAGGCACAAACTCAATTTTAAAATATTGTTCTATTTTTTCAAACATGTTCATCTCAATGGAGCGGAATATAGTGTCCATTCACATCATATCCCCAGTCTATCTTCCCTGCCTTCTCTTCAACAGCTTGCCAGTTGCCAACCCCCCAAAATCTATACTATCATCATACAAAACTACTCACTGGTTCCTGACCACAACTGGTTCATGACTTCCCGCTACCCAGCAGCTGCCTTATTAGTCAATAGGCTGAAAGTTCCAACAAGGTAGACACAGGTCTTTTTCAGCTTAGTATTCTTAGCATCTAATAGATTGTTGGCTTATAGCCGGTGTTTAATAAGTGTTTGGAGAGATCTGGATATGAACACCCTGTCACACCATGTTGGCATGCAAAATCTTTTATTTGCAAGGCCAAAGTCAATATCAATTTCATCCCCAAGTCATCCTCGGCCAAGCAGAGGTGGTCTCCTCCTCTCTCTGTCCCCAGAGCCCATTGTACAGGCCCCTGTGGTAGTACTTATTACATACTCTTGTGATTCTTTATCTCATATCTATTTTTACATCCAGATGCTATCTTCTAACTCAAGAGCTGTAGGTATATAGCACAATCCCAATCAAATTTGGTTGAGCTAAGTAGATTAAGTATCCTTTCAACCCTAAAATCTGATGATTCTAAACCACTTTTTCCCCAAAAAGCTAAAGATCTTAGAGTAAACTACTTTTGAATACAAACTAGTATAAAGCTGAAATCGTGAAGGAAATCAGCAGCACACGTGTTAGTATTAGTACAGTGAGGAATGTTAGATGCCCTGTCCGTCCACTACTTTGAACTACATGAGCTCAAAGAGCCTATTAAACACCCTGAGCATTTACTTAAACTCTTCTTCTTTGAAGCTAGTTCTAAATAATACAATTGAAGCAAAAGGAATTTTAGCTCATTGGCTTTACCTTGGCTATAGAATATTTTTAAATTAACATTTCAAATAGTTCTTAAGGCCTTTGAACTGGGTTTTTTGGTTTTTTTTTTTTTTTTTTTGAGACTGAGAGAGATAACAAAGTCACTCTTTATGAATCCATTTATGAATAAGTTATATACTTAACGTTAGGACAACACTACCTTTGAAACAATTTGATGTTCAATATTTATAATATTGCTCTTGTAAAAATAATTAAATAAATATCCTTTATTATCATTACAGGGGATGGACTTCACACTCTCAGAAATGTTAAATATTGTATAATGTTATTTCTACAATGTCCAAATATTGAATAGAAGGCACCAATTATTACTCGTTAGGTCATAATTCATATCTGTGAAAAACATTTACAAGAGGGCAAAGTAACTAATCGCAGAGGTGAAGGAGCTATAAAGAAAATCACACTGTGTTGGAAAAAATGAGATGTATTCCTATTGCCTTACCTTAAACATGGTGATTATTCATGTTTTGATGCTTGGAATTTAGTGAAAGTATTTCAATTATTACTAATTATTTAATAATTCCTAATTCAGTAGTTTAATGATTGCTTTCTTTTCCAAATTTCCTAACAGAGAAACACAGTATTGCCCTTTGTGCCAGTTATTTAGTGATTTTTTTTCCCCTCAGATTCACACCCACTAGCCCTCTTACTCTCTGCTTCTGATGCAAAGGCTTGGGACTCTGCAAGCCATGGTTCCATTTTCTTGTCTGACTCCCTGTCTGGATCTGGCAGCAATGAGCATGACAGACAGCACCAGGACTGGAGGAGGGAGGCTGTGCTTACTCACTCCTACTTGCTTCCTATGGACTTACTGTTCCTATTAGCAGTACACCAGACTTGCTTCTTCATGACTACAGCAGCACGTGTTTTTTGTAACAGCTGTTGAATCCAGCTTGCATTTGGGGTTCTTTTTTCTCCCAACATGCACAGAATCAGCTTCATTGTGTCCCTGCCTTAGAAACACAAGAACTGTTATTGGAGAAACCCTGGTTCTTCTCGCCGATGAAGTAAAGAATTACCAATCAGAGAGCCTATAAGTGTGCATGCAAAGTTTATTAGTGAATGGGAGAGCAAAAGCAAGGGTGGCCGAAGGCCGGGGTGGCCAGCTCACCATAGGGTGGCCAGAGGCCCTGCAGTCAGAAGGCCAAGGGCGCCATGAGACCCAAGAGGGCCAAGAGGGAGTCCTTTGTTCTGAGGACTATATAGGTGGTGGGATGGGGTGAAGAAGTTACATTTTGGTCAGTGGCTAAAGGTGGAGCCAGCTCTTCTCAGTGGGTGTGACTATCCAAACTTAGGTATGTGTGAGACACTATTAGTCCAAATCCTTATCTTGCTCCAGGCTCTGTTTGTTCATCTTGATGTAAAACACATAAGTGAAAGAAGACAGGTAATTAAAGTTGGGGCACCTACCGAAAGTTATTTATGAGCTCTTCTTATAAGCACTAGGGACCCCCTGTAAGACAGATAGGGACCAGAGGACCAAAGTTGTTTTATGGGCCTTTTTCTTTTGGCACTGCAGACTCTCCTTCCTTTCAGGCCTTGGGATGAAAGCACAGTTTCAAAGGCTTTCCTTCCCAGATAGTGGAAAAGATACACAGAATTTCAAAGACTTTCCTCCTGGGCTAACATAGGGTTTCTTGTGATGTTGGAACACCTGGCAATGTTATCAGACCAGGATCAGGGCAGCTGGGTGAGCGGGTGAGACATGTCTCCCTGTGCTTCTAGCCTCCTCTATTAAGTTCTTTGTTCAATTGCAGTGGTGCAGGTCCTGCCTTTATTTCCTCTTTGCTACTCATTTGACTGTAATAGAACCACTGGCTGTCAGAGGTCTGGGCCTCAGTCCTGTTGGAGCCTGTCTGCTATCTCACAAGATGCCAGCACCAGCCAATCGGTGCCCCCTTCCTGGATGGCTGAGTTCAAGCTCAGTAAAACCCATGCTTCTAAGTTTTAATCATTCCAACCTTTTCTCAGTGGTAGGAGTGGTAGCTAATTTGCGCAGCTGCTACCTCTGTTCCCTTGTTACTTTTTCAGTTTTCCAACACCCAAATCACAATTTTTTATGCTAAATTTTCTTTTGTTAATATAACTGAAGTGACTTTTGTCTGTTAATTGGGCCCCGACTGACAGACCATTCCAAACCCAAACTTATATTTAACCCAATGGAAACAGAGAACAAGCTTTGGGTCTGAATTTAATGGGTAAGAAGAATTTCTCCGGTTCCTTTAAATGTCACCTAATTTTATATTACTTCCCAGTATTATTTTTACTATTTTCATCATATAAATACATTAATAATGCTATTATTAGCATACAGATATTTAAACATCTGGACAGCCATATGTATTAATGTTTTCTCTCTATAGATGAGACCCAGTTGTATCAGAATCAAACAAAACATTTTTGTTCCAACCATAGACAGTCGAATGGTATTTTGCTCTGTAGTTATTTGTCAAAGTCAGCATGAATAGTAAAAATAAAATATGGTCAAAATGAGCTCGCAAAATCCCGATGCCATCCACTCTTGTAGACATGGTTGAATTTTCAATCCTATACCATCATCTCCTGCACACCAAAGTATAGGAACCACGGAGCTGAACTCAAAGAACAAAAAGCAAGTGTGTATGCAACTTTCTCAACAGGCAAACCTTTCAGTTTCTAATATAAGCTCCAAAGTGTTTTGTTTACCTGCAAGTTTTCGGCTTTATAATGTCTTTGATAAACATGCTTGTTGTCAAGAATAAACACGATGGTGTAGTCCTAAAGTGAGCACATAAATTAACCGAGTGTGCTACGATATGAACCCATCCACACTGTCTCAGTCGTACAAGTACAAGAACTGAGGGGAGCTGAGGAAATTCGAGAGGATAATTCTGCTTAAAAAGCTGTTATTACATTACATTGACCATGCTTTAAGTTTGATGTCAAAAATCAATTTTTGCCAGTAAATGGCAATTTTATAACTTATTTATTAAATTTACAATGCATGAAATATGAATTTTCTATTATTGTCATTTCTTATTTGGACGCTGGTAATTGCCTCTTTCTTGTACACTTCTAAAGCATAATTCCTGATGCTAGCTGGCACCATTTCAATACATTTTACCTTCATTATGGAAATGTCCTTTTAAAAATCATCCTTCTCAAGTTAATATGCTACCAGCTTTTTACAAATTAAATTTGTTGTTAGAAAATGGCCTCCATTGTTCTTCAAATGAATACTTTTAAAAAGTTATCCCTCTTCATAAAATTTCTAATATTACTTTTCTGTAGATGTTTTACAGAAGCACTTGAAAGAAATTCATCATATCTAATAAAGAAGGAAATAAAAGAAAAGGACATAGTTTTTGTTTGTTTGTTTGTTGTTGTTGTTTTTTTGGTTGTGATCTACTGTCTTCCCTGCCTCTGTTTTTCCTTGACCATTAAATACAAAGCCATTTAAATATGCTGTCTCCAACAGCCTCACTATCTCCTACTGCAGCACCAGCGTTTGGCCCAAACAGAAGGACTCTGAAGTTCCCCACTCCTTTACTAAGTTGAGTCCAAGTAAAAATGGCTACTGATCCAGTGTCTCTTTACTTAAACTAGACTCTTGCCCTCATATTTATGATCCAGCTTCACTCTTTTTACTTGATGTACTCCTACTTCTAAGACTAAGAACTTTGACCCAAGTCTTTAGAATTAAGTTCCACAAAGAGAGGAGAGATGTTGTCTGTCTTGTTCCCAGCTTTAATTCCAGCACTCTGTGGTTCTTCAGTGCCTGGCCACCGCTGGGAAGGTGATCAGCAGAGGTTGTTTGAACTACTGGACCAGTGAGTGAAACACAGCTTGATACCTTAATTGTAACCTTTGTGTTTCTGTTCCAATGCCCATTGTTGCCTCATAAATGCCTCTCAAAGTCTTCAGTAAAATCCTAAATCCAGTAGCCTTGGCTGGTTCTCCTATGACTTGCTACTGGACTCCTTGGTATAGAATGCTTAACTCTGATCAATTGTTTTATTTCATCCCTGATTTTCCCTCATGTGCTAGAGGCTTTATTTATCTCCTTTTGAGTTTCTGCCTCAGCAACTGCTCGCCTGCCCCTGCCTAGATTTTTTTCTTCTCTTGGAATCTCCCCCAATCTGTACTTCTATCCTCTGGGTCCTGGCCATTCCTGTGTCCCTTGCATGCTGGTTATACCAATTCTCATGTGTAAAACCAGGGAGTTAGGAATAAAAGACAGCATTGCATTCTTGGTAAGGCACAATTGAGAAGAGAAACAGGACCAGGACAAAGTATAAGATTCTGAACCCAGGATATAGCCAGGAGATACATAGGCAACTAACTCAGCAGAAGAGGCATTTTTTAGTGGTTCAAACTTTGCAGACACACCATCCAGGCAATACAGCAGACCCAGTGACAATTCTAGACATATCCAATCTGATGATTTCCAAACAGGTAGACAAAAAATAAGACAGAGATATCAACTGACAATTGAGTGGCAGGAAAATATTAACTAATCAATTCGATAACTAATAATAAATAAATTGAATAATTAAAGTTACATCAGCAGCTACCTTTATTGACCTCTTACTATGTGCCAGGCATTTTACATACATTATTGTAACAGAGCCCCCACAACCCCTGGTTTTGGGGTGGGGGAAGGAGATAATACAGCTTTTAAGGTACTTTGCATACCTATGGCAAGCTGATTGCTAAATAATAGCTGTGCTACTTCCCAGGTAAAAGGCCAGTAAAATAGCAGATAATTTGATTTAAGATAATTTGCGTATCAATGACAAGGAGATAGCTGAGCCTTTTCTGAAGGGAAGCAGTGAGGCCACCTGGGTAAAAGGGCAGATGATACAGCTTAAGATACTTTTCATAACAATGAGGTGTGGGGTTCCAGGTCAGCATTTAAAATAAGGGGCAGCCATAAGGAAAAGGGCCCCACCGTATGCCATAAAGTCTGATGTGAAAGAAGGGAATGCGGTTGGAAAGAATGAAAGAAGGAGGTCCACCATTGAAGGTCCGGTGTGGAAAAAGAGGCCATGCGGTTTTGAACCGATGAAGAGAAGCCACATGGTCTGAAACGGTATAGATGGAAGTTGGCCGTGAGGTCTGGTGTGTGAGAGAGAGCCATGATGTGGCAGATATGCACTTTGTAGTGAAGCCGGTCCATGGTAAGAAGGAAGCAGCTATGCAGCTATGCAATTTGTAGCCAGGATCTGGCCATGCAGTCCGGGCTAGTAAGAAAGCAGGCACGCTGCTGCTTTGACAGTGCCCGCTCCAGCTAACTCTGAAGCAACCGAGGACTCAGCCTTGCAGACCTGGACTCCATCTGGACTCTTGGAACTCGGGACGTATGGAGAGAACTCTCTCCTAGGACTTGTGCCTTTCCTGGACTTCACCATGATCCAGTGTAACATGGCACATGCTTCTCTGAACTATTATATGGAGGCTGAGGACAACGTACCCCAGATCCTGAAGGAGAGAGCTGACAGATAAGAGATGGGGAACTTCTGAGCTTGGTTTTGGTTTATAGCCTTTTGGGGAGCAAGGGAAGTGCTGGGTCTTGTGGGAGAACAGGGCTCTGAGCTGACATGTTCCCAGCTCCCCCTGCCAAGGTTGGAATATTGTAAATAAAGACCTGTGTTTCTTAACACTAATTGTTGGGCCTTACATCAAGGCACCATGTGAATGAGCCCCACTTTGCTTGGTAACATTATCTCATTTAACATTCACAGAAAAAAATCATGAAGATGATGACATTTATCAATACTCACTTTAAAGATACGAGGTCTAAAGGAAAATTTAATTAATTTGCCCAAAGTCCTAATACTGACAGATGATGTTGCCAGACTTTGAACCAGGTCCACATGGTACCTGCTGTAGCTTGGTCAATTACCTACTGAGCTACACTCCACTGTAAAAACTCTAAACTCCACCAACAAACCTTAGAACCCATATTTCATATACTTTTCCTCCTCAGTCTACGATCATGGAATACACTAACTTTAAAAGACACCATTCGTGTGTGAAGGCCACCGTCCCCTCCACACCCCCACTATTATTAGGGTTTTCTGGACCCAAGGGTAGGTAGGATGACGACCATGTCCAGCTTGAAGCAGCTAGAGGAGCTTGAGACCTTCGTCCATTGTCCTTTATAAGATTACAAAGAGTCTTAACTCTGAGAGGGAGGGATTGTTACTTTTTATTGTTAAAATAATTAATTAATCATTTATTTATTTTAAAAAAAGAACAAGAATATATGAAAGGGTGAAGCAGGAGAGTTTGTATGTACAACCCATGGGCATGGACTTGGGGTGGGATTGCTGGGGGCGGGGGGGTGCTGGGTGGAGGGGAGCAAAGGGAAAAAATTGTAACTATTATAACAATATAATCAATAAAATATACTTAAAAAAAGGACACCATTCTTTCACATGCCTCAGCACCTCAGAATTACAAGTGCATAAAAGTATGAAAATGGTCATGAAATCCCTCAAACAGGGGAAATGTATCTATCACTATTGGCTTTGCATCTTTCCAGGATGTTGACTAACCTTATCTCCAGCTGAGTGGCAAAGACAAGTTTTTTTTGTTGCCCCTGCATTTCAGGTAGTCCTTTAGTTTCCTAGTACAGATTTAACTGTACCTACACATATGCTTGAACAACTGCTGTGTTTTGGAAAGCCATACACTGAAGGTTAAGGAATAGTCTCTTGTGACTTGATTTGTAGGGATCCCAGTCTAGTGCCACTCACACGTATTCATTTACTAACTATTACTTCTTGATAATGATGCTAATCTGCTTTGAGTCATGGGGCCATAAAAAGGGAATATCTTCTATGGGCTAAGATGCGCTATTATCATTAACTGAATAAACTGGGATAAATTTAATCACAGCAGTCAAGTGAAGCTACTGCATCATTCCAAGACAAATTAGAGATAGTGTACCCCTGTGGTGTAACCTTTGATTTCGATTAGAGGTTTAAGGCTGCTTCCTATGGCTGGATGCAAAATATTCAGACTACTAAAGAGGAGAGAAGGTAAGTTTATGACTTTGCATCTCAGAACTGCATCACTGATAACTGCAAAGCCTAAGGCTTTAAAGAGAAACTGGGAAAACCAACAGTCAGTCATCATTTTCATGAATATTAATCTCCTTAATTGTACATGAAGAAAATATACAGTTTTCAGATGATTCAATAGATAAACTACTGATACAACTAATCCTGTTATTACCAAAATTCATGCAAACAATATTGAACTAAAGCAACTAGAGAGCTTTTAAAAACTTCCATGAAAGTCAACGTTATTAATTAAAAACTAGAAATAAAATGCATTCAGGTTTTCCAATTGAGAAATTGTAACACCAAAACCACCAAAACATACTACTGTTTCCTTGATGCTTCTATAATATATAGAGATAAAATCGAGAGTTTAAAATAATATGTTCTAATATATCCTAGGAAACATTAAATAATTATGCACTATCCATAATTGTTTCCCTTGAAGAAAACACGTTTCATTTCAGGTAATATGTAAACTCTCTCTCTCTCAGAATATAGACTCCAAGAACATATTATCTGCAATAAAACTCAAATTTTTGTTGTATATGCCTTAGTTTGCAAACAAACTGAAATGCAATTCAGTGGAAACTGAATATAAAAAATAGAAAAATACTCAAATGAATGTATATCAATATATAGATATATATATAGATATATATTACATATAGGTATATATTACATTATATATAAAATATGTATTATGTATTTACATGTAATATATATAAACTATGTATTCAATCCCATATGGAAGCTTTTCTAGAACATAAAAACATTTTCTTATCATTGTATTAGCTCATGAAACCAGCATTATTTTTATTTTTTTACTATTATTATTTTTTTACTGATTCCAGAGAAAGAGAGAAACATTGATGTGAGAGAAACATGGATCAGTTGCCTCCCATACATGCCCCCACTGGGACGGAGCCCACAGCCAAGGGATGTTCCCTGACTGGGAATAGAACTGGCGACCTTGTGGTGAATGGAATGGCCCTCCAACCAACCAAGTCACATCAGCCAGAGAAAGCCAGCATTATTTTTAAAACATGCTAAGATTGTGATCTTCAAATTCTAATATTGCCAAAGCAAAATTCTGGTTACACAAAGTAGTTTATAAACAGAGATACTTATCCACACTCAGTTTTATGTGCCAAATTAGGTGTCCTCATATCTTGGAGGGGAGTGCAAATTGGTAAAACAATTTTGCTAAGTATTTTCATAATACATATGCAGATACTTTTTTAAAAGTTAATATCATTTGATCTTATCATTTCAAGTCCTAAAAACTATCCAAAGAAAACACAAAAATGGTCAACTGATTTATTTAGTATAGCAAAGAAGTAAAAATAATGTAAATTTCAAACCTTAGTGGAATTTCTTGGTCAATCATGGCATGACCATACAATGGGGTATCATATAAGCATTCAGAGTTTACAGTAGCATAAAAGCATGTGTGTGGTAGTAAATAAAAAGGATAAATTATAAATATAGCATTATCTAGCTAAATAAACAAAAAAAAAAAAAAGGAGGGAAAAAATACTTGATTTCAGATAGAAAGATACCTGACCAAATGTGCCTAAATAGCAATGATGGCTTTCCTTGGGAAGTGAGAATGTAATTGATTTTTTTATTTTATCTTCTTGTTCTTCCTCCCACCCAAGTTTTAATAATAAGTATGTCTTACTTTTGTTGCTTAAAAGTTACTCAAAAATAAACCACACATTTTTTAATGTGAAGTATAAAATCCTGGTTTTAAGTACCTTCCGCTGTTTCCATTTAGCTTCTACAGGTTAATGGCCCTGCTCCCCCGTATTTGTAGAATATAAGTTAGATTTTCTCATCGAATCAGAATTCAGAAATTGCCAACTGAAATTAGTTCAACAGGTAAGAAGTCAAAACGTTATTGAAGAAACTAATATTTCACCTTTACAATGAGAAAAATATTATAACTCAAATATTTTATATGTTGAACTTTCACATTTTGCCCCAAATGCAAGTAAATATGATAAGCTATTACTGGAAAAGGTCAGTGTTGCAGACTAATGTTTTTCATATCTGGTTATTAACCTTCTTTCTTGCCTCCCCATTTAATCCACAAATAAAAGTGCTTTTTCCATCCCCATATAGTCACTTCAGCTAAAAATGTACAAACACATTCTTCCAATTATCACC
The DNA here is from genome assembly GCF_987537825.1 of Furipterus horrens. NCBI lineage: Eukaryota > Metazoa > Chordata > Mammalia > Chiroptera > Furipteridae > Furipterus > Furipterus horrens. The sequence goes on along the minus strand of NW_028327187.1, from coordinate 97,969,348 downwards.
AAATGTGAATTTTATAGCTTAAAAATCAGTCTTACTAAATCAGTTGCAGCACATAAGTATTTAAGAAGAATATTGTACTTAAGAAGAATAGTGTATTTAAGACATCTTAAACATACAAAAGTACAAAAGTAATTTCAAAATTACTCTCTTCTGTGGGACCTTAAAAGGACTTCACTTAGCTAAGTGCCAAATTTAAATGAAAATCTCAAAATAACAAACCAAAGGGAAATGTTGTTTTCTGAAAACACAGATATTTTGGCATTGCCTATGCATATACAGTAACCCCTCTCTATATCACGGTTCACTTATCGCGGCCTCACTGTATCACGGGATTTTTAAAATATTATATTTAATTATTTATCGTGGCTTTTTTGCTCTATCGCGGGATTTTGCAGTACCGTATATGTATGTTGTTAAAGTTATGTAGGTTTAAGAGTGTAGAATATGTTTAAGAACATAAGTAGTGTTTATGAAAGTATGGAAAAGGTTAATAAGGGAGTGGAAAAGGTTAATAAGAGATTGGGAACAGTTTATAAATGTGTGGGAAGGGTTTATAAAGCCTTAAAATATATATAAATACTAAAATAAATGTAAGGTTCCTACTTCGCGGATTTTCACCTATCGCGGGGGGGCGGGCGGTCTGGAATGTAATACCCGTGATAAGTGAGGGAATATTGTATCTGTTTACATTGATCTCATTTGATAACTCACCTACCACCAAAATACATTGCCTGCTAAGTCAACAGGACTCTAGCAACAAGTCCCTTTCCAAGATTCTTTAGGAATTTTACATTTAAAAAATCCCACTCATTTTCACACCCTTGGTAGAAAAATCTCTGCTGGGCAACAAACCAAGGAAAGTAGAATGAGAAAAGTCTTGTGTATTTTCCATTTACTTTGAAAATAATTTTTTGAATTATCTGAAGTGTTTTCATTTGGCTGATTGCTTAATCCAGCACGTACACTTTCCCAGTAATGTCTAAGATCAGGGAAAAATAAATTTTACCTATTGATATCTGATTATCACCCAAGTTTCAAGTTTGTTTGTTTCTTTGTTTTTTACTTTAATCTTGTTCACATTAGTCAAGAAGTTTTTAGCAAGCCAAGTGTCGCTGGTTTGACTGATTCCCAGTCAGGAAGCATGACTAGGTTGCATGTCAGGTCCCCAGTTGGGGGCACGAGTGAGAGGCAACCACACAGTGATGTTTTTCTCCCTCTCTTTCTCCTTTCCCCTCTCTCTAAAAATAAATAAATAAACAAATAAATAAATTATTAAAAAAAGAAGTTTTTAAAATTTTTATTAGGCTAAAAGTGAAAACAATAATGTTAATAAAGTAAAATAATATTTAAACTTCCAATCACTTGGGAGAAATTGCTTGGTGAAAATTATCGTTTCTAAAAAGAAACCAAAATTCTCTCAATTCTCCCCCTCCCCACTTAATGTTTTGACTAATTTTAGAAAGAGTAAACCACATGTGAAAGAATGTTTTTCTTAACAGAAATTTAACAATATAGTCAGGCTAAGACATAGACCAATCAGAGTTTCAATTTGAGCAGTGTATTGGAATGGGTTCCTTGGCATCCAGAAAATAAGTCAGCTCTTAATTTCTGTATGATGGGAGAACATTTTGAGATATTAACCAATATTTTTCCCTAAAATACTTTTTTTTTTATACTGAAATCTTGACCCACTTTTCCTAATCAAATGACAGGGAGGGAGTCCCATACTTATAAACTTATAGAAATAGTTAAAATCTTGATTTTTGGTTTTTCAAAATCTGAAGATCATACATTAAAAATATATTGGTAAAATAAAGTGAAACCTTAATCTGCCTCTGCATGCCACCTTTAAGAACATCAATAGATAAATTTGGGGGAATCCAAGTGCAGGAGTAAGTGGTGTTGCTCCCTAGTACAGTCCACCAGGATGGCAACAGGACTCCAAAGTTTCCCCAGGCCCAGGAGAGAAGCATATGCAATGTATTTGAGTAAATGGGCATGAGACGGCCACTGTGCACCCATGCACCTCAGCAGGATAGAGAGTGTAGTAGAGTAATTTCCCACATGCCTCAAGAAAACATTGTGCTCAATGGGTTTTCAGAGGGCCCGGAATGACAAGGTAGCAATCATTGTTTCTCATTTGAACACAGATATGAAGGTCTCTGTGGATTAGAAAGAAGAAACAAGGTCCCTAAAAGATCAACATGCATAGGATCAGGTAATGACATCCTCCTTCAAATCTTGGCACTGTATCAGTCCCCTCTATAAATGTAAGACAAACCCTGGAGGAGAGTGGGGCACATCAGTCCTAAGATGGCTGATTAAGTATGTGGAATATGACAGAAAGGAGACTTAATATATGACTTAGGTTTCAATACAGAAAAACACAGTTACTGAGATTAATTGCCACTGCATGTAGGGACTCATCCGGGGATTTCTAAGAATCCCCATCCACCACCTCAACTGGCGACATGAACCAGTAACAAATCACAGAAAAGACGTAGAGCCAAGTTATCTTGAGACGAAAGCCTGTGACTCTAGAGAGAAACACTGAGATGTGCACACTCAAGTCACAGTGAGCTTCTGAAACATTGGTGCACCATAATAAGACTGTTGGAAAGAGCCCTACAGACTGCACTACATGTCAGGAGTAGAGTTGTAGGCTTTGACAGAAGAAAATAGTGACTCCTTGCAGAATTTTGAAAATGAACTTAATCTCAGATTCTGAGTTTCGAAAAAGACTGAAACTTTTCTAGGCATATGTTATAAACCTATCTACATTGTTAATTTTGTTTTATACGGTCAATTATCTTAAAAGTATAATATATGAACATCTTTAATATTCATGCAAAAATAAATGAGTAATGAAGCTAATTAATTAACTGAAGGGCCAAAACTTTCCCCAGAGCAGGGAGGATGAGTCTACTGGCAGCAGGTACAGCTTTGAGGCAAGCAGAGCCCACTAGGTGGGAAAAGGTGTGCCCTTAACTGTCCTAATTGTGGTTCCTGGGGCATTGATGGGGGGCTCTGATTTGGAAGAAGATTCTAGGCACTTTCAATCCAACGCCAAGAGAAATACATTACAAAGGCTAGTGCTGGGAAAAAAAAAATAAAATAAAACACCTTTCTTTGGCTGTGATACTAAAAGAAAGCTGAAAATCCAAAATTGTTTGGGAAAATCAAGAAAATAAAGAATGTCTTTCATAATCTAGAACTATGTTGTTGAGTGCAGTAAGCCAATTGTGGCTAGTGAATGCCCAGTGAGCATTTGAAACGTGGCTACAATGACTGTGGGAGTAAAACTATATTTTTTCTTAGTTTCCATTTTAGTTTAAAACTGAAGCAATGTAAACTATTTTCCCCATGAAACACAACTACATTTGTTTGGTAGGATAGTAGTTCACTTTAACCCACAAAAATTAGGCATCTGAATTCAGATACATTGTGAAATGTCTCATTAATGGTTTTGTATCAATTGCACATTAAAATAATTTTTTATATAATGAGTTAAATAGAATATATTAGTAAATTAATTTCACTTGGTTATTTTTTTTACTTTTTAAAGTGACTGCTGGAAAAATTTCAATTACACACACATACACACACACACACACACACACATATATATATATATATATATATATAGCTGATGTTATATATCTATTATTGAGTGCTGATACGGAGTACATTTCCAAATCATGGCCAAAAACCGAGGTACAATTTTTCCACATCTGAGTTTTGAGACCAACATTTATTCCTGCTACATATACAGCGGTCTGTGTACTTAGCACACAACTAACTAAGGAAGACCAGAGACTTTTTTCCCTATGAAATCCCTCAAATATATAACAGGCAAAAACAAGAGAAAGCAAGATTAGAGAAGAGAGAATGAGAGATAAAGAGACCATATATATTAAGATAGGGAAACAACATTAGAGTCATTAGAATCTGAACCTATATCTTCTGACAACAGTGCAAGTTTCAAAGTAAATTTAAAAATTGATCTAAATTTAATTGCCTTGTTCTACTATTTTTCTCATTTGCAGGTTCCATGGGAATCAAGAATTATAAGGTAAAACAATTAAGGCTGGTAAGACAATCTGATAAAGCAACCTGGGATTGGAAGAAGAAAATCAGGCTGCTTCTCCCTCTGACTCCAACACTTACTGTCACAACGTTCACAGTCTCTCTGCACCTCTGTTTTCTTATCAATGAAATTGGAACTAAACCTGCTGAACACCTTAGGCTGTTAATGAAGGCAAAAGGAGTCTGTGAGGAGAGTTTACAATTTCTAAATCACTCTGTAATTTATCCATCAGTATGTTAACGAACATTGACAGATAAATAGAGAACTATGACAATTCAGAGCCGGCAGCATAAAGTTGTAGGAGCTGCTTCCATAGTTTAGGTTGAAGTTCCTCAGATATCTCTTCCATAGACTAATAACTGAATTTCCTCTCCTGAGACCTGGAAGCTTGCCATCCCTTGAGTTGGATTATAGTTTGGGTGATAGTGCCTGTAGAGGTCCAAGGTTAGTACAGTCACATGACATAGAAATGAAAGCCACAGAACCTTGACCCATCAATTATTAAATCTGCCGGTTGACAACCTGGAAAGCATTGAGCACTAGATATCAAGTGCCTTCCTGGACAGCGGTAAGATTCTCCAGGGGTGGGGTCACAGAACACAGAGCTCTAATCTTGACCTCCAGTTTGCACATGACCTGTCCTCTGCCTACCACTCCACCCCACACACTCTGATCCAGTTTCATAGCCGCCCATCAGTCACAAGAACTCACCAGACTCTCATAACACGCAGACACTTCCCCCTGGTACTGACAAAAGTACCGCCTGTTCATGTTTTAGGTCAGTTTTCAGGCCTGGCTGCACAGTAACATCACCTGAGGAGCTTTGTACCAAGTATAATTTGGAAAACTTTCTTCTCCTGTACTCTGTGTGTTGATTAGCACTGTTTCCAACTTGGGCCTAGTCAATCAGCATGTCCCAGGCCCCTGACCACAATGGACATGTAAGCATGAGCAACAAAGAGGAGGACCAGCTTAAAGGCATGGGAAGAGTTAGGAACTTGATTCTCCCATACATGATGGTGAGCGGACGCCTTTATTGGACACTTTCTCTTAGAAAGTTGATATGAGACTGAATATCAGCTATCACTAGGGAGTAGAGGTACCAGAAGCAGGGACTCAAAGTACTTAATTATTAAGAATGGTGCAATGACACCTATAATGGTAAAGCAAATGCTACATTGTGTCCACTTCAATGGTCTAAGTATTTCAGAAATCAGACTCTGTGATTGCAGTTCTCTGAAGTGGCATTATAGTTCCCTTGATGTTTGGTTATTCAGCTGCTGAGAGAGTTCCCTGACTTCCCTATATCCCTATGCATCCTTACAAGAGGCTGAGTTTTGTCTGTTCCTGGTAACATGGAAGGCCATATTTAGGGCCAGATTATACCACAGTCCCCAGATGTGTCCTCTTGGCCATGTATGTTAGTCATTTACTCTTGACCCATTCCCTTCCTTGCAAAATGTGGAGAATAATATCATTGATCTCCTATGGTTGCAGTCATGAACATATATTTTCATGATGTGTGTGATGTGTAAACAATCTTGCTTCTCAGTAATTTATATCATTATCAAAGGCCTTAAAAGCATTCAGAGGTGATTCAATTTATCGCAGTAAATGGTAAGGTTATTAAACAAAGTAGTGAGCTGTGGGTACTCCTAATTTTTTTCTTGAGCCATTATCATGGTTAAGTTGGAAAAACAGGATATATTTTAGATATTTTTTCCATATCTACAAAGAAAAGCATCCTATTCACTGAAACTGAATTCTTTGTGCAAATGAAAAAGATCCCCTACTTTTACTACTGTAATAAATTGATTAATTGGTCCCATTTTTCACTCCTACAAAGCAAAATTAAAGACCTGGTCTACAGTGAAAAAATGATCTCCTTTGGTCAAAGGGGTATTAATAAATGTGACAGCAGCAGAATTTTGAAATGTGGGCTCACTACCTTGTAATCCAGTGATTCCTCCATGAGTAGCTAGTGCCACTTCAGCTTAGGCCTCAGTATGTGACACATTGTACAGATCCAAATGCAAGCAGCAGCTTAAAAGCAAGCCCAGCAGGCCTGCAATGTGAAGCGGCGCCACCAAGTCCAGCCACCCAACTTCATCAGCCAGTCCTGTCTGAACACAAGAATAAAGGCTGGCTGGAAGGGTTTTTACATAGCAATATTGTGGTAAGCACTGTTTATGATATCATAATCATGTGCCTCCCAGGTTTTGTAATTATTGTTGTTTTTGCTTGTTTATTTTCACAAAATCAGATACCACCTTTAGGAACAATGCAAGTGTGTTAGTCTACTCCAACTGTCATAACAAAACACCATAGACTGTGTGGCTCTGACAATAAAAATTTATTTTTTCACAGTTCCATTGGCTGGAAGTCTGCGATCAGGCCACCAGCATTGTTGGATTCTGGTGAGAGCTCTTTTTCTGGCTTGCAGAAGGCCATGTTTTGCTGTGTCCCCACATGGCAGAGAAAGAGAGAACCAGTTTTCTGGTGTCTCTTCTTTTAAGGGCACTAATCTCATCACAAGGGCCCCATCCTCATGATGTCATTTAACCATAATTTACTCCCAAAGGCCTCATCTCCAAATACTATCACATTGAGGGCTAGGGCTTCAGTATGTGAATTTTATGAGGACACAAGGATTCAGTCCCTAACAACAAATAAAGGACTACAAAATTTATTTTATCCAGTAATATTTTGTTTGGTTTTATGAGCACATGAAAATGCCAATGTAATTAATTGGTTAATCATGTAATATCATGACAAAGATTGAGGACTAAACCAGAGCAAATACCTTATACTCCTGTTTCAATTCATCATAACTGAATTCTCTAGGATTATAAAAGAGAGTTGTAATTGTTCTAAAAATAAAAAAATCCAGTCTTCCCTCACATAGATGTGAAGTATGAGGATCTATCCTAATCTAAGCCTAAAGTTTCAGACTTCAGATTAGGTCAAAATCATGGCTTTGGCTTGTAGAAGACAATTTTTCAAGAGCATTCTGGGCAATAGGCATTCAGACATTCATGATCCAATGGGACATAGTCTTCAACAGTCAGAGAAGCAGAATATAGGCGGGTGTAAGGCAATAAAATAAATGGTGGGAGCACTGGGGCCATAGCAAGAAGATTCTAAGTGAATGTTTAAAAGAAGAACTGGAAAGATTCCTATCTGTAGGTGGGAGGAACTTCTGGTAAGATACATATAAAGTAGCCCCTCCTTACCTATGTGTGTGTGTGTTTGGGTTTTTTTTTTTGTTTTTGGTTTTTTTTTTATATATATATTTATTTTTAGAGAGAGGGGAAGGAAGGCAGAAAGAGGAAGAGAAACATTAGTGTGTGGTTGTCTCTCATATGCCCCCAACCGGGAACCCAGCCCACAACCCAGGCATGTGCCCTCACTGGGATTTGAACTGGCAAGTCTTTGGTCTGCAGACTGGTACTCAGTCCACTGAGCCACACCAGCCAGGGCCTGTGGCTTTGCTTTCCACAGTTTGTTACCCACAGTCAACCATGTTACGAAAATATGAAGTGGAAAATTCCAGAAATAAACAATTCGTAAGTTTCAAATGTTCACTGTTCTGAGTAGAGTAATGAAATCTCACCCTGTCACGTTCCATCTGGTCTGGGATGTGAATCATCCCTATGTTCAGAATCTCCACGCTGTAGACACTCGCTGTCTGTTAGTCACTTAGTTGCCATCTGGATTATCAGATGGGCTGTCATGGTATCAGAGAGCTTGTGTTCAAGTCACCTTTATTTTACTTAATACTAGCCCCAAAGGGCAAGAGTAGTGATGCTGGCAAAGATGTAAAGTACCTCTTTTAAGCGAAAAGGTAAGTATAAGCACATTAAGATATTTTGAGAGAGACCACATTTATATAATTTCTGTTATAGTATATTGTTATCATTGTTCTATTTTATTATTAGTTACTGTTGATAATCTCTTACTATGCCCAATTTGTAAGTTACATTTTATCCTAAGTATGTATGTATAAGAAAAAGCATATCAGATATAGGGTTTGAAAGTATCTGTGGTTTCAGTCATCCACTGTGGGGTCTTGAAATGGATGCCCCATGGAGACTATCCCATGGTCAAAGAGCTCTTAAGGGTGCTGAGATGGCTTGAAATGGGAATGCTGGTCTTCTTTTCTTAGAATTGTTGTAACTGTCCATGAGATAAAGTAGTCTGAGGGAAAGGCTCACCTAGTACATTGCCAAGGTTTAAATGAACAATGAACAATAATGGCTCTAATGACTTATATGAAAATTAAATCTAAGAGCACAGCCTTTGGACAGAATCCGTATACAGGGCTTTATGTATATAGCTGTGCTAGCAAAAGAATTAGAAGCATTGTGCCCTGATGCTTTTCCTATGAAGAGTTCAAATATATGTGAACTGCCTACTCCTTACCATAAGCCACTGTAGCCCGCTCTAACCCTCTTGATTGGTATGCTGTGCTCACCCCCTCTTGATTACATCCCGAGGGTCTAATAGGAGGCAGGTTTCACTTTAGCACCTTTCATCATACAAGCAGTAAACTGCTTTATGGATAAAAATAGCTCTGCATAGACTCGCTATTGATACTAGCCACCCCGTGTGACTTCCGGGCTCATTATTAATGCACAACTGTTTTAAAATAAAGCTGAGTCGCATATATAATTGAAACTGCAGGGATAATGATATGGAAACAGCAAGAGGCCACATGGCTTTGAGGGCTGGGCTATAGATGAGAAAAAAATCAGGGTCCTAAAAGAAACCTTATCGAAGGGGTTCAGGGATAGAGCTATTTTTAAAGCAGTGGGATAACAACCAGTGTCACGTAACACTCCAGTAATCAAGATAACGTACTTGACTGCAAGATGAGCGAAACACTGGGCATTAAATGAAGAATTATTTTTCAAAGTTACCCAAGTTAAAGTTTGGAGCAAGTGGACATCTCCCATTTTAAAATAACAAAATAAACAGTTTATACCACACTAAGGAACTGTGTTTGCCCTATTAAATGCATTATCAGAAGATGGATGGTATACAGTTAACTGTAAGTGAAAATATTTTTCAGGTTCAAGAACATTTCAGAGTACAGAACTTGAATTGTTGTCTGATGAAACGATAAACACATAAAAGCAACAAAAAGAGCAAATATTCAGGAGAAAATGTTTATAGCATTTTCTTTTGAGGATCTTTGCATTGAGTAAATACATTTTTCATCTTCTCCAACAGTGATTACAGAAGCAAATTGTTTTTTAACATTAATGACTGAGCATTTTATGTGTGTTTATTTTACATATTAAATATGCCCTTAAAATAGTTATTGTGCTTTGGTTTCCTTTTTAAAAGTTCATAACAAGGCTTTGATTGAACTCTAGTTTCAGAGAAAATTTCTTAAATCAGTATGACAAATACTAATGGTGATTAAAATTTTAAACTTTTTAGAAAACATCTCAGATATAATCAGATAATAGGGGATAAAAAAGAATAAAGTTAAGGGGGAATCATGGGAGGAGAGAAGAAGGGAGAGGTGAAAAGAAAAACAGTGATTTTCACTATTATCAGATAAACTGAATTGAAGCACAGATTGAAAAAATTCATGATATTATGAAGTCTTTCAAAAGAAAACACAGTTGTATGTTGGAAGGTTCTGACTTCTGGAATCTCTACTATTGGGCAATCAAAATTATTATTTTTTTATAATTTATTTATTTATTTGTTTGTTTTATTTTAGTTTTAGAGAGAGGGGAAAGGAGAAAGAGAGAGAGAGGAACATTACTGTGTGGTCGCCTCTCACTTGCACCCCTAAATGGGAACCTGACATGCAACCTAGTAATGTGCCCTGACTGGGAATCGAACCAGCGACACTTGGCTCGCAGGCCGACGCTCAATCCACTGAGCCACAGCAGCCAGGCCAAAATTATTTTTTTATTGTTCCATCTGTTTACCAGCTTTCATGGAGTAGCTACCAGTTCCTTTAGCAACTTCAAAGCATTTGCCAAGTGGTGGTGTATATTTTAAGGTAAAGAGCTTGACATACCCCAAGGCTTATCTGGCATTTGCCTTCAATTTTCCTCTTTTAAACATTCAAAACAGCCCTGGCTGGTGTGGCTCAATGGATTAAGTGCTGGCCCATGAACCAAAGAGTCGCTGGTTCGATTCCCAGTCAGGGCACATGCCTGGGTTGTGGGTCAGCTCCTCAGTTAGGGGTGTGAAAGGGGCAGTCACACATTGGTGTGTCTCTTTCTCCTTCCCTTCTGCTCTCTCTAAAAATAAACAAAATCTTTGAAAAAAATTAAAACATGTCAGGTTCTTTTTACTCTGCAATCAATATAAACTGTGTGTTCATAATATTAAAAAGAATGTGAATATGTTTAGCGGGCTTAGTTCAATGGATTAGTAGACAACCATTTTTTTTTAATTAGTCTTCCCCTCTGAACTTCTCTCCACTTTAAACAGTAAATAAAAATGTACTGAGAACCTCATAATATTCTTCTTTCAAAATAAAGAAGTTATCCAGCAATAAAGCATACCCATGTTAAATATAATCACAAATCCCACATGTAGAATTGACATTTTATTTTTAAGGGAACCCCCCTCCCCAAGAAATGAGGACTAAAATTACTTTAATGAGTAACTGTTATGTTTATACTTTGGCTCTAAATGTAAACCTCTCTGTGGACATTTTTTTTTTAAAGTAATTTGTATTAAGGCCCATGTTTTCCTTAGATGTTTGTTTTGCTGCAGGGATGCGCTCCCTTCCCTACTGTCACACAGGAGAGGAAATGAAGTTAAGGTGCTGGAATCTGAGGAGGCAGCCTGTGATTCTAGCCTCCTTGAAATTCTTGGCTTCCAGCGTCAGGCTACCCAAGTAGAAAGTCACTTCTCTCTAATATCTAAAACAAAAGATTTGAACGGGAAGTCATCAAGCAAATTCAGATCCCAAGATACATTTTGTGGGAATTGTTCAGATTTTTTACATCCTTTGTTAAGTTTATTCCTAAGGATTTTATTCTTTTTTGTTTCAATTGCAGAAGGATTTTTTTTTCATTTCTTTTTCTGAAGCTTCATTTAGAGGAGCCATTTTACATTAGTCATCAAATGAGTATTGATCACCTACTGCACGCCAGGTACTTACTGTTCCAGGTGCTTGGAGTTCAGCAATAGACAAAATACAAAACAAAAAACAACCACCAAAAAAAACCTTATAAGGCAAATATGTAGTACAGGAGATTTCACATAAAAATCCACACACTGAAGTCCTCTTGAGAAATGGACTATCTGGCCAAAAATAGCTCTAAATTCTGGCATGGCCAACACTGGATTGAACTGAAGTTCCCCTTTTTAAAGGAGCCATTCATTCAATATCCATATGCGTTTCGATATGCATGTTTCATGCATTTCATTACCTCTCAGGTTTATGTCTGCATTTTACTTTGGGATTTGTAATCCAGCCACTGCTTTATTTTATTCATGCCATTTCATTTCATTTTTGTTTCCTTTTATCTTGTATAATATCATATATAAGGTTGTTATAGTCAATTCTAAAGCAGAATGTTCTGGGTTCTTGAATTGGCTCTGGCATAAATAAGTTGAGTAAATATGAGCAAGTCACTTAAACTCTGTGTGAACCAGATACATCGTAAGTAAAATAAGGATTTTGACCTAGTAGTCTATTTGAAACTGAGTTCCAGGAATCCCATGCTTTAACTGAACAGCTCTAATTTTATATTTAGGTCTTCCTTAAGTTACTTTTTGTTTAAATAGATTTTATTGCTAAAGAAAAAATAGTTTGGAAACCATTGGGATATGGGATCTCTATGACCCCTTACCATCTTAAGCTTACATGACTTAACATTACTGAAAAGCAACTCTGTATTGTATTATAACTTCTTATGTATAAATGTCTTGCTTCCTCAAGTTGCTTAAAATTCCTTAATTTGGAATAACATTGGCTCTTCCACAGTATTCAATTAAGTACATAATAATAGAAAAAAATTCACTGAAAATACATACACAGCTGGTAAAACTCTACAGGCAATAATATAAATAATAAATACAGAAATGAAGATTTGGAGGAGGGAATGGTAGTACATTTGGGAGGAGTCACATGAAGGACCTCCAGAGAGAGTGTTGGTAATAGTCTATTCCATAAACAAAGACAGCAGAAGGAATAGTTTGAATCATGAGTGTTCTATATGCCTTACCTATATAAATTTCATGTTATAAATGAAAAAAAGGAAAATTACATCTATATTTACTTTGAATGAATACCCACATTTTCAGGCCAAAATATCTCACACAAAGAAAGTCAAAACAACCAAAAGTAAAGATATCTTATTAAAACTGGTGTTAAAATTGTAAATGGCATTTTAATGTAAAATATTTATTGATTTTTAACATTTCTTCCAATAATTCCAAAAATGTAAAAATGCTTGTTGGATAAAGATATCTGAAGTGTAAGGTATGCAGCAGCTGCTCATTCAATAAGATGAAATGATGAATATATGTTTGTTACATAAAAAAAAATCCAAAATATAGTCAGTGGTATTATTTTTTTAAAAGTAAAGCAATAGCTTTTAATTTTATGAAAGAATAAATTCTTACTATATATTTTAATATAATTTAGAATTAAATACTAAATTGACATTTAATTTTTTTAATTGAAAGAAATTGCACATTTCAAAAATGCAATAAATAGCATTTATACTGCTGAACATTTATATCAAGGTCAAAGATAATCTCTCTTCTTGTTACAATTAATTTTTAAAGGAAAAGTAATTTTAAATGTGAACTACTATATAGTTTTAGGAGGTTGTGTCTTTCTTTAAAATGTTGCAACTTATAAACTATCTGCATTAAATTTTGAAAAAAAATTCCTCAAATGTACTACTTGTTAAACTACAAGTTCTACCACACAATCTGTTATTTAGAATTCTGAGAAGACATTATTAAGTACAATTTTCAAGTGTAGTCACTATTTTGAGATAGTAATTTTAACCTTGCCTTTAAAACTGCCAAGTGAGAAATTGACCAATTGAGACAATAGTCATCAAAAAGTCATATTCCATAGTCATGTGTTAATATCAGCATTACAAGTAGCTATTTCAAAACCTGTTTTTTTAAAATGTGTTTTGTGCCATTTTTTAAGTTTTTCATAAAATTTACCCCCTATTGGTACCACTACTGATGGTAATACAGGAAATGCTAAAATCACAATCATCTAGAAAAGTAAGCTTAGTGATTAGTATAGAGGGTCTGAACATGGAGAGAGGAAAGGGGTCAGATACAGAGATTGATTTATTAAGATATTCACAATGTCAGTTCATCTATTTTTACCTACTTTTTATTTCCTAGTAAATTATAAGCAATTATTCAACTATCTCTGTGACCATATAAAAATATATATAAGTCAGCTCTTCATTAAAAAGTGACAATGTATGGGACTTCCAGCCAAGATGGAGGCTTAGAAAGAAAGGCTCTGTCTCCCTCTACAACTAGAAAGGAATACAACTACCTTAAAACAAAAGATAACCAGAAACTCCAGAAAATAAAACTACATGGAAGCCCAACATATGAAGTTATAAACCAGTGATGCTTGTCCAGATGGGTAGGAGGGGTGAAATCGGAACCGGAATGAAAAGGTCAGGCAGCACTGTTTGTGGTAGCAGCGGGGATAGCGGCAGGGGGAGCAATACTGACTGCAGTTGAGTCCTGGCAGCTTGCGACCCCAATGCCTCGGACGGAGAGGCCCAGAGGGCGGGGGGACAGATCCCAGTCTCCCAGCAGAGAATATCGGCAGGAATCCATCTTGGACCCCCGCCCCCACACAAAGCATCGCAGCGCAGTGGAAAGGGTTGCGGACTGCCGCTGGTCGCCAGGTTGTGATGAGTACACAGGGCTCTGCCCCCTACAGCCTGCCCAGGAAGCAAAGCAAAACACAAATCTGTCGAAATGAAGCTGACAACGATTGAAATCCCGGTGACGCAGTTTACCAGGCAGCAGATGAGGAACCTGACAAACAAATAGGAAACCTGTCAGAGGCTCAGTTCAGAGCTATAATTATAAGGTGGCTTACATAATTAACAAAAGATTTGGAACAAGACAGGGAAGGAATGAAAGCCACTCATACTGAAACAAACGAAAACACATACGAGACAAGTGGTAAGGAAATAAAATCCAGAGATCAGATCAACAAACCAGAACATAGGGAAGAAACAAACAACCAACCAGTGCAGAAAGAGGAAACAGAAAGTAAGGAAAGTGAGGAGAGGATCAGAAACCTCTGGGACAGCTATAACAAACTGAACATTTGGATTATAGGATTTCCAGAGGGCGAAGAACTAGAAATTGAAAAATTATGTGAAAAAATAATGAAACAGAACTTCCCAAACTTGGGGAAGGAAATAGACTTACAGGTTCAGAAAGCACAGAGAGTTTCAAATAAACTGGACCCAGGGAGAACCACTCCAAGACACATTATAATCAAAAGGTCAAAAATTAAGAATCAAGAGAGAATCTTAAAGGCAGCAAGAGAGAAGAAACGAATCATGTACAAAGGGGTCCCAATTAGACTATCAGCTGATTTCTCAAGGGAGACCCTGCAGGCAAGAAGGGACTGGCAAGAAATATTCAAAGTAATGAAAATCCAAAACCTACAACCACGAATACTCTATCCAGTGAAACTGTCATTCAGAATAGAAGGGCAGAGAAAGTGCTTCCAGGACAAAGTAAAACTGAAGGAGTTCATTAGATCTAAACCACTGTTATATGAGATGTTAAAGGGACTGGTTTAGAAGAAGGAGGATCAAAACTATGAACATTAAAATGAAAACTGCATCACAAGAACCAACAACAGAAGCTAGGGAATCGAAACAAAGGCAAACTAAATAGGCAACGAGAGTGGAAAAAGAACTATAGGTATGGGGAGCATATTGGGGGGAGGTCAGCAGGGAGGGGGAAGGAGGAGAGGGAGGGAGATGGTACAGGAATTAAGAAGCATAGTAGGAGGGAATGGAGTAGACAGGAAGAGGTTGAGAAGAACTATATGCACAACAATGGGCATGGACTAAAAGTGGGGGACAAGTGGAGGGAGGGGGGCCAGTAGGTGAGGGGAGCAGAGGGAAGGGAAATTGGGACAATTGTGACAGTATAATCAATAAAACATATTTAAAATAAACAAAAAAAATGACAATGTATGAATATTTTGGTTATAAAGACGTTGTTTTATTTGACCAATCTTTGTAGCAATTTTTATAACAATACATTATTTTTAAAAATATTTTATTTATTTATTTTTAGAGAGAGGGGAAGGGAGAGAGAAAGAGAGGGAGAAAAACATCCATGTGTGAGAGAAACATCAATCGGTTGCCTCTCACACACCTTCAACCAGGGACCTGGCCCACAACCCAGGCATGTGCCCTGACTGAGAGTCAAACAGGCAACCATTCACTTCATAGGCCAGTGCTCAATCCACTGAGCCACACCATCCAGGGCTAACAAAATGGATTCTATATGAACGTTACTATAAGGAACTATTTATCTGAATGTCATTTTATGTACAGTATAGGATATAGGCTTGGTTATTTTATACATATGTAACTGAAACTAAAGCTCTTATTTCCCAGAAGATTTTTAAAAATCATTTATTCCATACATTTCTTGAATGACTGCGATGTCCTCTAAACTTCAGGAAAAAAACACTCTAGTTTAAATTTATGAGCAAGAACCCCACTGAGTGTTACTGGACCTTATAATGAAACTTTCATTTAACTTTACCATGACTGGAATAATTTCCTCTCTGTGACATTCTATTTATTTTGTGAAACATCTTAAGGAAACTCTTATTTGCAAAACCACTTCAAAATGCTTCATTTTAGATTTTAATTTGCAGAACTGTTAGTGGTATTTATATAACTTCTCTGCAAATGTAAGTCTTCATATGAAATTTTTTGTTTGATTTTCTCAACACATTTCATCTTACTTTGACCTCAAATCTTGACTAACAAGCATTTTTATAATCAAGTTTTCTTCTTTTCTCATAATCTCCTTTCCTTCGCTGCCCACTATATAGGTTGTACTGAATATTGTACCTATTCTTCATGTACATAGATTTCTATGAGGAAATGGGAAGTCAAGGTATTTAATCTGAATTAACCACCAATGAGGGAGAGTTGATCAAAATTTGATGTAACATTCCTCCTTCAAAATCATCACAATTCTGGTAAAGCTTTTCTAAAAACAGTATCTGGACCAAATACATGGTTGACAATTCACACAATGATAACTGACCGTAAGGGAATTGTTGAACAAGATCACTGAGGGAATTTTTAGTCTAATAAACAAAATTTTTCAACATTCAAGAAGATTCCAACTTTGCAAACATTAACATAATAATATTTAATGACAAAATAGTGCTGAATATTTATTAATGCACAGTATTTGAAGAGCTGAAATTTTCAACACTATTAGCTTGATTTGACTTTTTTAACTGCCTTTAGAAAATTAAACCTAGCTTTCATAAAAATACTGAAATGAAAAGACTGACAAAGTCTTCATTTATTCATTGTGGTTGTAAATACTGTTAGACATAAACTTGGACACCCACTTGGAGAGATTCAACGGCTCACCTATCTATATACAGTAGACATCTCTTCACATTCTTCCTGTCTCAACTTGGTCCAAAGTCCTTTCTACCTCATATACTTGCTATTCACTTGCTGAGAAAACAGTCCTATAGTTCTAATTCATTCATGATCCTTTGCAAGACTAAACATGGCAATAATTTATAATGTAGATTTTAATCAATAATAAAGCTTTCTGTGAAGTTTTAATATATTATATACTTTGTTCTGTTCAACGACATTAATATCATCACCAAACACTATTACAATTCTGTTCCAAAATAGTCCCAGGGATGTAAAGTACAGCACAGGGAGTAAAGTGAATCGTATCGTATCTGCAGCCGTCCATCTCGAGAGACGATGGTGTAGCTTCTTAAGAGTCTATCTGCACCGCCGAGAATGGCTGTGCAGTCCGACTCGGGAGTGACACGGTATCTGTCTCCTCCCGTGTTGAATCGACATCTTGCGATGACGCTGGAGTGTCCTCTCCAGTGAAGCTGAAGCTACAGAGCCTGGGCAGGGTGATATGGAGGGTCTGCTGTTGCCCATGCAGCAGACCCCCCTCTCTTCGCAGCTGAAGGGTCCAAGGGAAAGACGGAGTCAATACAGCTTGGCTTCAGGTGCGCCGCAGGAGTTGCCGGTGTTGACTACAACGTCAAACCGCCTTAGGGACTCCGGCTCCGGATTTTCTGTCGGGGTTTACTCCCTTAGCCTTTCCCCTGAAGAGGTATGCCGCAAGGCAGCGGAGGTTTTTTGGAGTCAGAGTTTTCCTTCTCTGATGTGTCCTGACTGGAAGATCGAACCAGCGACACTTAGCTCGCAGGCCGACGCTCAATCCACTGAGCCAAACCAGTAAAGTGAATAATATTGTAGTAACTATGTGTTGGGCTAGATGAGTACTAGATGTATGGAGGGATTACCTCGTAAGTTATATAAGTGTCACAATGCTGTACACCTGAATGAATATAATATTGAATGTCAACTGTAATTGAAAAATAAAAATATTTTTTAAAAAAGAGATAAGCATATACCTCTGGCCATTGTGGCTCAGTGGAGTGAACCCAGGGGTCACTGGTTCGATTCCCAATCAGGGCACATGCCTGGGTTGTGGGCCAGGTCCCCAGCTGGGGGTGTGTGAGAGGCAACTGATCAATGTATCTCTCCTACATTGATTTTTTTCCCTCTCTTCCACCCTCCCTTCCCCTCTCTCTAAAAATAAATAAAATCTTTAAAAAATAAGTAAGCAACTAATAAAATAGGCATGTTCAACCACCAAAAAAAAAAAAAAAAAAATGAAAAGAAAAGAAAACCACTATTACAGTTCCTCATATTTTATTCTACTCTTCCATCATGGAAATGCTAAAAGTCTGAGAGCAAAAACAACTCTTGAGCATTTTATGGAAGATTGTGTATCTTCACGTTGGTGAACTTAAAATCACTTTGAATTTGTTCTTTCCCCTCATGAGAGTTTAGATTTAAGCAGTCTGTCTCCAGCACTAACCAGACTCACTTCAATATGGCACTATTTCCATCAAACACATGCGCTGTCAGTCAAAAAGATTATAATCACAAAATAAAGACATGTTGTGGACCCATTCTAAAAATACTTTGACATCTGAATCTCTGAGAGTAAGAGCTCAAACATAACAAAGAATCTTTCAGATTCACGGGAAGAAAGTTCCTGAGACAGCTGATATTTTAAAAATTCTATGTCATGCTAATTATGTGAATCCATGCTACCTAGATCACATCTGCAAATTGAGGATGTATTGGCATGGTATGTGAATATTCTACAAAACATATCTTATTGATATTTGCTACATGAGTGAAAGAAGTACACAGGCAATTTTTGGTTACAGACATTTTTGCATCTCATTACGTTAATGGGTTAATTACATCTGAAATCATCTTTTGATTGGGAGTCTGGTTAATTTGACTCCAATGACATCTGTTTTGTTTTTATTCCAAATAGGGTTTTGACTCTCTAAATAGGATTGCACAGTCTTGCTTATATGCACAGAAAAGGAGTACCTTGAGTGTAACTAAGTATATGTAAATGGGATTTTTCAGCCATAAAGAACTGTTTATTGCCCCAACTGGTGTGGTTCAGTGGTTTGAGTGTCGCCCCATGGACCAAAAGGTTGCCAGTTCGATTCCTGGCTAGGACACATGCCTGGGTTGCAGGAGGCAAGCAGTTGATGTTTCTTACTCTCTCCCTTTCCCTTCCTTTCTCTCTAAAAGTAAATAAATAAATAGATAAATAAATTTTTAAAATAACTTTACTGCTATGAGAATGTCTTATAAGAAGGCTTACTGGACAATCAACCTTTACTCAAGCTCCAAGGAATTCAATGTAGTTTGAACTCAATATGTATTAGGGAAACCACAAAATGAACACTCTATGGCCATTCTATGAAGGAAATCATGATCTATCTATAATTTCCTTGGGAATAATGAGGAGTATTTTGTCATTTAAGAGTAAAGAGTCTATTTTTTGTAGGACAACAGATATTTTCCACCAATTCTCAGCTTAGTCTTTTTTTTTTTTTTTAAGATTTTTACTTATTTATTTTTAGAGAGAGGGGAAGGGAGGGAGAAAGAGAGGGAGAGAAACGTTAATGTGTGGTTGCCTCTCGCATGCCCCCAACTGGGGACCTGGCCCACAACCCAGGTATGTGACCTGACTGGGAATCAAACCAGTGACCCTTTGGTTTACAGGCCAACACTCAATCCACTTAGCCACACCAGCCAAGGCTCAGCTTAGTCTTTTATTCGTTTCTTGCCATGCCACCCTGCAACGTACTTAATTCATATAGTTCTGTAGCAATTTCATCACAATATTGATGCTATCTATGCAATGAGAAAAGCACATTGAATAAGAAATCTATTTCAATAACTAGTAAAGCTTGGCCAAATCCTCAGAGTTCAAAAACTAAATCATTTACTTTACGGTAGTAAAGAAAAATGTAGGAAATTGGAAAATAATGTAAAATATTCCAGAACAGTCTTACTATTTTTAACAAAGCAGGACATTTTACAGATCTCCTAAAGACTTTGGTTTTCCTTTCCTCTCTCATTAAGCTAGCCCTGCCCTCCACCCCTTCTCTCTTTCATCTGGAATTTTGGTTTCCAATACTCCATACCTTGTACCTAACCTGTGTTTTGGCCTCATTTTTTGCACGGAGATAAAAACACATAAGGGGGGGGGGGGCAAAAGTGGGTTTAGAGTTGTGAGTATGCGAAACAGAGTGTATCCTTGTATTATTATTTATTAATTATTATATCATTTTCCATATGAACAACTGTAAACCTACCTTTGCCCCACCCTGTACACATGACACATTAATGGAATACTACTTGGCCGTAAATAAAAGGGGAATTTTACTTTTTGCGACAGCATGGAGGAACTGAAGAGCATTATGCTAAGTGAAATAAGCCAGTCAGAGAAAGACAATACCATACGATTTCACTCATATGTAGAATCTAATGAACAAAATGAACTAACAAGCAAAAATAGTGACAGACTCATAGATAGAGAGCAGGCTGACAGCTGTCAGGGGTGGGGGCTGGGTGGGGGCTGCAGAGATTGAGCAAAAAAGAAAGAAAGAGGGAAAACTCAAGAACACAAACAACATTATGGTGACTGTCAGGGGAAGGGCAGTGAGGGGAGGTAGAAGAGGGTAAAGTGGGGATAAATGGTGATGGGTGGAGACTTAACTTGGGGTGGTGAACACACAATACAGTATACAGATAATATGTTGTGAAATTTCACCTCAAACCTATATAATTTTGTTAACCAGCGTCAATCAAGAAGTTTGATAAAAAGTAAAATAAAAAACACTCTACAAAATAAATATATAATAAAATAAACTTTAATCACTGACATAAGTGTCTTGGAGTTATACAATAATTTAATAGATCATAAAATTGCACACACATACACGTACAAGAATTGCCTGAAAACCCAAGCTAAACCAAACTAGGCCAGGTGTCACTGGATACATGCTTTTTCCAGCTAGCTGAGAGCTAGTCCTTTAAATGACAGAATGCTTTACCTGGTGGAGAGAAAAGAAAAGGACAGCAGAAGGCAAGTGCATGAATTGTGTGAGGTTAAAGAGGAGCAGAATTTGCCACCCCAAAATATGCCTCTTTGGCCTAAGGATTATTTTGAACTGGTTATCTTAAGAACAAACAAACACAGGAGAAGCTCTGAAAACTTAGTAGAATCCTTTATGAGAGACACTTAGCATTTACAAGGGAAATCTCCATTTGTAAGGGTGTCTTCCTCTCTGTAACCAGAAAAGTGGGATAACTCTCAATCAGTGAAGTTGAGCATCTTTTCATATATCTGTTGTCCATTTAAATATCTTCTCAGGAGAAGTGTCTGTTCAGGTTCTCTGCCCATTTTTTAATTGGACTGTTTGGTGTTGAGTTGTATGAGTTCTTTATATATTCTGGATATTAACTCCCTGTCAAAGCTGTTGTTTGCAAGTATCTCTCTCATTTGGTTGGCTGCCTTTTTGTTTTGTTGGCAGTTTCTTTTGCTGTGTACAAGCTTTAAAAAAATTGTTTTTAAATTTATTTTTAGAGAGAGGGGATGGGAGGGAGAAAGAGAAAAGGAAACCAACCATATGGGAAAACATATTTGCCAATGACATCACAGACAGGGGATTGATTTCCAAAATATACAAAGAGCTGATACGACTCAACATCAAGAAAACAAACAACCCAATTAAAAAATGGGCAAAGGACCTGAACAAAGACTTCTACGAAGAGGACATACAGAAGGTCCATAGACACATGAAAAAATGCTCAACATCATTAGCCATCAGGGAGATGCAAATAAAAACCACAATGAGATACCATTTTACACCAGTCAGAATGGCCATCATCAACAAGTCAACAAGCAACAAGTGCTGGCGAGGATGTGGAGAAACGGGAACCCTACTGCACTGTTGGTGGGAATGCAGACTGGTGCAGCCACTATGGAGAACAGTATGGAATTACCTCAAAAGATTAAAAATGGAACTGCCTTTTGAACCAGCGACTCCACTACTAGGATTATACCCGAAGAATCTTGAAACAACAATTCAAAAGAACCTATGCACCCCTATGTTCATAGGAGCACTATTTACAACAGCCAAGTGCTGGAAAAAGCCTAAGTGCCCATTTGTAGATCAGTGGATTAAAAAACAGTGGTACATTTCGTCGTCGGCAGCCGTCCGTCTCGAGAGACGATGGTGTAGCTTCTTAAGAGTCTATCTGCACCGCCGAGAATGGCTGTGCAGTCCGACTCGGGAGTGACATGGTATCTGTCTCCTCCCGTGTTGAATCGACATCTTGCGATGAAGCTACAGAGCCTGGGCAGGGTGATATGGAGGGTCTGCTGTTGCCCATGCAGCAGACCCCCCCTCTCTTCGCAGCTGAAGTGTCCAAGGGAAAGACGGAGTCAATACAGCTTGGCTTCAGGTGCGCCGCAGGAGTTGCCGGTGTTGACTACAACGTCAAACTGCCTTAGGGACTCCGGCTCCGGATTTTCTGTCGGGGTTTACTCCCTTAACCTTTCCCTGAAGAGGTATGCCGCAAGGCAGCGGAGGTTTTTTGGAGTCAGAGTTTTCCTTCTCTGATGGTACATTTACACAATGGAATACTATGCAGCAGAAAGAAAGAAGGAACTCCTGCCATTTGCAACAACATGGATGGAACTAGAGAGAATTATGCTTAGTGAAATAAGCCAGGCAAAGAAAGCAAAATACCATATGATATCACCCAATACAGGAAATTGAAGAGCAACACAAACAAAGGAACTAAATAGAACAAAGAGCAGAATAGCAGTCAATAGGGGGGAGGGGGGAGGGAGAGAAGGGGGATAAGTAAGGGAAGGGTTTAGTCAAAGAACCCGTATAAATTACTCATGGACATGGACAACGGGGAGGGATATGATTGCGGGAGAAGGGGTGGGTTGGGTGGGGGAGAGAAATTAGGGGAAAAGGGGACAACTGTAATTGAAAAACCAAAATTAAAAAAAAAAAAAGAAAAGAAACATCGACGTGAGAGAGAAACATCGATTGGTTGTGTCCCACACGCACCCGAACCAGGGACCAAACATGCAACCTAGGCTTGCACCTTGACTTGGAGTCCAACTGGCAACCCTTCACCCTGTGGGATGACATCCGACCAACCGAGCCACACTGGCCAGGGCTATGCAGAAGCTTTTTAGTTTGATATAGCCGTATTCATTTACCCTGCCTTTACTTCTCTTGCCTTTTGGGTCAAATTCAGAAAATCTTTTGTAAGACGAAGTTTAGTACTTATGTTTTCCTTTGTGTAACTTATTATTTCAGGTCTTATATTTAGGTCTCTGATCCATTTTGAATTAATTTTTCTACATGGGGACATACAGTACTCTAGTTTCATCCTTTTGCATGTGGCTTTCCAGTTTCCCCAGCACCATTTAATGAAGGGGCTTTCTTTTCTCTCTGTATGTTTTTGGCACTTTTGTCAAAAACATTTGCCCATATACATGTAATTTTATTTCTTGGCTCTCAGTTCTCTTCTATAGGTCTGTGTGTCTGTTTTGCTGCCAATACCCTGCTGTTTTGATTATCATGACCCTGTAGTATAATTTGAAGTCAGGTAATGTGATACGTCTGGCTTTGTTCTTTTTACTTAGTATTGCCTTTTCTATTTGGGATGTTTTGTGGTTTCATATATATATATGATGATTTTTTTTTGTTTGTTCTATGTCTTTAAAAGATATCATTGTGATTTTGATGGGGTTTGCATTAAAGCTGTACAGTATACTGTTTTGGGTAATATGGACGTTTTAACTGTTGATTTTTCCAATCCAAGAACTTATCAATTGGGAAGGTAATAGCTTAACTTTACATAACAACCTACCCCTTGTTTACTGTGCTTTGCCTGATACCCTCCCATTACTGACTCCCCACCCTCAATATCTTCTTTGTCTTTAGCGGGAGATGGTATTTAAGGTGGTGTCCTGGGCCATTTCAGGGAGTGATTCAGTTTTCCTGAGTCTCTCCCATGTATACAGGGGCTACACATTTTATTAAACTTCTGATTGTTTTTCTCCCATTAATCTGTCTTTTTATGATAAAGGAATCTCAGCCAAGAGCATAGAAGGGTAGAGAGAAAATCATTTTTCCTTCCTGACAAGGTCATGAGTTCATTCTGTGAAAGCAGGAGTCCCTGGGGGCCTATCTGGCTGGAGCTGGAACCATTAAACTGAGCCAGCTGCTGCCAAAGGTACTGCCTGAGGCACAAAGGGAGGGAGTGAAGCACCCTGGGGCCTTCTGTAGCCCTCCAAATCTCTGCCATCAGCCAAACAGAGCTGGAATCCAGGTGTCATGGAAGCCTGGCACCCAGCCCGAGAGCCTCAGTGTCCCAGTGGTGCCCAGTAGAGCAGGTAAAGGAGGAGTAAGGAGGATATAAAGGCACAGGGACGGACCCTGTGAGCCAGCGACCCCACCCCTCAGTGTATCCAAAGAGCACTGTTTAGAATACGAAAGGAGATAAAACTGGAAACAGCTCAACTATCTATCAACAGCAGACTGTATAAATAAATGGTGGTTTATGCCTCCAATGGAACATGACAGTGGAAATGAATGAACTACAGCTCCATGCACTGCCATGGATGAATCCGGGCAACATAATGCTGATTGGAAAACGCAGTCACACAAGACTAGAGGCAATACAATTCCAATTATAGGAAGTTCAGAAGCATGCAGGGCAAAACAATGTATTATTTAGAAATGGATACATATATGGCAAGACTATAAAACAAAACAAATTAGGAGGGTGAGGATCTGTCAATAGTTGGAAAGTGATGGACTAGAGGAGGGGTACAGAGGCGGCCTCAAATTACTAGAGATATTTGAAATTAACAAGTTGTTTTTATTATTTAAGTCATATACTATAAATATTCCTTTATCCCTACATAAAAAATTTTAAGACAAGCATATGTTTGAATGATTTAGTTAATACAATAACTACCAACTAAAAGGGAAGTGGCTCCTTTCTCTGGAAATTCTTCCCCTCTCTGTTTGTTGTGCACTGAAAAAATAGTTTAATAATCATAACTGACCAGAGGCTGATTCAGTGGGGAAGGGGTAGGGGGTAGCTTATCATGAAAAATGACCTCTGGCAACATATTTCTTGAAGCTTCTAGCGTTATATATTATTGTCAGTCACTTTGCAACTTTGAGGAAACAGCCTTCCTGCTGAAGGCTCTATTACAGCTAATGTGTGTCTCCAGAATACAGAAAGGCATTTCAAAACCATTTCTCTAAGAAGTATTTACTGAATGCCTGCTATGTGAATAACACCAAGCTGAATTTAAAATGAACTTGCATAGAAAACATACACACACACACACACACACACACACACATATGTTAACCTATAGACACAGATAACAATGTGGTGATAGCCATAGGGAAAGGCGGGTGGCAGAGGTGGAGGTGGATAAAGGGGAGACAAATTGGGATGGTAAGAGACTTTGCCTCGGGCGATGGGCACACGATACAGTGTGCACATGTTTTGTTGAGTTGTACACTTGAAACCTGTATGGTTTTATGAAACAATATCACCCCAATAAATTGAATATAAAATAAATAAATAACATAAAATGAATTTGCATGATTTAATCATTTGTTTAAAGGAAAACAGGCTATAGGGCTTTCAGATACTGAAAGCATAGTGGATTAAGGAACTACTATAAATAACCCATGGACAAGTACAAGGTGGGGATTGACTGTGGGAGAGGGGGTGGGGACTGGGTGGGGGGGATAGGGGGAAAAGTGGGACGACTGTAATAGGAAAACAATAAATAAATCAAAAATTAAAAAAAAATTAAGAAGACTAGCGGAACAAAATAAGCCACATAATTTTAAGTGTGAAAAATTAAACAGCAATGAGCCAGAACTACATTGTTATCTTCTCAGGAGGAACTGACGAAAAAAGATGGTGGCACTAGATCATTCGGAAACCCAGTTCGAACCATGCAGCCAATGTCACGCACCCTATTCTGCTGACCTACTTTGACCAGCATGGTGAAGGGCAGCTCCCAGATACACTAAAGATTCGTCACGTCAGGCACCCACTGTATCAGCGTTTCTGCCTCAAGACTTTCTCCAAAGTCATGGAAACTCACTCAGCCTCCACAGATGATGTCCCTAGGCAGCCCTCAGTCAAGGGGGCACAGGAATAACAGACACAGCCTCACGCTTCACGGCCTTCAGTGGGACAACTATTAAGTGCGTTCCCCAGCATTCCTCAGAGGTCTCCTTTGAACTGAGCGGAAATTCCCCACGGTGGTAGCCAACTCAGGAACTCAGGATTGTTTGTTGCCTTTTTCCTCACTTCCCCTGTCCTCCCACTTCGACTTCCCCTGATCAGCTACCCACTGAACTCCTTGCTCTCTGCTCCTTCCTCAGACTTGGCTCTTCAAGAAACCCCAACTTAGGACTACGACAAACTGCAACCGAAAAGAGATTCTTTCTTCCAAACAAGATGACTAAACACTCATCAAGTGCCATTATCAAAACACAGGCAATAGAGTACAAGGATATACATCCTTGCTGAGCAAAGTGAGACGCTGGACCCTTAGATTAGAGATGCAGAGGGGTACAGCTACTGTCAGGACGAACAGGTAAGGATTCAGAGTGGAAACACTTTAAAACAAGCAATAAAATCCTAGAAATAAAAAAGCAATTAGCTGAGTCCAGACCAGACCCTGGGAGCAACAGCACTAAGGGACTCATAGAAAAACATTCTGGAGGGTTCAGGCTAAATAAGAGATAAGTATTGGAATTGATGAGTATAGATTTTGTACCCCATTGCATAGCATGATAAAATATTGAGGTATCCATCTATGGCATGAAAAACTGAGTCTGTTTGTACCAGCAAACAAATACAAGAGTGTTCATAGCAGCACTGTTTAAAATAACAAACACAAACAAACAAATAAATCTGCAAGCACTTCAACAGCGATCTGGCAGGAGAATGAATAATTAAATACCTATATAATAGTGAAAATAAGGGAGCTACTGATACACAAAAATGTCAAGATGAATTTTAAGAATATGATATTGTGTGAACGAAAGTGCCAAATATCATTTTAATAACATTGAAGTGTTATGCATGCGCCATGCACCAAATTAAGTATTGTCACAGTGGCCCTGTGGCATAAGTACTATTATTCCCATTTTGTGGTTGAGGAAACTGAGGCTCAAAGAACCACAGCAACTTGCCCAAGGTCAGACGTCCAGTAATTAGTAGAGAAAGATCTCAAATCCAGGCTGTAGAACTCCACACTTCTAATTGCTACTCTAACATGCCAAGAAATATTATTGAGGCATATGTATCTGATAAAATATTTTTTTCAAAATGAGGAAATGATAGATTCAGGGTATGGTTATTATCTCAGGCTGGGGGACACTGGCAGATGGAATGAAGCAGGAGCACACAGGTAAACATAACTGCCACTGTCCTCGTCCTTGCATTGAATGGTCAGGCGGAGAGTAGAGCGAGGTGGGAGCCATGAGCGGCTCACGTGCAAGGTCAGATATGCATTTACCTAAAACGTCAACATTTGGCTCACCATGAACTCTTCTGCATTAATTTTGATTTTGAAAATATTGAACTAAAATATTAGCTTAACTACTGAATTTTTTAGATGCCCCTTTACATTTTATACTGAAATCCAGTATCTCAGTTGCCTCATCCTATCCCAAGCCCTGGTTCAGAAGTGGCCATCTTGCTAGGAGAGGAAGGGGAGGGAGAAAATATTATAGCAATTGCCTTGAATGGAGGTTTCTCTATTCTGATAGATTATAACTTGACCCCAGGGGGCTTAGTGTGGAGGCTGATCAACAGTGAGGGCTAAATCACCCCTCCCTCCTTATTCACCATTTTAGTCAATACATTTAAAAGAGGAAATGGAATTAGGGATATTGAGAACTGACACTGTGCTGGGGCTTTAAAACAATTCCTCAATGAGCCCTTGCAATGGCTCCACAAAGTCAATATTAATATTCCCATTTTTTGCTTAAGGAAGTAGAAGCTCAGAGATTTAGGTATTATCTGGACTAAGGGCACATAGTTGAAGTGCCATATTCTTAACCTCCATGTGCCACTTGTATTATTTTTTTTCATCCTCTTGTGTTTGGCCTATTCTGAGAGGTGGTGGTAGCTGTTATGATCACATCAATTAAAATATGTGAAAATGATTCATAAATGGGAAAGTACCATATCAATATTAACATAGTCTTATAAACAAAAACAATAATAAAACCATTTACTTCTGTTTCTAATGCTCATAACAGAGGTGAAAGTACATTTTTCCTATTTCAGAGTGCCATATGAAATATTACAAAGATGAAAAAGTCCACTCTAATTACATTGGGCAAATATGACTCAAAGTGAACAGTCACTGTTGTCATTCTCTCTAAAATAGAATATGCTGAGCTTTATCCTATATTCTATATTATTCTTATTAACACAATTAAAATGCTGAAATACATTTGAACAGATGTTTATTCTCTGAGGAAAGGTAACTAGAAATATTACCTATTCTAAATTGAGTCAGCTATGTTATTATAAATAGAATGATAAACAAAAGTAATATACACAATTTCAGAATTTACCACTTGATTCCGAAGTTCAGGAGAGAGTGAAACTATAAATCAAACTCTATTCTAGTCAATTTAACCAAGTCTACATCCCATTAAACCTCATTTAGTTTACTTTATCTCAGACAGTAGATGATAACATCAGTAAAAAAATTATTTCAAATGTCAATATTTGTCTCTATGTAAAATGTATTATTTTATATATATTTAAAATATTTTATTTATTTATTTCTAGAGAGAGAGGTAGGGAGGGAGAAATAGAGGGAGAGAAACATCAATGCGTGGTTGCCTTTTGCGTGCCCACAACTGGGGACCTGGCTGGCAACCCAGCCATATGCCCTGACTAGGAATAGAACTGGTGACCCTTTGGTTCTCAGGCCAGAGCTCAATCCACTGAGCCACATCAGCCAAGGCTATATTATATTTCTTATTGAAATCTACTAAATTTTAAGATCTGATATTAGGGCTGATATATGTTAAGGATACAATTAGCTTGAAGTTTTAAAAAACTGAAATATTTTTATCTTGGTCCATGCAAATCTTGTTAGCACAGGTGACCTTTATTTTGTTACAAGCATTTGGAAAGACAATCTATCAAATATTTCAATGGGAGTTTAAAAGATATATTTGTCTGTTTACTATATATCTTAGGTATTTTGCAATCAACTTTACTACACATTACACATAAATTCACAAACAAAAATCACTATCAAACATATAAAATCAAATGAGAACCGTTCCTAAAGCTGTGCTTTTTCAACTGCTAGACAGTGAGAAAATTGTGAGTCCTCCAAACTCCCTTTTTTTACCATTTCTCTCTAACTACATTGTCATCTGTTGGGGAGGGGCGGGGAATAAAAGTGAATCGCATCTCCTGTCTATGTTTACCCTTTATAATATAAACAATTGGTGTGTTAGGATTGTTAAACAGTTTTTATCTGTTGAGTTTCCTGGCTTATACTTGAACTTGCTGAATAAATTTTCCTTATTTCCAGAAAGGCTACCTGGCTTTTTGGTAGTGCTAGCGGCAGTTTCTTTTGTCACTTCCCACTAAGGGAGACTCCTAATATGTCCTGTCACTCTAGGATTTGCCCTGTTGGGAAATAAAGAAGCTTAGGAGAGCTTTCTGAAAAACTCTGAAAAATGAAGCTGCTCTGCAGATATCATCAGACCCCAGATAGAGACTATATAAAATTCCACTGACAGTTAAAAAAAAAAATTTACTTCTGAATCAGTCCTTGATAAGAGATTAAAGATTTTAGGAGGACTAAATGTAATTCAAATCCCAATTCCAGAAAATCACTAGTCACACTAAAATGCAGGTTCCACCTATGGTGTTGAAGTCTAATTAAGAAAATGCTTAATTTGTTTTTTATATTTCAGAGTTAAAATATATGTAACTGGGATTTCTCTGTTGGACACACACACACACACCTTACTATCTATTGTAAAGGTCTATATCATTGGTATTACTGTAGATTAAAGAATTTCATTATATGAAAAATGGAAGAGTTCATTAAAGAGAAAAATGACTCTTGAGATCCAAGGTCTATTAATCTAAACTTGCATCAAAACATCTAGAAAATTTTAGTATGTATTCTTAAAGACAATTGAAATATCTTCACAGCATTAAGAATATATCACAAACACCAAAAGTGAACCTAACGTAAACTATGGACTCTGCGTGGTAATAATGTATCAAAGTAGGTTTATTAATTGTAACATATGTACCACTCTGATGAAAGATGCTGATAATGCGGGAGGCTGTGCATGTGTTAGGACAAACAATATATGGGAAATCTCTGCATTTACTATCCACTTAATTTTGCTGTGTACCTAAAACTACTCTAAAAATAAAGTCAATTAAAAATAATATAATGTATCATAATTCATTTGAAACCTCTTACAGAAGTTTCATATATTTGTAACACAGGGCATACATAATAATACAAGGTCCTAGTCCTTCAGGTACCA
Source organism: Furipterus horrens (assembly GCF_987537825.1). Lineage (NCBI taxonomy): Eukaryota > Metazoa > Chordata > Mammalia > Chiroptera > Furipteridae > Furipterus > Furipterus horrens. The sequence continues at coordinate 97,939,013 of NW_028327187.1, read as the reverse complement.
TAATTGGATTGAGGAGAAGAGCACTTAGAAAAATAATTACCATGCAATATGATACCTGCTACCATGCAGTTCAGTATAAAGTGGTACAGGGGCATCAAAGGAAAGAGGGAGATTAATTTCACCTCAGAAAATTAATGAAATATATCACCCAATGGATCAGACTTGGTTTCCATCTCAGAGGATGATCACAAGCTTATCAGGTTGAAGTGGGCAATATCATTCAAGGTCTAAGGAGACTGCTTTAAAGTGTAAGTAAAACAGACAAGTACTGGAAGAAATGAAGAGGCAAAAGTAGGAAAATGACCAAAGAGAGAACCTTGTAGGCCAAACTCTGACGTGAAAATTTGGGGCAATGGGGAAATTCTGAGAGCAATGTATGGAAGGATTGGTCCAGAAAGACCACAACTGAGGAGCTAAATAGAATTAAGAAGACATGGCAAACAATCCTGGTTGAAGGTAAGGCAGTGGTGAGAGGAATGGGAAAGAGATTCCGGACATAATGTCCCACCATAAAGTTCTATGGGCAGGATGTAACCACAGAGCCTTCCCCAAATGGCCTTATCCTGTTTCTAACAATATAGTGAGCTGCTTTTCAGAGACAAGAAAACAAAATTGCAAGCCATGCAGCCCAAGCATGTGCAGAAGAGAAAACTTTGACCTCCAGCTCATGCAGGACCAAAGCTTCACCCTCTCTCCCTAGGAGCAAGGAACTGGGATGTGCCCAGAACTTGAACACCAGAACCCTTTCAGAAGCAAAGAGTCCATTGTCTGGGTAGATCTGCTGCTGAAGCCCCTTCCCATAGATGGCCAGACCCCAAGGTCCTCCAATGAAAACTTGCCCCACAAACCTTTCCATATACCCATTCCCCCTACCTCCTCAAAACCCGTCATCTTTTCCCTCTCACAGAGGTGAATTTGGGCTTTCTTCCTATCTCCTCTTTGGGCTGCCTCTTGAAATACTCTATTCTTGTTGCATACTTGACGCTTTAGTGGCCACTCTTACTGCATACTATTCCTAAGAGAATAACTAGTTACTTTTTTAAATATATATATTTTTTAATTTATTTTCTGAGAGAGGGGAAAGGAGGGAGAAAGAGGGGGAGTGAAATATCAATGTGTGAGAGAAACATCAGTTAGCTGCCTCTTGCACATGCCACCAACCAGAGACCTGGCCCATAACCCAGGCGTGTGCCCCGACGGGGAATCAAACTGGCGATCTTTGGTTCATAGGCTGGCATTCAATCCACTGAGCCACACCAGCCAGGACACGAATAAGCACTTATTAATTACATTTTACATTTTTTTTAATAATCATTTTTTCTGGATGAACTTAACCCAATATACTCTTTCCCTCAGAAGGCTTTAGACACCAGCTCGTGACTCAAAGGGTAAATCAAATCTCTCTGAAAAGGAAAACCTAGGTTTGTTCCTTGGAAACAGGACTGGCGGTTAATGGTTGAAAGATTAAATCACTGCATCTACAAAAAGAAAGGTTGAAGTTTGATATTTTATTTAAGTTATTCTTAAATTCACAATTAATTTAACTTTATACATCAAACTCTATCTCAAATGAAACAGTAGGTGGATAAAATCCCCCTTAAGATGATCATTATCATGTAGTAGTCAATATATCCAGGTGGCTTCTGTAATATATGATCTATTGAAATACATACTCTTTTAGATTCTAATTAAGAGACACAGTGTAAAGCCCAAGTGTTATGTACAATTTTTAAAAAAAGTCTTCCCTCCCTAAGAGTTGTTAGAAAAATTATGTATAAATTCACTCTTAATAAATTTATTTTAGCTTTGCATTCATCCAAGACTCTGGTTGCATTTGTTACAGAACAATGATGATGTCTGACCTTCAGTTTCCTTTTTTTACATCGTTTCCTTTGTGTGTGTGTTTTATTGATTTTAGAGAGAGAATGTGAGGGAATATCGATTGTATATTCCACTTATTTATGCATTCATTGGTTGATTCTTGTATGTGCCCTGACCAGGGATTGAACCCGCAACCTTGGTGTACTGGGATGATGCTCTAACCAACTGAGCTACCTAGCTAGGCTGACTTTATAGTTTCTTTGTGAAATCCATTTGTAGTAAATGGTAAATAAGTGTAGGAGTGAAAACCATAAGCTCCTTGAAGAGTCCGTGTTATTTCTCTGTCTCCCTTTCTTCTTCACTCCGTCCCTCCATCCTTCTCCCCCTCCACTTCTTTGCTTGTACACAGTAAAAACTCAATTGAATTAAATTCAGCCCAATGGAAGTATATATTGGGTATAGTTCAAAAGTAACAACTGAATTTTTCACAAACAAGAACATAGATGATTCTGTTTGCTTATTCCTTCTACAGATATTTGTTGAGTATTTGTTTTAGGCCACATCAAACATCAGGCGGTGGAGAAAAAAACAGTAAACAATGACAGACAAAGTGACTGGTCTCATGGAACTTCTAGCTTATTGTAGGGAAAAGCAATAAATGACAAAATAATATAACTACAAAATAAGGTAAAAGTTATGAAAGACCTAAACATGGTGTTAACATAAAGAACATCTAAAATAAAGAGTCAAGAAGGTTATTCTCCATTAAATAAGCAAGGTGTCTTTGAGGAAGTACGATTTAACTGCGATCTAAAGGATAAAGATCCCATCATGCAAAATAATAGCACCCCTCCCCCCACTCCCCCAGGAAACAACAGCCTGCACAAAGTTCCTGAGGTCGGAAAGGGTCCTCCACTGTTTTTGGAATTTCTCTTCAGATCTGTCTTCATAGACTAAAGGGCATTTTTTAATATGGTCAAGAGTATTGAAACTGACCTCCTTGACAGTATAGTTTATCTTTTGAAATGACCAAAGAATTAGCAGCAGTGCTCAATCCAATGAATTAGTAGGTTGGAATATGCTGGATTGGACCGCTTTTGATAAAAAAGACTAGTTGTCATCTACCCATCACCTCTGAAATAATTTTAGAAGCAATTCTAAAATTTGCAAGAGATGAACAGAGTTCACAAAGAAGCAATAGAAATGACTCTCTCTTAAACATTTGAAAATAGGCTCACTCTCACTCATTATGTGATAAATGTAAACTAAAGACATGATTTTTCACTGATCAGGGAGGCAAAGATCAAAAAGTTTGACAATATACTGTGTTGTTGATGAGATGAGAAAATAGGTACTCTCAGACCTTGTTGATAGATGTGAACTGGCATGTGTGCATGTGCCTGCGTATGTTTGAAGTACACACACACATGCATGTGCATAGCATACTTCCAGAAGGATACATAAGAAACTGATAACATCACTCCCTTCTGGTAAGAACAAACGGGTATAACTAGGTGGTTAGGTGCCAGGATAGGAGAAATGATTTTAATTGTATATCCTTTTCTGAACCTTTTTGAAATCGTACTATGTGCAATTAGTTGGATAATAAGAGCTTTAAGGGCACTTAGAGACTACTTTGTCTCGAAAAAAATCATTTACATGAAAAGAATTATTAACATCTCCATCCAACCATCCATGTTTACATCTATCCATCCTTCATCCATTAAATGCTTAATTTCTATAAACATTTGTGGAACTCCTAGAATATGTATGGTACACAAAGGATACACAGGGATAAAAGGTTAAATAAGACAGCTTTATCTTCACTAAATATGTACAGAAGTGCCCCCTTTACCCATGGTTTTACTTTCCATGATTTCAGTTACCTATTGTGCTTTTAAGCATCCATTTAGAAGAGTCTTGATAAAATATGTAGACCTATCCCTGTACTTGATGATAAACAGTAGAGGAAGAAAGCATTTCTGATTTTGCTCTAGATTTATTATTGTCAGTAAAATAATTGTAGTATTGGCATCTCAATTTTAAATTTCAGCATAAGAGTCTCAATGTTACCAGGCGACTGAGCAATTTAAAAAGGATTTCCCATAATTAAATTACAAAAGCAAAATAGTTTTGCTACTATATAATTTGCATATAAAACAGATATGACTTTCCAATTTTTCAGTATATTTTGGCTGAAATTATACTTGCAGGAAGCACAGGGTTCAATGTTTCTTATTTCCAGACATTCATTGCTACGCTTTTTTTTTTTTTTTTTTTCATAACCAGTTTTATCACTGGAAATAGGACTTTACCTTGATGGCTACATAATACATTTTCCATACATACAAAGGACTAATAATATTACTACTACTAACTTAAGTGATCAAAATATTTGATATAATGATATAAAGCCTATTATAGGGATGAATCTAGGATAAAGTAAAAGCAACTGTCTATTACTTGCTATTGATATTAATAATTGCCTTTGGTCCTGCATGGATATATTTATTAACAGAGATTTATTTTATTTAAGTCCTGGCTGGTATGGCTCAGTGGTTTGAGTGTTGGCCTGCAAACTGAAAGGTCGCCAGTTTAATTCCCAGTCAGGGTACATGCCTGGGTTTCAGGCAGGGTCCCCAGTTGGGGGTGTGTGAGAGATAACTGATCCATGCATAGCTCGCACATGGATGTGTCCCTCCCGTTCTTTCCCCTCCCTTCCCCTCTCTCTCTAAAGATAAATAAAATCTTTATAAAAACTGTAAAAGAAAACCTCCAAACTTTTCACTATTGTGGTGATGTAAAAGGGTAGGTGGTTTTTTAACACATGGATTTGCTACATTAAAAAAATCAATTTCATAGGGCTGGCAGGGCTTGTTTTATTTTCTTAATTAAAAATAAATAGTTATGTCTCATTGTAAAATAAGATTTGAAATTTTAATTGGGAAAAAATACCCAAAGCAGAAACATATTAAAAGTAAGATAGATTATCACTGTTAATTATAGAAAATGAAGCTTTCAAAAAATTAGTTGAAGGTTCATAGGCACATAAACACAACCAATTCTAAATATCTGTCTAGGTATCCAAGTAATCTTAAGTAAATATCACCATTGAGTATGCTGGCATGAAAAAATAAAGGAAATGTCAAGATAGAAATACAGAAATCATCAAAGAATTGTTTTCTTTCTTTCTTTTGCTTATAGATTGAAAAACAATAAATCTTTCTGGCCTCTGGATTCAAAGATTTATCATAAGCCTATGGTTGTAAAGTGAGCCTCGATTTTAGGAATTAAAGAATTAGAATATAAAAATGTTTATCTACTCGTTTTACTTGAGTTAGTTTAGTGGATTATAGCATATTTCAAACCAAAGCCTATCTTGCAAGTTTAAGTCCAATGTGAGGGTAGTGAAGTTTTGTGTTTTTTTTTAAGAGATAGAATAGTTTTAAAAAAGATTTTAGTTACTTATTTTTAAGAGAGAGAGGAAGGAAGGGAGAAAGAGAGGGATAGAAACATTGATGTGCTAGAGATACACTGATCAGTTGTCTCTTACATGCCCCCAACTGGGGACCTGACCTGCAACCCGGGCATGTGCCCTGACTGGGAATCGAACCAGTGACCTTTCAGTTCACAGGTTGGCACTCAATCCACTGAGCCACACCGGCCAGGGCTAGTTTTGTGTTTTAAGAAATTGATTTTCTTCCTCTGGGACAATGATATTACCCATTATTTTGACAAAAAAATAAAATTAATTTTTCAGAAACACAGGATACATTGCAAATCTTGATGAGTGGACATGAAACGTTTGGCATTGGAATGTGTGTGCAAAATTGGAGATTGGCTCTGACAGAAATAACAGCCCCAATCTATTACTACACACATTGAAATATTTTAAAATGCACGTCAGCAGTTGAATCCTCATATGCAAAAATAAAGAACATTATTGTAACCTGTGTAAATTTTAAGCATCTAAATGTGTTTATAAAGTGAAACATTAAGATGAAATATGAAACATAAGCAAAATATTTAAAACTAACAAACTTGGAGTTCATTTCAAAAGTTTGAGAAAAGGTAAAAGGTGGTCCCAAGGATGGTAGGCTGGGCAATATTTAGAGTTTCTAGGAACATAATTTTCAATGGCATAGTCTAAAATTTGCCAAATGACTAAGTGGGCTTTTCAAAATTTGTACCTTCTTTTTAAAGAAAATCAACTAATTGTCTAAACTTGCAAGTTACTTTGGCATGCTATGAGTAGCCTATGTGGTTCTAAGAATGTGCCTTCTTGGAACTGGGGTGGCCACATCAGCAGATGACCAATGTTATACTGAGAATACTTCTAAATTCAAAACCACAGTACTCTATTCTAGAAGACTGCTCTTTTGAGTCTTTCCATTCCAACAGTATCCTCAAAGGAATTTTAAGGGATAGCACCCCTGATTTAGCAAATAAAATCTGAATGTCTCAGATATACCAGGAGGCAGAAGGAATTCACGCAATTTCAGAAGTTCTTAACTTTTGGGCTTCCTGAGTAACTGAACCATATCTTGAATCCAGTAACTAAACTACATGAAACTGTTGCCAATCTAATGCTATTGTTGAAATACAGAGTAACTTGAACAACATAGTAGGATTTTCTAGAATGGCTTTAAGAACAGCAGTTAAACATTTTTGAGTGGGATATGTAAATTATTGTATGTGATAGCAACTAAAATAGACACCATGAGCCTACCACAATTGTAAGACCCTGAGTTCCTTATATAATCCATTTCCCAGAAGCCTTCAGGGAGCCAGGTCTTTGAGCAGGAGCTCACCTATGACTCTGTACATGGCTCCATTTCCTTAAAAATAAACCTTTACTTTCTTGGCTGCAAACTTGTATCCAAGTTTGACGGGGCTTTGATGCACACAGACAAATAAACCCATTTTGTTTGGTAACAGATAAAAAAAAAATTTGGTTTTTAGGTTGATTTCCCAATTAGGTTATAAATTCCTTGAAGCAGATTTAGGGTTTACTCTGTAATTCTTGCCCATCCTTAGCTTCTACATTACTCTTCCTAAAATTTTGTTCTTATGTCCTTCCGGAGCCTTCATGTCCCTAATACGGATACTAAGTATGGTATCAGGGCAGCATGGTTCAGAGACAAGATTATTTGGCTTAGAAACAAGAGACCTGTTTTCCTGCCCCCTTGTAAAGTGTATTGTGGGTGCTCAGATATAAAACCATGCATCCCGTGTGTGATATTGTGATTTATAATAAGAAATATGTAGTAGGTCTTTGTCCCCATTTCTGGTACATAGTTCCTAAAGCCATTGGAAATTCCTATGTTGAGGGATATAAAAAGGGTCTTTGTTATAGTACAGAGGTGACTTTGGAAAGCCCCTGTGTCACCTAAGGATGGGAGGCTGGTTGCCAGGGGAACCAACAAAGTGATTAGAGGGTTGGATCCTTCAGTCTCATGCCCTGGCCCCCAGGGAGGAGAAAAGTGCTAGAGATGGAATTCAAGTACCAATAGCCAAGTGACTTAATCTACCTTGCCTATGCAGTAAAGTCAGCAGAAAAACCCAAAAGGATGGGATTCAGAAACCCTCTAGGCTGGTGAATGGGGGGAGAATGGTATGTCTGGCAAGGGCATGGAAGCCATTTCTACCATCTGGCTGTTCCTTTTATTAAAAAAAACTGGTGATTCAGTTAGTAGTAAATGGATGTCCTCAGTTCTTTGTGCTGCTCTAACAAAGTAATTGAACCCAAGGTGGGCTCTTGGGAGCATCCGATGTATAACCAGTGAGTTAAAAGTACAGGAAACAACCTGGACTTGTGATTGGCCTCTGAAGTGGGGACAAGAGAGTAGTCTTGTGGGACTGAACCTTTGTTCTGTGGCATCTGATGCTATATTTGGGTAGTTCATGTGAGAATTGAGTTGATTTTGCAGGGGAGAAATATTTGTCACCCCAAAATATCTCTCTTTGGTATAAGGATTATTTTAAGTTGGTTAGTTTGTAAGAAACAGCAGACTTGGGAAAGGATCTGAAAACCAAATAGAAGTTAGCCTTTTGTGTATTTATAAGGGAAACTTTCTGTACCAGGAAGAGGAGGGTACCTTATCTCTAGAAACTCTTTATGAACTTAGAACACAGTGACTTAAATCTACATAACAATCTTATCCTTGTTTACTGTGCTCTTCCTGATAACCCTACATATAAGCAACTGGACTCCCCATCCCCAGCATTTTCTTTTGTCTTTAGCTGAGGATGGTATTTAAGGTGGTGACTTTTGACATTTGGGTAAATTACTCAGTTTTCCTGGGTCTTTTCCACATATACAGAAGGTATGCATGTTATTAAACTTCTGTTTGATTTTCCTCCTGTTAATCTGTCTCATGTTGATCTAATTCATAGGCCAGTCATAAGAATTTAGAAGGGTAAAGGGAATTTTTTTTTCTCCCCCACTATATCGAGGTATATAGTACTGCTTCGTATTGGGAGTTTGTGTGTATGTGTGATCTTTAAAAGACTTGTTAACAATGACACCCAGCAAGTAAAAAGATGAAGTCATATCCCTAGGAATAATTAAATACTTATTCAATGTTTGCCTTTATTTTTTAAATCAACTCCATCACATAACCACCTTATGGATCTAAAATGTGCAGTGATGTGTCTTTCAAACAGCATTATGTTATTCAAAATAAAACAATTGAGAGTGGCTTTGGATATAGGGGACATTTTAATTTAAGAGACTTTGAGAGAATGGACATGCAAAGAGAATACCTCATCCCAGATTAATTTCTGCAAGGTGGGGGAGGGGCCCCTGCTACCAACCACTCAAACTAACACTTACTGCAACCTTTAAGTTGCCATATTGCAGATAAAGGGTAATGAGAACGGTGAATATTCATTCGTTTATTCCTGTCTTTATCCTTTTGTTCACTGGTTCCTTGATTTGTTTAAATGTATTCCAAAACATTTACCTATAAAATAAAGGAAGTTATGCATAGAAATAATTTCAGAGAGCAGTCAATAGCATTCAGTGACTGAATGGATTTAGAAATGGAAAAGGAACAAAAAAGAAATGCCTCCAGGGATTTCAGATTTAGAAGCGTGAAAGCAATGGTGCCTATAATAGAAACGGGAAATAGTCATGAGGAGCTGGTATATGTGGGAGTAGATAATGAGTTCCATTTGGGATATTTAATTTTGAGACTGATGGGGGGACACTTAATTGGAGATGTTCTGTAGGTGTAATGATATTAAGAAGAGGAAAAATTCAATTAGAGCTTCGCCAAATTATATCAGCTGTGTCCAAACCATATTGATTGCCTGTGTGTATAGCTGGTGTGCAGCGCAGCGAAGCTGAATACCACTGAGCTCCCCTTCAGCTCCACGTTCTTTGATTTGAAGAAGAATATGCAGAGTGACACAGCAGACAGACACAGCGTGAGTCCAGCTGCTTTCTCTCACTGTTTCTCTGACTCCACTTCTCCGTTTCTTTCTACAAAATGATAATACCGTGCCAAGTTCGAACAACTGATCAGGGTTACTGAGGGAATCAAAATCCATCATATACTTGAAAGTAATAGAAAAACCAAAATGTGTTATAGAAGTGTATGATACTGTATTATTATTATGTCTATTATTCTACTTAGAGAAGTAGGAACTTGCACAAATTACCTGGGATAAGAGAAGCTTTTATTACTTCTATGACTAAAATTTAGTAGAAATTATTTCCCAGCTGCTTAAGATGCTTTGAAATGTCATCACAAAACTAATCATACCCTAATCTGCTTTTTCAGCCCCATTTCAGCACTTCCCCCAAATATGACCATTTTAGAAATATAACTACCCACTGTTCTTCTAAGACACCATGTGATAGCATTCCTCTAAGCTTTTGTATTGCAGGTCCCTCTGTCCTGGAATGCAACCCTTACTCCTCCATACCCTCAATTCTCCATCTAGTAAATACTTATGTTACCATAAACAATCAGAGCACCAGGGAGTCTGCCCCATTGGCGAGAACGGCAGCAGGGGCGGTTCTTACACTAAGTAGGCAGAAGGCTAGAGAGATGAATGGATAGGGCCCCAAATGCACCCAAAGCTGGCAAGATAATTGGATAGAAAAAAAATATCTCCACTTCCTATCCTTGGAAGAAAGGCAGACTTGAGCAGAGAGAGGAGATGGTCTCTGAGACAGGAGCCCACCATTCTCCCAGGTCCTGCAGTACCTGAATAAAACCTCTTTTCTTTTGTGCCAGCACCTGCCTCACAACTTTGGCTTCTGTGGCAGAAGGCAGCTGAACCTCCATTTTGTTCAGTTACATTCACTTCTTTTCGATGCATTTCAAATAGCACTTTCTTTTGCTTCTATACCATTTGAGACATATCTTTACTATTAATCGTACAGGCTGCTATATTATATTAGTTTATCCACTACATACCCACCCTAGAATGTTAATGCATTAGCAACTTTGTTTCTCCATTTTTGTAGCACCTTTACCTAACCCAACCCTACGCATATAATACATGATTAGTACAGGTGTGTGTGTGTTCAATGAATGGGGAAAGCCTAAGTTTTGTAGGAAACTGTATTTGTTGCCTACTTTTGTAGTCAGTGTTATGAATAACCCACTTTAATATAAATACACTGACTTTAGAGTAGAAATAAAGTCCTAATAAGGGACAATGCTAAGATGAGCATAGTAAGTTGAAGGGGAACAGAATATATTCTGTACTACCCCAAACTATTCCTCTTTGGCATAAGAATTATTGTGAGCTTGTTGTTTTTAAGAAATGGCAGGCATAGGAGAAGCTCTGAAAACCAGGTAGAAGTTGTCTTTTTGGAAGAGATACTTAAAAGGAAAATCTCCATTTGTAAGGCTGTCTTCCTCTTTGTACCAGGAAGAGGTGGATGGTCTTATAACTAGAAACTCTTATTACTGGAGAAAGCAAAGACTTAAATCTGCATAACAACTCTACCCTTGTTCACTGGCCTTTTCCTGTTCACCTCCCCCAACGGGCTTCCCTCCCCCAATTTTTCTTTTGTCTTTAACTGGAGAATGGTATTTAAGGTGATTGCTTGGGCCATTTAGGGGAGATACAGTACTTAGTTTTCCCGGTTCTCTCTAATGTATACAAGAGGTATACATGTTATTAAACTTGTTTGTTTTCCTCTTGTTAATCTGTCTTTTATAGAGGGATGCCTCAGTCAAGAACCTAGAAGTGTAGAGAACAGTTATTCTTCCTCCCCTATACAGCCATACGCGCCAACAGAGAAACTGTTTTGTATTTGCTGGAGGGAGAATGCCTGCTTATTGTTGATTACTGAAGTTTTATAAAGGATTTTATCTATTTATTTTTAGAGAGAGGGGAAGGGAAGCAGAAAGAAAGGCAGAGAAACATCAATGTGTGGTTGCCTCTCACATGCCCTCAACTGGGGACCTGGCCCAAAACTCAGGCTTGTGCTCTGACAAGGAATTGAACCAGTGACCCTTTGGTTCACAGGCCAATGCTCAATCCACTGAACCACATCAGCCAGGAATGATAATTCAATTATTTTTTATTCTTGCATTGTATAGGCAATGCATGCTTACATCAGTATGTAGATAATGTAGATAATGCCTATTTATCATACATAAATGAAAATGCAATAACTATATTATTCTGAATTGCAGAATCTTTTACTCACATTTATGCTGAGGTATCAATCAATAGAATAAAAGTATCTTTACTGTTAATGTCATTGAGAGAATTACAAGTATAAGTGTGTAAGTATGTGTGTATAGTACGTATGTACAGGCATACACATATACTCACATGCTACGAAGTAGATTTGTCATATTATTAAATACTAATGTACGTGTGAATATTGAAAATATGCATGAGTGAAGGCCAAATGCTGGTTAACTGAATATACCATAGGACAATTAGCAAATTAAAAAATTATTTTTGGCCCTAGCTGGTGTGGCGCAGTGGATTGAGCATGGGGCTGCGAACTGAAAGGTCACTGGTTTGATTCCCAGTCAGGGGTGTGCTACAGGCAACCACACATTGATATTTCTCTCCCTCTCTTTCTTTTTCCCTTCCAATATCTCTAAAAATAAATAAATAAAAACATTTAAAGATGTTCGCTAAAAAATAAATTATTTTTGTTCACATAGGTATATTGAAATTATTTATAAACTTATGTTACATAATAAAGCTTCATTGCATATTCAGGTTTCAAAGTTAAATACCTATAGTATCCAGGCAGATAACGTATGCAGAAGAAATGGGTCCAGTGGTAACTGTGATAAATTAGGCTGTGCTTGCTTATCTAAATGAGAAAGGCACTATTAAGGATCAAGAAATGGTTACCAAGCTAAACTGAGGAACTAGAGTTTCTAGACCTACCCAGCTTTCAGAGATAAAAGCAGGAACTCTTATTTATTTAACATTTAAATTTTAAAATGTTCTTGCGAAATATGCATGGCTGGATTCAACCTGCAAACCGCGACTGAGATAGACTGCATTATCTTGTTTCTGACTGGTGTGGTTTAGTGGACTGAGCGCCGGCCTGTAAACCAAAAGGTTGCCAGTTCGATTCCCAGTCAGAACACATGCCTGGGTTGCGGGCCAGGTCCCCAATTTGGGGCACATGAGAGGCAACTGATTGATGCATCTCTCACATATCAATATTTCTCTCCCTCTTTTTCTCTCTCCTTTCCACTCTCTCTAAAAATAAATAAATAAAATCCTTAAAAAATAAATAGAATGTATTATCTTAATTTTACAGACATATATTTAGCACATGTGCATGCACACCTGTACACACACACACACACACACAATGCTAAAGATCAACTGTCTAACAAATAAAAATAAGAAACAAACTTTTGTAAATGCATGTAAAAATGACCTCATAACACAAACACTGCTCTGTTGTGATAGGTGCATGTGTATAGGACTTTCAATTGAATAATAAGCATGCATCATGAAGTGATGATGCGTACCATGTTATATACAGTTTCTTGCATTTCTCTAATAGAGTGGGTATATTTTTGTTTCAGGGGAAGTTCTAACCTTATTTACAATTCATCAGTATATTTCTCATATGTGGGATAAAAATGCAAAAGGAAGAATAAGCAATATAGTCTGTACTTGGCCTCCAAGATATCTGGAACATAGGTTGAAATAAGGGGATAATATTTAGTAATTGAATAAATCTCATAGGGGCAAGGAAAAGAGAGTTGGGGTATATATTGAAAGAAACACCAATATATGTGGGTGTTCCTAGGAGAAGAATGCAAGGAGCTCTGGTGAGTATTCTACACTATAGTGCCATCTGAATGATGGAACCAGAAGTCCAAGAAGGCTCCAGGTTGGGTTGGCTGCTCCAAGGGTTTGTCTAGCTCCCAGTCCCATGGCTACAGCTGAAAGAAATCAGTGATCCCAAATAGGATGCAAATTTACATGTAAATCTGAGCAAAGTGATCTCCACCAGCTGGAGCTGGGGATTTACACCCTCTGTTCTCCCATCAAGAGAATCAGGTTGATTGCAGGGACAGAGAACAGCTATAATCTCTTCTGATGCAGCCTTCTGAGAACTCTAAAACCATTTCCACAATATAAAAAATTCACCTCAATCAAACTTAGATGGCATAAAATGCCTTCAAAAGGCAATGCCTAGTCCTCATTTAATTAGAGGTAACTGTTGAAACATAAAAATGTGTTTGAATGAAAGAAAAAATGACTGACCGTAGATCTTTTACATTTTTGATAGGAATGTAGATTTCTAAACAATTAAAACAAAAAGGCACTAAATAATTAAAAGCTGTAAAGGGGATACCACCCTTAAGAAAGGGAGCTAGAAGCAGAGATGGGGACACTAAGACAAACTTTATTGAATTTACATTTGGGCTCAGAGCCCACCCACCTTATAAGAGAGCAAATAGCCAAAGTCACAGATGTATATAAGCTTTACACCTCCCACTGGTTGGGGTTGGTGATCAGACATGAGAACATGGTGCTTTGTTTATTCCAGGCATAATAAACTGAACTTGGGGACTTAAAGGAACTGGAGGAAATTCAATGCAAGAGCTAAAACGAATGACTAAGGAGCTAGAAGATCTTAATCTGAGTAAAACTGAGAGAACAAAATAAGTGCAGTTCAGCTCTGTGCTAATGAAAGGAAAGAGATAACACTAAAAATAACTGAATGGTGCAAGCTTCAAGGCAGCAGAAGAGTTCTGGCACAAATGGATCTATCCAGAAAAAAAATGAGACTTAATTACACAAAGGAAAAACTGTTGACTGTGAAGAAAAGCATTTTGCGATTAAATGACTGCTATTGAATGGGGAACCGTCAGAGATGCAGTGCCGAGGGTGTGATCTTGACGCCTGAAGCAGCTAAAATGAGACACAATGCTGGAAAAACCCATTACAGGATAAATACCCCCCTGGTCCTAAGGAGATAGATACACACCAACGTGGTGAGGAGGATTGCAGAGTAGAACCACCACCAGAGCACAGGATGATGAGTCAGGATTTGGGTCTTTGTCCCAGGGGCATGAATGGAGCCTCACTCAACCTGGTTTACTTCTCTGTTACTCAGCTTCCTTTCTGATTACTTCTGTGCAATGCTGTGTGACTGATTTTGTTGCTATCTAAAGGCTTTGTTAAATGAAATAATGCATGTCACAATAAAAATTTAATGTGAGCTGATGTCTCAAGAGTTGAGGGCATTACAAAGCATAATAGGGAATCAATGAATGCTAGGCACCATCATCAAAACAATGGATTGAGAGTTTTAGTTCAATAATGAGTAGCATTTACAAGTACATTATAAATAATTTCAACTGATACATCGTTTTTGGAGACAGCAGTAAATAGTAGGTTTCCAAGATGTCAAAGAAGGCATGCTATGCTGTACCTCAAATCCCGTGCTTGCCTCTGACTTTTTCCCAATTTTTTTTCATTCTTTCTCTTCTTGGAATATGGTATTTTTTACTTTGTTTTCATTTTTAAATGTTTTTCAATTACAGCTTACATTCAATATTATTTTGTATAGTGTCAGGTGTATAGCATAGTGGTTAGACAATCATATAGTTTACAAAGTGTTCCCTTGATATTTCCATTACCCAACTAGCAACATATATCTTTATTACAATATTATTGACTATGTTTTATAATATGATGTTTGATACACAGAAAGAATATACCCAAACATCATATATCAGAAAGAATATATAGGTAAGTTACAAAGCATACAAATACAATCATCACATGCCTGTCCAAAGAACTAAACTGTCAACTATAATGTGCACCTGAATGTAAAATAGGGCTCATACACTACCCCTTCCATATGCTATATTCCTCCACCTATCCAGGGTTGACTACTTTAAAAAAAATATTTTTTATTTATTTTTAGGGATAGGGGATGGGAGGGAGAAAGATAGGGAAAGAAACATCAATGCCTCTTGTATGCTCCCAGCTGAGGACCTGGCCCAAAACATGTGCCCTGATTGGGAATTGAACCGGCAAGCCTCTGGTTCACAGGCCAGCATTCAATCCACTGAGCCACACCAGCCAGGGCTAAATACCTTTTTGTTTGTTTTTTAGTGGCTTTGAGATTTATCACAGATATATATGAATAGGAGCAAAGTATACCCCTTTGGAATGTCAGTTATTTTTTGGCTGGTTATTTCTGAGAGGCTGCAGACACAGAAGAACCTCTGTCAACAGAGTCTCAACCAAGATGGACCCAAAGAAGACCATATCAAGATACATCATAATTAAACTGACAAAGGTTAAATATAAAGAGAGAATCTTAAAAGCAGCAAGAGAAAAGCAGAGTTACCTACAAAGTAGTTCCCATAAGACTGTCAGCTGATTTCTCAAAAGAAACCTTGCAGGCTAGAAGGGACTGGGAAGAAGTATTCAAATTGATGAAAGGCAAGGACCTACAACCAAGATTACTCTATCCAGCAAAGTTATCATTTAGAATGGAAGGGCAGATGAAGTGCTTCCCAGACAAGGCAAAGCTAAAGGAGTTCATCATCACCAAGCCATTATTACATAAAATGTTAAAGGAACTTATTTTTAAAAAAAGATCAAAACTATGAACATTAAAATGACAATCGTCGTCGGCAGCCGTCCGTCTCGAGAGACGATGGTGTAGCTTCTTAAGAGTTTATCTGCACCGCCGAGAATGGCTGTGCAGTCCGACTCGGGAGTGACACGGTATCTGTCTCCTCCCGTGTTGAATCGACATCTTGCGATGACGCTGGAGTGTCCTCTCCAGTGAAGCTGAAGCTACAGAGCCTGGGCAGGGTGATATGGAGGGTCTGCTGTTGCCCATGCAGCAGACCCCCCCTCTCTTCGCAGCTGAAGGGTCCAAGGGAAAGACGGAGTCAATACAGCTTGGCTTCAGGTGCGCCGCAGGAGTTGCCAGTGTTGACTACAACGTCAAACCGCCTTAGGGACTCCGGCTCCGGATTTTCTGTCGGGGTTTACTCCCTTAGCCTTTCCCCTGAAGAGGTATGCCGCAAGGCAGCGGAGGTTTTTTGGAGTCAGAGTTTTCCTTCTCTGATGTGCCCTGACTGGAAGATCGAACCAGCGACACTTAACTCGCAGGCCAACACTCAATCCACTGAGCCAAACCAGCCAGGGTTATTAAAATGACAATAAATTCACAATTATCAACAACTGAATCTAAAAAAAAAAAAAAAAAACCCTAAGCAAACAAGCAGAGCAGAAATAGAATCATAGATACGGAGAGCATTTGGAAGGTTATCAGTGGGGAGGAGAAATGGGGAAAATGGGGAAAAGGTACAGGGATTAAGAAGTACAAATTGGTAGGTACAAAACAGACAGGGGGATGTTAATAACAGTATAGGTAATGGAGAAGTCAAAGAACTTATATGCATGACCAATAGACATGAACTACGGGGGGGTGGGGATTCTGGAGGGAATGGGGGCAAAGGGAGGAAAATTGGGACAACTGTAATAGCATAATCAATAAAATATATTGTAGCCAATGTGTAGCCAAGTTTCAGAACTACTGGGTTGTGGCTTTCATTAAGACACACTCTTATGAAGCTCACACTAATATTGATTTTCTTACTGATTTAAACTTTTTAAAGGAAATTATGAACTACTTTGCTGATAATTTTATATGAAATGGAGGTTACAGAATTTATTGTGTATGAGGCCTGGAAAAAATCATAACCATATAAGAAATAAAAAAATGCCAGCAGGTCATAAAATAATCTGTGATATTCCAGATAACTTGCATATTTTACCTTTAATTTCAGAGTCTTTATCAGTATTCAAAGGAGCACAGAGCTTTTGGAAATGCTTCAGTGAGGAACAGTTTATACTCTGTCCCTGATAAATGGAAGTATTCATTTCCTCTCATACAAGTCAGTAACAAATAACTATTTTCTATCATCTGGATGGTATCCACCTATTCATTTCCCATGGCTCATTGGGCATGATTAGGAATGTAACAGATTTTAGCTACTACCAACCCCAGTTACTGTAGAATTAGTCAATTACATGAGAGTTCAAATAATCATTAAGGTTTTTTTAACTTTTAAATTGTACTTGACTATTTCAAAAACGGGTAGGCATAATTTATTTTTGGTCTGTACTCTCTCTGTTAAACCAAGTGTATCATATTTAAAACTAGAAAATCTTTCTATATACAGAATATAGCTACTGAGCAATCTATAGATCAAATGATAATATACTTCCTAAACTGTTCAATTTTTTGATATGTACAAAAGTAAATTATAGAAAAACAATTTGAAATGATCAGTTAAGAAATTTACCACACTTAAGAGGATGTACTCTCTTGCAAAGTCTGAAAATAGTGACAACTTTAAAAATATTCCATAAAAAGCAAATGGTTGTTAAAGAGCAAAGAAATGGTAGTTAACATGTGACTAGCACAAAGAGGAATTGGGCTGTGGGTGATTTCATGTTTTTCACAATGTATAAATGTGTGTATATATTTATAAACACAAGTAGAAATAGCCAGTTCACTTACAGGTAATCTATATTGGGAAAACCTATGTTACTTCAGTAATATTCATCTCCCTCTGTTCAAATTGTGTACTAAACAAACAACCTTCCAATTATAATTTAGCTTCTTGATCAGATGGTGCGATGTGTGTGTGTGTGTGTGTGTGTGTGGTGTGCATTTGGGGGAGGTATCTACTGATATGCAGTACACAAACTTGAATTAGTAGGCAGCATGTTT
Source organism: Furipterus horrens (assembly GCF_987537825.1). NCBI lineage: Eukaryota > Metazoa > Chordata > Mammalia > Chiroptera > Furipteridae > Furipterus > Furipterus horrens. The sequence continues at coordinate 97,920,961 of NW_028327187.1, read as the reverse complement.
TTATCCTGTCCGTTACCACATTGACACTAGGCTGACACATCCATAACTTTGGGAAGTTTGATTAGTATGAATCGGTCTGCGGCCATCCCTGGAGTGCATATTGGCAAAGCCAAGAATTTCAGCGTGAAATAAGATGACCCACCTGAGGTTCTGCCAATTCTTCCCACTCCCAAAGATTGCAGGGGCTACATTCTCTATTACTTTAGGAAATTCTGAAGCATGGAGGCATAGTAATGGCTCTGAGAAGATCTAGAATAATTGTTTCATTTTTGTGGTCACAGCGTTTCACATAAAACTTTGATACTTCAAAAAAGTTGGCTTCAGGGGCATTTGACCTGTGTTATAACATAGGAGCCTGCATTCAGAAGAGCTCCACTCTTGATTCAATGCAATTGTTTTATTATTCTGGATATTTTAATAATTATATCTTTGAATACGTGAAGTCGCATGGGGCAATGGAGCATGCACTTGAGGAGAGGAGATGAATGTGCTATATGCATCTACCATTCTTTCTTGCTCTATTCACATTTGTCTTTTGCAATATCCCACAAGAACAAAATTTTTGTAGGACCACAATGCATAGGAGTTCAATGAGACTTCGAGCTAAGCTAATACAAGGTACTGTATTTTTTGCACTATAAGACGCGCCTGACCATAAGACGCACCTAGGTTTAGAGAAGGAAAACAAGAAAAAAATATTCTGAACAAAATGGTGTACTAAAATTTTAAGCAAAATAATATTTCAATCATGTAAAGTAAACAGCATTCAACAGCGGTATTAAGAGCCATCATCACTGTCATTAACAAATGAGGAGAGACTTTAAGGTTCAAGTGCTCTTCTAGTTTTCTGGGAACCCCAAGACTTCATCATTACTAGTGTCAGAATTTATGAAGCTCAGTTGCTCACAATCACTGATACACTTTCTTCGCTATCTCCATATATGATATTATTTTCAGTTCCATCTCGGTCGGCAGCCGTCCGTCTCGAGAGACGATGGTGTAGCTTCTTAAAAGTCTATCTGCACCGCCGAAAATGGCTGTGCAGTCCGACTCGGGAGTGACACGGTATCTGTCTCCTCCCGTGTTGAATCGACATCTTGCGATGACGCTGGAGTGTCCTCTCCAGTGAAGCTGAAGCTACAGAGCCTGGGCAGGGTGATATGGAGGGTCTGCTGTTGCCCATGCAGCAGACCCCCCCTCTCTTCGCAGCTGAAGGGTCCAAGGGAAAGACGGAGTCAATACAGCTTGGCTTCAGGTGCGCCGCAGGAGTTGCCGGTGTTGACTACAACGTCAAACCGCCTTAGGGACTCCGGCTCCGGGTTTTCTGTCAGGGTTTACTCCCTTAGCCTTTCCCCTGAAGAGGTATACCGTAAGGCAGCGGAGGTACAGTTCCATCTAAGGCATTGCTAATGCCACATGTTTTGAATGACTGTACAATGGTTTCATCCTTCACTGACAGGTCAGGTAATACACATCATAGTCTGTGATGCAGTATTTGCTCCATAAGACGCAGATATTTCACCCCACTTTTGAGGGGAGAAAAAGCACATCTTATGGAGCGAGAAATACAGTAAGTATGTAATAAGCAGGGGCATAGACAGCCATGGGAGGTCATGCTTCTTCACAGAAACCAAAACCAAAGCTTTCTCTGAAAGCAGAAAGAATGCAAGGACCGCTAATGACCAAATATTTCTACAATATCCTTTCTTACTTGTGTTCCTTACTGCACTAGGCAACCACTTGCACTGAAAATGATGATACAGAAGGGGAAAAAGCAGACAACCCAACCTTCATTTCCATTTCTGTCTTTTTTTGTCCTTCCTTACTCATCAGTAAGCCAAAAGTAAAGAGCACCAATAAAATGCCCGCATATGAGAAAGTAAAATAAAAACAGTCAAACTGGTTTTGTGCAGTATTTCCCTTTTTCTGATAAGAACAAAATACATATGCATGAATGAGGTATGAAATATGAATTGTATAATTTCAGTGATTCTACATAGGAGTCAAACACTCTTCTATTCACATCTAAAAATGGCATTGAACAATACCGAACAGTAAAGTTCCTACTAAATGTTTAAATTTGCTTTAGCTTAGAACAACATTAAATAACATAATTTTTAAAAAACCCACCGTGACAATTCCAGAGAAAAACTAAAAAAGGATAAAGCTTCATAGTAAGGGATGAAACTGGATTCAGTAAGAACAGTGGACCACATGCAGAATCTATTTTAAATATAGAAATGAGATGTAATTTGGAGCTGATTGCTGGTTTCTCTCTCAACTTGAAAGACAGGAAAGTCTCAGCTAGTCTTACTCACTGATGACTCCTTATGAGTGTTGTTTTTGCAGAGGAAACCATAACTTAAACCAGACTAGACAGTCCCTTGAGCTGTGTAGAGGAGGCTAGAGAGAAGCTATGGTGGATAAAACCAGCCAGAGGTATCTGACCTCTTCAATGTCCCATTTACATTGATATTCTCTTGTTCAAATAAAACTTCCTTGGTACTACCTTTCTTGTGTTTCTTGATCTGATTTCTGACTTTGCTATAAACAGACTCATAGTTGATGGAAGATGCAGACACCTGAGATTGCTTAGCTGGAAAGCAGAAGACGCAAGGCTAGAACCCATATCTCCAACTCTTCCTTTACTTGAAAAGAATTGCACTGAACTTTGATCATCTATTAAATCATTTATGTAAGTATCACTTGGGGCAACATATGTGTTTTATGTTGTACTTTTCTTCACTTTAATTACTGAGATATAAACCTAAGTCTGGTGGAAAACACTTTGTTTCTACAAAAACCCTCCATGTATAGTTTCTCAGACTTTGAAAAAGTACTTCCTGGACAATTCTATTAACCATTACACAAGAAATTAAAGAAACAAACTCACTTGCTGCTTAATCAGCTCTTTGAAAGTGTTTCACTTAGAAATGTGTTTCCATCTCAGAAATGATTATTGGATGATCAGATTACAACAGGATGAAGAATTATGAGAAAGTTTGAAGTGAAAGGAAATTGTTCATAAACAGAATAGTATTTCAAACAAAGGAAAAAACTGGTCTGGTCAAGATGTAATGACCAGTTTCAATCATCATAATTTGGGCCCTAAGGGCTGGTCTTTCTTTATGTTTCTTTTTTTAAAAATATTTTTTTAAATTCATTTTTAGAGAGACCGGAAGGGAGGGAGAAAGATAAGGAAAGAAACATCAATGTGTGGTTGCCTCTCGCGTGACCCCAACTGGGGACCTGGCCTGAAACCCAGGCACGTGCCCTGACTGGGAATTGAACCAGCGACCCTTTGGTTCACAGGCCAGTGTTCGCTTCACTGAGCCACGCCAGCCACGACTGGCGGGTCTTTCTTAACTTGCTGAATCCTTAAGGTTTACTGTGCAGAGTTTTGCTGGAGTTACACTGCTACAACTTGAGGTATATGTATTATCCTGATGTAAGTCCCTGAAAGGTGTGCAGCCAACTCAATGGCATAGGAGCAAGATCAAGCTAGCCTCTCTTTTCTCTGTGATTCTTATTACGGGGCTGAGAGTGCTTTGGATTTACTGAGACATGCACTTGCTCAGGGCCTTTACCCACAATGGCAAAAAAGATGATAAGGTTCTATAGCTGGAGCATGCCAGTCAGAACTCCAGCTCAGCCACCACTCTCAGAGTTTGGGACTCAGGAGAGAAATCCTGTAGGGCCATGTCAGTAATGGCACCTTTTACCCTCAGAGAACTGTCCATCTTTGATATACATAACAACTGGAGGAAAGGCTATGATGTTTGGTACTTATTCTGAAAATGTTGAATTATTAATTTAGGTTGAGAAGTGAGGGGCATCCAGGTAAAGCCATGTAGGTTTTGTCGGGATTAAAGATTTTTGCTGTATCAGGATGAGACAACCTGGTCCTAACTAACATGGTTGCCATATAAGTCTTTGAAAACTCACAGAGTGGGCTGGTGGATGAACTCTCCTGTCTTCCAGGTCTCATGTGGACCATTTGAGGTGAATCTTCTGCAGGCCCTCAGGTGGGCACCAGGGACAGCTGAACCACCCTTGCTAAAAGGGAGAACTTTCTGCAGTGAACTACCTATGCACAAGCTGTCGCCTTGGGATTTGTATTTGGAGCAAACTGAAGTTAAGACCTTCCATTTGCAGCTGTTCAGAAAAACTGGAAAAGGGACAAGGCATAAGTGAAATGTAAGCACTATGAAAGGACACTAGCAGACATGTAATGGGGTGCAGAGCAAGGGGGTCCCCTTGTAATATTCCTCACATTCCTTGGTTGGGGGAAGGGGGAAGTGGACAATATTGCATTTAAGATACTTTGCGTAATAATGGCAAGTGAATCAGGTTAATAGCCTTGTCTTTCCAAATGGAAGTGAACTGCTGCCCAGGGTGAAAAGGTTCCTGACTTTAAGAGCATATGGTGACTCGTGACTTAGCCAGGGGAGACAGATACCCCTGTGTCACAGGGAACTCTTGCCCTGGCTAAAGATGGCAGCCGAAAGAAGGTAAAAGATACAGGGGAACTGGCAAAAGTAGCACATCATAGGAGGGGCCAGATATGAGGTCATGTAGAAAGTTCCCGATTAGACATTAAAAATTAGGGTGGGCTGAGAGAGAATGGAATTCCACCATGCTGTCTGTAGTGAGACAGGAGCTACTTCTGCTTCTCTGAGGAAGCAGACATGTGGTCTGTGACGCAGGGATTCTGCCATATAGTTTAGTGCAGTAAGGAAGCAGCAGCCATGCTATCTGCAGTGGGATTTCGCCATGAGGTCGGAAGGAGAGGAGGAGGAAGCCATGCAGGAGGAAAGGGTGTAAGGAGAGAGTTGATGCAGCTGTGCGGTGCCCTGCCTAATCAAGCACAGATTCGTGGGAGGAGCTTGGAGCCGAGCTGTGACCAGGATAGGAGCTGCAGACTTCTGCTTCTCTGAAGGATATATAGAGAAGTCACTCCCTTGGGACGTGTGCCCCTGGACTCCACCACGATCCAGTGCAACACGGCACATGTTTTCCTGAACCACTACATGGAGGCTGAGGACAGCGCACTGCAGATCCTGAAGGAGAGAACTGCTGCAAGAGGGTGGCGACTCTGAAACCCACAAGTGCACATTCCAGAGGGGATGGAGATCATTTGCATGGCCAGCTTAAGGACAGGTAAAAGGGTATGGGGAACTTCTGGGCATGGTTTTGGCTTATAGCCTTTTGGGGAAGATGGGAAGGGCTGAGTCTCAGGGGAAAACAGGGCTCTGAGCAAGAATGCTCCCAGCCTCTCCCCACTGTGAGGTAGGAATACTGTAAGTAAAAACCTGTTTTCTTCAACACTAATTGTTGGGTCATGTATCAAGACACCATGTGCTTGGGCCCTGGTTTGCTGACTTATAGACACAAAGTAGGAATAGCCTGTTCCAGACACATCTGAGTACACTGCCATGATTTCCCGATGCATCCTTGAACCACCAAAATTATTGCCTTGATGGTCATTCCAGCTGTTCAAGGGCAGAATTCCCTCACTTGTGTAAACCTGGACCACACAGATCAGTGTTCTTTGGACTTTAGCTTCCCTTGATCAAAAGGAGGAACTGATAAAGTGAAGAACAGCCTTGCCAGCAGCTGGGTTGTGATGCTCTCAACGGAAAAGAAATAGCATTTGTGGGAAATAATAATGTTCAGAGAAGGCACTCTGACCCTGTCTGGAACTAGGCAGAGACAAGGCCAGGTCTCAACAAAGAAAATCATTTAACAGTCCATCCCCAGTGACTAACAGAACTCAGTTTAGCTTCTTTACCAGTGACAATTCTAGCCTCTTAACCCTCCCATCTCTCAAAGAAAAATTATAATGCCCAACAAAGAATTGCCTCTACCTCTTGACAACATGCAATTCAGAACTTCTACTTCCAAAAACCCTCTTTAGAATCTAGCAACAGCTGCCTAAATCCTGTAATAACCACCCCCATCCTCTTTTACTGAGATGCCCCCATGGTTCCCTTGGAGTGGATTCTTACTTGGGGCCGCAAGATAAATGAACCCATGAGTTCTGTTTGTTTGTTTTGGGTGTATGGGTGTGTGGCAGGGCAGCTAACAGGTGTGTCCTGGCAATCTTTAGTCAGTAGACATTGATACTGGCCCCTTTGCTTACTGTCAGCTGATAAGCACCTTTGCTAAGAAAAGGAAGTAAGCCCCATAGTTTCCAAATGTCTGCAATTTTTCTTCTCTCTTCTTTCTCCTACATAAATTCCATTGTTGTCTTTGTTAGATGGAAATGATCTATTATTGATTTCTCTTGTATACACAGAAAATCGTCGGCAGCCGTCCGTCTCGAGAGACGATGGTGTAGCTTCTTAAGAGTCTATCTGCACCGCCGAGAATGGTTGTGCAGTCCGACTCGGGAGTGACACGGTATCTGTCTCCTCCCGTGTTGAATCGACATCTTGCGATGACGCTGGAGTGTCCTCTCCAGTGAAGCTGAAGCTACAGAGCCTGGGCAGGGTGATATGGAGGGTCTGCTGTTGCCCATGCAGCAGACCCCCCCTCTCTTCGCAGCTGAAGGGTCCAAGGGAAAGACGGAGTCAATACAGCTTGGCTTCAGGTGCGCCGCAGGAGTTGCCGGTGTTGACTACAACGTCAAACCGCCTTAGGGACTCCGGCTCCGGATTTTCTGTCGGGGTTTACTCCCTTAGCCTTTCCCCTGAAGAGGTATGCCGCAAGGCAGCGGAGGTTTTTTGGAGTCAGAGTTTTCCTTCTCTGATGTGCCCTGACTGGAAGATCGAACCAGCGACACTTAGCTCGCAGGCCGACGCTCAATCCACTGAGCCAAACCAGCCAGGACACAGAAAATAATTGTCTACTAACTAAACATGTTTCTGAGTCAGCCTTTTACACTGTGGTAGACATATATGGAGGGTTTGGCAGTAATAGCAAAGAGTCTGCATTTAGGCACCGTGGAGTTGATACAGTAAATTCAAAACATCTCTCTTTTGAATGACTTCCTTCCAATATTTCTTTGGACTTAGACTTCAGATTCCCAACAAGGTGTTTGACCCTCTTTTTTTCTTCCCTACTCTGCAGCGCATCAGAAAAAAACCAAAAACAAACTACAAAACATAAAAAATGTCCCCCAAAGGACTACAGTGACATTTTTAAAGGTTGAATGTTTCAAAATCTGGAACACTGACAACACCAAATGTTGGAGAGGACGTGGAGCAACAGGAACTCTCATTCACTGCAGGTGGCAATGCAAAATGGTACAGCCACCTTGTAAGACAGTTTGGAGGCTTCTTTCACAACTCAGCATACTCTCACCATGTGACCACCAATCATGCTCTGTAGTATTTACCCAAAGGAGTTGAAAACTTATGTCTAGCCCTGGCTGGTGTGGCTCAGTGGATTGAGAGCCAGCCTGCAAACCTAAAGGTCTCTGGTTCAATTCCCCCCTGGGGTACATGCTTGGGTTGTGGGCCAGGTTGTACATAAGGCAACCAATTCATTTTTCTCTCACACATGACATCTCTCTTTCTCCCTCTCTTCCCCTCTCTCTAAAAAGAAAAAATAAAGAAAAAAAATTTTAAACAAAAGAAAACTTATTTCTACACAAAAGCCTGCATGGGATTGTTTATAGCAACTTTATTTTAATTGTCAACACTTGGAAGGAACCAGGTGCCCTTCAGTAGGTATATGAGTAAATAAACTGTGAATCATACAGACAATGGAATATTATTCAGCACTAAAAATAAATAAGCTATCAAACCATTAGAAAGACATGGAGAAAACTTAAATGCTTATTAGTAAGTGAAAGAAGCCAATTTGAAAAGGCTATGTACTGTATGATTTCAACAATATGACATGCTGGTAAAAACAAAACTATGGAGATAGAGTTTGGGGTATGGGAAACAGAGGGATAAATAGTCCCAGCACAGATTTTCAGGACAGTGAAAATATTCTGTATGATACTATAGTGATAGACACACTTCATTACACATTTATCCAAGCCTACTGAATGTACAGCACCAGAGTGAACCCTAATGTAGACTGTGGACTTCAAGTGGTTATTATGTGTCAATGCAGGTTCATCAACTATAACAAGTGTACAACTTTGAGGGGGGATGTTGAAAATGAGAGAGGTTTTGTATGTGTAGGGACAGAAGAGATACGGAACTCTCTGTACTTTCCCCTTAATTTGGCTGTGAAACTAAAACTGCTCTAAAAAAGCAAGGTCATTGATTTTTTTAATAAGATGGTTAAAAATCAATCAATACCCAAACCTAAAACTACAAAACAAAAACTCCTCTCTAAAACAATATGATGAAATAAGACAATATTAAACTGTGAGTGTTCCCAGAGAAATTTCCCTTCTTATTGTCCACTGAATAGGACTCTGTCTCTTCTCCTACCTCCTGAGAGTGCACAAGCTCGAGAGAAAAAGGGAAATAAACAAATATACAGGGAGCAGGGGAGGAGGGAAAGAAAGAGAAAAGGAGGTTTGGGAGGTAAAGACTCTGGAGACAGAGTAACACCTGTATTGTTATTTGAACATGACAGGTCAGTGGAACAAAGAAAAGAAAATCCACATGAACTTGAACACTGGGACTGTCTCTTTAAAGTAGCAGAGGTAGCCCTGGCTGGTGTGGGTCAGTGGATTGAGTGTTGGCCTGTAAACCAAAGGGTTGCAGGTTCGATTCCCAGTCAGGTCACATGCCTGGGTTGTGAACCAGGTCCTTAGTTGGGGGCATGCAAGAGGCAACCACACGTTGATGTTTCTCTTCCTCTTTCCCCCTCCCTTCCCCTCTCTCCAAAAATAAATAAATAAAATCTTTTAAAAAAGTAAAGTAGCAGAGGTAATCTGTCATTGAAACTGTGGGAAAGGAAATGTAAGCTCAACAACATAGTCAGCTCTATAATAAACTATATTTATGGTGCCATAATAATGTGCATGCTGTTTATGTTTTCAATTTTTAGAATGAATCTTTGACAAAACACAAGAGACCTAATTATAGTTAGAGCACAAAGAAAAAATTCAGCTCAATATAAAATTAAAAGTAGAGTTTATAGAATTGGGAGAAGAAAGTCAGGAGAAATAAAGGAGCATATAGGGCCATTAAAATTTCCATTTACCATGAGAGGAATTTAAAGATACTGTTGACAGTTTAAAGAAGAAAAAAATAAAGATTTATGGAATACACTTGAAATGAGAAAGGAATCGATAGAAGAAGTATGTGGACTGTGATGAAAACAAGTTAATTTTTTTCATCTCTCATGGGAGAAAGACTATATATAATGAAAAAAAAGAAGAGAAACCAAAGATTAGAGATATAGACATGTTATTAAAGGTTTGTAAAAGATAAGCACTAAAAAATAAAATGACTCAAAGGATCTGCCTCTGAGGGGTCACAAGTGGGAGAGGGACACAGCATATTTAAATAAAAGAACTTGTGACATAAAAAGTACTTTAATCATGTGTGAAAAATAATAAAAACTGAGCCACTTCAAAATCAAGCCGAAGCTGCCATCCCAGAGGAACTACGCTGAGGAGTTAGTCTCAAATCTTTCAAATGTTAAAGCTGGGCAAAATCACCTTTGGACTGAGCCTAAAGCAACACTGTATCCCAAACAACTGTTTGCAAAGTTCACAGGAAAGCAGGGCATTCTGACAACTGGTCTAAAAATTAAGGATGTTCTTTAGAATTAGCATCACTATGTCAGCTTATGTGCAACCATGGAAATTCCTTCTTTTCTTGGACTTTTATCCTTTCCCTTGCTCATAAATACTCCTCACACCACTGCCCCTTTGTAACCAGGACGCTAGTTGGGTTTCTGCTTGAATCAGTGCTTCCCAAGTAGCTATTATTTTGGATCGTAAATAAACCCTCATTGTCTCTGACTTTGGCCTTTTCTTTTTAGGTTAAAATACCTATAAATAATGTTTGATTAAATGAAAAACATTGCTTCAAACAATTTTACATGTATTAATATTCACTGTGTACACCTCTGAAAATTCTGATAAAAATGAGAATTAAAATGATGTATATATCAACTTCCCAGAGATAATAACAATATCTACTTTGATATATAGTCATATATATATATATATATATATATATATATATATATATATATATATATATAAGATCATACTATAACATTATATGAATACATACTGGATATTATAGTCCCTTTTTTTTCACTTATGTATTTGAACCTTTAATATCAATGCAATTGCACCTAAAACTTTATTTTAAATTTATCTTCTTTACAGAAGTGCCATATTTTTTTTAAACTGTCTTCTAGTTCTGACTAGTATGGCTCAGTTGGTTGGAGCATCATCCTGTGCACCAAAAGGTCAACGGCTGGATTCACCGTCAAATTGCAGGTTCAGCCCATGGTCAGGGGCGTGTATGGAAGGCAACTGATCTGTGTTTCTCCCTCACATGGATGTTTCTGTCTCTCTCTCTCTCTCTCTTTCTCTCTCTCTTCCTCTCTCTCTCTCTCTTCTCCCACTTCATCTCTCTCGCAAATCAATTTAAAAAAGTTTTTTTTAAAGTCTTCCACTGATGGTCATTGTGTGACTTCATTTTTCATTATAAAAATAATAAACAAATATTTGTATAACTTAATCTTTGCACATGGTATTAAGTATTCCTCTGTCTAATTCTCTTGAAATGCATTTGCTCAGTCAAGTGGGTGTACACTGTTCAGGGTTCTGATGAATGTTACATAATTGCTCTCCTGAAATATATCAATTCAGTCTGCTGTCAGTGTACAAGATTTAAAAAAAAAAAAGACAAGTTATTTTTATTGTCATTTATTTGGTTATAAGTAAGGTTGAACATTTTCTTGCATGCCTTTGGATTTTATATCAATTCTTTCCTTCCTATATTTTTAAAATCAGGCAGTGCACTTCCTTTCCTTAATTGATTTGTAAGATTCAATTTCAGTTTTTTGGATTTTATGTACAGATTTTTAAAAATTCTATGTGTATTTCCTATTTACTTTTTGATGTTCTTGTCACTTCTAGAGAAGTATTTTCCATCATCTCATCATAAAAATATTTACATACTCTTCCTCTGTTCTTGGGGCTTCTTAAGGTTATTATATTTAAATATTCTATCTAGCTGAAATTTAATCTACTACATTATGTGAAGCAAAGTTCTGGCTTTTTATATGATTAGCACAACCACTTCTTTAATAATCCATCTTTAGCCACTGATTTTAAATGTCATTTTTATTACATATACTTGAGTATAGTATTTTGATTATGGGACTTTTTGCTCTCACTAATCTGTTTGTATGTTCTTTTAGGTGGATTTTTATTTTCCATTTTAACATTAAGATAGGCAAATGAACAAGAGTAATTTCTATCATGTCCAAAGCCCTCCCAGCCCCTTCCTCAATTTAATTTTGGTGCTTTTCTATTATATTTTAGGTTAATTGGGGGAAAATTGTTAGTCCAAAATATTAATCTTCTCATTAAAGCATATTAAATATAACTCTGTCCATGCATTCAACTATCCTTTTCTATATTTCAGCCAAGTATTTTTAGAGATTTTATTGATTTATTTTTATTTTATTTTACTTATCTGTTTTGTATTTTTTTAGAGAGAGAGGAAAGGAGAAAGAGAGGGAGAGAAACATCAATGTATGGTTGCCTCTCACGCGCTCCCAACTGGGGACCTGACGTGCAACCTAGTCATGTGCCCTGACTGGGAATAGAACCAGCGACACTTCGTTTGCAGGCCGACGCTCAATCCACTGAGCCACAGCAGCCAGGTTTTTTTCAACCAAATTTTAGCTTGCTTTCAATATCATGCTAAACAAAATCATGATAATTTCAAATTTTGAAACTCCACTGTGGAAAATGAGAGCTTTGATTTCTAATAGATTGTCTAAATAGTTACTAGTATGTAGGTAACCTTGAATTTAATTAATATCTAATTATTCCTAGGGTTTTTTTCTTAACCAGTTATATGACTAAATAGTTATCAATGTTGTTAATTCATTTTGGTCCAAGTGGGCAATAACACCTAATACGAATAATTCGACTTCTTTTCCAGTACTTATACTTCTCATTTCTTTCATTTGGTCTATTTCATTGGGTAGAATATCCGGAATAGTACTAAAAAAAAAAGGATTTAATGGCCACATTGGCTGAATATCTGGTTTTAATGGAAATACTACCAATACTTCAACATTGATTATGGAGTTTCCTATTGTTTTGATAAATATTATTTGTCATGTTATCAACTATCATCTATTCTTACATTGTTGAAAGTATTTCTGTTTGTTTTTAGTCTTAAATCAGGGGCAAATTATTTTATTCTATCAATACTTTTCATAATTTGTAGAAAATATATATTTTTCTTTTGATTGTTATGTACAACGAAGAATGTAAATAGGTTCTCTAATATTAGGCAATCTGTTTCCTGAGCTAAGTCCAATTTAAGAGTGACATTTTTGTCTCTTGGTGTAATTTGCTTTATTTTATAGGAGTTCAAAATTTATATTCCTGAAACTGGTATCTAGTTGTCAATCTCTGTGCTATTTTTTCAAATTTCATGATCAAGGTGATCAAAGTTTTAGAATATGCATATAGATGGTTTAAAACTATTGTTGTGGTTGGGAATTTTTTAAACTCATGATAATTCATACTTGAATATTTGAAAACATGTGTCTTAATATATTTTTGAAGATATTTCTTCTACTGTTTATTTCTTATAAATTTAAATGTTTGGGTCTCTTACCTTCCCTTTTATCTCAAATATAGAAGCATTTAAGGCTATACATTTTCTTTGGTTACAGCTTTGTTCTTATCCAGGAAGTTTTAGTGTGTGGTTTTCTTATTTCACTAATTTCTAAATAGCCCACTTTAAAAATAATTTAAGAAAATAACACTGCTTTTTCCTTGCTGTTACAAAGGCAATGTATGTTTACCATATAAATTGAATGCCAATTTCCTATATTATCTATGCTATATGACCTACTAATTGACTTTCCCTATTGGTTTCAAATGGCTTGCTGATTTTACTGTATTATAATTAATTCTTCCAGGCATTTTGTAACAGAAAATTGGCACACTAAGTTTTTCAATCATGTTCAGTGATGTGTTACTGCAAACATATGCTTACGAAGTGCCTATTTTGTTGGCATATTTTTTTCTTTGCTTTTTCTTCTATCTAAATATTCTTTGAGTTTATTGGGTCTTGAATAGGAAATGTTATTTATATGTTGTTTACAAGTTCATTGGTTTTGCAACTTTTTGCTCATCACAAATCACTGAGAAGTTATAAAACATCCCAATGACCAGGTTTCCACCCAATCCAATTAAATCAGAATCTTCTGAGGTGGGACCCAGGCATCTTTAAGTTTTAAAGGCTCTCATGAAATTGCAATTAGCAGTAAAGTTAAGAGGACCACTGGACTTGTTAGAATATGCAGGAAAGGAAGTTTTTAAACTTAAACTTTAAGGTTTATAGATTTTGCAAAGGCAGCTGCTTTAACAAATTAGTTACAAATTGGTAAACAAGTTAATCCCAGTATCTTTGGAAAACATAAGTTTAATTTTGCCTAGAGCCACAGTTCTCAATATATTGCTCAGCATATCCCCCATGCTGGGAAACCATTATACTCACCAATGCTTATGAAGGAGAATCATTTTTCAGTTGTGAACCTTTAATTGCCTTTTGGAAAATTCATCCAGATTTCCTTGAGCAAATTTTAGAAAGCATATACATGAGCAATTACAGATCTGGCCTTCAGCCTAACTCAAGAATTAAAAAACTCAAAAATGAAGTCATATTCATTCATTTTTTTAATCTCCTTACTCTTCTTCGTTAAAAATAGACATCTCTATTTTAAAAGTGGCTTCGTGACATCATTTGAACCCACTTTCCTTCTTAATGACCCTTAATGACAGTAATCCAAATTGCACTTAATTTTTATGGAATTATCAATTAAATAATAATCAACAAAAATGAAAATAATTTGTACCTAGGTGGCCAAAGAATGGTCTAATTAGCCCAGAGGTGATATGATTTAGCATTATTTAACCATCTACCTAAGAGAAAAAACAAAAACAGCACCTAGTAATAATTCAGCCATGAAGCTGTTCATCAAAGAATAAAAGCAATTGTTAATTAACTTTTCATTGGGGCAAGTCATACATTTTTCATGTTATCATAGCATTTCAAAATGCCTTGGGAAATGAGGAAATTAAGATAACGTGAACTATTGAAATATTGTAATTCCAACAATAAAACATTTTGCTCAGGCCTCTATTGCAGGAACTCAGTGAAGGAGGATCAGAGGAACACAGAAAGACATGTGGAAATGGGGAGAGGAAAATCAGCTCTCTGGGAAGCTGCTTCAAAGTCAAACAGATTCTAAACTGTTGCAGGTGTAACAGACCCCAAAAAATATGCAATGTAATCTGTCTCCCTGAATTTACCAGTTATGAAACTGTATCCTAAATCTGGTTGCACAAAGACATACAACTAGTTAGTTATTGTTCTATACACATAGCTCTTTCAGACATTTTTCTATTATAGTTGTCATTTTAAGTAAACCATGGAACTTCAGTCAAAACACAGAAAGCGAAAATGCGAGAGAGTGTATTGACATGCAATATCCTTCTTGCCCTTGGGAATAACCAATGGGAAGGGATCCTTCTAGCCTCATTTAGTAGAGAAGGAGGGAGTAGCTTCCCCACTGAATGAGTCAAATTGCTTAGACAATGTTGGATTAAAGGCTACAGTCCTGTCCTTGTTCCTCATATGCCACATAGTCCCATCAGACTCTTGGGAAACTCCAGAGAAGGAACCGGCCAGTTCAAAACATAACTGCTTGTATTTTTGTCTGCCCTGGTTAACTGGGGTTTTAGCAATATAATCAACTTGATTTAGAAAAATAAAGAGAACTGACATTTCTTTCACTTGTGCATTATGGAAGAGATTTGGCTTGGATCATCCAATTAAGTGAGCCTGAAACCTGGAATAGAGCAGGTTATTTCTACACGTTCATTTTCTTTTTCTTTTTACCTGCTAATTATATCTGGGTTACTTCTAGTAAATGTATTGGCAGTGAACATTTCAGTGGCTAAAGAGAGTATTTGGCAATTCCATATCCCTAGATTCTAACGAAGGCTAAGTAGAATTCTACTTAGGCAAAAATACTTAAATAACTTCACCAAGGTAAAACTGTAATGGATGATTGATAAGGGACAAGAACTTGGGGATTGTGCTATCTACCACTTTACTATTTTTCCCGAAGTGTATTTGGAACAAAGTTAAACACAACAATAATATGCATGCAGCATTTTACATTTCCAAAAGCTCTTTAACATTACATCATGAATCAAAACAACCTTGGTGACTAGTTAGAAGTATCTTAATTTTAGAAGTGACAAAATTAAAATTCAAGAAAGTTCCCCAAAATTTCATTATTTTGAAATATTGAAAGTCTTGCCTCAACATGTAACAAATTAAAAATGTGTCTTTTTCATTAAACCACAACTTTCTTTGTCTATATTAGACAAACTATTTTAAGGAAGTGTTTTTGGTTTAAATATTAAATCTTTCTATAGCATCTTGAATTTACAAACTAAGTAAAACTAAATGGAACTTAAAATGCACTCATCTATTTCCTTACTGTGGAACTTATATAGAAAGTATTTATGAAGTAAAACAATAATTTTGAAAGTGTGATACTCCATCATTGCTTCAATTAAATACTTAATTTATGCACATACATGCACACATGTGCACATGCACAGATGACAGACAGATGTTTGTGATTCCCACTGAAAATCTGATAGCACCCAAGTTTGTTTCAATATTAGAGTTACTGGGAAACAGTAATCTTTATGGAGCTAGTAAGCAGCAAACATGAATCAGACATGTATCTATTGCACTACCCTATATGCTCAGGGAAGTCGCCATGTTTGCCCTGTGCAAAGGGAGGAAGACATTGGAGACTGTACTCAGTTTGGCCATATATTGTGAGGCAATGTATTTCTTGGACAGCACCCTTTGGGAACACCACAAGAAGAGAAAAGAAGTGTTATCAGCCCCTTTTGTAGGTGAGAATTTAAGAATATTTAAATGATTTGGCTGTAGTCTTCTGAATTATCGTTCATTGTACTTATTTGTTTAGAATGATCTGTTCTATTTTCCTAAGATCAGACATTACATAAAACAAACGCTTTTTTAAAATGCATTCAGATGGACAGGAGACAGCTGTGCAGGCTGCATGGACATAAAAGTATCTTTAAATCCCAGAGACATAGTCATCTGTGCACTCTTTCGTTGATTCATCATTCAGTAATCATTTATCGAGTCTTTTATGAACCATGCACTATAAACTAGGTCCTGAGAATCCAAGGAGAGTAGACAGACAATCGAATTTGCTCTTGTCTGCTGAATGGTGTCCAATTTGCAGATGTTACTTGGCTGATTGAACTCTGGAAAGTTACCTTCTGGGATTCTCAAGCTCCCGCCCGTAACTATTTTCCACTTTACAAAATCATCACACACACCATAAACTGAGAAAATCATCGGTCCAGAGAGGCTCAGTCCTTTTGTGCAAAAGATGCCCTATATTGTTAGCAATAGTCAGCTGACAGGCCATGGGCTAAGACCCCTGTGAGGATTTTAACATCTGCAGCTTCTGAGTATACCCCACCTTTGTTCTGACCATATACAAGGGGTGGACCACTAGTTGCCTTCCTTCAGGCCACATTTCTGCAGCCCAGGAGCTCCTGAAACCTTGGCAAGGTGATCTGACTTCATATTTGACATCATTATTAATTTTTCTGACCCTAACAGACTGCTTCTAAGGACACGCTTTTAGACACATATGATTTTAAGAGAAGAATATCAATATTGATGAAAATAAGTACACTTGAATGTCATGCTACCTATGATTCACTTGTTATTCCTAGGGTGTTCTCCAGCAGGTTAAGTGGGCAGTTGAACACAAAAATCCAGGAATGACGAAATCTTCCATTACCTTAAACTGAATGAAAACCAGCTTTTCTCTGTTAAGATGAATTACTTGATAGTG
This sequence comes from Furipterus horrens, assembly GCF_987537825.1. Taxonomy (NCBI): domain Eukaryota; kingdom Metazoa; phylum Chordata; class Mammalia; order Chiroptera; family Furipteridae; genus Furipterus; species Furipterus horrens. The sequence goes on along the minus strand of NW_028327187.1, from coordinate 97,903,909 downwards.
AAAACATTCTTCCCATAGTTGGCTCCTTTCTGAAAACCTTTCCCACCCCCAGTTTTCAGCAAAACACTTCGGCGAGTTGAACTTTCTCCTAAAGCATCCTTCATACAACCCAATAAAAACTAAGACTTGATAACTAATTTGCAATGGTGTGAGGCACCCGAAATATATTACGCATTTTATTTTTACATTTCTATAAAATAAATGCACTTATGATCCTAAGGGGAACTTTGCTATTAAAAAGGAGTCGCATTTATTACATAAATTCCAGAAGCCTTAGCTGCTGCCTTTTCCCCAAACAGAATTCTTTATGAGAAACCTTGACGCAAATAAAGATACTAAACCCTGGGGGCCTCTTGCGCTTTTACATTTGACATCTCCTCTTTTCAAATATTCATGTAGAATAGCCTTAAGTAGAAACTTCAAGATGTGTTATGATAAAACATTTTCCCGAGTCACTTTACTGTTGATGGGGTGTTTTTTCAGTCTGGATTCTCAATAATAGTCATTTCCCTAAATAAAGAAGGGGTAACTCTCCAATCACTTCTGAATGACAGCATTTGTTCTGCCTGTTTAGCTTACTTCAGAGCAATCACAAGCCGCCACATGCTTCCAGCATCAGCAGTAAAGTGCAGATTAATTTTATCACACATTGCTTCAAAAAGTCCCAGTCTCATAGGAGGCGGGAATATTTTTCACAGCCCATGATACGTTTTCCCACTGCTTCATGCTCCATATATTGGAAAGCTATTTGCCTTCCGTTACCCAAAACTTAGAAGTTTGAGTTTAAAAATAGTTTTATCAGTGAATTCACCTACTTTACTTGGCAAGTTGTAAACTGTCTCTCTCAATCAAATGAGGAATTGATGCTATTTCTTTTTTGCCTTGTGTTCAAGTTCACAATATGACATTAGTGGAGTCTCCAAATTCAAATTCAAAATTAACTTCACGTGTGAAACACCATTTCTGAGTAAAAGGTCATTTGTACATGATGCAAAATGAGCATTATAAAAGATATAACAGATGTATATGAGGCAAAACCATCCACTTCTATATTTTGTGTACATTCAGCAAAGATGACGAAGCAAGAAACTTATGTCTATTATAGTGCTGAGAGGTTTTCCCCATCTCTCTACAATAGTGGTGAAAGTGCAGGACCGCAAAAATTTTAACGTAAGTATTTAATGTCAGTTAGATATAAAAGATTATCATTGGTGTATATAAGCAGAATTAAGTACAACTGTTAAGACCCAGGGGTTTAAGTAGTTCAGAACATTAAGGAAAACAGTGCTAGGTAGGCATCGCCCACAAAGAGCCTGAGAAAACCAAATATCAAAAATAAAAGCAAATCGACAGAGAAATATTCACTACAGATCATTAAACCCAACATCCTGGGACAAAATTTAAGAAAAATAATTTTATGTTGCCTCAATGGACTATTCCAGATTATCAAATTAAATGGCCTTTTCAAGGATGAGAAAATCACACGTGGAAACTAGGAAGTAGTGGTAAGCTGAATTTATTGCTGGGGAGAAGTTACCACCGTTGTAATAAAACATCTTTCTTTTTGTGATAAGAAATATGGAAAGAGAGTAGCTGTTCCCCTACATGAAGTCCCTTCCAGGTTAACAGGTGCAGCACCCATTGGCTGCAGGAACTTGTGTCAATGCATTACTCAGATGGTCCCATCTGCTTCTTACCATGGCATGTTAGCATGCCCACCCATCTATCATTGCTTTTTCAGTTTGTACATGTGAACTTGACTGTGCCATGCTAGAAATGGATGAAGCTTAGCATAATTTAATATGTTAAGAAATATACTAAGAAAATATTGGGTTTCCCAAAAGGTCAGTTTAGTTTTTTCCATAAAAGACACATTTTTCATTTTTACCAATAACCTTATTGATTTGCGTATTTTGAGTATGTCGACTATCTCTTGCTATTGACTTCTAGTGGGTAGAGGCCAAGGGTGCTGCTAAACATATTCCAATGCATGGGACAGCCCCACAGCAAAGAATTGTTTGGCCAAAATGTCAATAGTACCAAGAAATTTCACAAACCACTTTCAACACATTTGATCAGTCACAGCACCTTCTCCATACACTGCACAAATCCCTTTTGGCATTTCAATTGCATTTTTACCTTTCTTGAAATAATAAAGCATAATATGCCAAAAATGTCATGTATTTTCTTCCATCTTCAATATTAAAATGGCTGCACAAAAATTCACCAATAAGCCTCAGTTTGTTTGATCCCAAAGCCAGCTCTATGAACCACTAGGCCCAAATGAAGACTATCACCTATTGTAATAGTCTCTTGATTCTTTCATCTGTAGCCCTGGAAGATACTGTGCCTTAAGGGCCTAGGAACAGAGCAGGAAAGAAATGAAAGCAGAGAGCCAGTGAGAAGCCATATTTAGAGCCAGAGCACAGGCTAAAATGAAGAACAAAGGAAAGATCCACATCAGCAACCAAGGCTCGGAACAAGTAGTTCAAAAAGATAACTGATTTGTCACAGTGGGGAAAAATTCAGCAGACAACTTCTGATGGCGAAGAGGTTCCAGGTGAGATAAGAAATGCACAGCTGCAGAGAAAGGCTGATCATCAGAGGGGGTAGCCAATTACAAACATATAATAAAATAAATGCAGAAATCATTACTAATCTCTAATTACTAATTTTGTTTTATAAAAATAACTCAAGAACTGTTATCATGGAACCATTATACATCCGAGGATAAACCAAATATGTACTTACATTAATGTCATTAGGAATTTAGATTTTTTGTGTGTAAGAGGAAAGACATTGCCGTGAAAATCAAATATATTAATTTTTTATTTCTTGATCTAAATGGTAGTTTCCTATAAGGCTTATGCACTTTTCTGACTTATATCTCAGTAACAAAGTTTGTTAGAGATAAATTAAAATACCATATAGGAGGGTTTTAAGAAAACCGAAGGGCAAGAATAAAGGGAAATTCTTTCTCCAATAAACTCAGTGCTTCTCAATCACTATTGCAAATTTTATTTCCTTTAAACTCTCAGAAAAACCTTATCTGTATTGAAAATCTCTGGGTCTCCAGGCAGTGCAGGGACTCCTGTCAATTTAACTGTAACTTAGATGTTAATATCCTAACATAAATTCCTCTCAATTACCTTCAGTTTATTGTATCGGCAAACTATCTAGCAATCTTGTCTCCTGAGAAAAGGTATATTTTGACCCCTCAAATAATCTCAAGTAAGTTTATAGCTTTTTAAGGAAAACATCCATGCAGTCAATGAATATTTATTAAAGATAAGGCTGCAAAAGGCATTTCCTACTTTCCTTCTTTCTTTCATGTTTGTAAGACATGAATTCCACCTCGAGGTGGTTTATTTTGAAACAGAGAAGGAATATCATTGGTAAATTTATTGCCACATTCACTTAAGTTTTATATGTTACTTAGAAAAACCCTTTTAAACCAGAATTTACATTATTATGACTGCAATCCACCTTATTACAAACCTGCTACTTAAGATACGGTATTTGAAGGTATTGTAAATTCACAAGACTTTTTAAAAACAGTTATGCAGGAGTTTTCTTTTGGAGAAGATGGGTGAGTTTGTTTTTACTAAGTCAAAAGGCAGCACAATTAATGAACTATACAGTGCTCTTAATATGTTGTTACAAGTATGATCCTTTAGTGAAATGTAAGGTTTTTTAAATATAAAGAAAGTGGTTTACTGAGGCGATAACTTAGAGTAATGTGCCAGACATAGTTCAAAGTCATTTACTCATTTAATCTTCAAAATAATCCTACCAGGTTCATACTCTTTTTTAATTTATTTTTTATAGATAGAGTGGGGTAAAGGAGGGAGAAAGACAGGGAGAGAAACATTGAAACACTGATGTGTGACAGAAACATTGATTGGTTGCCTCTGGTTGCCTCTGGTATTTATCTAGACCAGGGACCTAACCGGCAACCGAGGCATGTGCCCTGACCAGGAATCAAACCAGTGACTTTTCAGTTTGCAGGACTATGCCCAACCAACTGAGCCACAGTAGCCAAGGCGAGGCTCATACTCTTAAGATACTATTTTACCTACATGAATCAACTGAGGCCTGAAAGTAGAAGGCATGTGATTTGAATGTGGCAATTTGGCCCCAGAGACCAACACTTAGTAACTAGATCCAGGTAATCCCCTCATCCATTCCCAGTTTTGTGGCATTGTTTGGTTGATTGGTCCGTTATGTCACGTCAATGTTAACCAGTCTGTCAAAGTCCTGTGGTTTCGGAACTGGAATTCTCTCTCCAGAGGACAGCCATAACCAATTTATCTATTTGTCTTTCCTTTCTGGCATGTAATTGGTTTATAACACATACTGTTTCACTGAATAGCTGAACCAGTTTTGTCCTCTTACAGCACTATTAGCTAGCTAAGGGCTGGAAATAATGTTGCCAGACCATGGCAAGGCATCAGCTTCCCTGGTTATTCTGTAGAAAGAGTACGCCAGACCATATGTCTATTGCTAGCAAGCAGCAATGTTGTTTTCTTTTCTTTTCTTTCTTGTGCTATTATCTTCTTAAAAAATACTGTTCACCGGTCCATATTGCAATCAATTAGTGATTCCTCTTAAATAGTGGCAGAATAGACCATGTCTAGAATGGTAAAGAGACAGAGAAACAGACTCTTTTGCTTCTATTTCTGATTACGTGCAAAAGGTTCTTGATTTAGAAAACACTTTCATAATTTCCAGATTGTTTTGATCCTGCTTCCATGCTATGTGCCTTCCCCACAAAGCAAGAGTCAGAGTCTTGAATCCATAGATCACATTGGAAAAAATGGCATTATGACTCAATTTGCTTTCCACCATTTAGGCAGTCTCCTTTATAAATCATTTAACCTAAACTTTGGCCCTATAACTCCATGCAAACCGTTTTCATTTATTTTTCTGAATAGATAGTTTTTGACAGTTTCACCTTAGGGTTACATCAATGCATTTAGAAACTCCTGTTTTAGTCTCATTGAAGATCTCAGAGACTAGAAGGTAACCCATTGAAGATACAACTGAACACTTCTTTCTGGTCTACATCTACCTGTCTATTGCTTGGTCTCAAAAGTGTCATGCCATACAGATAAAAATCATGCATACAGAGATCAATGGACAAGCCAAGAAGGGAAGCACCATCATCTTATTGCAATGTCTGTAAAAAACAAAATACAGATGCTCCTCGACTTATGATGGGGTTATGCCCTGATAAATGAATCATAAGTTGAAAATATCATAAGTCAGATATGCATTTAATACACTATCAACTGAGAGGGAGCAGAGTTTGTTCCCACCCCACCAAATGTACCTCTTTGGGAATATTCATTATTTTAGCCTGGTTAATTTTAAGGACCAGCAGATCTGGGAGAATCTATGGAAGCCAAGTAGAAGTTACCTTTGGCAAAGGGATTTACATTGGGAATCTCCATCTGTAAGAGTGCCTCCCCTCAGTGCACCAGGCCTGCCTTCACTACCAGTGGAGAAGGCAGGGATTTCAGTCTGCATAACAACTTTATTCGTGTTCATAGTGCTTCTCCTGGTTACTTTCCATGACTGACCCTTCACCCCCACGACATCTTCTTCTGTATTTAGCCGAAGGTGGTCAATTCTGCTATTTTTGGAACATACACAATTTTCCTACATGACTATACATTTTGTTTTAGGTTTAAAATGCAGTCATTATAAAGACATTAGACAATTCTTTTGTGACAAATACTTGAGTGTAACTGAGCAAACCAGGGCTCGGCCACGTGGTGCCTTGATACATGACCCAACAATTAGTGTTGAAGGAAACAGGTTTTTACTTATAGGATTCCTACCTCAGGGTGGGGGGTGGCTGAGATCACTCCTGCTCAGAGCCCTGTTCTTCCACGACACCCAGCACTTCCCTTGTTCCCCAAAGGCTACAAGCCAAAACCATGTCCTGAAGTTCCCCATCCCTTGTCTGTTCTTAAGATCTCCATCCTCTCTGGAAATGTCTGTTTATGGGTTTCAGAGTCGCCATCCTCTCGCAGCAGCTCTTTCCTTCAGAATCTGGGGTGCACTGTCCTCAGCCTCCATGTAGTGGTTCAGGAAAACATGTGTCGTGTTGCATTGGATCGTGGTGTCTCAGAGGTAAGACAGTGACTTCTCTGTACGTCCTTCAGAGAAGCAGAAGTCTGCAACTCCTATCCTGGTCAGAGTTCAACTCCAAGCGTCTCCCACGAATTCATGCTTGGTTAGGCAGGGCCCTGCACAGCTCCATCAGCTCTGCCCGTGTCTTCTCCTTACTCCAGACCTCGTGACATGCTGTTACTTCTCACCACATGGCTTCCTCCTTACACATCAAACCTTGTAGCCAACTACCGTCTACAGCCTTTTTAGACCCTGTGGCTTCTTCTTCCTTCTCTCTCATCCTGCCCTTATTTTAAATGTTCAGCCTGGAACTTCTTAAGCGACCTCATATACGGTCCCTCCTATAATGTGCCATTTTTGCAATTCCCCCATATTCTTTTACCTTCTTTCAGATGCCACCTTTAGCCAGGAAAAGAGTTCCCAGTGACTTCTGGGGTGGGCATCTGCCCCTTCCTCTCACACAGGTGCTATAGAAGCTCTCTGGGCTAAGTCACAGGTCCCTGAGTGCTCTCAGAGTCATGGACACCTGCCCTGGGTGGCAGCCCTCTTCCTTCAACAAGGGCATGGCTATTAGCTTGCCATTGTTACGCTAAGTATCTTAAACACTATATCATCCATTTCCCCCTTCCCCCAACCAAGGGTTATGGGGGTTTTCTCCTATTTCCACGGGCAAAATAACTGCTTGAAATTAATATTGTTTATAATTTTTGGTATATTTTAATAAACACATTGTAAAGCAAATACCATTGTTTTTCCTTTTGAACAAAAAGGACATGCAGTATCTACCAACTCTATCTCTGAGAACATCAAAAGCAGCTATAAGCCTTGTTTGAATGATCTGAGTAAACACCTTTAAGCAAGCACTGCTATGGAACATCCAAGTCCATGTGCATTTGTGCCTGCACTTCCTTGGTTGTTAAAGCACGCTGGTTACCATTTGTTCTCTTCTAATGATAGCATGAACAAAGTCATCCTAGCTTCGTGGACATTGTATTCATGTTAAATTCTTTTCCCAGTTCTAAGGGCATAACTGCTTGTTCTTAGGGATCATTTTAATTGAATACCATTTTTTTACACTGAAGCTTCAGTTCTTTAACTTTAATGAGTTCTGCCTTTGAGTGTGGGAGAGTGAACACCACATAGAATACTATACCTTTGTAACTAGTGCAGGCTGATGGCACAGAGTGTAGGACTACACGATGGTAAGAACATGGTGATACTATACACATGGGTATTTTGTAAAGGTTTTCATAGAAAAGAGCAGTTAAATAATTGAGACTGCACAACATATATAGAACAAAAAGGCATGTTGTAAATAAAAGGACTTGTGCCATTGCATCTTGTACTATGTTTGTATTACAAAAGGCCATTTAATTTTTCCAAAATAGCATCGGCTGTCTCATTAAGGTCGTACATTTGAACATTACTCCTTTTTTCATATTTCTATTTTATTTAATTTGAAAATATTGTTTGGTATTATAGATCTATAAGACCTTTAACCATAAAATGTATGCCTTTTGTTTTATTTTTTTGTGCTTATATAAATAACTTTTAATAAAATGAATTTGTCAGCATTGGCTGACAATGGGAATTTTTTATTCCTCTTAAGCTGGGCTGTTTATTGCTCAAGTTTGAAAAGCACTGTACTATAACAACCATCAAGTAAAATGTCTTAACACTGGGGGAGTTTCAGATGAGTTCTTTGTAGAAAAACACTATTAAGGAGAAATAGAGTAGATTAATATGGTTTTTACATGCACATCAACTCATATAGGAGGGTTGAAGTATTTACAAAGTGATTGTTTGATTAAAGAAAAATAGGTTTCACAATGTTGTTGGGAACATGTAACTGATTTGGCTTAATAACAATGGAATTACCTTCCTGTGGCTGATATGCTTGAAGGCAATAGCACAGTAGTACAAGCCAGGGCATTGGTTCCGTTATGGCTGAGTTAGCAAGAAAAATAGCATCAGGGGGCAAAAGGAATTATAAGCAATGAAACTTTCATTCTATATCATGAAGGATACTAGTGTAAGAGGGGTAAATTAGAAGGGAACGGTGGTGACCTGAGATGTGACCCATCCTATAAGGGTCTATACCACATCTGAAAATGCCTTCCACCTGTAAGAAAAGTCAGGAGCCCTAGAACATGTGTTAATATGCATAACCTAGGAAGCCAAAGACAGGCAGCCATAGCACTCTATTGGACCAAATTTATACATACATACATACACACCTAAAAACACATTGCACATGCATATCGGTACATGCAAGCGCATACAGAGTAATTTCCATGTCATAATAAAACTGTCTAAAGTGAAGGGAGGTCACACACACACACATGAATGAAATTATACAAGAATACAGAAATGGAAAGGGGGTATAAATAAGGAAAACAATGAATTATGGTAATAGATGATCTTTATATCTGAGCATTCAATGATTATGAAGTATTAATGATGCCAACTCTAGATATCCGAGGTTTTCTGAAGCAAAGTCTCCGATTTCATTGGAAATTTGTTTAGATTTAGGATGGGGTCTAATCTCCCATCCTTTTTTTTTTTTTTTTTTTTTTTTGTCTGTACAGAGCACTTTGTTAACCACATAATAAATTCTCAGTAACTACTATTTTGATTGTGTTAGTCCAAATATAGAAATGAGAAATATCTGCTGCTTCACTGCCTTGTTAGTCCCTAGTAAATATTACTCATTAAATAAATGTCTTCAGTATATAAATAATCCAGAAAGCAACATTGTACCCACATTTCAGGAATACCCATTGGTAGTGTACAAGCAAAGTTGCATGTGGCCTATCAAAATGTATTAGTGTGATAGCAAAAGGACTCAGCAGCCAATGTGAAGAGGCTTCCATTGACTATAGATGGGAAAATATGAGAATAAATAAGGATAACAACAAAAAAGGGATTGAAATATATAAATTATATTTAAATATGTTTAAATACATAGATTCCAATGATTCCAAAACAAACAAACAAGCAAAAATAAATAAATAAAAACTACCACTTGTAAACTTTGGAAGACACTAGGGAACCAAGTCACATTTTGAAAATTGTTCTTTTTGAAGAAAACCACTATACTACAAGGTGATAATGCATGTAATGCAAAGGGGTTCTCTTTACAAAAGTACTCCAGCTAATCAATGAAGAAGGAATGTAATCCATAATGAAATATTTAATCAAGACTGTGCATCAATGATTGCTACTATTTCTCATCATAAAACTGAGTAATCCAAACATTATGTACTTTTTGATGAAAGCACACAACATTATAAAGTCACCTTCCAAAGCAAACAAACAAATAACAACACCAACAGAAACTTTTAGGAGAAATCTAAATTTAAACTAGATTTGATAATTACATTAAAAGTGCCAATGTAGACTTTTCACAAACATGGCATCCAAAGTAAAGAAGGAAGTTCCCAAAACCCAGGCAAAGTCTTTGAAGGCAAAGAAAGCAGTGCTGAAAGGCGTTCATAGGCACAAAAAAGAGAGGCTCCACATGTCACCCACCTTCTAGAGGCCTAAGACATGGTGACTCTGAAGGGCAGCCTAAATATGCTCGGGGGCGTCCCCAGGAGAAACAAGCTTGACCATTATGTTATCGTCAAGTTCACCCTGACCACCGAGTCAGCCATGAAGAAGACAGAAGACAATAATATGCTTGTGTTCATGGTGGAGGCCAAGGTCAACAAGCACGGATCAAACAGGCTGTGAGGAAGCTCTATGACATTGACATAGTCAAGGTCAACACCCTAATTAGGCTTGGTGGAGAGAAGAAGGCATATGTTTGGCTGGCTCCAGACTATGATGGTTTGGATGTTGCCAACAAAATAAGAGATCATCTACACTGAGTCCAGTTGGCTAATTCTAAACACAAAAATGTCAATGTACAGTCTTGTTCAGTTCAAATTAATTATTTAAAAATTAGTGGAGTCCTACAGTATAATCAGAGAAACATGAGTACTATATATACTTTTTAACATTTTATTTATTTATTTTCAGAGAGAGGAGAAAAAAAAGAAGAAAGAGAGGGAGAAAATTATCAATGTACAAGAGAAACATCAATCAGCTGCCTCTAACATACCCCTAGCTGGGGACCTGGAGTACAACCTAGGCACGTGCCCAAACAGGGAATCGAACCAGCTACCTTTTGGTTCGCAGGCCAGCTCACAATCCACTGAGCCACACCAGCCAGGGCAGTGCTGTATATTTTGTGATATTAAGAAACTATTACTTTTTGGGGGTATGACAGTGGAATTGTTGCTACGTCTTCGAGGAAGGTTCTTTTAGAAATAAAGCTGAAATGTTTAGAGAGGAAGTGAAATATGTTCTGGGATTTGCTTCAAAACAATCAGAGCTAGAGAGTGGGTAGGTATAGGGAGGAAACATGATGATAATGATTATAATTGTTGAAGTTGAATGAATGGTATGTGGTATTTGTTATACTATTTTTCTACATGTTTGAAATTCTCCATTATAATAAGTTTTTAAAAAGTGGTTTGAGAATACTTACAATGCATGAATGGCAAGATATAAGTTATACTAGGAATAAATTATGTCTTAAGCTATTTCTTTTTCCTCATCTTGGCTTCAAGGTAACCACATTCTTTGATCATTATGGTTTCACTAAGCTCCAAGAGACAGTTTTTAGATTTTTGTTAGTTTATGACAGTCAATGAAGTAATTGGGAAGTCAATATAATAAAATTGTCCAACACTCTGGAAAATATGCAAGTATAAATAACAATCATTCATACTTCTCTTACAAAATGGACAACGAATCATACTTAAAACAAAATATCTAAGATTCGGGGAAGGTTGGATTCTGGTTTGTACAAAGCAAAGGTTCAGCTACATCTGGAGAGTGGGGGAGTCAGATGACAGCCTTACCTTTCAGTATTTATTTGTATCTAAATTATATAGGGTTCTAAGGATCTCCTGATAAAACCAAAATTAGTAACTTAGAACTCCCCGTTATTTGACAGCACATGGACACTCATGTCCATGAAATTGAAGGAGCCACAAAAAGCATCATTTCTGGGACAAAACATATTGTTCTAACATAAAATTTATCTTGCAGATATAGACATAAGAAGCTAAATAATACCTTGAACTAAGTATTAGAGAAGGCTCAAGTACACCTTGATTGCTGCTACTTGAGCCCATGACCAGTTTAGCTACTTGGGTGTCAAATGTGTTCCCTAGGATACAAGGTCTGCATGTGAACTGGAAGCACTGCTTTTATTAAAAGTCCCTTTTTGGGGCCCAGCACCTCCCCTGGGACACCCTATAACAGAACACAACACTGAGCATGGAAAGTTTCACCTTGAGATTTCAAGGATACAGTTAGGAGCTGTGGCTTTATGCACCTTGAAAGCACCAAGTGAAACACCAAAACAGCAGCACTGAGGAGGTTAACAGTGGCCCAGGCAACAGTCTTGAGCTGTAGCAACTGTTTGGGCAAATACTTCCCTCAAGTCCAGTGTCAACAGAGTAGCTGATAAAGGTGTGAATGGCCCTGGGAAAGCACTCAGCACAGAACTAGGGGAGGCAAGTAGCAGTCCAAACCTGAGAGTGCCTGAGTGACATACAGACAAGGACAGCTATGCGGACTGGAGTGGGAAATGCTGAAGCATGGCCAAGGCTTTCCAGATGCACATGGAGAGGCTAACAAGCTAGCAAAATTAGGATATTAAAGCCAATGCAAGCTATTATTGCATAGGCTTATAACTCCACAGGCTGCTTGGATTTTAACAACATCCATGTAGTCCTCAGGGCTTGGCTGGGCTGGATCTTCGCTGAAGCAAACCCCCCTAGGCAGTGAAAGGCAGTGCATATTCACTAGCTGCTGCTACTCTCCACTGTCTCCCAAGCCAAAGGCATTGGAGCCTTTCAGTCTCCTCTCTCAGCCCTCACATGAATGAATGAGCGAATGCACGTAATGATCATGCTCACCATTTTCTTTCAAATCTGCGCTGGCTAGTCAGATGTAAATGGCTTGACTCCAGGTAGTTCCAATTTTTTAACAGATTTATTTTTTTATGACAGTGATTTAGCACCCCTGAAAGTTTTCAGTTACCTTCCAGTTGTTTCAAAAAATGGGATAGCTATTTTTAGTGGAAGGAAATAAGGGAGAAAAGAAAGTTCTCACTCTCAATTTGAGTTTTGAGAGGATCAAATTGCTTCAGCAGGAAGAGTCAATGCTGATGGGACAGGCCCAGCAGCAGGAGAATCCTCCAAGACAGCACTCTAAATGTTATTTTTAACTCTTCATTTGCTACAAAGATAAGTAAATGCATAAATAAGTACATGAGCAATGGCTTTGAAAATAATGTTTTACCTTGCATAACATAATCACTACATATTATAGCCATTTTATAAAGAGCAAAACAAACAATTAAAAAACTTGTTTTTCCCTCCATTTTCAAATCATAAAAATTTACATATAGATATGCCTATATATGTGTATATATGTCAATATAGGTCTAGATATATATGGTTAATCAATTCTTGAAGTGAAACAGTGCATGCAAATTTAAAAAAGAAAAAAATATTCCCACCTACTACCCAACCCCATGCATAGATGAAAATTCAACTACCACCAAATTCCATTTCCTATACATAAAACTACAAAATACTGTTACGATACCAAACAGGCATGATTTAAGCTCCTTTGCACAAACACATTTATTTATTTACAGTGTTTTATGCAGAACCTTTTATATATATACACTGAACTAAACACTTAAAGCTACACAATGACCATATTTCAATGTCTGTTTGTATAAAACTATGCCACTTAAAAAACCTGTAGTATTAAGGACTACTATGTAGCTATGTCCATTTAAATTAACTGTCTCTCTACCCATCTATTCTCCTATCACTCAGCTACAGCGAAAAATCCATATATATCTATAATTTTTCCCTTGTGCAAACAAAAATGAAGCATACACTACTTGAAGTAGAACTGCTATGTTGAAATGCTTGCACTTTTAATTTTGAAAGGTAATACTCAGTTGATCTCAAAAGCCTGGTTTATTTGTGCTAGTACACAGTCTATGATGGCTTTGTTCCTTGTACACTTGCCTCCTATGTGCTATCATAAACATTTCCTCTTTGCAGTCTGACAGGTAAGAAATGTCTTCATTTTAAATTCTTGAATTATGACTTTCTTATAAAATTGTATTTCTTTTTTCACTAATTTATCTATAGATTAGACTTTTGAAAATCAAGCTGTATTTAAAAATAATTATTCTATTCCTAAGTGTATGTTCTATTGTTTCACCAATTTTGTTTAAGCAAAATGGGATTTTCTAATTGCTTAAGCTATGAATTTAAGAAAAAAACTTCTTTTCTTTATCACAGTGAGTTATTACTATTGATATTGCCAATTTTCAAACTATTATAAATGCCTCTAAGTAATGCAATACATTAAGAAACATGTAGCTTGTTTTTGTATCCTTTTAAAAATCACAATTTATTCTTATTTGTACTATAATCATCTGGGTCCTATGTCTATAATATTTCAAGACTCACAAGACCAGAGCATCTGTAGAGAAAGAGAGGGAGAGTCTGTGTGTGTGTGTGTGTGTGTGTGTGTGTGTGTGTGTGTGTGTGCTGTTGAAAAGTAAGCCTCAGACCCAAAATGGCATCACTTGTGCTAAAGCCCCTGACAGTAAACCTAGATTTAATACCTGACCTAATTGCTGTTTCAACCTTTCCTGGAAGTATAATCTTAATCAAAGAGTCTGGAATTTTCTGGTCAAGCACCAGAAAGGTAATCTGTCACCTCGGGCCCACTCCATCACCCATAAAAAGAAGCAATCTGCATGATAAATACTTTTGATGTTCCCTTGTCTCCAAAAGGAGATGCCCTGGTCTAAAAGTAATTATTTCTCTTCTTCTGTTAATAGCTACATTATTCCACCCTTCTTGCTCTAAAAACCTTCCATTTTGTACAACACCTCAGAGAGACCTTCTAGTTAGGAGATGAAATCCCATTTGATTCATGAATTGCTTAATAAAGCCAATTAGATCTTCAGATTTACTTAGTTGAATTTTGTTCTTTACTATGTCATATGTGACATTTATGACATAGTAACTATTTAATTGAATAAAGAGTGGTGGTCAAGTTTATTTATTATGTTAAATCTATCAAAAATCCAAGAGCCTTGGGTTTCAAATAAGACCACTTGATGAGGCTTTTAGGTTCAGAGGAAGTAAGCAGATTTCATGGAATAAAGACATAAGTATTAGTTAGGTAGGCAAGGTGACAGATGTAGGCATTATTTATAGAGAAGTTTGACAACAAAAGGAATAAAAGCTAGAATTCCTTCAAAAGCCTGAATTACTATCATTTGCTATAGATACATTCTCACTTAGAAAAATACATTTATAACCTTGGCTTTTTAGCAAAGGATGAGCATAATCAAAAGCTATGAAGAACTTTTATTCCTTGCTTATAAACATTGTTATTGATGTTGTTAAAAATTGCTCAGAGGCAATATAGCATGAGCTTAGCCATAGGCAAAACCTGACTGCCTCGGTTCAAATCCAGACTCTTAACACTTAGTTCTATAATCATGGACAAGTTCTCTAACAGCACTTACCTTAGTTTCTCCATATGTAAATTATAAATAATAGCATCTACTTAATAGAGTTCTTGTGATAATTAAATGCCTAAATATGTAAGGAGATAAGGATGATACCTGGACAGAGTAATTGCATTACCACTGTTGCTGAGTATTCTAGTTATTATCCATGCCTCTTACATAACCAACCTTCGACATTATAAAACCCATATAGAATACTGTGGAAGACAAGAGTTCACCTTTGTGAAGATTTGATAGATTTTTCATCATTAAATAATAAAAGGTGTATATTGTATATTTCCTCTTTGGGATGAGCTTCCATGGACCATGGCACCACACGTTTTGGTTCAAATTCAGTAACACTGACTGAGTCAAGTTTCTGTCAAAATTCTTCTCACCACCAATTTTATTAGGTTTCCAGTCATTTTTAACTTGCTTTACTGAAGCTGATGTATATGAGGTCTGTCCAGAAGGTATCCAGCCATATCATATGAAAAACAGAGACATTTATTGAAGAGACAAGATACAAGAAACATTGTACATAGGGGTTATTATGCAAAATTTATAAAGAACTTATAAAACTCAAACACCAAAAAAATGAAGAACCCAATTAAAAATTGGGCAATGGACCTGAGTAGACACTTCTCCAAAGAGGACATACTGATGGCCCATAGACATACGAAAAGATGCTCAACATCACTAATTATCATAGAGATGCAACTTAAAACCACAATGAGATGTCACCCCACACCTGTCAGAATGGCCATCATCAATAAATCAGCAAACAACAAACACTGGAGAGGATGTGGAGAAAGGGGAACCCTTTGCACTCTTGGTGGGACTGC
Organism: Furipterus horrens; assembly: GCF_987537825.1. Taxonomy (NCBI): domain Eukaryota; kingdom Metazoa; phylum Chordata; class Mammalia; order Chiroptera; family Furipteridae; genus Furipterus; species Furipterus horrens. Next base: position 97,888,315 of record NW_028327187.1, on the reverse strand, counting down.
AGACTGGCGCAGCCACTGTGGAAAGCAGTGTGGAGATACTTCAAAAAATTAAAAATGGAACTGCCTTATGACCCAGTGATTCCTATTCTGGGAATATATCTGAAGGAACCCAAAACACGAATTCAAAAGAACATAAGCACCCCTATGTTCACTGCAGCATTATTTACTATTGCCAGGATGTGGAAGCGGCCCAAGTGTCCATGAGTAGATGAGTGGATAAAACAACTATGGGTCATTTACACAATGGGTTACTATGGGGCTATACAAAAGGATATAATTTTACCTTTTGTGACAGCTTAGATGGACATGGAGAACATTATGCTAAGTAAAATAAGCCAGGCAGAGAAAGACAAATACCATATGATTTCACTCATATGTGGAATCTAATGAACAAACCAAACTAACAAGGAAAATGGGGACAGACTCATAAATGGAGAGCAGATGACAGCTGGATAGGGGGAGGTGGATGGGTGGAGAGACTGAGCAAAAAGGAAAAAGGACTCATGGGCCTGGACAACAGTGTGGTGATTGTGGTGGGGGTTAGTATAAGGGGACTAAATGGTAATGGAAAAAAAATAGAATAAAGATTAAATAAAAATAAAAAATAAATAAAATAGAGAAAACATGCATACTCCAAAATATTCTCTTAACAACATCAACAACAAAAACACAACACACATTTTGATTTCTGTCCCTTGACAAAAACAAAAAAAACCTCATATCCACTGAAAGAATTATGATTTTTTTTTCTGATCATGGGATAAAGATACTTATGGTTGTTTGTCACATACAAAGAGTCTCCTACAGCCAAAAAGTGGAAAAAAGCCAAATGTGCATCAGCTGATAAAAGGATAAAAAGCGTTTGGTATAGCCACAAAATGGAATTTATTCAGCAATTAAAAGTTGAGTACAGTTGAGTAGAGCATGGAGACTGTATGCCAAGTGAAAGAAACCAGACATTAAAGGCCACATATGGTATCACTCCATTTATATTAAATGTCCACAAAAGGCAAATTCATAGGGACAGAACATGGACTAGTGGTTGCCAGAGGTCATCAGGAAGACAAATACAGAGTGACTATATTAATGGACATAGAGTCTCTTTTGGGGATGATGAAAGTATACTAAAATTAGATGGTGGTGATAGCTGCATTGCTCTATAAATATACTAAAAACCACTGCACTGAATTATACCTTTATAAGGGTGAATTTTATGGTATGGGAATTATAACTCCATAAAGCTGTTATTAAAAAGTTCCCAGAATATCTCATTTCTGAAGAAATACTTTCGCCATCCCCCTAAAGTCTTCTGGAAAAATTTACAGATTAGTTTGTTGTGCTGGGGCTTTTAGGAAGCAGCTCACTTTGGGTTTATTTGCTTTTGTTCCATTTCAGTGTTAGAATCCACCCTGCTTACATATCCTGAGTCTTCTTTTAATTTGAGGCTTAAAAACAAACAAACAAAAGAGGCGCTTCCAAATCTCCAATGATTCAACAAGTTTTAGTGTGCAGATGGTAAACATTTGTTTCCCTCATTGTTTGTTACCAGAAAGGAGGGTGTGATAGATCTATTGGGTCAAAACATATCGTTCAAAAAGGAATTCCTTCCTTTTATCTTTACTGACTTAACAATTTCCCTTAATTTCATGTCAATTTCTGGTAAAATGTCATTAGGTACTAATGATTTTATTTGGTGAATAAATAAATTCCCCCTATCAGATAGGATAGAAGGAAGAAAGTGTTAGGTAGGATAGATAGCAAACCAAGGCAGGGAGGAGGAGGGAGACATGTCTCAGTCACTAACTCAGCAGCCCTGAGCAAGGCCTGACAATATTACCAGGTCTTCCCACAACACAGGAAACACCACGCTAACATGGAGGAGGACAGTCCTTGAAATTCTATGTATCGTTCCCACTATCTGGGAAAGAAAGTCTTTGAAACTGTGCTTTCATCCCAATGCCTGAAAAGCAGGAGCAGGTCCGCAGTGCCCAAGGGAAGAAGCCCATAAAACAACTTTGGTTAATTGCCTACCTTTGGTCATTATCTGTTTTATGAGGGTGTCCCTAGTGCTTACAGAAAGAGCCCATAAATAACTTTGGGTAGGTGCCCCAACTTTAATTTACTGCCTCCTGTCACATATCTGTTTTACAACAAGATGAACAAATGGAGCCTGGAGCAAGATAAGATTCGGGCTATCAGACTCCCACATACCTAAGTTTGGGTAGTCAAGTCCCCCTGGGAAAGCTGGCACCAATATGTAACTCCACCGCCCTCCCACCAACTATATAAGTCCTCAGAACAAAGGGCTCGCTCTCAAGGCTCTCTTTGGCTGCCAGCTCTCCAGCCTCCATGAGAACGAATCACCAATAAACCCCACTTGCATGCTAATAGACTTGCTGATCTGTAATTCTTTACTGCTTTGGCAAGAAGAACCGAGTTACCTGGGAGTTTCTCCCACAATAGGAAAGATGTAGCATTACAAAGATTAGGTCAGTATGTCACCACTTTCAAGAGCCATCATTAAAATCTTTGAAATTCACACCACAGATGAAAAATCTCATCTACAGCATTCAGGAATCAATAGCAAATCTGCTTACACCATTCTTGAAATATTTATTTTTCTGGCACTCTCTTCCTAATGGGGCAGATACTGGTAGTTGCTTCCCCAATACATATTCTGTCCTTGTTTCTTTTGAATAAAACTCAGAACTCAGATTTTGTTCCAATGTAGCAATATGTCTAGCTCAAACAAACCACTTCATTTCGAACCCCTCCAGAAGCAAGCAGTGGCCTTGTAACGGGGGGCAGGAGGACTGCCAGGGATTTCTGAAAACTTGTTTCCTTCCTTCCTTCCTTTCTTCGTCCGTCCCTTCCTTCCTTCCTCCCTCCCTCCCTCCCTCCCTGCCTCCTTTCCTTCCTTCCTTCCCTCCTTCCTTTTTTCATTCCTTCCTTCCTTCCTTCATCCCTTCCTTCCTCTCTCCCTTTCTCTCTCCCTCCCTGCCTCCCTCCCTTTCTCCCTTCCTTCCTTCCTCCTTCCTTCCTTCCTTCCTTCTACCTCCTTCCCTCCCTTCCTCCCTCCATTCTTCCTTCTTTCCTTCCTTCCTCCCTTCCTTCTTTCCTTCCTCCTTCCTTCCTTCCTTCCCATTTTCACCAGCTTTTTTGAGACAAGCTATCTCTTTCTTATTCTTGCTTCTGAAGGGGAACAGAATATGTCATCCCCAAATAAGCCCCTTTGGCATAAGGATTATTCTGAGCTGATTATTTTAAAGAAAGAAGATACATAGAAGAATCATAACCAAAGTAGAATTTATCCTTCTGATTTGTAAGGGTGTCTTCCACTCTGAACCAGGAAGGGGAGGATTAAATCTCTAGAAACTTTTTTCAATGGAGAGGGCAACTGATTTAAATATGCATAACAACCTGACCCTTATTTACTATGCTTTTCATGATAACTTCCTATGACTGGCTCCCCTTCCCCAATAACTTCTTTTCTCTTTACCTTGAGATGGTATTTAGGTTGGTGGTTTGGGCCATTTTGGGGATTTATTCAATCGTCCTGAGTCTCTCCCATGTATACAGGAGGTATACATGTTATTCAATTTCTGTTTGTTTTTCTCTTGTTAAGTCTTTTATTAGAGGGGCCTCAGCCAAGAATCTAGGTAAGGTAGCAGGAACACTATTTCTCCTCCCCTACACTTAATCCTGTGTTTTCATTCTCTGAAATGTGGATGTGAGGCTAGAGGTATTGACACCATCATTCTGCTCACAGGAATTGACAAGCGTGAGAGTGACAGTAGCACATTATGAGTGAAAGAAAAAAAGACAGAAGGAGCCTGGGATGTCAATGACATCATAAGGCTACTTCCTTTCCTTAGACTGCCTCCCTTCAGGATTCATCAAATGAAAAATTCAAATCGTGTCTTGGTTAAACAGTTTGTTCTAGTCTCTCTTACTTGCATCTAAAAATTCATCCCCATCCTTAGCTCTTCTCAGCTGGTGAATTACCACCCTCTAAAGTACACTTAGGAAATATATGACAACATTTTTAACATGTGTATGAAGGGTAGAGGTGCATCAAAGATGCTGGGCTTCTGGTAATGTGCACAGCAGTCCAGCAAAACAAGTCACTGTTTCACATCTGCACAGCTTCTGAAAAACAGGTGATGGTCTGCTTATAATTATGTAAACTTAGAGCCTCACTCCATTTTACATATAAATGCAAAAGTTTTTTGTTGTTTGTTTTTTACATTTTGAAAGCAACTATTGTGCTTAGGGAAATGAGTTTGGCACCCCCAAAATATGCTTTTGGGGGGGATACTGTTTATTTTAAATTGGTAATTTTTAGGAAACAAAAGACTCAGTAAAAAACCTTTGACCGTCCCCTTAACTGCCTAAAAGAACTCAGATAGAGGACCTGCTCCACAAGGGAGCTGTAATCCTAGAAAACTATGGTTTCACGTGAACTAGGTGTGATAGGGAGGAACCTAGCTTGCACCATTTGGTCAAAGCCCTCCCTGTGTCCCACTGTTAAAGATGGCCCAGCAAACATTTATTTACCAAACTTTGGTTATCCATCTCCATGCAAATTGCCTTACTCCCCTTGAAGTCTCCAACCACTACTCTCCTTTCACCTTAGTTCAAGATGGCATATAAGCCTCCACTACCAGATCTGTCCTGGGGTTCCATATTCTTCGGGAACCCCTGTATGTACATATGCAATAGATATAGTCATTTTCCCCTAATACTCTGTCTTATGTAAATTTGACTATGAGTCTAGCCAAAAGAACTTATAAAGGTAGGAGGAAAGTTATTTTTCCTTCACCAAATGCCAATAAATCAAAAGGAAAAATTGTACCTTTCTTTTCTTCAGAACTTTACCAAAAGTTGTTAACCACATAGGAAAATACCATTGCCATTAGCAATTCTATTCATAGCATTGAATCTTTAATACCACATACCTGCATTAGTCGGCACTTACTTTGTCTATTCCTGGTATTTCCAAGCCCAGGTCCTGCATTTATCTAAGCATTACGGAGCCTGCTTATTTTTATATTAGATAATGAAATATTGATGATCATTACATATATATTATTTTTTAACCATTGTCCTTCAATCCATTCTTTATTCTCTTGAAATTATACATAGATGAGTTACATTATTGGAAATTTTTCTTTGAGGACAGTATTGGAAGTATTGTAAAATATGTTTTATAAAGAAAGGCATTCCATCTTACAGGGTTAAAACCTGTACAAGACACAGGGAAAGACAGTTTTTTTAAAAGACATGCCATATACATATTCAGAGAGTAAGGTGGTATGTCCAAGCGATGGAAAGACATGTTTTATTTTTAAATGTTCTTATCCTTTCAGGTTTCTATTCTGGGACTTTGGCCAACTTGGTTCGAAAGAAGATAGATCAGCTATGGCTTAGCACCAGACCACCGCAGGGCTTTCCTTCACAACTGGAAACCAAATGCAAGACTGACTCCAAGCAGGGTAATTTGAAAATAGATCAATATAAAGGCATGTGCCTATCAGTGTGGGGAGAGATGGGGGAGGGGAATATCAATGGGACAAGATACAGAACAGCTGATTAGTTCTAAATTCCACTAAGCACAATAATGGGTAATTATCCATCTGCTTTATTAACTTGTATTTTTTAGTTATGTATAAAAAGCCAGAGGAAAAATGCATAATCACAGCTGGTGAAAATACATAAAAACTTTTTTTAAGCCTCAAAATGTGAAGCATAAAGCGAGAGAGAAAGACTGGCCAAATAAGGAACGTTGTCCCAAGGTAGGAAAACATTGACAAAACTATTACTAGTTATAGTTGACCTTTACTGGGTAAAACCTGGACAAACAGGATGAATTCTTTTAAAAGAAAAGACATCAAAGGGTCAAATCCCATGGTGTTCACAGACGGGGCAGGCTGCTACAGGGCAGGAAGAGTCTATTATACAGAGAAAAGCTGCAGAAGCACAATTATCTTTGAAGAACCTTTAGGCCAGGATAGGCCCAGGAGTGCCAGTTTCCTCCACTAAAGGGCAGAAATGAATGTGCTCCGCCCCCACTCAACTCTACAGCTGCCTTGTTTAGCAACCTCCTCTGAGAGCAGTGCCTTATCTTTTCAAATATTTTATAAAACATTTTCCCATTCTACTTCAGCCTTTATCTTAGGAAATTCCAAGTGAATAGGAAACTCATGTTATCTCCATAAAACAGCAAACTCTTTGTACAAGTTTTTATAAGGCCTTAGAGACAATTTCATTTCCTTTGCTTGAAAATTTTCCAACTCTTGACACCCAAGTGCTTTCCACTGATAGTCTGTCTTAGGCATCAGACCTGGGTTGGTTCTGGGAATCCAGGCTTGGTTTCAGCAAGCCCGCACAGGAACTGCTGGTGTCAGGGGCTGCCTAACCCCCAGAGAATCTGCTGCCCCTGGTGCCACTGACTGCCTGTGTCCCTCAAAGGTATCTGTGAGGTAGAAGCCCACCATTCCAGAAGCCCACTGTTCCAAAAGCCCGCCATTCCAAACAAAAGCCTGCCACGAGATAGCTCACCTTCCTTCCCCTGCACCTAGATGCTCTAGACCCAGGCGGCTATCAGGAGATGGCAACTGGGCCAATCGCCAACCTGCTGGCTGTACAAGGGGGCAGCTTAGCCTGTCCTGTGCTACTTATGTATTCCAAGCCTCAGAACTCCTTAAAACTCACCCCACCCTGACCCTCACTGCTGGTGTCTGCCCTGACCCCAGCCCCCCATGTCGCATACTCAATAAGCCATCTTATTCAGCATTTGGCTGCTGGCCTTCTCTACCTCGGCCAAAGCCCTAAAGTCTTAACAGTCTGCAAATACACCGCCATGAAGAACTGATTATAACTGTGGCCAAGAGAGTCAGTGTTTTGGACACAGTTTCATGGAGAAACGTCTTACTAGAAGTCTTATTAGACATGCTGGTAGACTACTGAAGGGATTCAGAACAGGCCTCCCCAAGTGTGCCACTACTTTGGCATGTGGACTATTTCGAGCTGAAGGCAATAGAGACTCGGGTGCAAGATAAATTTTTTGTCTCTCTTAAAGAATTTAAATTGGGGGCCTTGCCCATAATAATAGTTATGACCAGAAATAGCTCTTTATGACTTATATAGGGCAGGGAAAACTTCATTACTAAACATTTGCTCTTCTTACCATCCTGAGAATGACCTTCCTCCCCTTTGAAGAACTAAGGTGCCATACCTTATCCTCAGCTCAGAATGTCATATAGACCCCATTTTACCTGTCTCTGAACATCTCACGCTTGTAGGGTCCCCTATAAAAATGTATTCACTCAGAAGGCCATTAAGACACAGAGAGCAGGAAAAAAGAAGTTTATTGGGAGAATCAGCAAGTGGGGAGGGAGCCCTACTGTGGGTGGTTAGAACTCTGAGCTTCTAGTGGAGGGAGGAGTTGCTTTATAGGGGGGAAGAAAAAATGGATTTTTGAGCTTAGTGGGCCGTTTGATTATCTTGCAGCTGTGGGTGCAATGGGCTGATCAAAGCGGAATGCGATTTTAGTTTATTTTAAGTTTGAAGCACCCCGTTATCTCCCAGGCAGTTGCAGGTGGGGAACTTCCAGCTCTGAAACATCGTTATCTCTTAGGCAGCTGCAGGTGGGGGGTGGTGGCATGGGAACCGGGGATGTCATTCCCATACAAACATTTGCAATTAAATCTGGTTATCTTCTCTTGTTAATCTAATCCATCTTCTGAAGATTTAATTATTAGATGAGCTGAAAGAACCTAGGAGGGTAAAGGAAAGTTTCTTCCTCCCCTACACTACATTTAGAAAATCATTTTCATAGACTGAAATTTTAGATAGACAAATGCAACTGAGTTAAACAAATAATTTATAATTTATATATTCTTAGGAAACATTCTTAATTTTGTACCAAACCACAGGGACTTATTATTTATCTCCACTGTAACCTTGCGATAAAAATCTTCTCATCTCATTTCCCTTGCCTAGTTTGCCTTACCAAAATAAACAAACTCTTTGTGAACCTGAATCAGAGGATGGATGTACCAGCCACTTATCTTCTAGGCTTAGAGTTACTCTGGAGAGCAGCTAAAGCTTAACTTATCCATGTTCTTGAAAGCTACTTTGTTTAACATGACCCAGTGGGGCCACCAAAGCATATTTTCACACTAGATTATAAAAATTCAGTCTGATTACCTAGTCAATTATATATTTAAAAAAAATTTTTTTGGTTCATGGTAAAATATTTGGTACTTATACTCTTTCCCCGTTATCTGAAATTCCCTTAAAATGACAGAAAGTATTCATGTGTTAAAAGAATAAAATAATCAGCCTGGTGAACAAGAAGGAGAGCAAGTAGAAGACCAGGATATTTGTGGAAATACTGAAAGATAAAGAGGGGATCTGTTTGGTAAAGAAAACAGGAGAGAACCCACAACTACTAACACCCAGAGTAACTAGAAGCTTCATAGACACTCAGAGGATGTACAATGGGAGAAGCGAGCTCATATCGGAGCTGAGGATTGGTTGGGGTCTCTTACAAAGCTCCCAGAGGAAGAAACATTAAGCTTTAACTTGAAGGATGAAAGGAGACTGAGAAGAGTCCAGTGCCTTAAAAGATCAGAAGCACTGGAATTTAGAGAGGGATGTGGCAAGGGGTAGAAAATCAAAGAGGGAAGGCCAGGAAAAGGTGAGGCTCTGTAGTGCATGTTAAATATTTAAACATTAATTCTATAGCAATAGGTAACTATTAAAAAGTTATAAGCAGCAGTCTAATACATCTTGTAAAAACATTTCTTCTTGCCACATTGAAAATGGAGTACAGGGTGCTAAGGGTGGATGTATAAAGTACTATAGGGTAGAGAAATACACATTTTATTCACAAATGGGTATCATTGGAACTCATAGTTAGCTTCACTTTTCCACTCCCAATCATCATCTGGCTTACTGTCTACTGTGAGGATTACTGAAGTAGCCTCTGAACTGATTTCCTTAATCCTCATTTCCAGCCCACTCTTCAGTCACTCATCATAGTACAAGCAAACAAGTTTCCGTAATCATTATTTCTTCTACCTCATTTCCATGCTTGAAAATTGATCGTGTCTTTATATTACTTACAGATGGGGTTGGAGAAGATTAATAACAATTCTATTTTTCCCACCCAAGTTTATAATCAAATAAGTCATAGACACATGAATCAGACAGATATGGATGAAAATACCTCCTTTATTAATGATAGACCTGCTATCAGAGTGCATGGCTGAAGCCTTCTCCCTGTGTATGCTCGGTATCAATTTACCCAGTGACATCCACAAGTAGCATTATAGCAGCAGACCTTTTTCTGTGCCGAACACCCCTATACAATATACATCACAGACAGACAGGGCACCAAACTAAAAGGTGCTGAGCCACACATGCTCAATTCCTCCTCCAACGCTCACAATCAGTTCACTCTTGCTTTCTTAACAGGAGTGCATGAATGGATAGTGCACAATCGCAGTAGTATTACACTACTGTAGTTGCCTTCATAAGTAGATATGTGAAGCAAGAGGCAGGGAGGGTCCATATGTTTTATTGTGCATATATTAGAATATACTGTCTGATTTTCAGTGTACGCTGTCATTTGCTAATTGAAACTTACATTTCTCAGCACAAGCCCCTATTTCTGTCATTTTTCTTACATTGTCCATATGATTTGGCTCCTGTCCTTTAACTCTGGTATTAAAATTGACTGATGATTGTCCAGTCTTTTCTCAAGCCATACTTAGCATTATTCGCTGAACGTGTTTGAGGAAATTTTAATTTTATGTGGTTCATAGTCATAGCCATCCTAATTAGTATGCTTGTTTGTCTGTAAATGAGGTTTAGATATTCTGAAATATCCTGATACTCTAATACTCAATGCCTAGCTAAAGAGTGCTGTACTAGAAATCTATATTGATAACAACTTTATTAATATTAATCCTCCCAGCATTTACAGCAAGGAAAGAACAAAATTTCAGATATAATTTACATGACATTTTTTGTAACTACTTTATAAATAAGACAAGTAAAATAGATTATTTATATTATTATAGATAAAGGATGTTTCAAAATTCCATACTATTCACTAAGAACTATAAAATGTTATAGTAACCTGTAAAATTAATGTATCAGTGACTCCAAAACATATCAGTCATAAATAATGCATAAATATAGTAGTGTGAATATGTATGTATGTGTGGAGAGAGAGAGAGAGAATCTCTTTAATACATGCCCTTAAAAGCAACAAACAAAACAAAACACAAAAAGATGAAGAAAAGGTATCATTTAATAATTTCTGAGATGTTCTCAGGTACCAATATGACAAATCTTAGTGAAGTTAACCTACCATTAGTGAACTTAAAGAAGCTAAAGAGGATATTTTTTAAATATCCTAAAGAAAAATCAGACTGTTATGCTGATTACTCTTCAATTAAAGGTATTCATAGTAAGGTAGAAATTTTATTCCCTCCCATAGGAAAGACAAACTATTTTTCTATAATATGCATTATCTTAACAGTAATACAGCAGGCATGAACTAGCACGAATAACAATTGATTTTATAATTAAAGTAGCCAACTGATGAGAAAGCGACTTTTTAGAGATACCTGAATATAAATGCGAACCCCCCCAATCCCATTAAAATATCTAGCGGAAATTAGCATAGGTAGGAAGAGCTGAAACAGGGACAGATAGATCAACCTAGCCTTGGGAATGACACATTGGAGAAGCTCAATAAGTACTGGTTAAATTAAACAATAATTTTATCATATCTGCATATTAAACTTTTAAAATTATACAGCAGTTGGAAAATTACTGAAAATATGTACAACATGCACAGTTTTAAGAAATACTTTTCTCATGAAAAAGTCAATTTGGGTACTTTGGTTAGGATAGATGGCTTAGACCCATTTATTACCTTTTCTCCTTGCTAACATAACAGTAATTGCTGGTAATAATGCAAGAAGCAACCAAGAATAACCAAAACATCTTAAGAAGAAGGTGACAGAAGTTTGGGAGGCTAGGGCAGGAGCAGCAGCTGAGCGACTTACATTCCCTGATTCAACAGAAGAAGGTGACCAGACCCAGCATCATGAACCCCAATGACCATGAGAGGCTGCCCAGACGGCAGTCCCCCTGATCCAGTGGGACTTTCTGTGACAACATCAGACATTTACTAAGTTATTTAAATAGACATTATGCATTATGGATATGAGCTGATCTTCAAAGCATCTTTTCTAAGGCTCTTTTTTTTTTTTTAACTAGAAGTACTCCTCTTTTGCCAGCTTAAAAAATTTCAAATTATTAAAACAGATGGTTCTGAGATATAATTAATACAAATACTTCATTACAACACCCACCTAAAATTGGTAATGTGTTCTTAAGGGAGCTGGGATTAAAAAAAAATGTGAGTGACAAGTTATTGCTAGAGGCACACAGGTAGTGTAAATGTGGGCAAGTTATTTAACCTCTGTGCTTTAATTTCCCTATGTATAAAAAATGAGGTAATAATAGTACCCACTACTTAGGGTGGTTATATGCTAAAACATATGAAGTCCTTAGTTCAGTGCCAGGCATAAGGTAAGTACTTCAATAAATATTAACTATTATTATTACTCAGAACATAAATCACTTTTATTGGAATTAATATGAATAAAGGAGGTAGCACTTTAAATCTAGCTTCTCACTGGAAACCTTTCAAGTACTGCTTATACCACCCTTGTGTCTAGCATCTATGCAGTGTGCTGCTTGTGTAATTAACATGGTAGAAAGAGAAATATCTTTCCCCTTCCCTATAGTAGGTTTTTAATAGCATAGCTTTAGGTCTTCCACTGAAACCACTGGAATTGTCACTTAATGTTCAACCTCCCTACCTCCCAATATGATCTGCCTTCAGGGTTACATGTGTCCCCAGCCCTGTGTTGCCAACTTCTGCAAGAAAAAATGTGGCCATACCAACAAGCTGCACCCCAAGAAAAGGTTAAATAAGGCCCCTCCACCATGTCCTTGGGCTGCAGGGCAGCCTTCTGCCTGAACCCTGTGACCCAAGGGTCTCAGTAAAGGTTCCCTTTTGTTGGCTGGGAAAAAAAAAGAAAGAAAGAAAGATGTGTAATATGATTAAAAAGGTACCCACAAGGCAACTAATTCTGAAAACTAGTGATAAGTGAATGAAGGAAGTGTGCCTAATTTCATTTTCACACTTTAGCAGTTCCTATCTTATGCTGATAAAGAAACCCTAAGCTCTATGTCTACATAAAAAGATATCCTTACAATGTACATGTGGCTATATAAAATGCATACATGGATATGGGTTTTTAAGAAGATTTATTTATTTATTTTTAGAGAGAATAGAAGGAAGGGAGAAAGAGAGGGAGAGAAACATCGATGTGTGAGTTACATTAATAGGTTACCCCCAACTGGGGACCCAGCCCGCAACCCAGGCATATGCCCTGACTGGGAATCGAACCAGCGACCTTTGGGTTCACAGGCTGGTGCTCAATCCATGGAGCCACACCAGCAGGGGGCGATATGCTTTTATATGCATTGTTAAGACAAAACAACAGGACCAAAATGGAGTCACTTGAGCTAAGTCCCACTTCACCAAACCAAGACTTAATTACTAACCTAATTGCACTGTCAACCTCTCCTTAGGAATATCACCTGTAAGCAGCCAGCCTGGAATTACCTGGTCAGTACTAGTAAAGTCATCTGCCAATAGACCCCATCCATTCCCCTTAGGATGGGGTACTTGTCTGAAACAATGTGTTCTTTGTTAATAATTTTCTTTTTCTGCCCTCTTGCCATCTTTAAAAAGCCTTTCATTTTCTACAGCTCTGGGAACTCATTTCTCTTTGCTAGATGGAAGCTGCCTGATTCATGAATCATTGAATAAAGCCAATGTGATCTTTAAATTTACTCCTATGAAGCCCTGGCCAGGCAACCAATGAATCTATAAATAAGTGGAACAACAAATCGATGTGTCTCTCTCTCTCCTTTCCTCTCTCTCTCTCTCTCTCTCTCTCTCTCTCTCTCTTTCAAATCAATCAATAAATAAAATACTTAAATTTATTCAGTTGAATTTTTTAATAGTACACATACATGCACAGTTATAAAAAAATAGATATTTTAATTTGGATAATTTTAGGGCCTTACATAATGTGACTAAAATATACACTATTATGACGCTTCCCCCAACCCCCGCCAAAAAAAAAGAAAGCTTTTCTGAAAGTTTTGAACATAAGATATGCTTTATTACTTACAATATACTCTCAACTTCAATCTAATTTTGATTATAAATGCAAATGATTGAAAGTACTAATTGCTACAATAATTTGGGATAATTTATTTCATTTTATTGCCATAAACAATGACATTCTTTCCTACATACTTACCATAACACATGGATCCATTTGTAAGAGAAAAACCTATTTAGAATTAAAAGTTTACTCCTGAAGAACCCGAACAAATTTCTAACATCTTTGAAAAACATCAGGAAAATTCACAAATTCTATTCCACTCTTCTGATTTAAGTTGAGGAATATAATTATGAAGATAATGGGACAGGCCAGAGAATGAGCTTCAGCCAGTTACTGTGGAAAAGCCAGAACAGGAAAAATGTCTCCTTCCAAATGATTGTTGAAACCTACAGAGGTCATATGTTTTGTGTGTGGGCCTGACTACAGAACAACCTCATCCTCAAAAGCGCATCATTTATTTGTTTTTCATTATTGAGGTTGTTAAAAATGTAGAAATAATATTATTATATATAAGTATAAAAATATGTCCAATGGACAGCTACCTTTTCTTTAGCAAATAATAAAAAAAGAAACTCTGGAATAAGTATTATATATATTATAGCCTTTATAAATTGTGACTTTACCTCTCCATGCCTCAGTTTCCTTGTTGTAAAATGGAGATAATAGTAGCATCAAACTTTTATTGTAAGGGAAAAAGAGTAATCACAGATGTGATGTCATCAGTGATGCCTCGGTTCCCACGCCCCCTCCCTCCCCCCACCTGCTTGCAGCTGTCTGGGAGTTTCCTGTGATAGTGGGGTGCGTCAGGCTGAGCCCCGTTTGGCCTTGATTGGCCCTTCATGCTTACAACTGCAAGATAAACAACTAAATTCAATGGTTTCTTTTTTCTTCTTCCTATAAAACAGCCCCCTCCTTCCCTAGGAGCCAGGAGTCGGAGCCATTCTCTCACAGCACAGCTCCCAGCCTGCTTGCTAATTTCCTCAATAAACTTATTTTTCTGTTCACTGCGTCTTAATGGTTCTCTGAGCGACTCCGTTCTCACAGTCAGCATGGTGCCAAACATGAGCACTGATTAAACACAAGCATTTATGTCATTTCTGTGATCATTTCTATTATAATACCCAGTTAAACCTGCATTATGATACTCTTAATATTTAGACAAGTCAACACTACTTTTTAAAACTTGTCCAGGTATCTTTTTTTTTTTTTTTTTTTTACTTTATTAAAATACTGAGTTTATTTCACATGTATATCTTTGTCTCCCCACCATTTCCACTTGTCTGACCGCCACTACGACTATGTCCCACCATAACATTCCATACATACTTAAAACCAAGCGAGGGTGGAGTTCCATCTTTAAAAACTAAACAGGCATTTTGGACAACACATTCTTGGCAATGGAACCTGGACAACATTTATCAGACACAGCAGGGAAAGTTCTCACTCTGCATTATAAAAAGGACAGCCAGATATCAACTGTTACAGAAATGAAATAAGACGGAAAATTTTAACAAACTGTTTAAACTATTTTCTTAAAGAGACTTCCTCCACTGCCAGAGGTCTTGAATAGCCTCCTGGTCAGTCATCCGGAAGCAATTCTTCACATAATTGATGAATTTGGCTTCCACTTTGGGAAGTGAACCACCTTTTTCTATACTTGCTTGCATTTTTGCTTTTATGTCTTCTACAGAACTAGGTCCTTTTGGTGTTTTAGGAGTTTTTTCCTGTTTTTTGAAGGATTCTTGACCTTTTGATCTTGGTGTTGACGGTTTTGAGTCTTTTCCATTCTGGTTTGATTTTTGTGCATTTTTGGCTGGAGTATCTCGTATAGATTTCTTTACTGGAGCTTTTTCTTCAGCTTCCTCATCCTCGAAATCATCATCATCATCATCTTCATCATCATCGTCGTCCTCGTCATCCTCATCATCATCTTCATCGGCAGCAAGTTTTACTTTTTTCTGTGGGACCTTGCTGCCACCTCCGGGGGCGGAGCGCTTCCCGGACATACTCAGGAGCTTCACGTCCTCCTCCTCTTCGTCTTCTGACTCTGCATCTTCCTCCACAGCTACTAAGTGCAGTCCACTAATATGCACAGGCCCTGAGCCGCACTTCAACCGCAAGACCACAGGTGGGGTTATTTCAAAGCCGCCAAGGGAAACCGTGGGCTGCACAGACATTTTCAGGGTCGCCAGGGTCACTTTAATGGGACTGCCTTCGTAATTCATGGCCTCTGCTTCCACAATGTGCAGCTCGTCCTTTGCCCCGGCCCCTAAACTGACCATTCGTAAGGATAATTGGTGCTCATTTTCATCATTATCCACCTTAAAGTGATAATCTTTGTCAGCTTTGAGTTCACAACCGAAGAGATAGTTCTGGGGCCTCAGAGGGCTCATGTCCATGTCCATAGAATCTTCCATGGGGTGGTAGCACGCACTTAGGTGGGAGAGAATGCGGACGGAGATAAATGACTTCTGCTCCGCAGAACAGACACGCAGGACGGAATCGCACCAGCTTATCCAGGTATCTTGATTAGACATTTATTTTAGCAAGTATTAGTTACTTTGAATTTTATGTAAATAGGTCTTATATATAAAAGACTTACATTTTAAGTGTCAGAAATTTTAGGGGTAAGAAATAAATTTCAAAGAAATATCATAGCATTATTTTTAAGAGCTCTCTAGGTGAGAATTAATTATACTGAAAGCCAGATCAAGTTGTACACACATTACACATTATACCCAATTAAACCCAATTCAAATTTTAAAACAACTCAAATAGAAGGGTATTTTGCCTCAGTCTTGATGGCATTAAGGAATCCAGATGTTGAGAGAAGGGGAGAGAGAGAGAGAGAGAGAATAACTAATCCTCAAGGTGCTTTTTTCAGTTTATTTCTATCATCAGAATGGAAACAAACAGTTAAAAATCTGTGATCAATATCAGTGAACAGCATTTCAAAAAGAAAAGAATAGTAGCCATTGTTCAAAGGGCTGAACGGTAAGGCTTTCAATAAAATAATAATAATAATAATACCTTCTATGTTATTCCAGTGAACTCAAAGTTTATTTACATTTCTTGTAAAGTGTTTGTCTCTTTGAGTATTATTGAAGTGGTTGAAAAGACAAAGGAAATAGGAATGCCTTTTATTGCAACCCCACCTTCTATCTGTAAAGATTATTAGGTAGATGTTTCTGAAACATCTAGTGCTCCTGTCAAAAATGAGTAGTATAATATCAGTCTGGGAGCAGGATATGCAAAGCTGCTTCTGATGTCTTTCTGTCTATTAGTCAGGAATGAATGACAATTTCAGGTCAGTGATCATTCTGTGTCCAAAATGCACAGAACCTAGGGCTCAAGATCATTTTTTAATGTTTTGCTCCATTTGAATTACACAGGCAAAAGCAACCATATAAATGAGGCCTTATCTGACCTGACATCCACATGCCTAATCTAACACAACCTTGACATCAATGGTACAGTCAGATGAATCAAAAGGTCCCTCCGATGCCCATGTCTTTGTCAGACTGGGTAGAAGCTCCCCGCTTGGCATTCCCTTTTGCATGCCTTGTAGTCCAGGCATGTCACCTTACTGGCTGGCGCTTCTTAATAGGCCCTGCACCAGTTCTGATTGATGTGTGGGTGTGCAAACATTATTGGCATTCATGAACCAGATGGCCCACACACCAAGCTGAGCAGCCAGACAAAACACAGGAAGATTTAGTACACTGTTGGAGAGTTACATTTTTGGCAATTCCTACCCACACAATAGTATGCCTAGTTCTATTTACTCGATTTCATTCCATATAAACTTACAACAATTTCTCCTCCCATAATTTCAGTGTCACATCCTAATTAAAGGAGAAAATTCTTTTCTCCCTTTCATTCAGTGTGAAACAAAAACCTTTACAATCAGCCTGATTCTACTCTATTTGTGGATGCTGTCATGCACTCTCTAAAGTCACGGATGAACAAAATCTCTTCACTGCTTCTCCGGGATAAAGCAGTCATTTCTTTCTTTCACCACACTTAAATGGATTCTTTAAATCATAAACCATAACATGTAGGAAGGAGTGTCCAGAAGATAGTGCACCCTCCTAAACCTGCATGAATAAATTCCCGCATGTATCGGCCGCAGCAGAAAAATAATTTATTCACAGAATACCTCAAAATCACATGTTGCCCTGACTGGTGTGGCTCAGTGGATTGAACGCCGGCCTGCAAACCAAAAGGTCACCGGTTTGATTCCCAGTCAGGGCACATACATGCTTGGGTTGTGGGTCAGGTCCCCATTTGGGGGCATGAGAGAGGTAACCACACATTGATGTTTCTCTCCTTCTCTTTCTCCCTCCCTTCCCCTCTCTCTAAAAATAAAGAAAATATTTTCTTAAAAATCATGTTATTATTCCTCATAATAAAAATTAAAGCCCATTAATATCAGTCTTATCTCCTTCACATGTAAGCCCCATGCACATGTATGCTTGTGTGCATGAATGTAAAATCACATTGACTAGAGAGTCTTCGGTTGGGACTACTGTGGTAAAAAAAAATTGGCTGCACAAATAGGGACCCCAGTCCTTCTCAGTATTAATTACTTATGAGTTAAAAGTAATATGACAGCAACCCAAATTCTTTCTTTAAGGAAAAATATTTTATTTTTTAGAGAAAGAGTAACAGAGGTAGAAAAAGAGGAAGAAAAACATTAACATGCAAGAGAAACATCTATTGTTTGCCACTTACACCCCCCCCCCCAAACCAGGGATGTGCCCTGACGGGGGATTGAACTGGTGACCCTTTTGTTCTCAGGCCAGCACTCAACCCACTGAGTGACAACAGCCAGGGCCCAAATTTCTTCTTGAATCTGAGTCAGTTATGCACATGTTTCTGACTTTACTCACTACAATGATCAACCTTCTAAAAGTCACTAAAATAGAAACTTCAACATCACCAGTTCAAGATCTGGGGACATGAAGAAAATTTGGAGACCTTTGCCAAGAAGTCTAGAGCATTTTCTGGAAACTTCTTTACCATATTTATGTCACAAGTTGAAAAAAACCCAGTATTTTTGACAAAAGTGTAAGCTTGTTCCCTGAACTTAAAACTAAGAGGTCCTTATCAGATCCATTCTGAGCACATCACCACCTCACCATCCCCACCCCCATAACCCCCACCACCATGCCCACCACCTGAAGCTGTCAGGACAGCCACATTGCTTGGAGATTCCTTCTGGGATAAGCTAATTCTACAATCACCGTATAGTTTGGATACTTTCAGCAGAAGATATCGATGTCCTTGCAGAGGCTAGATTGCATAACACATACGAAGGAAGGCTCATGTTTTCCTGCAATGCATGTACCACACAAATTGAATAGTGTGATGTTTATGCATCAAGAATTTTAATTACTTCTGTGAAAGAAACCTAATGTTCATCTATTGTATTTCATCTTGACCAGTAGCTTTGGTTTGCTTGGAAGCCGAAAACTAACTTTTGCAATAAAATCAGGGTTCCATCAGCAATACAGTTCAAAAAGAACTATGTTTAAATGGATTATCTAAAATTACAAACGATAAAAAGATGGTAGTTAAAGGCCAAAGACAATCTGAATGAAAAAAAAATGCAGAAGGGTATCC
The DNA here is from genome assembly GCF_987537825.1 of Furipterus horrens. NCBI lineage: Eukaryota > Metazoa > Chordata > Mammalia > Chiroptera > Furipteridae > Furipterus > Furipterus horrens. The sequence goes on along the minus strand of NW_028327187.1, from coordinate 97,869,398 downwards.
ATAAAATGCAGTTTAAATCAAACTGTTATACATACAAAAACTTTAATGCAAATTCTGCTATAATTCAAAGAGAAAATAATGAAGAGGAATAAAAAAAAGAATAAGTGGAGCCAAATGTGTTGTCACATAAAACAATATATACCAGGATAGGGGACTATAAAGTTTTATTTCAACAGCTTTGAAAGAGGCTAAAAACCCACTTGTGACTCACCAGCTCATGAGTAATGTGGTCATTTCAAACTTATGGCAATAAAAACTTTATAGCCCCCCAGTTCAGAACATATGTCAAGCAGAGAAAAAAAGTAAAAATCAAAATGAAATGTGACAAAATACTGCAATGAACCTCTCATCTGACACCACTATCCTGTTTTGGTCTAGGAACCAGCAGCCACTTTCAGTTTTGGAATTTCAATCGCAAAACCATGTAGCAACTTGAAGGACCACTATCATTAACATCAAAGAAAGGAGTGGTGGTGAATTGCTTTGATCATGTTGGTGCTAACTACAGATGCTTCAGAAAATGTCACTCTTGTTTCAAATTTAAGAAGGGAAACATAATTGCCTTAGCTAAGTACTAATCTGTTTGACCCTCACAAAAAAGAATGAAGACAAAGCATTTTGTTTTATAACTTTCTTTATAGAATGTATTAATTTTAGAAAACATGGCATGTCTTTACCATGAGAGCTTGATATTGTTTTCAAAAGCTGTGATTGTAATTTAATTTCCATGAGTATGTTATTTTTATTACCATGGAATGGTTCCTATAGTTCTGGGAGGCCATATAGCTCTACTTAGATTTTTGACTGTAGATGAACAGTATTTTATATAAATAGCGTCTGATCAGAATTTCATTTATTAGCATTAATTAGTTGCATTTTACCACTTGGACCACTTGCTGAACTTTGGTGCTATTCAAATTCTCTGCATTTTCTAAGCTGAAGGGCCAGAATCTAATTAATCCTATTCTTAATCGCTGTCTAATTTTTAGCTATTCTATTTCATAGCCTAGAGCTTTCATAATTCTGCATGAAAATAAGAAGATCTTTCATTACTTAATATATGTTTGTTTTTATATTAACTAGGGAACTGAAATGCTACTACACACAGTAATCTAACTCCTTGATTGATAAGCGCATTGCCACACATGGAATCATCAAAATGCCAAATAAAAAGCACTGATCTTATAGTTTATTTCCAAGTGCTGACTGCATTGTTTGGGGATTTCTTCTTTGTCTATAGGACAGACTTAGAGATTTCAAGGTAGTTGTTCCCTTTTTAAGCAAACATTTAGGGGATTACAAATGTCTTTATAGACCATTCTTGCATGCCTAGTTATAATGCACCAACTCTGTAAAAAAAAGAAAACAACCAAAAGACTTTTTATTCTGAAATAACTACAAAAGAAAAAAACCTAAAAAGTTCTAAGAGACCCTCTTATCAACAGAATGTAGCATAATTGTCACTCATTAATAAAATAATATTTCAGATTAATCTGGAAATGACCCCATTGTTTTACCCAAATCCCTTTCCCTTCAAAGGAGGAGTTAGCAGTCACCAGAAAATGTCAATCCAAAATAATGAGGGTAATTTAGAAAAAGTTATTAAGTAGCTGGTTCTAAATTTTTCAGGTACTATATAATACACTATCATTATAAACATCATTACCTTTAAAGGTTACTCCCCCAAACATTCATTGCACGTGAGTTGATTCCTAATTACAGACACCTGACCTGTGATCCAATCCTACAGTGTAGAGCCATTTTCAGCACTACTTAACATATGCCTATCCCCTGTAGATTTAAGTGTAACTCATACCGAGGGAAAAAACATTCAGCCAGGGGGACTCCAGTCAGAAACAATGTCTAAAAAAGTGTTTGTATAAAGTTTGTATCTAGTAAAGAGAAACTGCATGTCCATGGTCCTAATGGCCACAGCCGTAATGGTAACAAGGATAACAAGAATATCTGTACATCTTGATTCTTAAGCCAAGCTTCATTCTAGAAGATGTGAGAACAGAGCATCCTGTACCTTATCTGGCAACCCTAATGTGAGACCATTTTGCAGACTCTGTACCACAGTGATATTATCCTTAATTTGTTAAAATTAAGGTTTCATCTAAGTATAATCATAATTAGAAAAGTGTAAGGGTGAATAAATATAGTGCAACTTTTTTTAGTCTCCTTTTCTTTTTAAACAATTATTACATCTTCTCTAAAATTTGTTTTACTTTGTAAACTGTTGCTTATGGCACTGCAATATTTGTCAAACATTTCAGTGTAAATTACATGTTTTTATTTAGAAAAAAGAAATCAAGTATCTCCATTAAATCCAAAAGAGGACTAATTTTCTCTACATGTTGAGGTGAAAGTTGATAACTTAGCACATAACCGCTATGTGCTAAATAATTACCAATACATACTGTTTAATGATTAAAGTTTGCAAGGTTAAAAAGAGCTAAACCAGCACTGGCCATTAGAATTTTTTGTGATGCTTCAAATGCTCTATACCTGCACTGCCCAATAAGATGGCCCCTGTAAACACATAGCTGTTGCATACTTTAAATGTGGCCATAGCAACAGAGGAATGACATATTTTAACTTCACTGATTTAACTTTAACTTGCCAAATGTGTCTAGTGACTACTGAATCGGACAGCACAAGTTGACACATAAATCACTAACAAATGCATAACTCTATCTTGTACATATATCATGCATACATGTAGGGTTCCATGTGCACATACACATACATGAATGCAATCTTATTGCTATCTAAAAATCAAAACAGTATTTGACTAAAGTACATCACAGATTCTTGCTTCATTTCAGTGAGTGTGAGGAACTCAGAAATTTAAGGTGGGGGTGGGGAAAAAAAAAGAAATTTAAGGTAATTGTGGCCAAAAATATTCTCCCTACCAAATGCAATTACTTTGCCATTTTTGCAAAGCCAGAGACTTTTTTCATCAAAATTAACTAAAAAACAAAAACAAAAACAAAAAAATACCCCTTAATCCTCTGCTTTAATTTACTATTTCACAGCTTACAATTGCTTATTGGGAGTGCTTTTAATTTTTTTCATCTTGGAAATTTTGCAAGACTATTATGCCAGTACACTTCATTGTGCCTTTGAAATTCAAAATAATTGTTTACTGTTAAATATATTTATTTACATTATAGAAAAAATGCATACTTAATAATTTGGGGAAAATAATCACAGATTTTTTAATGATTCCATATAGTAAAGAGCTTTTTTCAATAGTAACATTTATTTGATATACATCCACATTCTGAAAGAAACCTAGTTTATTTAAGCTTTTGTAAGCTAGGCAGCGATGCATTGGCCAAAGTGTGCATAGTTTCACTTATACAAGGTAAGTCCTAGAGGTCTACTCTATAGTATAGTGTCTACAGTTAATACTACTGTAATGTATATTTAAAAACGTGTTATGAGGGTAGATCTTTTGTTAAATATTGTTATAAAAAAAAGGGAGAGAAAACTTATAGAGGTGATGGGTAAGTTTATGATGTTGCAATTACATGTGGTGATAGCATACATTAAATATGTACAGCTTTTTTTGCATGTCATCATACCTACATTAATAGAAAAAGTTTTTTTATCTGATCAATGGAAAGTAAGCCAACACACAAGCCATGGTAATAAATGGAGCACTGGCATCTCTTCTTCATGTGCATTGGAAATGATGAGTGACTCAAATTTACTCACACAAAAGTCTATATGTTTGCCCTGGCTGGTGTGGCTCAGTGGATTGAGCACCAGCCTGCTAACCGAAAGGTCACCAGTTCAATTCCCAGTCAGGGCACATGCCTGAGTTGCGGGCCAGGTCCCCCAGTTGGGGATCTGCGAGAGGCAACCTATCAATGTATCTCTCATACATTATTATTTCTCTCCCTCTCTTTATTCCTCCCCTCCCCTCTCTCTGAAAGTAAGTGAATTAAATCTTTTTAAAATGTCTGTATGTTTAATTTAAATCATTTTGATTGTATAACACTTCCCTTTGGCCATCTCTAAAGATCAATGAAGATATATGATCTCATTAAGAACAAAACATCTCAGCTCTGATACTTCCAAAAATGTTGCCTCTTCCAAGTTTTCAGAAGTGAGAATTCCTGAATGATAATCTAAGAAAATAAAATGTTTACTACAGCTACTACCTTTTTTCTTTCCTTTTTAATCTTCTTTTCCTTAAAACCTGTCTATATTGTATATTGTATTGCAGTATAGAAAAGTGTTGCGATTGACTGGAATTGATTTGTTTTACTGAGTTCCAGGCACATGCGTGGCAGCGAGAGAGCACCCCTTCATAAATGTTCCCACTTCATCTGCAAATGCTCTGATTTGTGTCTCATATTGAGAAAAATGAGAGAAGAAACAAATCTTGATCCAAGATGGTTATAAAACCACGATGAAAGAGCCCCAGTTTGCAAGTCAAGAAGCCTAAGGGTAGGACCCACCCTTGGGAGTAAGTAGTTTGGGCAACTCATCTATAGACGTGCTTTTCAAGCTCCAGGTCAAGACCTCAATGGTTTGTGAAATCCATTTGTATGTCATGCCAGCTATTAATTTTTTTTAAAAATCAAACAGAATGGAATAAAAAGTGGTAGAGTGTGGACACATATGGTAAGGATCATAAACTTTTTTCAGTGTGTGTGTGTATGAGAGAGAGAGAGAGAGAGAGAGAGAGAGAGAGAGAGAGAGAGAGAGAGAGAGAGAGAGAGAGAGAGAGAGAGAGAGAGAGAGAGAGAGAAGGAGGAGAGGAAAGAAAGAAAGAGAGAAGGGGGAGCAGTATAATAGATCATCAAGCATTAAGGGCTCTCACTTATTCTCTTAAATTGGGTGGTGGACCGCAAATAGAAAAAACGGTGAGCCCTGGCTGGTGTAGCTCAGTGGATTAAATGCCAACCTGCGAACTAAAGGGTAGCCAGTTCTATTCCCAGTCAGGGCACATGCCTGCATTGTGGCCAGGTACCCAGTAGGGGGTGCTCAAGAGGCAACCATACATGGATGTTTCTCTCCCTCCCTTCCCCTCTCTTTAAAAATAAATAAAGTCTTTTAAAAAATGAAAGAAAAGAGGTAAAAGCCTGTAACTTAGAGAGTTGATTAATAATACGAACTCTGCAGCCCTGAAAGCCTTAGAGAGTATCCTGTTTTTGTCACTGTTTAACCTTGCACAAGTTATTTATTCTTGGCTTTATCTCATGTGCAAAATGGGAATCCTAATAGTGTCTATCTGAGAATGTTGCTTTCAGACATAAATGGGATAACCCATGTAAATGCATTATAATAATGCCTGACATTAATAAGTGATAGTTCTTAGTATTTCATATGTATTCTATGGTCCTTGAGTTACTTTCGTTTTTAGGCTCAATATTGAGCCTACATGTGAATAGCTTTTTTCTTTGTTTTGAACTCAAATTCTATGGTAAGCACTGTTTTAAAAAATGTGCATATGAACTTTATCTAAAATTCCTAGCTAGGGGCCTTTGCAAACAGGCACATTTTTCATGGGACAATTTGGGCAGCAAGCCCTCTTTGTCCATTTTTCTAATACAAATTCCTCTGCTTTGGAAATGTCACTAACTGCCAGGATTCAGCTCTGCCCTGCCTCTATCATCTCTGTCACCTTATCCATTAGGAACAAAATGAGTGTTTTGGGTATTGGGAGGCAAAGACTTCATGCCTTGTGATTTTTTAATATAATACTCAAAAATTTTGTTGGGGACTAGCCTTCGTTCATACTGCCAATGACAAAGTTCATGACACCATACCCCAAGGCAGCCCAAGTAAAATAAAATCTACTCATAAAGACTTGGACAGTAGGTACAGCCACAGAGTTGGCTCTGGTTTGGTAAAAGCTTCAACTTCATAAATCATTCACTCCTTGAAAAATATGAGATACCATAGAATAAACTCTTAAGAGATCTTCAGCACCCCCAGAAGAATGTTTTAAAATTTAAGGCTAATTACTCCCAAATCAACACAGTTTTGAGTGTAACTTAACTCTGGTCTTTGCTTTGGTAATTTACTAATTATGGCTATCTTTGGTAGATTTAAATTAAATTAAATTAAACTGTGACCCAGTGATTTTCTGGCTTTTCATGTGGTCAATGAAAATAGTTATATTTAATGGTGGGACAGCTGAGATAAAAATGCTAAATGTAAGAGTCAGTTGCAAGGTCATTATGTTTTTTTTTTTTTTTTTTTTTTTAAGTAATGAAAACATAGTACTTCATCCACTGTAAAATTATAGGCTAATGACTCAGTCCTACGGAGCAGCTCTCAAAACTTGTTCAATGTACCCACACTGATTTAAGCAATGATAAAGTATCATTTCAAAGATTAAATAATGACGAGGAGTGTAAATCACATTTTAAGTGGTACCACCAAATACAAGCTTTCAATGCTCTCAGAAATCTTGGGATAAAATGATGAGAAAAATTGTTCCAAGTGGAAGGTAATTATTTACAATTTTAAAAGAATGAAGTATTTGTGAATCTTGTTATGCTCAAAAGTAATCTAATAAACATTTTAATATCTTGTGAAAGTTTTAATAACATCATCTAAGACATCAAACTCCATTTTTGAAAGTAGTATGAATAAGAATATTAGAATAGTTTAGATTGCCCAGCCAACTTAATTACTGAATGTTTATTCAACAAAGAGAGACATGAAAAACTACCTGATGAGTCTAATTAATATGAACAAATAGCTTTTGTAAAGGCTTTTCTTAAATTTACCAAATTTAGACTAACTTTGTTTAGATTTTCAGGTTACCTGAACTACCTACTTTGTGACATCACTGCTGATTTTTCTTAAAAATGGTTGCTATGTCAACACAATGCTAAATTTGAGCAAACAACTAAAATAATTTTATATAACCTTTCAAAATAAATAGTACAAAGATTTGATTCTAAAATAGTTGATTACTGTAAGAATGGAGTCGCTCAGAGAACCTTGAGGAGGCAGCGAGCAGAAGAAAAGAAGTTTATTGAAGGAACGAGCAAGCGGGGAGGAAGCCAGGTTGTGAATGGCCCGACTCCAGGCTCCTAGGGAAGGAGGGGGCTGTTTTATAGGGGGAAGAAAAAAGAAACTACTGAATTCAGTCATTTATCGAGCAGCTGCGAGCGTGGGGGCTGATCAAGGCCGAACGGAACTCAACTTGACACTCCCCACTATCACGGGAAACTCCCGGACAGCTGCAGGTGGGTGGGGGGAGGGGGAGGGCATGGGAACTAATGCTGTCAATTACCTTGTAAATTATTTTTAACAAAATATTTTTTATACTTAAAAGAAAGTAAATTTAGGCTAAATTCTTTCTCTTCAGATTTATTGAGGTTTAATTGACAAAATTATAAGACATTTAAAGTGTATATTGTGATGAGTTGATATATGTATACACTGTGTTAACTATTGAAAATGTAAATCGATTGAGAAAAGTGCCAATTTCTAAAGTATTCACATTAAATGAGGAAATGAGAAGTCTTCATTTAGCATTTGTAAAGAATAGTGAGGGAGTCTTATCCTAAAATAATTGTCATTAGTAAATTCATTTTATGGGGTAGAAATATGAAATATTTAAGAATCAAAATACAGTTTAAATATCTCACTTAATTTGTGCTTTCCCTTTTCTACTGTATGTGGTTTGAAGATAATTAAATAAAAATGTCCTCCATGTTATAAATATTATGAGTATTTTATTTAATTATTTAGAGCTTTTAATATTATAAGTTTACTACAACTAGTGTGCATATATTTTGAAAATTCCTAGTCGAGGTGGAAACCTTTAGCTTTTCACTTAATATAGTTATATTTACATATATATATACATATTCATATAAATGCTATGTATATATTCTTACTGCTTTATTTTGTCTAAGTATTTTATTAATTATTGAGATGTTTAAAAAATTATAGTTTTATAACACTTTTTAAATATTCATTGTCAAAATTTAATCTTTTTGTATTTTTTTCCATTATCATTTAGTCCCCTTATACTCCTCTCCCCCCAGCAATCACCACACTGTTGTCCATGTCCCTGAGTCCTTTGTCATATTATTCACTTCAATTTTCCCTAATTTCAAGGGTGTGTATACAACGTTTTCCAGTAATTAAATGGTGAAAAGAATTTCTTAGGTTGTCTGACCAATAGTTTCCTGAAGATTCTTCTTTAGTTACACTTTCTAATCTCCTTTGTAGTTACGTTGAACCAGGTAAATGGATTTGGCCCATAGGATGTTGGTGGGAGTAACCAAAATCCCTCCATGACTGGATCAGGTTATTTCAATATCCCTCTAAAGCTATGCTGTTCAATATGATAGCCACTAGCCACATGTGGCTATTGTGCATTTGAAATGTGGCTATTCCAAATTGACACATGCTACAAGTGTAAAATACCCAATGGATTTAAAAGAGATAGCACAAAAACATTGTAAAATATATTTTTAATAATTAACTGTTATGTTAAAGAAATAATATTCACATATATTGGATTAAGTAAATATTTATTATTAAAACAATTTCATTTTTCTCTTGTTTACTTTTTAAATGGGATTACATGAAATATTTAAATCACATAAGTAGTTTGCATTATACTTTCGGTGAACAATGTTGCCAAAGTTCTCAGGTTTCTATATCTTCTTCAATAAATCCACCACTTACTCTTTCATTCAGTAATTATGCAACAATATTTATTGTGAATCTATTGAGGGCTAGTTTCTCTTCTAATAATCCCTTACTGATAAAATAGACTATGGGGCCATCTGGCTCCATGATAAAAAGTGGGAGGAGGTTACTTGATATCTTGATATAGGAACTAAATTTTATGACAAGAGTTCGTGTATGTGTGTGTGTGTGTGCAAAGAAGAATCTCTGCAAGGATAAGCATGAGAATCTATTATGATGTGATATTCTGACTGGTGTTTTAAGAACCACAGATACTGGGGCCTGTCTGTTAGGAAGAATAAGCACTGAGTTATGAAATGTTAAAAACCGCCTGTGTCTTATTCCTTGGGCTTCAAGGCTATGACATTTTGACAATGCCTGTGAATTAGCCAGCGCTTCCATGACTATAGTGATAGTTCTAAAAAAGGGACACTCATCTTTAAGAGCAGCTTAAATTGGACTATAAGGTCTTGTTGCTGAAAAATGCCAATATTGAAAACTACTCATAAACCATCCTCCTACTTCCATTATTATTCAAGGAGTTTAGACATTCAGGATTGTAATTACGATTTTTTTTTTCTTTTGTAGAATGAATGTAGATGGCTCCTTTGTAAATTCCATGTATATTACTCTGACCAAGAATGTCTTTCTTGTGTTCAGCCAATTCTTGCCTATATAATACTAATTCTACATGCAAGTAAAATCTAATTTAAAAAATACAGCTAATTATAAATTACCAGTGATTTAAGCAAAATAAAAGCGAAGTGTTCAAATAATGACTATGAGAAAAGTATTAGTTTATTTTCTAATTTGGCTAAACACTCCAATTCTTCTGAGTTTTCTCATGGAACTTTTTTCATGATATTGTTCTCCTTCCTACCTTACTTAATCTAAAAGTGTTTCTTCACCCTGGCTGGTATGGCTCAGTGGTTTGGATGTCATTCTGCAAACCAAAAAGTCACCGGTTCAATTCCCAGTCTGGGCACATGCCTGGATTGCGGGCCAGGTCCCTGGTTAGGGGTGTGTGAGAGGCAATGACACATTGATGTTTCTCTCATATATCAGTGCTTCTCTCCCTATCTTTCTCCCTCCCTTCCCCTCTCTCTAAAAATAAATAAATAAAAAATTTAAGAGTTTCCTCAATACCTTAGAGGTTCAGAATGAGTCACCCCAAGGTGAGCCTCTGTGGTATGTGGATTTTTTTGAGCTGAAAGCAACCAAGACCCAATGGGCTCAAGAGAAACTTCTGCCCCTCCCTTAATTACCTACCGGTATTAGAATTAGAGACTCACCCATAAGAGTTTATCAGCAATAACTTTCTTTGACCTGTCTATAGGGCAGAGGTTACTGCTAATTACCAAAAGTCTGCTCTTCTTGTTGTCCTATGATGACCTTTCTTCATTCTGAAATCCCAGGATGCTTAGCCTCATCTTTACCTCAGAATGTTATATATTCCACATTTTCCCTTTCTGCCTTTGAACTTCTCAAGTACGTAGGGAGTCTTTGACTCTCTCAGGTATGTAGGGTTCCCATATGTACATATGTATTAAATTTGGTTATTTTTCTCCTGACAATCCGTCTCATGTAGATTTAAATATTAGACCAGCTGAAGGAAGCTTGAGGATAGAAGAAAGTTTCTTCCTTCCTCACATCTTTAATTTTTCGTTTTAAATCTTCAGTCTTCATATCATTTTAAAAAGAGATATATCAACATTATTCTTTAAAAAAATCTTTTTAAATCCTTGCCCAAGGACATTTTTCTTTGCTTTTAGAGAGAGAGAGGGGAAGGGAGAAAAAGAAACATCGATGTGAGAGAGAAACATCAATTGGTTACCTATCGCAGGCTCCCCTACTGGGGATTGAACTCACAACTTAGGCATGCGCTCGGCCTGACCAGGAATCAAATCTGCAATCTTTCAGTGTATGGGACAATGTTCCAACAAATGTGCCACACCTGCCAGGGCTCAATATTATTCTTTTATACTGACTTATTATAAAAAGTTTGTTGTAAAAATTGTAGAAGATCAAAAATAATATTCCTGTTGTTCAACCCCCAGATCCTCTTCATCATTTAAGAAATATTGGCTACTCACTCATTCATCTTTTGGTTCTTTTTACACCCAAGAAGTGCAATAAAATACTTTAACAATGACAGAATTCATTCTAGCACCTAGACATGTACATTTCTAAATCATTGTTTTTCTTTCCGCATGAAAAATAAAAGTACAGTAGGTATATTACTAGTTCAGCATAGTTAGATCATACTATCTATGTGTGACTTTTTTCCCCTTTAAAACACATGGAAAAAATTCTCATAGACCTCTGACATCAGAAACCCTGAAACTGCCCTGGCATGTGTGGCTCAATGGATTGGGCACCGGCCTGTGAACTAAAGGGTCGCCAGTTTGATTCCTGGTCAGGGCACTTGCCTGGGTTGTGGGTCAGGTCCTGGGATGGGGGTGTGCAAGAGATAACCGGTCAGCGTATCTCTCACACAGCAATGTTTTTCCTTCTCTTTCTCCTTCCCTTCCCATCTCTCTAAAAATAAATAAAATAAAATCTTAAAAAAAAAAAAAAGAAAGAAAAGAAATCTTGAACTTGAACAACATAGGAAAATGTATATTCTCATCAATCAAAGACAAAACAACAAATGTTATTCATGATGAATAAAATCTTTGTGATTTTACATACTTAAGAGAATGCAAGAAAGTTAGCACTTTTTTCTGTAAGTTAGTACTCTTTGTTTTACAATTTGAGACTGCTGGTTAGCTAACTTATAACTAAGATGAAATAGGAAATACACTAAATGTAATATTCACATAATGTAATCATTTAGGATCTTAGGCTATTAGGCAATATTCTTAATGATCTTTAAATTGTTTTTAATCCAAACTAGTTGTTTATGACTTAGATGACAGGTTTGTTCTTCAGAGGCTGTATCAAAATGCTTTAAATTATAGGCTTGAATAAATTCCAATGTCAAGGACGATAATACTCTATTTACATAGTTCATTTAGAATGTTATCAGAAGCAATATTCATTTGAACTGCTTATGTTGAAATATATGTGCATGCTACATAGTGAGGCATACCTAAATATCAAGGGGATATTGCTGACATTTCAAAATTATATTCCATTCTTCAAAAGTCATTTATGGTAATAAAGTCAGTAATAAAAAAATTCTGCATTGCCTTTATTCTTCAATGGTAGAGGCTAAAGTCCATTTTACTTGAAAACTTGCATATAGAAATCAAACATTAACATTTTTTGTGGTGATGAACAGTGCTCCAGATTCTTGAAGAGATCATTAGAGAAAAATCTAAGCCAACGTTTGTTGTTCCTAAATGTATATATTTTCCTTCAATATCAGAAACATATATCAATGTAAAGATATTGCAAAAACTTTATCAGAAGCCTGCCTATAAAATGAGAGAAAAAAATCTTTTAAAAAGGCATATATCCATAAGCATAAAGAGCCGTTAGCAATCAAGATGTTAGCAAATTTGGGGAAGGACTTCCTTGCTTTATGGAAGAGCCAGAGGTCTTGTAACAGAGCAGTGAGCAGGGGACCCTACTAAAAGTCCCCACAGCTGTAGGTTTTGGAGATAGGTAAGGAGATAGTACAGATTTTAAGGTACTTTGCATATGTATGGCAAGTTGGTAACCAGATAATAGCTGTACTATAGTCCAGGTCAGAGGGTGGATAATAGGCTTAAGATAATTTTCATAACAGTACGGATGGTGGGTCAGCATTTAAAATTAGGGAGAGCCACAGGATGTATAGAGGAGCCTCAAGATCTGAAAAGGGGTAGATGGGAGTCGGCCAGGAGGTCTGGTGTGTAAGGGGGGAGCCACAATGTTTGGAGAGAGTCCGCCTCAAGGTCTGGAGTAAGAAAGAGGAGACTCACTGAAAAACCTGTCTGGAGAACAGGGCAGCTCATCTGATGAAACTGGAATTGCAGGGACCTGCCTAACCAAACACGGATTAGTGGGAGAAGACTGGAATGCTGAACTGTGACTGGGAATGCTGAGTCCGGGACTTCTGCTTTTCTGAAAGACAGTAAGTACCTCTGACTGGCGTATTCTGAAACTGGCCTGGTTTGGCAGTGGGAGGCAGGACTAAGTGTTTTGGGGTCTTTTAAAGGGAATGGGTCACAATGGTACAAACCCGCCGTTATTCTGAATCTGTAAAACTTTTAAATAACTCCCCTTTCCTTTTCCACCACACTCTTACATTGGGAGTCATGCTTCTTGGCAGCGGACCATCTACCCCACAGCTATTCCAGAACAGCATAGCCTGGGGCTCTGTAACAGTCTGAGGCTCACTAACTACTTTCCCTGTCCAGGATCAAGAATCAAATGTTCTACCGAGCGGTGTGGTTCCTTTTAATGTGGAATGATATTCAACAATGATCATCCAAGTTCTACTGTCATATTTTGATTTATAATAAGAAATATATATTTGGTCTTGTAACTGTGAGAAACGCTCACGATAAAAACTGGGACACAGGACTTGAGCAGTAAAACGAGGCCTTTATTCACGAGTCTGCAGAGCCGGGCGCACCCTCACAGCCAGGAGAATGTGCGCACCAAGTAGACAAAGGAAACTGGTTTTATACTCTTAGCTTCCCTACCCTGAAATTGCCACCCTAAAGTGATTATCTTTTCCACCCTGAAATTGCCACCCTAAAGTGATTATCTTCTCCACCCTAAAATTGCCACCCTAAAGTGATTATCTTTCTTGCCCTAAAGTGAGAGCGATTAGCTTCCCCGCCCTAACGCAATTAGCTCCCCCTCCCCGTCCTTCTTCCCCGTTTCTCCATTACTGGTTACTCCGGAGTTACAATCTAACACGGTTATCTAAATGCCCCTTCTGTGGTTTGTAGATATGCCAGTGCTGTCAGCTCCCTTCTCAGAGATCCTCTAATTACATTTGCCCTTTGTTACTAATGACTTTTCACTGGTTTGAGAGTCACTATGTCCTTGTTTCTAACATAACTGCACATGAACTTCATTTTTTGAATAGGACTTTTTCCTTAACCCAGACTAGCCTTGTCCTGTCTAACAGCACCATGACTCACTGGCCTCCTTCCAATCAGACCATTCTACCTTTGCACAAACTGCATACCCCCTTCCTTAATCATCAAGCCCTTCCAACATCTGGTTCTGGTCAGCATCAAACCATCTTAGCAACAAAGCCTCAGGTCTGTTCACCACAGAAAAAGAGCTTTAGGTCAAACTAAAGATAACATCTTAACTTCAGTTGGGTTTTAGTCCCAGGCCCAGAGAAGCAGAAAGGACAAGCTGACCATACGCTAAGGAAACAGGATGGATGCTTTGGTTTGACCTCAAGACCTGATATAATGATCAACTACTCCCTACACTGGCCCCCACCAATCACAACTCCCTTAGTTACCAGGATTAGTAATTTTTTCCCCTGTGTAACTGTCCCTGTGTACGTCTTTGGGAAGCCATGTTTTAGAGCCTCAGATCACAGTGACTCTGGGCTAGGCTTCATTTCCTTAGATAAACTGTCACTTGATTTGCTACAAAGTCCTGTCTGTGTTTTATTGGGCTTTGATGTGTGCAGGCAAAGGATCCCCTTTAGTTTGGTTAACAGTCTATTTCTGGCTCCCAACTTCTAAAACCCCTGGAATTTCCAGTGATAAGAGCAATAAAGATATATTTTCATGTTAATGAGGTGACATTTAGAAAGCCCTTAGGTAAATTCAGGATTGGCCCTGGTTCCCAGGAGACCAATGATGAATAGAGGGGTGGAACTTTCTGCCCCACCCCAGACCTCTGAGGAGGGGGACTAGAGATTGTGTACTATCACCAACTGCTAATAAGTTAATGAATTTTGTCTATATCATGAAGCTTCCACAAAAAAAAGAAACAAACAAACAAAAAAAAAAATAAATAAAACAGGACAGGGTGTGGAAAACTTCCAGGTTAGTGAACACAAGAAGATTTGGGGGGAGTAGGGTGCCTGGAGAGGGCATGGAAGTGACGGGGGACTCAAATGCTGGAAAATTTTAGTTTCCGGTAACAGCTAATGAGCTTAGTAATCAATGTATGTAAAAAGCTATTGTTTCAGAAACTCAGGAAGGGGAGGTATGAGCCATCTAGACTCCAGGTAACCATAAGCAGTCACACCTCTGTGCTTCAGGAGGACTGCAGGCAATCAAGATGGTATTTGAGCCATTGTACTCCAGGGTGACTGGCTGCCCAGGACACAGATGAAAGAATGCTGTAGCTTTTATCTGATTAACTTTTTCCCTGAATTCCAACCCCCTTACCTACTCTCCTCCTTATAAAAAGGGCCCGTTTATACTGGAATTTAAGACAGTCTGTCGATCATCTGAATAAAGCAGGAATAAAGATTCAGTCCCTGTCTCTGCTTATTGGGTCTGGGAGATGACAGGCAGCACAGTCACTGGCTTTTCCGGTTTCAGAAGTTCTGTGCCCCTCCCCCACACCTTGGTCTGTGCAACTCTTCCATCTGGCTGCTCCTGAGTTCTATCCTTTTATAATAAACCAATGATTTAGTAAGTAAAATGTTTCTTTGAGTTCTGTGAGCCGCTCTAGTAAGTTAATAGAACACAAAGTAGGGGTTGTTGGAACCTCCCACCTATAACAGTTCATTCAAAAGCATGGGTGACAGCCTGGACCTGGCAGTCTTATAGGACTGATTCCTTAACCTGTGGGACTGTAAAGGGGTAGGTCAGACCAGTGGTGTCTGGAAAACAGGAAAGACTCAAGGTCCAGGGGAACCCCTCCCAAAGTAAAAAGGCAGAGGGGCAGAAATGTTATGGAACAGGGTTCCCCCAAAATCCCCAGAGCCTGCAGTTGAGGGATTGGGGAAGGGGGAAGCTTCCAAGATGCCTTTGCATAACTATGGCTGGTAGCTAGTGTCTTAGTTATGCAAATGGGTTTGGTTCTTCCAAGGCCCCAAGGAGATGGGAGGGGTTTTGACCATGGAATGGTGAGGGAAGAGCATACAGAGCCTGCCCAAGGTTCTGGGAATGGTCAGAACTGGTTACCATGCCCACTGCATCACAGGCCAGGGTTGGGTATTTAAAAATAGGCAGCAAGCATTTGCAGGGGGAAGAGAGGGAATTCCAGCGGTTTGCAAGGAGGTAGAGAGATTTCCAAGTGGTTTGCCAGGGGAGAGAGTAGAGGGAGAACCACACAGTTTTTAGAAAGAAAGAGATCCATGCAACTTTGAAAGGGCAGAGAGAGAACCATGTGTGATCCAATAGAACACCGTACATGCCTTCTTGGACTATTACACAGAGGCTGAAGACAACATACCCCAGATCCTGAAGGAGAGAGCTGACAGATAAGGGATAGAAAACTATTGGGCTTGGTTTTTGTTTATAGCCTTCTGGGGGGCAAGGGAAGTGCTGGGTCTTCTGGGAGAATGGAGCTCCAAGCAGAAGTGCTCTCAGCCCCCACAGGGTTGGAATATCGTAAATAAATACCTGTTTTCCTCAACACTAATTGTTGTGTCTTACACCAAGGCTCCACATGAAAGAACCCCCTTTCACTCTGTAACAGGAAGGCTGCCAAAGTGACAGAAAAGAGCATCCCGTGCATTCACTTAAAAACAATAAATCCTTTTATGATGTTAACTCATGCTCTTCAGGAATAAGGTAGGTCTTCTTTTGATTTACCTTTGTGTTTTTCAGGGACATTTTCAATGTAGGTTTTGAAATGTTGCCTCTTGATTTTGGGGTTGTAAATGGGTACATCTGATCAATAATATCTTCTAGCTCATTATCATTGATATACATGAAGTCTAGCAGAGAAGGAAAACTCTGACTCCAAAAAACCTCTGCTGCCTTGCGGCATACCTCTTCTGGGGAAAGGCTAAGGGAGTAAACCCTGACAGAAAATCCGGAGCCGGAGTCCCTAAGGCGGTTTGACGTTGTAGTCAACACCGGCAACTCCTGCGGCGCACCTGAAGCCAAGCTGTATCGACTCCGTCTTTCCCTTGGACCCTTCAGCTGCGAAGAGAGGGGGGGTCTGCTGCATGGGCAACAGCAGACCCTCCATATCACCCTGCCCAGGCTCTGTAGCTTCAGCTCCACTGGAGAGGACACTCCAGCGTCATCGCAAGATGTCAATTCAACACGGGAGGAGACAGATGCCGTGTCACTCCCGAGTCGGACTGCACAGCCATTCTCGGCGGTGCAGATAGACACTTAAGAAGCTACACCATCGTCTCTCGAGACGGACGGCTGCCGACGACGGACATGAAGTCTATTGATTTCGCATGTTAATTTTATATCCTCTAATTTATTAAATTCTTTTACTCTTTGCATTGGTATTTGTCAATGTTATTGTTTGTTTGTGGTTCTTTAGTTAAATAATCCCATCTGCAAATTGGGATATTGTTACCTCTTCTTTAAACTATTTGGCCTTGAATCAGTTTATCTTGTCTGATTGTGATGGTTGACACTTCCAACACAAACTTAAGTAGCAGTGAAGACAGTGGGAGCATTCTTACATTTTTCCTCTCTAGTCAGAATGTACTGAATGTGTCTTCATGTAGTAAAATATGAGGACATTGGACTAAACTATATAAACATAGTATAACATGTTAACCGAAGTAGCCAATGATTCCCTTTTTTTATTACCCATTTTTACCAGGCAAGGGTGTTTAGCTTTACCAAATGTTAATTGCTCAGACTTACATGTAAACAAAAAGTTAAGATCACTAGATAATTTGAGAAATGACTTCAAAAATAAGAGTTCCCCAAAATAAAACAAACAGGAAAGAAGGAAAACAAGAATAATGCAAGAATCAAAAGAATTGTGGAAGACTTACATAGAAAATCCACAGAAAGTAAGAGACATGCCTGCATTTTTCTGAAACAAGATTGTGAGGATATAAAAACTGATCACATAGAAAGAGAATAGAAAATATTTTGACATAATATCTTAAAACTTTACCTCCCTTGAGCCATTTCTCAGGAAGCTACTACTCTACTACAACCAAGAGAGTAAACCAAGAAAGAAGAGGACACAGGACCAAAGACATGAGGGTAAAACACAGAAGAGAAGTAGAGAGGGGTCTTTGCAGAGAAGCTGCAGTCAAGAACACAAGTTCTAAAGGGTGACAGTGACAGGCTTGGGTTCTTGACTTCAACTCCTTGAACCTCTGACAATGATAAGTACACCTTCTTCATGATGCTCTCCAACCTTCTCTCTTTTTTTTCACATATACTGTAATTATTTTTATTACCCAGCATTCCACTCATGGCCTGTACCTGAGGTGCCCTATCTATTTCTCTAGTTGTCAACACTAACAAACTTAATCATAAAGCCGTATTTTCAAACCTGATTTTTTTTTTACTAAAAAAATCATTTGTTAAATCCATTCAATTCCCATATCCCATTAAACAAAACATTATGTAAGCCAAAATCCATCAGCTCTCATACTTCACTCAGCCAAATAAAAGCCTGTCACACAAATACCAGCCTCAAGCATTCTGTGCAAAGGGATTCAATTCCTCCTGCCCACATAGGAATATAAATAATAACCAATACTAATTAAATGTTTACCACATGCCAGGTATAATTCTATGTGCTGTGCCTGCAGAACTTCTATCTTTTAATCTTTTAAATAAATATTTGATGGGGAAGTGGAGGCTCAGAAAGGTTAGTCCTTTACTCAAGTTTACACACATTAAGTGTTGAACTGGGAATTAAAACTCAGGCTTCTGATTCCAGTATGTGCCAAAGCAATCAACAATTCCCACACATCTCTCTCTTCTCCTTTCTCTCCCAATTTGTATACCCCTATGCCTAGTGTCCTGAGACAATACCTTGCACCCATCAGATTAATTCCCTGTGCCCCTTTTCCAGTCATTAACCAGATCTTGTTGTTCCCGTCTATTTAACCAGGTCAACTCCATTGAGATCATTCTGGCTTCTCAAGACTTCGCCTTGACTTGGTGGATAGGTTCAAGGAAATATGGGATCTTGAATGCAGCATTACAAACTGTATTTGGAAGCTGTATACTCGCAAATCTTTTCCTGAGCACTTCCTGAAGTTCAATAAAGCCCAGTGTTAGGACCTGGAGAGAAGTGATGTTTGAGGACATGAAAGCAGATGAAGGTGAGAGTGTTGACAGAAGAAAGGACTGAGATCATGGCCAATGGGACCACGTTTGTTTTGAGTTTCCCTCTCCCTTTCTTCCCTATTTCCCTCCATGCCTGCTGCTCATTCAATAAGTATATGTACACCAGGGCATATACTCTAGGCTGTGTATACAGTAATGATTGAGCCAAGGTTTGGGCGCTTAAGGAGCTCAGTCGATAGGTAAAACAATGTATGTAAACAATAATTACAATGCTGTTAACATAGGTTCTATGTAGAAAATACTGTGAAGAAGGAAACTATAGTAAATCAAGTCTGGATCCACTGATTGGCCATCTACCCTAGATCATAGGAGAGGCAAAGATCAAGTTAACTCTGATACAAATGTAATGGACATACACACACATTCACACACACACACACACAAACACACACACAGTGATAAAAGTACTTTGTAACTTACATTGTTTTCCTAAAAGCTTACATTGATTTGTAACCTTGATGTTAGTTTCAGGAGCTGAAAATAAATACTATTTCCATGTAAACATACTAAAACTAAAATTTGTTTCTTCTCATGGGAAATTTACCTCTACTTTCCCACCGAACCAGTACACAGCCATCCCTTCTCTCCTTATCTTCAGGCCAATATGGATTTATCCCCTGCCTCAATCCCCATATATAGTCCATCAAGAAATACTATTATCCCTACTTTCAAAATGTATTTGAAGTATGACCAGTTCTCTCCAGTTTCATGGCTACCAACCTAGTCCTAGTCATGTGCGTGCATGTGCACACGCGTGCGCACACACCCACACACACACCCAGCTTGGATTACTACAGGATCTCTAGTTTACCTCTCTCCTAACTTTACATTCTACAGTGTAATTTAGATTGCCTCCAGCCACTGCTGAAACCTCTCCATCTCCTAATCTACCATCACAGAGAAGCCACGGCCTCTGTGCCAGTCAGTAAGGCTCCATTTGGTTTGTTTCCCTGACACCACCTTCCCTGAAGTTTGTACTAGTTCTAGTCACTCCAGCCATGCCGGTGTCCCCCAAACACACATGTCCTCCTCAAGACCTCTGTACATCCTTTCCTCCTGCCCAGAACTTTTTTCTCCAAGACACCTGCATGATCCATTCTCTTCCTTTCTTCAGATTTCTTATATGTCTCTTCAAAGAGGTTTTCCCAGGACCCCCTATATAAAACAGCAGCCCATCCTATTCATATTCTTCCCTTCCCCTGCTTTTCTATTTCCTATTAGCGCCCATGACTATCTGAAATTCTATATTCTATTTGCATAGAGAATAAACTAGTGAACAAATAAATACAGAGAAGGCCATAATTTGTTAATTGTTTCCTCCCGTAGTTTAGCTCATCTGTTTCACAGGGCCCATGATTTAAGGGATGTTTTTTCTTCACTGCCATGTTCTAAAACTTGGGGCATCAGGCAAGGAATAGGTACACAATACATAAGTTAGTGAATGTTGACTTTAGGTGTATTTTTATCAAAGCATGTTTCCTTAAATATATATTATTGTTCTTGAAGGTTAAAAACTTAATATATACAATGTTCAAAATATGTAGTCGTTGACTGACATAATAGTGGCAGGTAACTTTAATAATAGGACCTCTTCCTATAAAAGGTACCATGCATAGATCATGTAGGTTGAAAAGAGTGGTTTTTCTGGGAGCCAGGTGATCTCACTCGAAGAAAAGTTAGCAAGCTCATCTATAATTTTCATTTGTTCTTTTTAAATACCAGCCTACATTAAATCAAGGGGTGGCTTCACTCACATTTCTAATTAAGGGGTCTGTAGGCCTCCATCAATCAATGGGCCACAATTCTGCACAAGACTGAAAGTGATTGCTTACTATTGATCAGCATTTGTCTACTTTTATTGTTTCTTCTCTCTGCACATAGAATTGATATAGTGAAATCAAGGCTTAAAATGGGTTAAGATGAAGCAAAGGACTTTTTAAAACCAAGCTCTACCTTTTGTGCTCTAAGAACTTTAAAAATCTGCCTACAGCTGTGTTGCAAGAGAGGTTTCTACTGCTGAAGTTATGTGAACCGATTACTGTTAAATGTGATCTTAACTCTTTGTGTTCTCACTATCATGATCAAAATTTGACAGAGAATCTAGGAGGCCAAAGGAACCTTGGTAAAGTCCAAAACATAACCCTTTAAGTAGAGCACAGAGGGAGAACTTCAGAATGCTACAAAAATGAAATTCTTCAGCAGAAGCAAAATAATGAACAAAAGAGAAATTGAAAGATAGTGTATATCCACTGGAAATGTTAGGTATATTTTAGATAACTGTTCCAATCATATATTTTTAAGACTTATAACATAAGACCATTACAAGATATGTGATAGATATCTGATTGGTAGGTTTTAAATCTTTTAATGCCAGCCCAGTTCTATTATTGAGTATAGATCCCCCACAACAGAACCCAATTTTAGTCAAGAATAGTGATTCTTGGCTGGAAAATGCAAAAGACCATTCCTCATTGGCAGTTCACCAAATTCCTAGATGAGTTTCCCTCACACCTTCTGTACCACAGGCCTAATTAGATCACTGACATTCCATGGCAGTGGGTCCCAAAGTGTTGTCCCTGGATCAGGAGCACCAGCATGTCTCTACTGTCACATTCAAACACTTAGAACACCTGACATGTAATAGGTCCCCAATAAATAATGTTAGTGAATGCAGACTATGTGTATGTTTGTCAGTGCATGTGTCCTTACATATAAATGGTTGATTATGAAGAATAGGGACTTAAGGCACAGACAGAATATTTGCAATATTCACTGCCTGACATAATAGTTATAGGTCATTTTAATAACAGGAACATGTTCCAACTTGGAACTTGTTACAAATCCAAGTTCTTGGGCTCTCCCTTGACCCATGAAATCAGAAACTCTGGCCATGGGTCCCAGCATCCTGTTTTAACAAGCCCCCTCATTGAGCCTGCTGCAGCGTGCTAATGAGTGTATAAGATATCAAACAACTCCACAAAAGACGTAAGCCACTTGGCATTTTCATTTTAGTTCCATGTGCGTATTCCTTCGGTGTATATAGTGTGGGCTTCAGAATCGATTCTGCATGGAGGATTAGTGGTTATAGCATAGTCTACTTACTCCATCATTGCCTGTTGTTTTCAAACTTCACATTTTTCAGCCAGAAGTTTAACGGCTAACATGATGAAACTAATATTTCATTGCTGGCTGAACCCACCCCAACAACAATATAATTGTTCAGGAATAGCCGGTGCTCCCTCTCACAGCCTCAGATCCCACCTGAAAGTCCAAACTTCTTCATTCTTCTGTGTTCCCACATGCAATTCCAGTTGCCTGCATCTCTCTTTTAAATTGCCTCTGTGAGGACCAGCTCAGTTTAATGGCCCCTTTTTTCAAAAGCTGTGCCCTTCTCTAAAGCAATCCTGTCATTCTTTCGTCTATGTTCCCACAGCACTTGGATTAAAGGTCATGTGTTATTTAATTATTTGTTATATAATGATTTCCTCCTTTAGATGATAATCTCTTAGAAAGGAAAAACCAGGTTGTATTATGCCTTTATCAGTGTACAATACTATACCTGCCACGTACTTGTCACTCAATAGATATCTGTTAAATGTTGATAGGTTATTTTAGCAACCATATATCTCATGGGACCAGAACACCAACACTTCTTCCCAAAATGAAAATAAATCACTAAAGTACATGAGTTTAACATGTTTTGCTAGAAAGTTCAGTAGGGCCCTAAGACAGAATAAATTAGATAACTAATGCATTTCCCTATCATCTACAGATTTTTTTTCTAACAACAATCATACTAATTGGTAAATATTTACATTTGCCAGCTAAATATGCTTGCCACTGAGACTACTCCATATTATGAAGGCACAGCAATCAACAATTCCAATTTTCTCATGAGATATGTCAGAACATAAGAGCCTAACAAGCAAAACATGTGTACCTTCTAAAACCAGCTAGAATTATTAAGAGCTCAGTAGCAGTGGGTTGATCAAGAACAACATATGTTTAAGAAAAACTGCAATATAAACAAGAAATTATTTGTCTCTCATTGAGGGTTGTGAGACCTATCACATTCCAATTTTCTTTTCATTAACTGAATGATGTCCTTTGTTACTTGGGTAGTTTGCAAAGATTACCTTCAGGAAGACATTCAAAGGAATGGTTCTCAGTGGATTAAACAATTAGCAGAATTATCTCACTTGCCAACACAAGCACATCATTCTAGAAGTCATTTTAAAATCTAGTGTAGATTTTAAGGAGACCACAGGTCAATAAAGGAATACTCTGCATTTCCATGAAATTATTCTAAATAAATATGTAACATTTCTCTTTTCCCTCCAGCCCCACAAGCCCCCTCCCCTCTAACAGCTTTCAGTCTGTTCTCTATATATGAAAATGGTGAAGGGGTTGAGCAAAAACAAAACAAAAGAACCCCTCCAAAAAACAACAAAGAAAACCTCATAGATACAGAAAACAGAATGGTGATTACAAGAAGGAAAGGGGGGTGAGGGTAGGTAGGAGAGGATAATGGGGGAATAAATGGTGACAGAAGGAGACTTGACTTGAGGTGATGAACACACAATGCATATACAGGTGGCATGTTATAGAATTGTACACCTGAAACCTATATAATTTTATAATTATAACCTATATCACCCCCAAAATTCAGATAAAAATTTCTCTAATACACAATATTTTGTTTAGCTTTAGTGGAAATAAAAACATTAATAAATAAAACATAATTTACAAAATTATATTGAAAACTAGGGTGCTTCACTCACCAACACCTAGCAACATGTAGAGTATTAACATTTATTGTTTTGGAAATCATTCAGAAAGATTGGATTAAAAATCCTTCTCAACAATGGCTGAGTTTTGGGGTTACTAACCACGCAAAAGGTAGGTTAAAGTCTTGATTGGTATCGCACGCATTAAATACCTTCTACTCTTAAGTTTTTAATGTCCTCAAACCCCCACTTAACTTATAAAATTTATCAACTTGGCGACAAGTGTCCCAAGAAAAATGCAGCATTTGGTAGGCAGAATAGTCACAACGGTAACACATATGGAGACAGCACAGGTTCCAGAGGCCTGTATGCTGGGTTCCAGCTTCAGCTCTTTCATTTACCTTGAGCAAGCTTCCCAAGCTCCCATATAGCTCATCTTGGATACCTTCCTCATGAGGCCATTGGAGCAACTTTTCATAAAAATATAACTCTCACTAGCATTATTAATATGACGATAGACAAGAACAAAGTTCCTAATCTTCACTATTTATGAAGTGAGAATTTCTATTGTTTCCTGTAGCGACATTCATCTTTCTACAACCATTATACCAGATGATTCGAGTGTTACCAAAGCCTTATATGAGCTGCTTATTGTTTGTTATCCAGAGACGTGATTCACTGCCTTCGATCCTTTCTAGTAATCTATTTTTTCCTAATACCAAATAGAAGTGAGAGACAGGAAGCTAGGAGCATAGAATGGTCTGTTTATATCTCTGGTGAACCTTCCATGATACGCTAGCCTGCTCAGGTACTTCTGTTAAATCAGGCCCCTTGTATAGTAGCAATACACAAGTGAGCAGGAGTAGGCTTAGTTGTGAGCAGGTGAAGCAGAGTATATTCTTTAATGTTATTTATTTTTTCTTGTATTATTTATTCATATCCCAGTAAACCTACTTTTGCCAACCCCTGTATATAAATATGTTAGCTCTATGTAATTTAGAACTGACACAGAGGGAAGGCATATACATATTATTGCCTCTTTCATTGAAACAATGTTTTACCCCATGTCCTAGTATCTTCCTTTTATATAATGAAACCATTTAATTAAGTTAAAAAAAAAAGGTTTTATTTACCCATTTTCAGAGAGAGGGGAAGGGACAAAGAGAGTGAAACATCAGTTGGTTGCCTCTCGCACCCCCCCAACTGGGGACCCAGCCCACTACACAGGCATGTGCCTCGACAGGGAATTAAACCAGCAACCTTCCGGTTCACAGGTCAGTGCTCAATCCACTGAGCCATACCAGCCAGGACCTCCTTAATTAACTTTAAACACTACATGCTTATTGAGTGTGTGTGTGCATATTGAGGGCATAGATTGGCACAGAGGGTGTAGCACAATAATAGAACAAATAAATATTCTATTCTCCCTGCTCCATCCAAAGAAGATAGCCCAAAGCAAGTTCAAGAAAGAAATGAGCAAGCATCGGAGGAAAGCTGCATAAATATATAATTCCTTCAATTCAGGAAATATATTACACAATATCAAAAATGGCAAAATTTTATGTTTCTGCCTTACTATTTATAAAACTCCTAATATATGCTTTCTCACAAAGCAGACATGGCCGTATAAGGAAAACAAGACTCGAATAATTAGAATTTTATGTTTTTCTTTCTTTCCAAAATGAATTCAAGTGTGGATATAATGATTTGCCCTAAGGCTGCAGGGTAGAGAGCTCTGTAAAGAAGTCTGATTTACTGACTCACAATTTCAGTGTTAATTTTCTTTATATTGTGCTCATCATGCTGGCTAGAAGGTAAATTATAATGAATTCTTGGGAAAGGTATGTCATATCAGTTAACTTATGTTATTGTTATCTTGAGCTAGTCCTGGGTTTTTATGTATGGGCATATATGTCATGGAATGAAAACATAAATTTATTACCATATCATGGGCTCTTGTGAAGTTCTTAGACATAACCAATAACACACCTCTGCTTCATTTAAGTCAAATATGAAGTATACTGCTTTTGGAAGAATCACACAAAATAGTACAGAGAGAGGATGGAAAGAAAGATCATTACTAAATCTAGTATAAGATCATAACTATCATATAACTCATTGGGCAATGGTTTAAATCTTTCAGTGGATCTAGTAGTAAAGTAAATATTTGTCCCCACAGATTGCTTTTTCTTTAACACAAACATAAAGAAAATTTATGACAAAATTATTTTTGGTCATGATTTCAAAAGTGTACTTGCCTTAAATAAGCTTATGTGAATGAACTTGTATGAATGAATAAGATTCTTATTATGTGAATTATATTTGTAAGTTTTTTTAGAATTATAAAATATCTAGAAAGTATATGAATAGAATATTTACCTTTCCTAGCAATGGCTTTGTGTTTATATGGAGGTAAATAATGTTTGCTTATCTTTAGAAAATAGATGTGATAAATCACATTCTAGTAGAAATTTTTAGAATTGAAGGTTAATAGAAGAGTTATTTTGACAAAAGAGATAGGGCTTATTTTAAAGTGGTACTGGCAAAGTGAAAAATCAGTTGGATTAACTACAAAGGTACATTTGGCTTCAAATAATACAAAATGATAAGGCTATATTTAATCACAGTTTTCCCTTAAAATATCTCTTATGTAGCTTCACAAAATAAAAAGGAAGTACTTTGCTGTCTCTCTCTACTTTACAAATACTATATAAATGTGTGTGTGTATGCCTCACTGATAAATATTTTAACTTATCAGGTTCATTTTTATTGCTGTGTGTGTTTGACTATTTAGTTTACCACACTGACAGTGATTTTTCTCTCTTTTTAAATTCTTCTTCAACACATTCTTTCCCATTCAGAATTTTTCTTTGTTTTCTTATACTTAGTGTACATTAAATTAGCTGCATGACTCACCAGCATGTACTTATTATATTTATTTAGTGCACTAGTAATTATCATTGGGGTTAGAAATTCCTGCCTTCAATGTGTTCCCATTTTTTCTGTCTGAGCGTCTTGCTCATTGATACTCCTTCCTTGAGAGCAGTGATTTTCAACCGTTGTGCAATGATAATTTTTAAAACATGCAATATCTGACTATTTAGTCAGGGGCACTGATCTCTTTTCCCTTAGGTGGTGAAATGAAAAAAATGACAACAGCCAACATAATAACAGCCATCTGGTGTGAATGAATCAAAATTATACATACCTATTTTTGTCCGATCGGCAAAAATATATATTTTTTGGTGTGCTGCAGAATTTTAGTGATTACGTTTGCCATGAGATGAAAAAAGATGAAAATCACTGCTGTAGAGTCTTTCAGTATGTGGAGCTTTAATCATAAAGGTTTTCCAATTCATTCTAGCCCAGAGTACTGACCACCCACGGCCCACTCAGTGTAGTTCCATTTAACAATTAGCCAACGTCTTCTAAATGTGTAGGTTCCAAGAGCTCAGAAGATACAAGTTAAAGTAATTCTGTGTCTCCTATAGCCCTAGAATTCTGCTGAATGTCATGTAGTGATGCAACACACATGTCAAATGACATATGTCACAGTTATGTCTATCTTTTGGTATCACCAAGTGGCTTAATGGAATCAATTACCCTTCTCTTAATTCTCATTATCTTCAAAAGTACATAAATATAATTTAGTCATTAGCTAAAGTCTTGACATAACAAAATTAGATAAAATGGAAAATATATTTTTTCAAGTTCTGTAACTGAAACATCAGCACACACACATACACATATAAAAATTTTCTCTCTAAATATTTTTCCTCTCTTTATAAATATATTTTTATATACCTGATACCAAGGATATGTCAGAATATGAAACTTTTATATTTGAAAGAATGGTGACTCTCCTGATCCAACTTTAATTGGTTTAGGTAGAAGAATTATAAAATAAAGAAGTGGGAGTTCAATTTTGGGGTAGGGATACTTGAGAAAAAACAGTCAGTGCACTCAGGGATGTGATTATTCCACAGCTTTTAAATAGGGGGCACTTGGTCCTGACTGGTGTGGTTCAGCTGGCTGGAGCATTGTCCTGTAGACCAAAAGGTCTTTGGTTTGATTCCCAGTCAGGGTACATAATCAGGTTGCAGGTTTGACACCCCAGTTGGGGTGCATACCAGAAAGCAATCAATCGATGTTTTCTCTCTCACATTGAAGTTTTTCCCTCTCTCCCTGCCTCTCTCTCACTAATGAAAAAAAAAAAAAGTCTTCAGGTGAGGAAAAATAATAACAATAATAAAATAAAATATGGGCACTTATAAGGGTTGGGAAAAATTGCTCTAAGGCAGTGCCAACAATGTATTCACAGAAGATAAGATATCGAACTATGGTTTGTGTACTAGCACATGAGTTGTGGTAAATGGCACGTGAAAAGGTCAGTGTAAAGAGAGGGGATGATCTATTTAGATTTCTGGAATGAGAATTCACATTGGGTTTGTCTTTGTCATGGTTACACATCTTATTAAAATAATTCATTGATTTAATTCAAAGATTCAGAGTATTATGTTACACTTATTATTTCAAAAATCTCTTTATAATGTTGATTTGTCTATGTATATAATTTTAAAGCTTATATCTATTGCCTGTTTCAAAATTCCAAAAAGAAGAAAGAATTTTTTAGTAGTAAGATTATTATTTTTATTATTTATTGTTTTTCTATTAAGTTGTCCCACTTTTTCCCCCATTGCTCCCACCACCAGCCAGCCTACCTCATTGTCCATGTCCGTGGGTCATTTATACTAGTTCCTTGACTAGATCCTTCCCTTACTTACCCTCCTTCTCTCCCTCCACCCCCCCAAATATAAGAAAATTTTAATGAGGGCAGTAGATACAGAAATTGAACCATACACATCCATCTGGTAAATATTCTGAGAATTATGAATTCCCATCTTAAATATTTCTGAGTTTATTTTCCATTTATTCTTGTTCATTTGTATTATTATAATTTATTATTTTAATTATTTGTACCCTACTTAGTTAAAAAGAACCTTGAGATTTAAAAAACATATGTTCTTATGTTTATTGTTTAAAGCTCTGTAATACCGATTTATTACTATTAATTCAGTAAGTAAATACAATGGAATTTGATTAGTTAAAATTCAATAACTTAACTTCTTGCCAATATACAAAAGGGTACCTGACAAAATCCTGCTATTAAATACCACAAAACATGGATGTTAATCTAAAGCCTTTTGTAACAACAGTAAAGAGAGCACTCTTTAGATCATATCTTCCAGTGATTGTTTTGGATCCATTACGAAGACTTTTACAAAATGAGACAGATCCATGAATAATTCGTGTATATTAAGAGTGTCAGGCATTGTGCAAGGAAGTTTTACATATAGTGACTCTTAATAGCATGCAAAACAACCACTTAAAGCCTTGAATATAGAGACCACATTTTATTAGCTTTATATTCCCATTACCTGGATTTATTAAGTAGGCCCTCAATATGTATGTATACACACATGCATGATGGAAAGATGAGGAAACTGACTCACAAAGCATTTGTTTTGCCCAAATCAAGAATTATTAAATTTAAATCCAAGACTTTCTAGACTTGAAATCCATACAAACCTCCTTATATTGCACTCTTCATGCTAATTTTCAAGGTAAGAATATTTTACTCTATGTTCATATATAATTATCTAGAATCATGCTATCAATCATGAGTTGAGTTCCCATTGTAAAATCAATAAATATTATTAAGAGCATGGATTGATGCCTGCAGGAAAAGAGGATAAACTTATCATCTTTAATTATTTGACACATGCTCTAAGTGATTAGGTCAGAGTCAAGGCAGTTATACCAATTTTTCTTGAACTTGGTGAAAACCAAGAAAGACAAAAAAAAATTATTATTTCAAAACAACACCCCTTATATCACCTTTTAATCTGTGACATAGTCTAAGCTAATTGATGAAAGATTGCTGTTAATAATCCTCTGATGACTAATATCATTAAAGAAACTTGCCTCATCAAGAACAACCAAAGATATATGTTGCCAAATTAAATAATTTCTCTTTACTGTATATTCTGTTGCTCCTTCCTTAGTTAAAAGGCAATGTCATATGGTCAGATTTGCATAGCTAATATAAAATGACACTCTGAAGAACCAATATGGACATTTAAATTACACGGGTACACAGTTCATGCTGCATATTCAGCAACTTATATTACATCTTAAAAAGAAGTAATGAAATATCCTTCCTTACCTTAGAAAATTGTGCATTTATCCATTTTGTGAATGTTTTCTTTTGAACATCTTCTCTTTCATCTACAATGGAAAATTAAAAAAATATTGGGAGTTTATAATCAAAATAACAATCACTACACATTTGTGTTATTTTATATATATATTATTAAATTCCTTGATATCCCTGACTGGTGTGGCTAAGTGGATAGAGTGCCTGCCTGCAAACCATAGGGTCTCCAGTGTGATTCCCAGTCAGAGTGTATGCTTGGGTTGTGGGCCAGGTCCCTGATTGGGAGAGCATGAGAGGCCACCACACATTGATGTTTCTCTCCCTCTCTTTCTCCCTCCCTTCCCCTCTCTCTAAACATGAATAAATAAAACCTTTAAATTAATTGATAAATGAAATTAAACATGAGTTGTGTTGGTAGTGGATATCCAAACTAAAATAAAATCTGAAACATAAATGCTATGGTCAGTTCTATACTTATTCAACTATTATATAAAGGCATCACAGAAACACAGTGTCATCTACATAAATGAAATAGTACTCATTTCCCTATAATGAGTAGATACTCTAGTATAATCAGGATGTATTATCTTTCTTATTTTCTGAAAAACTATTCCTGAGCCTTTCCTCTTAACCCTCACCCCCAGTCGTGTAGAAATTATTTTTCCCTCCTTTGCAATACCTGCATGCTCTAACACGGGCCCCTCCTACCCTTCTAGGGGAGGTTCCCTGATAATCAGCAGAGTAGTTTAGTTAGCTTTGCATCTCTGAATTGAACATATTGTCTGGACAGATGAATAGCTCAGCAAATATTTGGTCAGTAATTCTGTGAATGCTTTAAAGGAGGGGGATCTTACAACTCCAAAAGTTTTTGTACCTCTTTTCATTTAAAAGTCAGGAAATTTCAAATTAAAATACAAATAATACTCTTCATGGATTACATATAAATACTGAAGGGGAAGAAAGTCCCCAAGGACTTCTTATAACATGAGACTGGGGGAACAATTATTAAGAAAAAGCTTCACAGAACTCACACTTCTAAAAATTATCTTTTCTTTCCTAAATTAGAAATTTGTATTGAGTCAAAGGGACAGAAAAATCATTAATATTGATTTATTAAAATGTTTTTTGAAGCCAAAGCCTATCTTTGAATTACTGTAAATGTAATCATATTAGTCAGTATTCAATAAATGAGTACTTCTTTGAAAGGTTTAAAATAGAGAGATTTCACATTTTATCTACATGGGTCAAAAGAAGCCTTATTGAAATACTCTGACAAAATAAACTTATTTTCTCTCATATTATTTTTTAGTAGTAAGTCTCCATTGCTTCTCCTAAAAACAGATGATATAAAGAATTACTGTTCCCATGACAAATGTGTTTATGTACTAAGAATACCTTCTTACCTTTAAAGCACATTATTAATTCATAAACACTCTTAAGCAATATAAGAGGGAACAGTGGATAAATAAACCTAAAATGGTTTGCATGCATGAGAAAATTTTAGTCAGCATCCCAGAATACTTTCTTCTTATGTAATAGTGTTACTTCCATGAGCTGCTATGTATGTATATAGTAAAATATCAGCATTGTTCATTTGTCCAATATAAGATACATCATAAGAGAACTTTTTCCTGTGTTGACAAGTGTGAATAAAAAAAAAACTAGATAATAATTGTTTTCAGACCCAATAAGAATGAACAGAACATTTCAAATGGTCAAAATGTAACCATTTTCACTGACTTGCTGTAGAAAGACTGCTCTGTATACCTACTTCTCAATGGTGTGTGTGTGCACGTGTGTGTGTATGCATATACACACACAAATATATAATTATCTAAAATTGTGCTCTCAATCATGAGTTGAGTAGCATTAGCAAAATAAATCATGTAATCACCTTTTTTGGAATTCAACTCATTCTTTCCTACATGTGCATACATATCTTATCTATCAGACATGGAAGAGTAAATATCAGTTGAAAGCATTCATTCAGAGCTTTTATTTATTTTTAAAAATATTGTATTTACTTATTCTTAGAGGGGAGGGAAAGGGAGAGAGAAAGAGAGGGAGAGAAACATTGATCAATTGGTTTGTGCCGTGACTGGGCAGTGAACTGTCAACCTTTTGTTTTGCTGGATGACACTGAGCTACACCAACCAGGACCAGAGAATAAGCAGCCCTATGATAATTGCAGCATTATTTACAAATGCCAAGATATGGAAGCCACCAAAGTGCCCATGAGTAGATGAGTGGATAAAACAACTATGGGACATTTACACAATGGAATACTACTTGGCCGCAAAAAAGAAGAAAATCTAGATCATTCTAAGAAGCACCAACAAACAATAGGAGTCACAAAGATGGGGAGACAGAGAAACAACCCCCCATCGAAAGGAAAGGTAGAGTCCCCAGGAAGAGTGCTAAATGAAATAGAGGGGAGCCAACTATCAGATATGGAATTGAAAGAATGGATTATGGAGAAGCTCAATGAGCTCAGCGGAAACTACAAAGAACTCCAGAAAAACTACAGTGAACTCCAGAAGAACTATAAGGAACTTACTGAGAATTATACCAGCATCAAAAAGGACATGGAAGCTATCAATAAGAGCCAGGAGGAAATGAAGAATACGATCTCTGAATTGAAGAACACAGTAGAAGGAATTAAAAACAGGCTAGAGGAAGCAGAAAATCGGATCAGCGAGCTGAAGGACAACGTAGACAAAAACTCACAGACAGTGCAACAAAATGAAAAAAGGCTGAATAAGACTGAAGAGGCTCTAAGACAGCTGCAGGACAACATGAAACATAATAATATCCATATCATAGGAATTCCAGAAGGAGAAGAAGAAGAGCAAGGGATAGAAAACCTCTTTGAAAAACTAATGACAGAAAACTTCCCTAACATGAAGAGAGAAAGAATCATGCAAGTCCAGGAAGCACAGAGGGTCCCAATGAAGATGAACCCCAACAGGCCCACCTCAAGGCACATCATAATTAAAATGCCAACATTCAAAGACAGAGAGAACCCTAAAAGCAGCAAGAGAGAAACAACTAATAACATACAAGGGAGCTCCAATAAGGCTATCATCAGATTTCTCAGCAGAAACACGACAAGCCAGAAGGGAATGGCAAAATATATTCCAAGTAATGAAAAACAAAGGCCTACAACCAAGAATACTCTACCCAGCAAGGCTCTCATTCAAAATGGAAGGTGAAATAAGGAGTTTCCAAGACAAAAGAAGGTTAAAAGAATACATCTCCACCAAACCAGTATTGCAAGAGATGCTAAAGGGTCTGCTTTAAGAAGATGAAGAAACAGAGAGAGACAGAGAGGAACACGAGTACAAAGGGGGAAAATGACAATGAATAAGTACTGAAAGAATGAAGGAACTTCTACCATTTGCAACAACATGATTGGAACTAGAGAGAATTATGCTTAGCGAAATAAGTCAGGCAACAAAAGAAAATTACCTTATGCTATCACCTGTTACAGGAAACTAATGAACAACACAAACAAATGAGCAAAATTGAACCAGAGGTATGTAAACAAGGAATAAACTAACAGTAACAAAGGGGGAGATGGGAGGGAGAGAAGTGGTAAGAAGGGGAAGGGTCTAGTCAAAGAGCATGTATAAATGACCCATGGACATGGACAACTGGGTGGGGACTGAATGTGGGAGAAGGGAGGGACAGGGTGCAGAGAAGCAAGAGGGGGAAAAAAGTGAGACAACTGTAATGGAAAAACAAACAAACAAAAATTTTTAGTGGGGGGAAAAATAAAAATATAAAGAATAGAAATGCAAGTTCAGTGAATATTAGAAGGACAAGGTTTTTCCTTCACACTGTATATATTTTCTCCCTATCTGATCCCTCCAGAATTTGGCATTCTAAAGAAGTAAGTAATGACCTAAGTTTCTTTGCATAAAACTAATAAGACCAGTTGTTAATAACGATTTTTTTGACTAAGACTTTGACTGGAATGTCATGCCTAAAGGAGACATGCTTGGGCTTTGGTTGTTACCAAAAAGCCCTGAGGAACTGGGACTGACTTTCAAAGGTAATAAAAGTCCACGAGATAAAAGGCCTGGTACCTTGGATGGATGAGCGGTCCATAGCAATCTCTCCAGGGAAGGAGCGAAGGTTGTTTTCCTGAAAGATGGCTAGAAGGGACCTTAAGGCACAATGGAAAACCAGGAGGACCTGGAAAAGACAGGTGTTTACAGGCAAGGCTGAATGCCAGGTATGTGGATCTGCTTCTGTGCCCTGAAGGGCAGACTGAAGGTCACCCTAAATGTTCTTTGTGTAAGTTACAGCAAAGCATAACTAAAGATCATAAGTGATCATTTGCTGCTCTTGTTGTGTTTATGCAAATGAACAGGATAAATTAAAAATGAACTTAATGCAGTCCCTTTAATGACAAGGAGGGTAATCTTAGGGAGAAAAATCAAGATTCAAGGAAGATCACAATGCCCAGTGGTAAACTATAAAGTAGTGCAGCTAACCATCTTTAAAGTTTCTTTTCATTTAAAATTTGTTTTCATTTGAAAGTTAAACTATGTCTGTGGCATTACCAAAGATGTTTAATTTACAGGTAAGAAGAATGTCAAATGCCTTGCAACTGGATGTCTTTCCTATAAGACAGTCCTACAGATCTATAAACTTGTGTGTGGGTTATGTTACATAAATTAACATGTGTTTTCTGTTTTCAAAGGGCATAAGCCTATGATCTCATTACCTGAGTGATTGTCTGTACGTATAGACCTCACTTAATCCTGTCTGCATTGCTGCCTCCTGAGACTCACTGGTTTGGCTGAACTAAGTGGCTGGATTGGTGAAGAACGGGGTGGTCTGTGGGCTTCACCTTAAAACTGGTTTCTCTTTTCTGTCCTAATGGCTTGGACAGAAAGAGCCCAGAGGCCTGAGAGGGGGGAAACCTAAAATATTTCCCTCAGTCCAAACTAAGTATAATGGGCAAAAGGGTTTTGGACAGGTGAGATGTACCTGGCATACCTTCCTCCAAAGAAGCCCTTCTTTTCCCTAATGTGGGACATTGAAAAATTAATACCTGTCTTTTGTCATCTAGTGGTTACGGATTGAATGATGTCCTTTAACCCTGTTGCCCCCAGAATACAACAAGGATGCCAGCCTGTTAAACCAAGCATGCCATTGTCCAGAGACAGCCAACCAACCTGGAGTCTGCACGATCCTTCCCCTTGTAGGAAGGCCACCCTCCCCTCCACATCCCCACTCTTATTAGGGATTTCTTGACCCAAGGATAGGTAGGACGATGACCATGTCCAGCTTGAAGCAGCTAGAGGAGCTCGAGACCTTCGTCCATTGTCCTTTATAAGATCGTAAAGGGTCTTAAGTCTGAGAGGGAGGGATTGTTATTTTTTATTGTTAAAATATTTAACTAATTAATTAATTATTTTTTTAAAAAAGAAGAAGAATATATGAAAGGGTGAGCCATGGGCATGGACTTAGGGAGGGGATTGTCGGGGAAGGGGGTTGCTGGGCGGAGGGGAGAAAAGGGGGAAAAATTGGAACTATTGTAACAATATAATCAATAAAATATACTTAAAAAAAAAAAAAAAGAAGAAAATCTTACCCTTTGCAACAGCATGGATGGGCCTGGAGAACATTATGGTAAGTGAAATAAGCCAGTCAGAGAAAGACAAGTACCATATGATTTCACTCATTTGGACTCTAATGAAGAAACTGAACTAACCAGGAAAATGGGGACAGACTCATAGATGAAGAGCAGCCTGACAGCTGGCAGGGGGTAGGGCACGGGGGAAGGGGTTGAGCAAAAAGAAAAAGGACTCATGGACAACAGTTGGTGATTGCTGGGGGAACAGGGGTCAAAAAAATACAATAAAGATGAAATTGAAGAAAATAAAATATACCCAGCCATCTTCACCAAAAGCCGAGTAGGACATTTGAAGAGATTTGTTCCAGATACTTTTATGTGAAAAGTGGGTAGTAAAGCAAGGTTTTTATTGTTTTTATTTATACATACAAAAAGCAATGTGCAGACTGGCCTTGAAGGGAGAAGAGAAACCTTGGCATTATGTGCAAAATAAACTTGATCAGAGAAACCTCTTCACAAGATGTCCTCTTTTCCCTCTTTTGCTTTTAATATAAGAAAAATACACTTGGAATAAGATAAATTACTTGCTATCGTTTTATTTTGGTATAGTAACATTCATTTTCTTTAACATGAAAGATATTAATGTAACTTGTTTTACTATTATTATAAAATATATATAATGCAATAGTGCCTGATGGTTCACAAAGCTGTTTTACATATGTAATCTCAATCCACATGTAATTTGCCATTTTATAGATTAAAAGAATACAAGCTCAGAAGGAATAAAGCTATGCAACAACAGAGATGAACCTGATATAGCTTTTTTTGAATCAAAGTCCATGGCTTTTCACACTGACCAGTTTATATTGTGATTGCATAGATAATATGGAATGCCATAGATAACCAGAGTCACAAAAACTGAACATATTAACACACATACAAAACAACCATGCATTCAGGGCCTCTATTTTGTACAACCCAGGGAGTTCCATTTATGTAGTGGTCTGTGTGAATGGCATCCTGGATTTTACAAGGTAAAACCTGCAAGGATTTATCCAGTATTAAAAACTGAACCTTCTTTATGATGCTACATGATTCATTTGTTAATATTTTAAATAATAATGCTGATGTATTACTAACTGATATTTAGTGTTCATTTTTTGCCATATTAAAAAATATTTTACTTATTCATTTTTAGAGAGCAGGGAAGGGAGGGAGAAAGAGAAGGAGAGAAACATCAACGTGTGGTTGCCTCTCACACTCCCCCAACCAGGGACCTGGCCCACAACCCAGGCATGTGCCCTGACTGGGAATTGAACCAGCAGCCCTATGATTTACAGACTGGCACTCAATCCATTGAACCACACCAGCCAGGGATGGAAATGTTTTAACATTCCACAATCACCCAAGTTTTGCTTGCACATTACAATCCCCATAAACATGTACTTTACATAGCCACGAAAAATGCTCTGCCTTTTTTTTCACTTATTTTACCATAAATATATATATATATATCTTTCTGTTTCCTACTAGAGATTCCACCATAATGAACATTTTCATGCATTCTCTTTCAGTCTCTGGTGTATAATTGCCTTAGAAATAAATTACTGGGTTAACATTATGGGAACTTTTATGGCTTTTACTAAATATTGTCATGTTGCTCTCCCAATAGCCATACTAATTTTTAGTGGTACCAGAAAGAATGGGGGTATGCGTTTGATAGGAGTTTCTGTTGCTAAGTGATTGCTGCTTTATTGGATATAAGGAGATAGTTGGTGTTTGTTTAAATTTGAATCTGGTAACTAATGAAATAAAACATGTTCCATACATTTATTTATTTATTTTTCACATGTCTGCTTTTATCAAAATACTTGTTTATATCCTCTGCTCATGTATCTATTGAGTACTTGAAATTTTAAAATTAATTGGAATGAGATCATAAATCAGTAGTTCTTAAATATTACAAGTTGTGGACTCCATTTGATTATCTGATAAAACAGTGTCCTTCTGTACAGAAAAGAATGCCTCTACAGACATATTTACAGTTTCATGGGTTTCACTGTCTTTTCTACAGAAGATTACTATTACCATGAAATGAAATCTAAGGTAGGAATCACTAATGTAAATGAAGCTATTACTCTTAGTCAATGAATGAGCATCTGTTCCCAAGTGGTCTTATTCCATTTAATATACACTTCATTTTTATTGTGGTAATATTTTTATCCTTTTCTAAATTTAAATCTATCCATTTCTATTGTTATGTCTCATATTACTTAAAAGTTTATAATTTTAAGTATGATCACTTATATACCATAGTTATACTATACTTGATCAGAGAAGGAAAACTCTGACTCCAAAAAACCTCCGCTGCCTTGCGGCATACCTCTTCAGGGGAAAGGCTAAGGGAGTAAACCCCGACAGAAAATCCGGAGCCGGAGTCCCTAAGGCGGTTTGACGTTGTAGTCAACACCGGCAACTCCTGCGGCGCACCTGAACCCAAGCTGTATCGACTCCCTCTTTCCCTTGGACCCTTCAGCTGCGAAGAGAGGGGGGGTCTGCTGCATGGGCAACAGCAGACCCTCCATATCACCCTGCCCGGGCTCTGTAGCTTCAGCTCCACTGGAGAGGACACTCCAGCGTCATCGCAAGATGTCGATTCAACACGGGAGGAGACAGATACCATGTCACTCCCTAGTCGGACTGCACAGCCATTCTCGGCGGTGCAGATAGACTCTTAAGAAGCTACACCATCGTCTCTCGAGACGGACGGCTGCCGACGACGACGACGACGACGACTATACTTGATATATATAAACATAGATCTATAAATTGTTATAGAGTTTATAGAGACTATTTCAATCTGTTAAGAAAATGTATTATAGACACACAGTCTATGCTGTAGTTAGAGCCGTTAATGTGAAATTAGCAACAAAGAGAATGAGGAAAGATAAACTAAAATGTTTTACTGGGAAGTGATTATCTATATACTCCTGTTTAGTCATTTTAAGTAGCACATATTCTATTTCATTTTCTCTAGGGCTTGTTTATAACTGGTTTTCTTTTACTAATAAAATATGCCTGAGCATATTAACGTGAGAGGCAAGGAAAAAAGCCCATTTTAGAAAAATTTACTTGGAAACTGTGCCCTGATGGTACCAAGGAGTGAAGAACTACTACTTCATAAATTGTAAAAAAATGACCAATATTTTATTTTATTTTTCTCTATGGGGAAAACCAATATAAAATTAGTTTTCTACCATGACATAAAAATTGTATTTTCTCTCAGAATTAATTAACCCTTTCTAATAAAACCATTTTTATTCAGTAAATCTGGCCCTTCATATTTTCTTAGTGCAGTGACCTTTGGCCCTGTTATTAACTTTTATATTCCTGAGACCCTCAGTCCCCTACAAATGTGGGATAATTGTCACATTCATGAATCAGCACAGTGAGTTACTGCACAAAAGTGATAGCGGGCAAGCAGAGAACACTTAATCAGGGGAACTGGCTTCTAGTTTTTGTGCAGAACTTTGTAGAATTGTGGCCTTCAGATTGTCAGGTCTCAGTCTTTTACCTGTGAAATGAGGGTATCCATTGCGCTTTAATTCACAGAATTATTAAGATGTAATGAGATCATTTACTTATGCAGTAATTTATAGAATAATTATTTCTGTAATGCTTAGTGTGTGCTGGTCTGCCACTAGTTATTCAGAAGATCAACAAGACTCAGACTTTACCAAAGTTCACAGCTTAGTAGAAAACAGATGTATTACAGAGGAATATGAAATATTTTACATAAGCAAGGATACATACATTCAAGGGGTCTTACAGGAACACAGAGAAAAGGGTCATGTAGACACACGGATGTTAGGGAAGACATTTTATTGAAGGTGATGGCTAGACTGAGGGGGAAAAAAGTAAAAATAAGGAATGAAAAAG
This sequence comes from Furipterus horrens, assembly GCF_987537825.1. NCBI lineage: Eukaryota > Metazoa > Chordata > Mammalia > Chiroptera > Furipteridae > Furipterus > Furipterus horrens. Next base: position 97,830,098 of record NW_028327187.1, on the reverse strand, counting down.
GTGGAAAGGGAAAGATGCCTCTTTCTGGGGAAACAGCAAGGACAAAGGCAGAGAGCTAAGAAACCAAAAGGGCGCAGTCTGCATTATGTGCAAGTGCATTTTGTTGCACTCTAAAATGGGAAAAGAGGGAGCAAGGTGGGATGAAATTACAAAGGGAGCTGGCAGCGAGGTTGTGCAGGGTTTGCAGGATATAGCCCCTTACATGCTATCAGCTAAGACAATGTGAGTAAAAGCATGAAAAAAAAAAAAAAATCCAAACCAGTTCTATGCACATCAAGAATTATCTTCAAGACACAGGGCAGTTAATCATAATGTGTGCCAGAAAAAAAACATTTTTTTATGGATACTATTTCCTTGGGTTAGGGTTAATATGTTACTTGAAAATCTTCTTCACTTAAGTGACCCAGAAAATATAAGTTCAGGAATAGAAAGAAGTAGTAAAGTTGATAGCCATTTAAAAATACACACAATAAGAAATACAAAGGGATATGAGTTTATTTCACTTAAAGGACTATTAAGTAATATGTGAGAGCTATTAGGGTCAGTTTATTTTCTGCTTCCACCCAAAAATGAGAAGAAAGGAAATGAGAAATAGGGAAGATTAATGGTAAACATTAGGGAAGGTGATGTGATACTCCAGAACATTACAAAGAAAGGCCCCAAACTCAGTAATTATTTAGAAAATGGATTCACCATGTTATTAATGCTCCAAAATGGCAATGCAAAATAGAGGAGAGTAAAAAGGAAAATGCATGAAAAATGCTTTCCATTAAATCTGAGTAATAGCTTTTGATCATAGGATTATAGAACTCTAGGGCTGAAGGTGACATTTGTGGTCATTTTATAATGAGGAGGTCTCAAATAATTAAATTACAAGACAAAAGAAGAGAAAAAACAGTGGCAAAGATGTTTCTTTATTTCCCACTCACTCTGCAATCATTGTAATGTGATTTTCACTGCTCATCATCCTACAAAAGTTTTTGTCTTATTAACATCACCTGTATCTTTTCTCATTTCCAAGACAGCACTGTGTGGATTATAACTGCATTCCCAGCCCTTAGCATAGAATGTGTTACATAGCAGTGCTCAGTTCAGGCGATTTAAGTTAATGAAGACAAAATTTCCTTTTCAGACCTCTTCTCATTGCCCTTCTCTGCAGACATTAATTTCATTAACCTGTGGCAGACAAAATAATGGTCCTGCAAAGATGTTGATTTCCTCGTCACCAGAATCTTTGAATAAGTTTTGTTAAAACTTGTTTGTTTTAAGAGTTAAATTTAAATTGCTTTTAAAACTCTTCCCCATGGTAAAGAGAATTAATGTTGCAGATGGAATTAGATTTGCTAATCAGCTAATTTGTGATGGGGAGGTTATTCTGAGTTATTTCGGGGGCCCAGTGTAATCAAAAGGGTCCTTCAAAGGGGAAGTGGGTAGCATAAGAGGGAGACCCAGAAAAACAGCAGCATGAGGAGGGATTGGCTCAATGTTGCTGCTTTTGAAAAGGGAGGAAGTGGGCCATGAGCTGGATAACCTGGGCAGCCTGTACAACATTGAAAGACAAGGAAACATATTCTCCCATGAAGCTCCCAGAAGGCATACAGCTCTGTTGCCTCCTTAATTTTAGCCTACTGGGGCCAATTTTGGACTCCTAAACTAAAGAACTGTCAGATGATAAATTTGTGTCATTTTAAGCTGCTAAATTGATGGTAATTTTTATAGTATCAATAAGAAACTAGTACATAAACGTCCGCATTTAAGACCATCAAGTCAAGAGACTACTACATATAATAACATACTAGATGGTAGAAATACAACTATGTAAAAGATAAAGTTCCTACACTCTGTTCTTGTAGCAGAGTAAGAGGAATGTACATACAAAAAGGATAGATCTACAGATAAGTTTCCTGATAAAGAAAATACAGGGTTTTGTCGTCAGCTTAGAAGAAGAAAAACTAACTTGGAAAATCTAGTGCCTCCCTTGCTGAAGTGATATCTCAGCTGAGTTCTGAAAATTTAAGAGTATAGAGGCAGACAAAGTGGAAAAGAACTCCAAACAGAAAGAGCAGGTGTGACTATCAGAATGAGAGAGAAAGAGCATGATCCTTTGAAGGTTCTAGAGAAGGAGGAGGACTAAAGTGGCAGAGATGACTGTAGGAAAAAGAGAAATAATCTTTAGCCAAATTATGAAGAACCTTACACTTTAGTTAGATGGCAGCTAGAAACCAAAGCAGAATTTTATGTTGGGCAATGGCAATATAAGTTTCTATTTTAGAAATGAATTTCACAGTATGGAGAATATATTGAGAGAGTTAGTACTGGAAACAAGAGGACCAATTAGCTGGTTATAAACTCTAATCCATGTGGAAAGTGAGGATGGCCTGTATTGGTGAATTGTAGTGACATGGGAGAGAGGTATGTACAAGCAACATATATTCAATAGGTATTATTGATAAGAACAAGTTATTGATGAATTGTGGAGGTAGGGGATTGGGGAGACATACAACCAATAATACTACTCAAACCGGAGCCTAGAGAACCCAGGAAGAACACTGTCTGGGTCTATGTATATATGTGAGGGAAGTAAGGGAAGTACTGGGAAATAAATGAGTTTGCAGGGTTTTTGAGACAAGAAAAGGATATATATATATATAGTAGGTAGTTGGATATGGGAACCCAAAGAACAAGAGATAACTATGAGTTGAAAATAAAGATTTAAGGAATACAAGCCAACTGGCATGTAGTAACAGAAACCCCCATAGTGAATGATATTACTAGAAAGTGTGCACAAGCCTTCTGATATGAAATCCCATGGCTTCCTGGTTATCCTTCAGACACAAAGGCTGTTCCTAATCTGTTTCACTGACTTATTTGCCATTCACCCTGGAACTATTGGCATTCTCCCTGGGTCCTATCTAGTCTTCGTCTCTTCTTGTCTTGGTCTACAATGTTTATTCTTCCTAAGCAAAGTGACTCCCTCCTCCACTCTAACCACCACTGGATATTGATACTGATGATACCTGAATCGATATTTTTCATCTTGATCAATGTCCTGAGTTTCACAGTGACATAGCTGACTAGTTAATACCTCCACCTAGATGTCCTGCAGGTACCTTAACAACATCATTCGTCTTCCCAAATAAATTCAGGTATTCTACTCCTCCTGTCAATTAAAGGCATCATCATTCATCTGGTAACTAAATAAGTAACTCTGGAGTCATTATTCAAGTTTGAGGAATGCTTGTCCTGAGGTTAAAGCCAGATTATTTAGAATGCCATACAAGGGGCTTCACAATTTGACTCTAAATACTTTTGTAAACTTAATATCCATCATGACTGTTGGCACTCACACAAGTCCCCTGACCCCTCTCCACACATACCTACCAGGTCTACCCTAGACACCCAAGCCAAATGTCTTCCTAAATAAGCTACTCACTTTCTTTAGTCCTGTGTTCATACAGTCCCTGAAATGGGACTTAATTTTCACTTTCAAGATCAGGTTCAAATATCGGATTTGCGCGATCACACTTCTGTTCTTGTCAGAACTCAGTAATTAATCCTTCTGATATATACATCCATTTTAGCATTTCTCAAACTGTATTATTATTATATGGGGGGTTGTGCACACACACATACACATAAACACATTACTCTCTTTTATAATGCAGTCTACATACCACCCCTCAACCCTTATATGTGACCACACTTAGATGGGAAAACTATTATGTCTTTGTAACTTCTGTGTACCCAATATGGTATGCTCAAGTAGAATGAGGTACTTAATAAGAGTTGGTTGAGTAAATCAAATGATTAATCAATACCACAATTCAATCTGAGACCTAATGAGTCCCAGGTCAATGTCCTTTCTCTCCACTTCACCATACTGCTCAAACTGCTCTGTTAATTACACACCTTCAGTCTTTATCATCAATTCATTTTTTAAGAGATCCACTCAGCACCCACCAGGTATTAAATCACTTTTTAATATTTTCTCCCATAATTTGGCCTTGCGACTGAAGTATTTATTTTCATCCCTACATGAAATTAAAAAAAAAAAAAAAAAAAAAAAGAGAGATAGGGAATCTTTCTTGCAAAAAAATCTGCCTTGATGTTTCTGGGTAAATTACATTCTGGGATATGATGACATTGCCCTTTACTTCATCTTTCATGACTATCATGGCTCCTAACACCAGATGCAATCTCTTTACCTTCCTTGTAAATGTTGCTTCTTTCTCATATGAGTCAATTTCTTGATATTTTTGGGTGTTGGTGAACCCAGAAAATAATCTGAACAGCCATGTCAACTCATATTGGATAACAGTTCTCTCCCATCCCCTGCCACTTAATCACAGAATTTGTGTTGTGGCTATAAGCTTACACAATCACATAAGTGCATATCCATAAAAATAAAACCATGTATATTGTAAATACAATTCAAGAGTTATAGAAATATTTTTAACTATGGTTATAGAAGTTAGCATGAAATCGAGCATCACAACCATGAGGCAAAGTAGCATATTAAAAATGGAGGAGGAATCAGAACTGTCAGAGTGTATTGGAAAGGCCCTTGGTGGCGAGCGAGTGGGACAACAGGGTGCCATGTGGTAGGTGGTACCAATGGTTCATTCTTGTTCCCTTCAGATTCCGTTCAGACATCAAGAATATGTATCAGCTAAAGTAGGGGTCAGGGATTAAACACATTCACTCCAGCATCCAATAGCTTACGTTCGAACCCCAGCTCCGCTTTTCACTAGCTCTATGACTTCAGGCAAGTCGCTTAACCTCCCTGTATCTCATAGTGTCCATCTGTATAACGGGACTAAAAAGAATGGTGGAGAACTGTGAATACTAAAAGTGACAGACTTATGATACATACTAATAACAAAAGACTTAAGGAAAAAATAGAGAAAGGCTATAAACATTTATTCCTGGATACACCACTACTTCTTATGAGAGATCTGTATGAATTGAATTATCTTATAAAATAGACATAATTTCTAGGTAACAGTCATATTAATAATTAAAACTTTTTTTAATATTTAGAAATGTATAGCATTTAGACTTTTCTTGATTTGAAAGATAAAGGAAAAATATGAAATGGTATTAGAATAAAGCATACCTCCTCATGCCAAGAAGAATGAAAACTACATAGCAATGATGTAATAATGAATATTCCTGTGGTGTATTATAATTTACAAAGTGATTTCAAATATATCATCCTATTTCAACATGAATATGTGGGTTCAGATTTGTTATGGGTAAAAATAAGTTACTATTAATTAACATGCAGACTTGAAATAATACTCGAGTAGTGCGTCACAAAAAAGATCACTTATTTTATCTAAAAATAACAGACATGGGCTGATTATGGCAGAATAAATCAAAATAAGATCAAGGCCTCTGATGTAATTTGGAGGTGATATTAAATACTTGGATACTGAAGCAGAACTGCTAACTAGATAATCTGTTTCCATACCTTGACCTAGTCCATTTTATTTTTGAAATATTCAATTTTTCTACTAAAAAAATAAAAAAGGATCATTCTGTGGCATATATTTACCTATTTTAATGGATTGTAAAATAGTTCTTTTCAAATAAATGGAAAGCAATCAGCCAAAGTGCACAACAGTCATTTCCAAATGTTTGTGTCAATGACATCCTTTCTAAACAGACAACAGCTAAAACACAGAGTTCTTTTTGTGTGTATTTTAAAGAGATACTTAAATCTGAGACATATTTGTTAAACTTGCACTATGGAGTAAAGATTGAAAAAAATATACAGTAGATAAAGCTAAATGCCTCATGCTTTGTCTCCTTGACCCAGCCTGAGTTTACCTGTAGCTCTGAACAAGTTCTGTGGTTGCTGAAGGTTTCCAACTTCAGGCATGTGCATCTCTCTGCTTCTTTGCATTAGGGCTTTTTTCAGTTCTAGGAGAATTTGGTAAGCCTATTTGCAGGGGCAGCCCAGAAATGACAGATTTAATTCTCCCATGGTACAATCTTCAGTTAAAGAGAGACAGGAAGAGCCCAGTGGAACAATAGTTGGGCCTGTTCTCTAAGGCTCCCCATAGTCACAGGAGATACTGATCTCAGAATGGCCTGCAGTAACACCTCTATTGTTTGTTCTCCCTTCCCTGTTCTTTCCCTCTATCCCTCCATTATGTCCCTAGGGATCACTTCCCAAATGAACTACCTGCACCAGTTCTTGTTTGAGTCAGCTTTCTGAGTAATTCAAACTAACCTGTAAGGGTACTGGGCCCAAGTCACTTGACTTGAACTCGTATTAGCTAGCCTTAAGTGTCTCTTAAGTAACACCAAGCCTCAGTTTTCTAGTTGTGTAAAATGGAAATAATCATAGCAACAAACTCCTACTTTTGTTTTAGTGAGGCATCCTGTAAAGAATCAGGTGTGGTCTTAAACAGGGACTTAGTATAAATTAGAGGAGTCAATAGAGATCATTATTATTCCTAGCTATATATTGAATTGCATTAAAATTTCAGGGCAGGTTGGTAAATTGAATTATTTGCACATGACTCATTCTCTCTCTTCCTATTTGCCCTGGATCACCCTAAGTGGATTTTACTTCCCACCTCATTGATGTGGGGCTTCCTCACATGACTTGCCTTGGCCAATGAATTACAAGTAGACATCACTGTGTCAGTTCTGAGCTAGGGACTTAATAATTGTGATGTGTTTTCACTACTCTTGGTTCTTCTTCCCTTTGCCATTGGAAGATCATGCCTCAAGTAGACTAGGTTCCCTCCAAAAGAGATAACATGTGTGGAACTGACCTGAGCCCAATACAAAGATTAAAGCAGACAGGGGAATAAGAAATAAATGTTGTATGTTACAGAGATTTAGATTTTTTTTTACAGAGCATTAGCCTAGAGTAAAGCTAATATAGCAGGTAAATAGTAAATGTATCCTATAGAATAAAATAAAATAATAGTTGACTTTATATAGCATCTTCATTTAAAATTCAATTGTTTGAACCTCAATTCAATATAAATTGATGTATAGCTTTAAAATGAGGTATTAAAAACTCTCTGAAAGTCTTCCATTTAGAATATATTATCTTTTCTATAATGGCATTTCTCGTTACCATGCCATTCACAATTTAAACATTAAAGCAAGCACTGTTTTTCTTATAGACAGCCAAGTTATTAGCATACAATGAAATTAATCTAGAAGGTGCTTTCAGGGGAGAGTATGTTCTAAGGGAACTCAGTGAATTATTGTAAGAGCAATAGTCAGTACTGAGACTGCTCGTTTATACCTTGTGCTAAATACAGAAAGCGCTCAAAACAGATATACAGTTTGAGAGTAATCATTCATGCGCTCTTCACCCAATAAGGAAGTTTTAAGCCAGTGTTTGTGCAAGATCAAGCCAGAAAGTATAAACAAAATAAAGACCAAACATTTGTCAGCATAAACAGGGGACATTTTGCAGTCAGTAAAAAAAGAGGATTAGAATCTGTCTTTTCAGACAGATTTCAGAAAATTATTACTGATAATTCAAAAGAAGTCCCAGGAGCTCACCAAAGGGGCAGTTTGGAGAGTTAATCAAGTGCCAATGCTAATAGATGATCTGAGTGGCAGAGCAAAGAGCACAGTTCCACAATCAATTTTTATTCAGCTTGAGGTTGCTAATACTGATGATAAGTGGTTACTGACAGCTCCTTCCAAGATCCCTAATGAAGATTTCTCTTTTTTTCAAGTTTATTATGCCATTGTATAAAAAAAGCATTGATTTCTTTTCTAAGATCTCTGACAGAGCTACCCTAAGAATACTTTCCTAGGTACGCAAAGGCAATGAATAAGTTCGATCTGCAATAGGACTAATAATTTAAAGTGATGTGAATGTAGGTTAGCATGTAAATTAAGTAATTATAAGAAGTTCCCAAATTAACGTCTTTGTTTGCACTTAAGTACAATTGTGTTGAACTTGCAAAGGGAAATATAACTTAGAGTAATCAAAGATTTGAAAAGCTGGATTTTTATAAAGAACAGCACATTTAACAAACAGGAGACGAATTTGAGGTTTTAAAGGAATTTTCTGAATCGAAAGAAAAAGAGCTTTTCTTAACCAGAGTTTTCTTCATCTTATGTTTACAAATACTAAATTCTTGTCATTATGAAAAAAATGAAATTGGCAAGTGGCTTTCCCTGATGACCAGTATATGAAGTTGGAATGGTTTTATATCTGTGTGTGTGATTTTCTATTTTCATATTTAGATTTGCATGAATGGTGGTGCACTGCCAACATTGGTTTCTGACTACAAAACATTTAAATTATTGTAAAGTAGAACCTCCAAATTTTCTGAAGTTTATAAATTGAGGATATTAGCATTCCCCAATTTTACGGTTACTTTCTTTTTTAGATTTTATTTATTTTTATTTTTAGAGAGAGGGGAAGAGAAAAAGAAAGGGAGAGAAACATTAATGTGTGGTTTCCTCTTGCAAGCCCCAACCCAGGACCCAGCCTGCAACCCAGGCATATGCCCCAACTGGGAATCGAACCAGTGATCCTTTGGTTCACAGGCCAGCGCTCAATCCACTGGGCCACACCAGCCAGGGCTAAGGTTACAATCTGTTCTATGAAACAAATTGTAAAAGAATGGCTCTTCTGAGTTACAATAATCTAGGGATTTTAGCTATGAATCAGACTATGTCAATGTGAATGATGGCACTACTACTTACTAGGAGCGTGCCTTTGTTTTCTTGCTGTAAGTAGTGATAACAATAGTGCCCACATGGCACTGGTGTGTGCCTTGAGTGAATGTCCCCACTTGAACCCCAGCAGTACGGCTAACTAGCTCATGGACTTCAGTGAAAATCATTTAATTATGTGGAACTCAATGTCTTCAACTTTAGAGCAAATAAGAGTTTGAAAGAGATTATGTATATGTGTTTCTCCAGACCTAAAATTCTGTCATTGGGAGTTCTTCTCAGGAGGCACACAGCCCTGGAGCCATAGGCCCTGGATTTGAAGGGCAGCCTGGCTACTTCTCATCTGGGTTTTTTTTGAGTTATTTCCATAACTTCTCCCTTTAGTTTCCTCATCTGTAAAAGAGCTATACAATTAATAGATACCGCATAGCATTGTTATGAGGATTAAATGAGCCATTAGCCTAAAAATTCTTGGGACCGAAAATAACTAAACATTGTTATTATTATCCTGAGATCCAAGGACTTTGACTATGATTTTCAGGGTGAATTCTTAAAATTGTGTGTAAAATTTTATAAGTGTATATAAATGAGAGTGTGCAGTCTTCAAGTAGATTCCCCAAGGGATTCATGGTTTGAAAAATGTCCTCTGGATCTTATTCCCATTAATAATCCATGTTTTATTCTTTTTCATGAACACAGGCATTAATAGCAATAGGCCAATTTGTATTATGTTTTCCTCAACTTGGCTTTGTCAATGCTCATTTAAGGAATGTCCTGTTCTTTTTTCCTCTCCCTAATATGTCATTCTTTTTATGGGTCTGCACATAGAAACTGAATTGAAATGAAGTGTAGTTATACAGGCTTCTGCCACACTCCTTAACCAGCCTAAGAAATAGTGGGTTTTCTTCATGTTCCCTTAGATAATTATTCTTCTGTTATCTAGGTTTAGGCACTTATTTCATTTTATTTTATTTTTACTTTTTTAAGCATAAGTATACATAAATGTAATTTTTTGTACAACTTATTTTGTTGCAAAGTCCTTTCTGAGAAGTGCATAGCTTCTTTTGTAATATTTCATGGTGCTAAGTATTGACATAATGCAGTACAGCAATTGAGACAGCAAGATTTGTCTGTTAACTGTTTCAGACATTTGTGCTTAATTTGCCATATATCTTTATTGCACACTTTTCTTTAGTTAAAACAGCCCATGTCAATGAAGGGATCATTTAACTGATCATTTTCACAGCATATAAAAAGGCACCATGACATACAAAGAACAAATCACTCCTTGCTACACAGATAGGTACAGTGAATTCATAGCTTGGAAACCAGTCCTTGCAAAATACAGTATGAAACTGAAAATAAACTCCCAGTAGAGGTCAGTAGAAAAAAATGATAATGGGTAAAAGGAGAGCATTATTGACTGGTAAAGTAATAATGAAAAGAGAAAAGGTGTGTGCTAATTTAAACGGGACATTTTGACAGATATTCATAGATTGGGAAATAAACTTGCAAGATCAGGAAATGTCTTCAAAGCTGAAAAGTAATCTCAACAAAGTACTTTTCATTTTCTGGGTAAATTAACTGAGGAGTCATATTTTTAAAAAAGATTAAAATTAACATAATATTTTAGGATAAAGTTGACTAAAAAGGGAGAGAGGAGTGGAACAGGGAGGGGGAGGGATGGCAATTATGGACTCTGATGATGTTTAATATAATACCAAGGTCAGTTAATTTGTAAACTAAATTTGTTTATTAAAATTTTATAAAGGAGAGGAAAAAAGGTATTAAAAGCTCTGTGATTGACATTTTGATGTTTCCTTTGCATTTCTCTGTGAATAATTGTACTTGTACAAATAATTATATATCCTGATTTATATATTTGTCTTTTTATTCATTAGAGAAATTTATCATTTTCACTGGGGATTCACACAATTAAATCACTATTATGCCATTTGAAGAAAGTTCTAGATTATAAGTATTAAAACTAAATAATCACTAAACCATCATTAAGCATTGTATTGCATTTATAAATAAGTTCTAACTTAATTGAAGACAAGTGGTGAAATACAGAACTGAGACATTCTCTACCAATTTGATACTTATCAGAATGTTATTTCTTTTCCCTTCCTTTCCTTTTCATCAGCTTTGATTAATTTATTTTTTAAACCACTTTATTGTGATACAAAGGTAGGACTGACATATAAAAAGCTGTACATATTTAATGCAGACAACTTTATGTGTTTAGAGATAAGTATATGCCTGTGAAACTATCACCATAATCTATGTCATAAACAATGTATCCTGTAATCCTCACTTAAGATCATAACTGGAGTTTTCCACTGTTATTAAAACACAATTGAAACAGCTAAATGTGTCATATGGCCCCATGAAAACTACTATTCTGCCTTTTCTTGGAAACCTTGAAAAGTGGTTTGTCAAATCTTGCTATTAAAATAATGCTGTAATTAATATCTACATAGACAAATCCTTTATCCAAATGTGGGGTTATTTACCTCAACAAAGGTTTTCAAAAATTAGGTTAATGCTTCTAGGTGAATAGCCATGTCCATAACTCTTGGTGCGTATTTTCAAATTACTTCTCAAAAATACTGTATAAAACCTCACAAGAATTCAGACTTGGTACTTAGGGTTGAGTTAGGCTCTTCCTGAGTGCATGGACTGTGATACAAGTATAAGGGGAGGTTGGCAGCCATGTTCTGCCATGGCAGGAACAGGGGATGCCAGTGTGCAATAAAGGTGATGCTGCAGAGAGAAGGAGAGGTGACAGAATGCCGAAAGCTTCCCATTGCCTGCTTCCAGCATTTTCTTTTTTTCTTTACTTTCTTAAATCCTGCCACATGAAGACTGGAGGGAGTCAGATTTTTTTTCCTAATATTTTATGTGTTTATTTTTAGAGAGGGGGGACAGGAGGAAGAAAGAGAGGGAGAGAGACATCAATGTGTGGTTACTTCTCGTGCTCCCCTAACTGGGGACCTGACCTGCAATCCAGGCATGTGTCCTGACTGGGAATTGAACTGGTGACCCTTTGGTTCTCAGGCTGGTGCTCAATCTACTGAGACACACCAGCCAGGGCTTCCAGCATTTTCCTGAGTCATCACTGCAGACCCTCCTTACTTTTCTTGAGAAACCTTTGTATCCTTCAAAGAAATTTATTCTTTAGATTCACCTCCACACTTGATAAAACTAGTTCAGATTTGGTCTGTTACTTGTAATCAAGTGTCCTAATTAAGCCAACACTCAGGTAATAGAGTGTGAGGCTGAACAGCAAAATCCATTCTGTTTCATATACATTTCCCATCTTACAGTCAGTCACATGGGAAGATGACCTCCTTCCTCTTGTAGGGTTGTAGTGCTCTATCTGCAGACTCAAAGGAAAAAGACTCAGCCTGAAATTACACAGGAAACAAAACAAAATGGATGCCATTTCTAGCATTTAATTGGTATTTATCTGCCATTAACACATGAGGCTGTTTTGATGTCTCCAGATAGCCTTGTCTGCATAGGGTTATTTAAACCCAAATTGGAATGGTCTCTGCGTTACTATCAGTGATAATAAGAACTTTCAATTCATGCCAATTATAAGGATTCACACACGGAGATAGGTGTGGCCAAGGACTCTAACCAGAAATTTCTGTTTAGTTTCATTAGACCCAAACTTAATGAGAACAAAAATCATTAGCAATGAAAAACTTGTAAGCTTTTGAGTTTTGAATACTGATTGTCTCTGTAATGGAAACTGTGGTAAAAAATAAATAAAATGAATATTAAACTCAGTAAAGAATATATGAAAATAAAACAGGAGCGTAAATATATGTATATGTATATTACAAAATAGAAAAGTAAATATGCATACTATCACCAGAAGCATGATTTCCTTTTAAATGTGCTTGTTTTATAGAAGCCACTAATTGCGGAAACCATTTTGATTTAGTATCATCAATAAAATGAACTCTTTAATAATGTTGTTAAGTTTGCAAAGTGACATACTTGATGAAATGGCACTATCATGATATATGGACTTAAAGAAGGTCTCCCTTTAACTTTGCTAGACAACAAAATTTCAAATACAAAATGCCAAGCACAGTTAAATTTCAAAATATCAATCAATATATCTTATTATTTTGTTTGAGGTTTCTATTGTTAAAAAACTGCAAACCCTCCATTTGATTTTATGCTCTAATATAATAAGAAGGATATCCAAAATTACATATTGCAGCAGTCCAGTGGTTTACCTCAGACGACAAATATAAACATATGTGCACGATTTTAACTTTATTTTCTTGGTTAATTTTAGGTGGCAGCTTGTCACTTTGCATTAGTGCAAACTTCTAATAACCTCATGTGCATCATCATGGGGAAATGAAAAGGATTCAAAAATAAGTTTGTGCCAGTCCAGAGAATGTTAAAAGTTTCCCTGCAACTAACAGAAATGGAAATAATTACCTTTACTATAAACTCAATAAAAAAGGAAACAAATGAATGCCTCTTTTTATTTCTCCCCTGTTCTATTTAACATTGTTGGTCCTTTATGCTAGTCTTTGTTTGGTTAGGACCCTGGGATGGGTACACATCACTGCCCATGCGCTCTTCTTGCTACATCGGCTCCCCACTCAGATTGCAGATGGAAGCTTCAAGCCACCTGCCTTGAGGTGTTCAAACTTTGGTGTGTGCATCTCTGAATGGCGTATGAATTACATTACTGTGGATATGTAAATTTAAATAGAATTTTTTTTCCAAAAATAAATGAACATTTTCCCTTAATGTGATGTTAAATTATTAAACTAAGAAAACATTTCTGCCTTTCTAAGGCTATTTTAACCTGTATCCTCAGCTCACAGGGGAACCACATTCTCTCTTCTGTGTTCTTAGAGGTATTTTGGTTGAAAAAATTTTTGAAGGACTTCCATCAATCACAAAAATGTAATTTCACTTACTTCAAGCAGATATGAAATTACAGGGCCCTTCTTCCAGGTTACAACCTCAAGCTTGGAATTCATTTTGGGATTCCCTGGTGACTCTACTCTTGAGAAAGAGCCATCAGTCAATACCACACCCCTCCTGTCATCCTCGTGCCCTCCCACTGCCTCCCACTCCACAGGCCTCCATCACACACACACACACACACACACACACACACACACACACACACACTTCAAAAGGCCAGGAGACCAGGTTCTACACCTTTGAGTACAACTTGGAAAATATGCAAAATCTTAGTTTCAACATCACAAATTAGGCTTTACGAATGGATTCTAAATATTCCAAATGCTTTTGAAACAGTCTTTTGTGACCCGAACTGAGCTACCAAACGGTTCCCAATTAGTTTCTCATTATTTATTAGTTCATGTAATATTATTTGGCACCAATGAAAACAGAAAGAGATGAATAAAACATTGAATACATGTATATCTTTGCTCTCATATGCCTTCTCTCAGTTAAAAAGTTTTCAAAGACAAGGGGCAGTGTTTTTTTCACCTTTTCATTCCCACATTTTCCAGTGGAGCCCAATAAATGTTTCAGTTCAACTGCTGAAGTATCACTTTTGCAAACCAGGCTTTCTCATGTAGAAATAAGCACATTCAGGGTTTCCATCTAAAATAAGGGTGCAATAACCATGAACATATTGAATGCAGATGTTTCCAAGAGATTTGACATCACAATGAAGTTCCAGCTCTGCTTAAGATGTAGAATGCTATATGAAAACATGGTTCCACCAAATGAGAAAAAGCTGGGTAATCTGCTGAAGCATGCTTTTTGAGCCAATCAGAGCGCTGCAGCCACAGGGCAACGAGGTGAGCTGAACTACCAAATATGACAATCCTCTCCCGGGAGAATCTACACACATGCACTGTTTTTACTTGGACAGAACACCAAAGGAAGAGGGAGCCTAGATAAGCAGGTAATCCTTGGGGACACAGACTGACGCAGTTTGCACTCACTTTGGAGTTGTTTTCACGTGGCCTTTATTAGTATGGGTACTTGCAAGAGAGATTAGGGCAGGCCCAGAGATGAGAGGAACTGGACCTCCGCCCCACTTCCCCATTTTGCAGACCCTTCTCTCCTAGGAAGCGAAAAGATTTAAGCCAATGAATAAAAAGTTAGAAACTTTACCATCACTGCATCTAGAACCCTGGCTGGTTTGGCTCAGTGGATTGAGCGTCGGCCTGCGAGCTAAGTGTCGCTGGTTCGATCTTCCAGTCAGGGCACATCAGAGAAGGAAAACTCTGACTCCAAAAAACCTCCACTGCCTTGCGGCATACCTCTTCAGGGGAAAGGCTAAGGGAGTAAACCCCGACAGAAAATCCGGAGCCGGAGTCCCTAAGGCGGTTTGACGTTGTAGTCAACACCGGCAACTCCTGCGGCGCACCTGAAGCCAAGCTGTATTGACTCCGTCTTTCCCTTGGACCCTTCAGCTGCGAAGAGAGGGGGCGTCTGCTGCTTGGGCAACAGCAGACCCTCCATATCACCCTGCCCAGGCTCTGTAGCTTCAGCTTCACTGGAGAGGACACTCCAGCGTCATCGCAAGATGTCGATTCGACACGGGAGGAGACAGATACCGTGTCACTCCCGAGTCGGACTGCACACCCATTCTCGGCGGTGCAGATAGACTCTTAAGAAGCTACACCATCGTCTCTCGAGACGGACGGCTGCCGATACGATACTGCATCTAGGCAAAGATATGTTTTGGGGGGGTGGGGAGGAGGATGGGAGCAAAAACTATCTATCCCTGGGAGAGGGAGAGAATATCCTCTTGGGCCAGGACCCTGCACTTAAAACAAAGCAGTGGTCTGTTACCACTGGGGGAGGGGCAGTATACGAGGTCTGCTCTGAGCCAGGAAAGGAACAGAAACACCTAGCAATCCCTTTAGCATTCCAAGTGCCACACTAAGCACAGGGTAGCAGCAACCCATTCTTGCGTGCCCTGCAGGTTGCTATAGCAACAATAAAATCTCAAACCAGCCTAAGATTAACTCCAATGATTTAAGCACCCATATTAACAGCGTGGCAGAAAAAGAGTTGTGTCCATGTCCTGGATTAAATATACTTTCATCATCCTCTATTGCTCTTCCTTATACAAAGTCTGACATCCACATGCACACAAAGAAAGACATGCAAAAACGCAAGTAAACAATGCCCAGTGTCATGAGATAAAACCATCAATCTATAACAGACTCAGAGGTGAACTACATACACATTGTAACTATCAGATGAGGACTTTAAAACAACTGACTGATGAACAGAATAACTGACTGATAGATTCACCTACGTTTTAAAGGTAAAGGAAGACAACTTGCACGAAATCGGGGAAATTTCAGCACAGTCATGGAAACTAAGTCAAAAAGAAATACTAGCAATAAGTCATAATTAAAGCTGTTAATGTAGCAATTGCAAAATTATTCTATTATAAATTAAAATAACATTAAATTAAAAAGCTAATAGCACTATTTTTTTTTTTTTTTAATCCTCACCTGAGGACATTTTTTTTCATTGCTTTCAGAGAAAGAAGAAGGGAGAGAGAAACACTGGTTGGCTGCCAGGACCAAGGATCAGACATGCAACCTAGATATGTGCCCTGACAGGGAATTGAACCCGTAACCCTTTAGCTATAGGACGATGTTCCAACCAACTGGGCCACACCACCCAGGGCTAATAGCACTACCTTAAAATTGCACAGAATTTAAATGACTATACATATTAATCTTGGGAAATTGTATATGGCCGTTCACACGGGAGTACTCAATCTTTGATGGAATGCAGGAAATCAAACTCCACGTGGTAAGTGCTTTCCATTTGCAGCTGCCTGCATGATAGCTATTGTCTCCCTATCCCACCCCATCCCATCATACAGACAGAAAATCGAGACCAAAAAAATGTGAATTATTACACAACATGTAAGTGTACATCTGTCTGACTCCAAAGTCTTTGTTCTTTTTATTATACCTCTATACTTCTCATACTATAAAGTAAAATAAATGTATCCACTACTGCAAATGGTCCATTTTCATGGAGAAAGAGAGCCATTCCAATTGTAACATTCTCTGCAATATGACTAGAAAATGAAACATGAGGTGGGCTTCCAGGTGAATTGGAGACTTTGTCTAAAAAAAATGCAAAATTATGAGGCATATTTCTTTTTCTGCAGCCTAAACTGATTGGGTCTACCTCTTTTGTCATATTTTCAATATCTAATTCCTGTTCCAACTTCCTTTCCATTTTACTAAATCATTTCAAATTCCATCGATATTCTTAAAAGGAACAAAAGAGAAGTAGATCATTTCAGCCATTCCAAGTCAGAACCTTTTGTAGAGAGGTATGAATAGATTTCACTACAATGTAGGAAGCCCCACTTGTTCGTTTCTCTTTTCATCATTTCTGGATTACACGGTGGGTTAGAATTATCAGGAAGAGGAAACTGAATCCCAACACAAAAATGCAAGTCATAGAAAGCTAAAGAAATAAACAAAGCTAACGATCACACCTGTAACTATTACTGATTTATCATTTAAAAAAGAGGAGAAAGTTAGCGGGTTCCTGAATGTAAGTGATGATTAAATGCTCACTAAATAGATTCAACTTGCTCTCATTATTTGAGTTTTTAATGTGTTATTTTTGCTGTTGTTTGTGTTTTTTATTCTTCCTTCATTCTTCTCCGAGTATATAGGTGTTACTCAGACTATGAGCAATCTCAAGTTTATACTAATGGTCAAATTCCTTGCCCTATCCTAACTCTGAACCACACGATTTGTGTGCAGCTCAAGACTCACTCAGGACTCAGGCAAATATTCTTAGTACCCAGCACTGCTACACAGCACACACTCACACATGGTTCTATCATTGTTTTATTGAGCATCTATAAATTTACTACGCACCAGACCTGGGAAATTCAATGTACAGTGGTCAACCAAAACTGTTCAACTGTATTAATAATAAGAAATCATAAATATTTTTATAGATTCTTCTTTAATTGGAAGCTTATTATTCTTTGGCACCACCCACAGCTCCCATTGGAATCATTAAAGCATATGCAGGAGTAATTACAAACGAACAGGAAAAATGTGACCATGATGAAAACCTGCCAGATTAACAAGGGTGACAAACCTGGGGACATTAAAATTTCAAAATTCCAACTTCAATAAAAAAAGGTAAACAAAAAACCTTGTTTAGCTTCAACTGTAAGCATTCTCTGATGTATTTTCTAAAATCTTCAAGAAAGTGTCACTGAATCATTGCAGGTTTGCTCAATCAAACAAATCAAACATCAGCAAGGGCCAATCCTTGCAAAGTGACTATGAAAGGGCTCAGTATTTTTAGTATTCTAGCTACCTTGGTGGAAGAAATAAGCAGATAATTTTCAGGAGTGTTAAGGAATAATCTGCTTTCTGCTTATTCCCCTTCTCTTTTAACCACCCACAGACAAAATCAAAAAACAAACAAAGAAGCAATGGAAAAAATTAATAGAAAACAGAGACATGTTGATAAACACCAGAAAGTCTTTAATTTTAGCCTACAAAAAAACTTTAATTAACTCTATTTTTTAAAAAATCCTCATCTGAGGATATGATTATTGATTTTAGAGAGAGAGGAAGGGGCAGGGGGAGAGACAGAGAGAAAGACAGAGAGAAGCACTGATCAGATGCCTCCCTTATGCGCCCTGACAGGGGATTGAACACACAACCTAGGTATCTGTCCTGACTGGGAATCGAACCCTCAACCTTTTGGTGTATGAAACAAAGCTCCACAACTGAGCCACCGGGCTAGGGCCCAATCAATTCTTTAAATGTGTAGATGGGGTTAAGAGGAATCAGAGCCTGGTAATTCTGTGGGGTGGAGGAGCAAATGAAGTAGGTTTGGTTCAATTCCTCCAATTGGTGATAGTATACAGTGATCAGTCTCTCTTCTCTCTGTGTTAGCTAATTTACGAGGGAAAACAGAGTGAAACATCTCTGGAGGTTTCCCTGCAGGCCAATCTACTTCTAAACACCACATTTAACTTTAAATTTATTATTTTTAAAAAATTTAGGCCCTGGCTGGTGTGGTTCAGTGGATTGAGTACTGGTGTGTGAACTGAAGTGTCACTGGTTCGATTCCCACTCAGGGCACATGCCTGCGTTGCGGGCCAGGTCCCCAGTTGGGGGTGTGCGAGAAGTAGCAAACTGATCTTTCTCTCTCACATCAATATTTCTCTCCCTCTCTTGCTCCCTCCCTTCCCCTCTCTCTGAAAATAAATAAATGAAATCTTTTTAAAAATTTAGGAGAACAACGACAATTTATAAGAGCAAGCCCCAGTAGCTCCAGTTGACTGTGAACTGAACAGATAAGATGACCAGTGACTTTGTTTTGGGAATAATTGGTATGTGGATTTATGAAGTGACTGCTACAAATTGTTGTTTCATCTGACACTGGAGTAAAGAAGATGTGGATAAAACTGAGAGTAATTCCAAAGAACTGTTTTATGCCAAAATGCTAATTCGGAAGGTTTCTGAAACTGGAGATGTAGGAGAATACTAAGTGTGAATTCTAGGCCATCCTTAACCAATCTGGAGCTGAAGAGCTGTGTTCAGAGATAAATTTATTCTGTGTTCAATGTTTTTTGACCTACTTCTCATAAGGAAAACTCTGCCTGAAAATAAAAAGGAACTCATTTTTCACTTTCACTTGAAAGTTACCTTAAGAAAAACACATGAATTTGTACAAAAAATATGCTTCATTAGATCTGTATAAAACAGATTCAAAGGGATAGACAGTACATGAATATAAAAAAATAAAACACTAAAGGATAGTTAATGAAACGCAGTTCAGTCCCAGATGAGAGCATGCTTGTAGACACACTAAAGAACAGAGAGGGTGAGGAAGCAGGGATCCTTCTGTTCGGAAAATGTGAGGACGGGAATTCAGGTTTGTTGAGGAAGTACTAGGTGCATGATGCTGTATTCTGTATCGAATCCTAACAAATAGACTGTGAATTACACGTTTTTTCCTCTTTTGCAGATGGGAAACCTGAAGCAAAATGGTTTTATTAGTTGCCTGTGATCACAATGCACATGTGAAGAAATCAAATAGTTAATTAAGGATTTCTACCTCCCTAACAGTCTAATCATCAGAACTACACACACACACACACGCGCACATACACACACACTCACACGGTTTCCTGAGACTATATTCAAAGTCTTAAATTCCATCCTAGGCAGATAAGGTAAGTACTGGTTCCCCATTGCCTTAGGGTTGTTCAGAAATGCAAACCTTTTGGAGAAAACTAACTGGACACCACTAACAGAGGTAACTATTTTTTGAGTATAAGTTAACCATGCCTGTGGCTTCAACAAGAGATCTAGAAGTATACCAGCTATAAGAAGATTTCACCAGCTCTCTCATTATTGCACACCAAGATGCAGGGGGGAATCTGAGGACCATGCAGATAAGTGAGAGCAGGAAGCTATGTGGAGGGTGTGAGGCAGAAGCCCACCATTCTAAACAAAAGCCACCCAAAAGCCCACCACGAGGCAGCTCACCTTCCTCCTCTCACCCCTAGAATCAAGCAACTATCAGGAGATGGCAACTGTCCAACTGCCAACCTGCTGGCTGTACAAGGGGGCAATTTAGCCTATCCTGTACTTCTTACACATTCCACTCACTCTGCCCCAATCCTGGCTCCTGGTGTCTGCCCTGACCCCAGCCCCCCGTGTCGCATACTCAATCAATCATCTTGTTCAACATTTGGCTGCTGGCCTTCTCTACCTTCGCTGACCCCCCAAACCTAACAGAGAGGACTCTGAACTCCTCCAACACCCCACCCTATACTCTTTCAAACTCACTGAAAGAGCAAAGGAAGATGACAATGCCCCTTAAGTCTGAAGTCTGAGAGGACAGAAGGGTAGCTGAGCTGTTTTGCAATAGTGCCTGAGCAAATGGGCTGGGCACGTAGGTGGCCTCAAAGAGGTCACAACATCTCAACAGATGATGAGCAGCTGACCTATACTGGGGCTTGAGGAGCTCATGAAAGTTAGGAGGAACAAGTGGAAGTCTTTCAAGAGTGTGGCGACCAGGACAGATAGATCCCAAAGCCAGGAAGGCAGAATGGACATTTCAGCTAAGGAGGGATACAGACACTTGCTGAACTCAGCAGATACCCCCAAGGGACAGAGTGAGGACCCGGGACCAGAAGCAGAAGCCTGCCCTTATATGAAGCCAAGTAATACCCTTGGAGTATTGCCATCCTGCACAGCGGGGAGGGGCCCAACAAATCCTGAATGTGACTGGAAACCTGAGAAGTCACTGACTTTTATTAACATTTCCTACAAAAGGCATACAGTGTCACTTCTTATTCATAGGGGATATGATTCATGATTCCCCAGTAGAGGCTTGAAAACATAGATAGTACCAAATTCTATATCTACGTTTTTTTTCCAAGACATACATAACTGATAAAATTTAATTTATAAATTAGGCACAGTAAGAGATTAGCAACAATAACCCATAATAAAGTAGGACAATTATAACAATATACTATAATAAAAGTGGTGTAAGTATGGCATTATTAAGTAAAATAAGGTTTACTTGAACACAAGCACTATATATCCTGACAGTCAATCTGATAACAGAGGGCCTTGGATACACTGGACAAAGGGATGATTCATGTTGCAGGCAGGAAGGAGCCAGAGGGCGTGAGATTTCATCACACTCCTCAGAACAGTGTGCAATTTTAAACTTATGAGAGGCTTATTTCTGGAATTTTTCATTTAATATTTTCCAAAACCATGGAAAGTGAAACTGAAGATAACAGGGAATTTCTGTATTAAGAAACCTGCTAAATTAAGACAAATGAGGGTATAAGGTAGAGATTTAATTCAGTTATAGAAAAATTAATACAGTGGCATTTTTAGGCCCCCTTAAATCTGTGTGATGGTGAAATTTTTATCCACCACAGACATATCATTTCATGCAAAAGCATTGTTCCCAAAGCTTTACTGTGAGAAGTGCAGATGTGCCTCCCCCCAAGATTCACGATTTTGACTAATATCTGCACAAAAGACTATAATTCAGAACAGGTTTTGAATCTTATCATGACTGCTAGTACTATAAATATTTAGAAATAAAGGCCCGGCTGGTGTAGCTCAGTGGATTGGGAGTCATCCAGTAAACCGAGAGGTAGGTGGTTCAATTCCCAGTCAGGGCACATCCCTGGGTTGCAGACCAGGTCTCTGGTTGGGGGCATGCAAGAGGCAACCAACACATTGATGTTTCACTCACTCTCTTTTTCCCTCCCTTCCCCTCTCTCTACACAATAAATAAATAAAATCTTTTAAAAAAAGAAATAATAAAACTGAGACTCCAGGTGGTTTGATCCTGCCTATGCATTGCCCAGGGTAATGACATTAAGTAGTTCATTGAGGGCTCAAACATTTTCTCCTGATTATAAATTTCTACTCTGTATCCTCAACTTGCTCGTACACTTCCTGACACCTAATTGGTGCTCAATAAATTTTAGATTGGATAAAATAAGGAATATAAAGAAAAGTGTTTCTTTAGTGTCCCACAAAAGGCTAAGCAAGTAGTAGTTATCCTTATATCTCAGAGAGCATTCAGTCCAATTGTAGAAAGTGAAAAAGGGGAGGGGATGTTTAATTGTATTGGGTCTCTACAAATTTCTAGACTGAGCTAAGTTTTTCATGCACTTTAAAATGTGAATCCTCATATTTATCCACATTACATATGAAGAAACGGAGAGAGAAGATAAATAGTTTGTGAAGGTAATGGTGATAGTGCATGTAATTTATGTACTTAGTATGTGTCCTTTATAAACACTTTAAATAGATCAACACATTTCATTTTCACAACAACCCTCTAAGGTAGGTATTTCCATTGACTTCATTGTACAGATGGGAAAGCAAAGCTTGGGGAGGTTAAATAACTGCCCAAGGTCACACAGCCACTTGGCAAGAGATGGGCACAAATTTAAACCCATCATTAAACCAATAACTTGTGCCGACTACTCACTGGCCTTGGATTTGATGATGAGAGACTAAATAATGATCACATAATAATACCTACTGTCTGAATGGAACATTATTGATGTACCTGGGTTTTTTTTAAAAGTTCCTGTATTTTCAGAGGTATTTGATTCCACTTTCATCCTTCTGTCTGTTTGTGCCACTTTAAACATTGGTGCCTCCATTCTCTCTGACCCAAATACTTAAAACAGGTCACAGGTTTAAAAATGGCAACGCCTCCAGCCCTGCAAATGATGGGCAGTAAAATCTGTACTACTGGTGATGTTTTATAAAGTGTATCCACACTTAACTTTATATTTTTAGGCTTGACAGTATATCACAAATTCCAAAATCACATTCTATTAGTATAGATCTTTATCTTTTGGAAAAAAAAACTATTTTCTGAAAAGGAAATGAATATATATATGTGTGTGTGTGTGTATGTATATATACACACATAAATATATGTATATACATATACACACATAAATATATGTATATATATATATTTCTTATTACTCTTGTATATTTAAAAATCAGTTACTGGGAAATAATCATTATTAAAATCTTTAAAAGAAGGTATTCAAATATATGTCTAAGAAAAATAAAGCCAGTAAAACTGCCGTTGTCCTACAAAATGCCCCCAGAATTACCTGCTTCCCCTACACTGCCAGCATCCCCAAGTTATGGGCAGTGACTAAAACTGTAAAGGAAATGAAACCTCCCATTCTCTATGGATTGCATTCCAAAAAGAATTGGGGGCATTTTTATGAAGCAGTACGGGGGTTGTTTTTGAAAAAGGCTCATAGTTTATTATTTTTGTAATTTATAATTTACTTCCTTCCAAAAGTGATTTCAGACTACTATCCTGTGTTGCCCAAGGCCTATAGAATTTTATAAAATTAGTACTCCTATATATTTATTAACCTAAATTTGCATATGCATACAGCATTTTTTTTCTCATGAAACCTAGTGCTTCAAAGGACTAATTCAATGTTATATAGGTATGAATATATACATATGCACACACACGCACAGACACACATAGATTTAAGATTTTTATATTTATTCTTTTGATGGTTCAGGCAAACAGAAGCCTCATTTAGCAGCATCAGTTACACACCTTTCTATCTGCCAGAAGTCCTGGCAAAGTGAAGGAAAACTTCTGTTCCTAGAGCCTTTACGTCATAGTGACTGTGGTACAATCACATTCTACAGACAGCATTACGGCACAGCAGAATTCAACAGTGAGAATTGCTCAGAAAAGGGAAGCTTGGAAATGAGTGGGAGCTGGCCAACAACTTCAGGGGGGCTACAGCTACAGCGCTGTTAGGAGAGCTAATGAGAGAGCGGGGAAGAGCTGGAGGAAAAGTATTGACAGAGCACTAAAGGCAGGACGCACAGCCAACCGTGTCATGTATGGCTGGGCGAGTCCCACCGCTGGAAATTCAAACGGTATCTCAACTTGTGCTCCGCGCTTCCGGTGCTCCAGGGGTAGCTTATTCAATCAACCTGCCGTGATATCTACATGGACTCCCTGAACTCCAGGTCTCAATTTCAGTGCAGTAGACCTAGATTTCATTGTCAGACCAAGGAAGACCTGAATTGGGTTCCACTGAGCTTATTCCATCAAGTCTGCCCAATACAACTTCAAAAACATAGGTGTTGTCTGCTTAGTCTGAACGTTAATGTTAACCAGTCACAAAGAAACTCGTGTTTTCAAGCACGATAAACTGTTACACAGTTTATTGTACCAAAAAAAGGTATAAAAAGTTATATAGAACATATGTACAAAGTTTCATTTCAATACATTATGTATAAAGTATATTGAAGTTTATTTAGATTGTTACATTTTCATATTCTATTATGAAAAAGATAGCCGGTGATGTGGGATAGCTTTTTTATAAAATTTCTGGTCAACAATGTAGGTTTCCACCACAATTTTCAAGGATTTGTTTCTGTTGTGATACTTCTAAAACTGTGCAGAAACTTCCCTGAAAATGGGGCCCCAACTTATCCCTGTTATCATTCTGTAATTTCCTCAGGACTATGTCCCCCCAACCCCATGCACCACCACCATAAGCACTCAGTTATCCTCACACACTTCTAAAATCTACTCCAGTTTCTCAGGAGACTCTACTTTTCCTCAGATATGGAGTCTACTGAGGTGTACACCACTCCTTCGGACTACAGTACTAATGGTGGGAATGTCTAGATTTATAAAAGTCAACCGTGGGCATAGAGAGGCAATATTAAATTGAAGACTCTGGGAATGAAAAAGGAAAAGATAATGAAAGGGAAGTGTAAAAAAGAGAGCTAAGTAGGGCAGGTGTAAGGTGACGTCAGACTCTTCATCGACTGCCCCCTTTTGCTCTAAATACTAGACATGCCTAAATAGGCTACCTCCCTCCAGAAAAGAGGCAGAAAACTGGCCTCTATGAGATATTATAAAAATGAATTTTTAGATGGCTATTATTATCTGCTCACCATATACAAAAACTAAAAAATATATACTTTCATCATTGTCTATATATATATATATATATATATATAATGTGATATTATTCAGCCATAAAAAATGAGGAAATTTTTCAATTTGCCACAATCCGAATGGATCTTTTTAAAAAAATATTTATTTTTAGAGAGAGGGGAAGGAAGGGAGAGAAACATCAAATGGGAGAAAGATGGGTTGCCTCTCACATGCCCCCAACTGGGGACCTGGCATAGCTCACAACCCAGGCATGTGCCCTGACTGGGAATCAAACCAGCAGCCTTTCAGTTCACGGGTCGGCACTCAATCCACTGAGCCACACCAGCCAGCGCCTGAATGGACCTTAATTAAAGGCATTATGCTAAGTGAAATAAGTCAGAGCAAGACAAATACTGTATGGTCTCACATACAGAATCAAAAAAAAACAAACAAACAAACAAAAAAAAAAAAACCAAAAAACAAAAACAAATTCATAAAAAAGAGATCGGATTTATGTTTACTGGAGGTAGGGGTAGGGGGCATGGGGGAAGGGGGAAATAGAGGACGGTAATTAACAGATGCAAACCTCCAGGGATGACGAGAATTTTTCCCTTTTTCTTTTTTCTTTCATTCCTTTTTATTGTATCTACATGAGAAGATGGATGTTAGCTGAACCTACCATGGTAATCTTTCCACAATACATGTAAATCAAACCATCACACTATACGCCTTAAATTATACACTGATGTTTGTCAATTTTTAAAATAAAACTGGAAAAATAAACAAGTATTAAATTGTTAGATATTAAACTCAAGAAACTAGAACTGCATAGTGCCAGAATCTGACTGATAAATACCAATGCAACAGAATACTAATGCCCAAAAGAAGCTCAGATGTCTTGAACATTTTTAATAAATGGAAGGTGGCGTTTAAAACAAAAGTGGCTTTCTCTTTCAAGAGACTTTCACTTTCTCATATGAATCAGTTTAGATTTTACATTTTTAAAGCACTGATATCATTCCTAAACTCAAAGCTATACAAGGGAGTGAACATTCATTCTATCAAATGTCGGTTGTATTTGCCCAATAACTCTCCAGTGATTTGAGGCCAACACTTTATAAAAAGAAAATTTAAATAGATATTTATTAATAATAACAATCTTTTCATGTGACACATATGCAATAAGTCCTCTATGCTACCTTGCTTTTACAGAATTGTTTAGGCAACATTTATAAGTTATTAAATCAGGAAATCAAAAAGTTCTCAAGTGCCCTAGGAGGTAGGAGAGTGGTAAGCACAGGGGAGGAATGGGATAGAGCAGGGGATGCAGGAACACCTCTATTGAATATCAAACCAAAAAAGGAAAGAGAAAATACGGCTGAAAAAATGTGCCGAGAATAAACGACAATATCTAATATTCTGAGAGGTGTGCACTTGATTTTACTTTATCACTACTTCATTTTGAGCCACTCAGGTCAACTGTCAACTAATCAATCTCCATCCTCTTTGAGCAGAAATCAAGGGCAACAGCAATGCCCTAATGATTTCCATCTCTGGGCTTCAAGGGGGCAGATTATAGGGACTGGAAGCAAATCAGTCTTTCACAGGGCAATTCAGCCTACACAGCCCAGGGCCAAGGTTGATTAGAATGGAAAACAATGAAGCTAGCACAAGGAAGACATAATTATGAGGAAGGAAGTTTCAGACTAATGAATTTTAGCATGCATAACAAGATAAAATGAGTATGTTTTATTAGTTCATGTGTAGCCATGCATTTAGCCCTTTAGAAGTCTAAAAGGGGTAAGAAGAAAAGTCATCATAGAACATTCTTTAGTAAGTGTGAGACAGAGACAGATGTCCAGTCTGCTCAGACTTATAGGCTCTCCTCGGACCTATTTTCCAAAATGAATTCAAAAGCAAAAAGCAAAATCTAGTTTGGGTAGCATTCCCCATGGCAAATTAAATAATCTTTGAATAGGCCTTTTAGAAAATCCTTCAATATGACATTAAATATATGATGTTAAATATATGTATATGTATATAAAATATAAATATTTATAGTCTTTAAGAAAAAGTGCTGGTATAACAATAAAAAATTCATTCTTATATCATGTCCACTGATCACAATAGACTCTGCTCCTCTGTTATTTTGAAAACCACTTTAACAGTGATTATCAGCTAAAGGAAGTTCCTAAGTTAAAATAAATGTAGTCCAATTTATTCTTGAACTTTAAGCCCTCAGTATCGAGGAACATGAAAATACTGATAAGTCAGTTTGATGAAGAAAAATATCAAATTAAATCAACTAGTTATGAAATTAAATTTATCCTGAGGAAATTGCAGAAGGTAATCTAGTGGATATTCCCTGGCTGGTTTGGCTCAGTGGATTGAGCGTCGGCCTGCGAGCTAAGTGTCGCTGGTTCGATCTTCCAGTCAGGGCACATCAGAGAAGGAAAACTCTGACTCCAAAAAACCTCCGCTGCCTTGCGGCATACCTCTTCAGGGGAAAGGCTAAGGGAGTAAACCCCGACAGAAAATCCGGAGCCAGAGTCCCTAAGGCGGTTTGACGTTGTAGTCAACACCGGCAACTCCTGCGGGCACCTGAAACCAAGCTGTATTGACTCCGTCTTTCCCTTGGACCCTTCAGCTGCAAAGAGGGGGGGGGGTCTGCTGCATGGGCAACAGCAGACCCTCCATATCACCCTGCCCAGGCTCTGTAGCTTCAGCTTCACTGGAGAGGACACTCCAGCGTCATCGCAAGATGTCGATTCAACACGGGAGGAGACAGATACCGTGTCACTCCCGAGTCGGACTGCGCAGCCATTCTCGGCAGTGCAGATAGACTCTTAAGAAGCTACACCATCGTCTCTCGAGACGGATGGCTGCCGACGACGAATCTAGTGGATAAATGACATAATCAGATAATGTGTTTTAGAAAATACAGGAGCTGAAGTCTAAAAAACTGAATCATCGGGGTGGGGCAATTGATAATCAGTCTTAAGGCAATTGCATTAATCCACGCAGTGAGCAGTCATGGTTTAAACCAAGGTGGTGTCAGAGCAGCAAAGTAGAGGGAAGACTCTAAGATGACACTGAAACACTTGAGAACTTGAATAGGTAATGTTGCCTGTCAGTGAGCAAGAGATGGTGGAAGAACCATTATTTGCATGGCAGTTGTTGAGTTTGAGCATACGGATATTGGAGTAACTACATGACATTAGTGGGTATAATTGATAGGCAGGGGGATATAGGTCTATTGCTCAAGAGAAAGATTTTAGTTGGTGATAAAGATTTGAGTGTCATCATTACAAGTTGTTACCACTATAGGTTTGGATATGATCAAGAAAAATATATTGATTGAGAGTTAAGGTTGAAATGCAACATGAAAAATGATTCATAAAGCGAGAGGAGCACTGCAAGAAATTAATGATGCAATGGAGAGACCAAGGAGGAAAACAAGAATAGTGGAACATTCCAGAAGCCAAAAAATGAAAGCTTTCCATTAGGGGGGAATGATCAACAATCAAAGCTACCAAGTGGCGCAAGATGTCAAACAGACCATGGCAAAATCCATTTCAGTTGTAGGATGTGGCAGAAGCCAGAGTATCTGAGGTTGCCAGAGCTATGTGAGCTGAGGAAGTAGATACAGTGAATAAGGAATCTTTAGAGAAGTTAGCTTAAAGGGTGAAAAATAAGGTTAGTAAGGGATAAGAGCCAGTAACATAGTGTCCTATTTATTCCTATGGGAAACACTGTACTTTAGTGAATAAATTAATCTCCCCCAACCCAAACTCCTGATTTTAAGTAAAAAAATCAAAGGGTTTCCTCCACCAGGTATTAGTATTTTAAGCCTCTTTATTTTCCAGTCATTAAGGGGGTGGGGTAGCTTCTCCTTCAAAAGTAATGGTTTAACAATTACAATTATGTTTTAAGAGTTGCAGGTTGGTTGCTCTGGAGAAGTGGCTAAAACAAAGGGTTTATAGTCTGACAAATCTGGGTTCTATTCCCTGCTCCTCTGC
This sequence comes from Furipterus horrens, assembly GCF_987537825.1. Lineage (NCBI taxonomy): Eukaryota > Metazoa > Chordata > Mammalia > Chiroptera > Furipteridae > Furipterus > Furipterus horrens. Next base: position 97,800,927 of record NW_028327187.1, on the reverse strand, counting down.
ATACCAGCTGAGTCACCTTGAACAAAATACTGAGCCTCTTAAAGCTTCAGTTTCCTCATTTGTAAGCAGGGCATTAACAATAGTTCTTTTATAGAATCATTGAGAAGAATAACAGGTAATGAATACATTGCTTAGTATAATGTCTCTCAACCTTTAAAATCACCTGGAGAGCTCCTCACAGTCACAGGGGAACTCAAGAGTTAAAGATTTTAGCCTTAGTTGATAGTGATTAATGCAGGCAGAAAGCAGGAACTGCAATGCATGACCACGTGACACCAGGAGGTGGACAAGCAATTCAACCTTTATGCCCCAAGGAGTCCACAAGCAATGGAGGTGATATCTGAGCTAGTGGGTTCCAGTGAGGGAACAGTAACACAGATAAAGAATCATTGATCCACAGATAAGTACTCTTACCAAATTAAACTTTTCCCAAACACCATATGTACCCTTTCTTCTCCTTATAAAAAGGTTGGCTTGAAATGAGATGTTAAGATGGTTTTTGAGGGTACATAACCTGCTGTCTTCTCAGACTGCCAGCATCTGAATAAAGCTCCCATAAAGATTCAATCCCACTCTCTAATTACTGGTTCTGGCAGTGAGAGGCAGCACAAACATCCACTTTTCCAGTTTTAACAGTACCACTCCCAGGGTTGAAATGGAAAACAGGCAAGTCATGTATAATAAGCAGAATTTGGAAGGAAGTACCAAGAGAGGTCCCCAGAGGCCATCTGATGTAATGGTGGCATATCTGAGACATATACTCAGATATTACATTCATCATGACCTCAGATCTAATGGGAGCATATTTGATCCCCTAGCTCTTGAGTAGACAATGAGCAATTAATGGCACTGAACCAGTCTGGTTAACAAATTCAGTACTTAGTAAAGATTAGTTGTATGTCTGAAGAGACTATGAGTGTACTGTTTAGTAGGCAATGGGGTAGGGAGAAGAGGTATCACCAAGGGAACAACAGCAGGAAATACCCTGATATCAGAGATGTAGTTCCCCATGGGGAGAGCCCCCGCTCCCTGACTGCTTCCTACAATCCAGCAACAGTGGCTGAGGCCTTGGAAAGTGAGCTGGGAAAACTGAGCTTGACAGAAGCCTTGAGAAGGCCTAACTGCTCCTATAGGCTTTCAGGAGTCACCCCAAGATGTGCCTCTGTGGTAAGCAGATTGTTTTGAGCTAAAAGCAACCAAGATCCTGCAGGTTCAAAAGAAACTTCTGACCTGCCCCGTTTTCCTTGACGACCTAGAAAAATTTGAATCACGGGCCTTGCCCACACTAAAGATTATATAGCTTTTTGGACCTATTTATAGGACAGGACAGACATCTAATTACTAATACCTGCTCTTCTTATTGTCCTGCAATGACCTTCTGCCCCTCTGAAGCTCCAAGGTGACCCTTAGCTCAGAATGTCATATATACTTCATACCTTTTATGTATGTGGGGTTCCCATACACATGTATGTAATTAAATTTGGTCATTTTCTCTTGCTAATCCATCTCATGTCTATTTGATTATTAGGCCAGCCATAAGAACCTTCAGGGGTAGGGGAAAGTTGCTTCCTCCTCCATACTCCCAAGGAATAATGGTATTTGTACATTCTTAGACAGGGCTGGTCAGGAGAAAATGAAGAGGATGTGTAACTTTTATACCTTCCCACTGCCACATCCATATCTCTTCCTTTTGTGACACCCTCCTTCTGAGACCTTATACTTAGTGCTGCCTATCCTCCTTGAAATGACCCTTCCAGAGCCTGCAAAGAGGACCAGAGCAAAGGAGTATTTTAAATTCCTGAAGTGAGCTATAAATGTTATTATTTATACAAAGCTAACCAAGCCCTGGTTGGTGTGGCTCGGTGGACTGAGTGCTGGCCTGCAAAACAAAAGGTCACTGGTTTAATTCCTGGTCAGGGCACATGCCTGGGTTGTGCGCCATGTCCCCAGCTGGGAGCACATTAGAGGCAACCAATTTATGTTCCTCTCCTTCTCTCTCTTCCTCCCTTTCCCTCTCTCTAAAAACAAATACGTAAAAAAAATTAAAAACCTAACCAAATGGAAGGTATTAATAGTAATCAAAACTTGTCATTCCTTTGAAATTTGTGGGGGAAAACCAAAACTCCCCCAGACCCCCAGTATTTTTGATTTAGTTAGTTTTTGGTGGAGTCTGAGTTTCCATGTGATGCTGGTGGTTTCAATCATACTTTCAGACCCACAGCTTTAGCACATTTACAATGACATAACAAAAAACTCAGTAAATGAAAATATCAGAGTTTCTCTGCTGAGGACAGCTCCAGGCTACTCACAACAAGATGGCCCCCTAGATTCTTGAAGATAGAAAATCCGTCACTCTATTTATCAAAGTCAGCTGGATTCTCTCCTCAATACCTTTTCCTCCTTTCCTCCATCAGCACAACACACCACTTATCCAAGTCCCTGCTCTATTACCTGTCCTCGGCTCTTTTCTTCTTTTCCTTTTTTCTTTTCTTTTTTTTCTTGTATTTTCTTTCCCCTTTCCCTTTCCCTGCTTCCTTCCTTCCTTTAATTCTTCCTTCTTTTCTTTTCTTTCTCTTTCTCTCTCATGTAGCCATCCATCTACCCCTTAAACTCTGCTACAGTACTCACTTATACATTAAAACTTCTTTTCTGACATATTCACTTTAAACTTAATTTGTACTTAAAGATGATTTATACCAAAAATATCTAATTTACAGCATCCTGGAATGGATTTCTTTATCATTTTTAGATCCTATTATGGAATTTCCGACAATGAGTGCTTCTGAACTATGGTGTCTATTGTTGCAGGCATTACTGTAGTGATGAGATCTGTTTCCTTTGTTTCTGTTATAATGAAGTAAGCTTATGGCCCATGTGGCTCATAAAATAGCCACTGAAGGCTGAGAGCAATGACAATTAATAGTATTCAAATCAGAGATAATTTTTTTTCACAACTCAGTGACATTACTAAGAATGGCATTCTGAGATATTCCATATATAAACACAATATGAGGCATAAGGGATTTTATTCAGATTGAACAGATGACAGATTATACTATTTAGAAATTGCAAAATTCAAGATCACACAATCATTTAAAATACATAAAACAATACCCTTTTTTATTTTTTCCTTCAGTGCTGGTCAGTCTTGTTTTAAAAAGGCCTCATCAAAGTCGCATCCACAAATAGGTAGTAGATTAGGTTCAATATCTATGTATTGGGTACTGGTTAAAAACCTGGTTCTCTTTTAAAGCTTAAGTTAAATAATAAATATTAATTTTTTAGAGGCTTGGGTTAGGTAAAGGGAGGGACAGAAGAAAAAGTTCTAATTTTTAGCATTAGAAGTATTTTAGCAGAGGCTGAATATCTACTTTGTCGGAATATTGCATGGAGATTGAATGCATGCTTAGAAAATTAGGTGAAATAAAATTCTGCATATGTTCATTAAAAAGTAAGGAGGGGAAAGAGCCCTGCTTGTTTCAGTTCATTCTAGGTTCCCACCACTCCCTCTGGAAGAAGCATCTCTTCTAATCTCTATCCTTAGAGATAACTTGGGCCAGTTCTTCAAATTCCAGTAAACCAAATAATACAGTAAATATTCTTTACCTTCTATTCAATGTTATGTCTTTTAAATTCATTTATATTTTTGCAAGGAGTAGTACTTTGTTGTTTATTATTGTGTATAATTCCCCTGTATTAATATACTTCATTTTAAGTATCGATTGTAATTCGGAGAGACAGCTTGTTCCAGGTTTTGCTATTAGGCGAAATGTTGCTGTTAGCAGTTTTACACATGTTATTTTGGTGGACATGTGCACTACTTTCTCATGGGTATATACATATAAGAGGAACAATTAGATCATAGGGAAAGCATAAGTTTAGCTTTGGTAGATATTACCAAACATATTATTTGAACCAGTAATATTTGGGAAGTCCAGACAATCTACACATTCTCCCCAACACGTGGTATTATCATCTTACTATATTTTATTCATTCTGATGGATTTATAGTGGTGTTTCATTGTATTTTTTATTGCATTTACTTAATTACTAATGAAGTTAGGTACCTATTCATATGTTTTTTGGCCATTTGAATGCCCTCGTTCATAAAATGCCTGTTTCTATATTCTTTCCATTAAAAAAAATAGATTGCCTTTTTAATTAATATGTCAGTATTTGTTACACATTAAGGATAAAAGTTATTTTTCAGATATAAGTATTGTGAATATTTTCCCCTAGTCTGTGCCTTTCTTTTTCATTACTATTGGTGTATTTTAATGGGTATAGTTCTTAATTTTAATGAAGTTTAATTTATCAGTACTTTATTTTGTAATTAGTGATCATTGGGTCTTATTTATGAAATCCTTGCTTTGCTTAGATCTTGCCCACAGATAAGTGTATTTATATGTTGAGGCTTCCCAGCAGATGGAACCACTTAGACACCAGTGGTTGTAGCCATATCCTAGTTGATTATGATCATTTAATCATCATTGGCAGAGACTACTGTTGCATAATATTCTTTCATGCATTATTCAGAGACTCATATAATTGAGACTGTAAACTCTCTCAGTTAAAATAATCATCTATCTATCTGCCTTCCTATATTCCCAACCCCAGTGAAATATAAGCAAGGTTTGTTGAGTGTGGCTACCAAGAAAACTTGTTAACTTGTTAGAGGTTTTTTCAGCTGATGAATAATACTCTTTTGCTAGTGCTAGAAGAGTCCATCTTGTGACCACCATATGATGTTTGAGAATGGAAGCTTACCAGTGAAGATGTCAGGAGCCCTTGTGTTGCTGATGGTACTAAAATGGCCTACCTTGGATTCCCTTTAAAAGAGCTATGAAATCATCATTCTAGTCAATCTACTAGTCAGGTTTCTTTGGCCAAGACTCAGACTGGAATTCAGTCATGTAACCTGGTAGGGGAAGAAGCTCAAGTCCTAGCTTATTTTGTCTCCTTGTCAACACACAGATGAGGGGAAAGAACTTCCCACAGCCAACCCCATGGATAATGTTATGCATATTTTCTTGATTTTAAAGGTATGTCATAAAATAGGAAAAGTCTTATAAAGGTATATTTTTACAAGATGGCAGGAGATAGGTGACAGGAATTTTTAAAAATCATGCATGTCTTTCATTCTGTATTCCCATAACAAAATGATAGTTCCATCAATGCATACATTCTCAGAAGTAGAGACACCTACTCCACATGAATTGAAGACCAAGACTATTTTATAAGAATACCAAGCCAAGATTAGTTTATAGCTAGTCTTTTATACTATTTTTCAAAACAAATAGTAATGTGCAACCCTAATACTAATATAGTTAATAAAGGAACAGAATATTCTAATCATGTGTTTATAAAAGTGGCTTTCATAAAATTCCAGTCCTTTAGAAAGTTATTATGTATTACTTGACAAAACCATAACTTTGGTGATTTAATATTAGGAAAAATTGGGTTAAATCAAGTATAACAAGGTTCTTTTTTACTACAGGAAATTTTAAGGCTTTAGTTACAACTTTCCAAAAAAGGAAACAAAATCACCATACTCTAACAATCTATCTTTCATTCAGCATCTAATAGGGTCAATGTACTTTAAGACACACTTTTGGAAATTCTGGCCAAGCTTCATCTATTATAGAACTCACACAGTTAAGATGACATTGTTCCTAAATATTTAAACTGTTTATCAAGGCAGAAATTTAAAAACAAATTTGCTCTTATTATGTTATTCTCTTTTAAATTCAAGAGAAAATTGGGGGATGGCAGGGTACTATTAAGTTGAAAGTTATTTTGCCTGGGATACTTACAAAGATATATACCCCCTTCAGTAGAAACTTGCATGGCATTACATTTTAAATGAATTTTTTTTTTTGCTTTTTTATACATAAATCATAGTATGAAGATTTTAAGATGGTATAGAATAAAACTTTAACATTTAAAATGATGAGCTTTGGAAAAGGCTGGCTCCATCTGCTAGATTGCATGAAGAACTGTGGTTCACTTCTAGATTTATAGAGGATGGGATAGATATTACTGGTGTATTTGGATGATCAACATATATTGAGTACTTGATGTTCTGATATTCTTCCAGGTGCTTTAATCTAGGGTATTGTTTTTGTGCTGGTTAGGGAGAGAGAGAGGAAGTTCCAAGAGTCAGCAACTGCAGTGGTGGACCAGAAAAAGAAGAAATTTTTCCATGGTGCACTTGTGAACTTGTTTATTATAGACCAGAGGTGGCTGGCACCCCGTTGTCCCAGGAATCTTTCCATGTTGAGATGAGAGCTATAAATCCATTCCTGTGTTATTTCCCTGTGATTTCATGGAAAACCTTAAAACAGAGTACACATCTGCCCATAACTAAGGGCCAACTTAGTTACAGTTTTAGAGCTGTAGACTCTTGAAGTCCCAGATGTCTCTTATTCAAAACTCTTTCTTCCCTGACCTCTTTTTTCAAATTTCTCTATTCATTTGGCATACTTAGTCAATATTAAAATATAATAATAATTATTCACTAAATTTGAGTATATCTCTTCTCCATATAAAGATTCAGCTTTAGATTGTATAGTAACAACACACATGGATCTCTAAACACTTAGATAAGACACTGTATATTATTAAGGGTTTGATTATTGGCCATAAAAATTAATGGTAACACAATATCCATTTTCAGTATTGACTACAGATTTTTTCTCAGCCGAAATTGGTTCTATTCCAGAAGTGAAAAAATCCTTCTTTTAATAAGGTCAACTTAAAATGCAGGGGCTCCAGTTTGGGGAGACTGTTTTTCCTGATAACTAATCATCTTTGGTAATAGGATTTAAATGACAACATGGAAGGAATGGACTTGGTATTGAGTAATCTTTGAACTATTGATCTAACCTCTATGCTTGAATGTCTGTATTTAAGACCACTTGGTGAATTTAACTCTCATCTAAGCACATGACTGCAGCAATTGCACAAATAACCAATTTTTATTTCTTACTGGAATCCAAGGAGTCCACCCACAATTTTTGTGAAAGTAGCAACTTGACCAAATTTACAGTAGATTTATAATCATAAATATGAAGGTTTAATGTGCTATTATACTTACAATCATAAATAAACATATGACATCTCTATTCTACTAAAGAGCAGATTGAAAACCATGGCATCATTCTGTGCCAGGTAGACTCTAGTTTAGGAACTCTTATTTGAAACAGAAAGTTTACATATGAACATAAGGGGGCATGACACATCAAGCTCTTCTAATCTTGTATCTAGTGAGGTGGAACAAAGATTGCCAACCCAAAACATGCTTTTGGGGATATTAATTATCTTAAGCTGGATATTTTAAAGAAATAAAAGGTCTGGAAAGAAACTTTGGCCCACACCCTTTCCAGCCTAAAGAAATTCAGAAAGAAAAGCCTGTTTCTGAGAGGGAGATCATGTTCACATAGTAAGAACTATGTCTGACAGACAGGGAGGAATTTAGCAAAGCCTGTTTATCTCCCTTCTGGGTTCCATTGTTTCTGGGCAGCGCAGCAAGAGTTTGTTTACCACACATTTCTCATCAGTGAATGGCCATGCTTTTCCTTGGAAGCCCCGTCTCCTTAGTCTAGAATGGCAGGTAAGCCTCACTTCCCACTGTGTCCTTGGGTCTCATGTTCTTATGGAACACCTTATATAAATTTGGTCATTTTCTCCTGTTAATTTGTCTCAGGTCAATTCGATTATTAGTCCAGCCAGTAGAATTTAGAAGGTGGAGAAAAAATTTTTTGCCCCCACACTAGGTTCCTACTTAATAGTATAAGTATATTTAAGTGCTTTCACTTATTGTTAAGTATATATGCATATGCATCAGTAAAAATTTAATCAATAATGGTCTTCAAATAATTTGAGTTTAAAAAATTATTAATACTTTATTTTTGGAAAATAAATTGATATCGTCGGCAGCCGTCCGTCTCGAGAGACGATGGTGTAGCTTCTTAAGAGTCTATCTGCACCACCGAGAATGGCTGTGCAGTCCGACTCGGGAGTGACACGGTATCTGTCTCCTCCCGTGTTGAATCGACATCTTGCGATGACGCTGGAGTGTCCTCTCCAGTGAAGCTGAAGCTACAGAGCCTGGGCAGGGTGATATGGAGGGTCTGCTGTTGCCCATGCAGCAGACCCCCCCTCTCTTCGCAGCTGAAGGGTCCAAGGGAAAGACGGAGTCAATACAGCTTGGCTTCAGGTGCGCCGCAGGAGTTGCCGGTGTTGACTACAGCGTCAAACCGCCTTAGGGACTCCGGCTCCAGATTTTCTGTCGGGGTTTACTCCCTTAGCCTTTCCCCTGAAGAGGTATGCCGCAAGGCAGCGGAGGTTTTTTGGAGTCAGAGTTTTCCTTCTCTGAAATTGATATATAGTAAAGCTAACAATAAAGAAAAAAAAAAAAAAAACACAAAATCTACTCTGCTTACCAGAGAGTCTGCCAAATATGTTTGTCAACAATACTCTCCAATAATCAATGGCATTTGAAAAAGCATTTGGAAAGTAGAAAATGACAAAGTACCCAATGTCACCATGGCAATAAAACATGTATATGTTTTAGAATGATTTTCAACAGGACCTGAAACAAACCTAAAGTGGTAAGTAGGAAAACTTACTAAATACCTGAAAATATTAACTATTGAGGGAAGAAAGCAAGAGAACAAATATTTATAACTCTTCCTAGGATGGGGGCCAGGATCATTGATAGAGAATCTAACACTAGCAGAGTGTGTTTTAGGGGAGGATTGCATCCAGGATTCCCTGCTTTTCTCCCCAGCTGATATGAGGAACATATTTCCATAGAAGAATAACCAAAGGCATTACCAAGATCTCTCCTATAAACTGCTGAGAGTTACAATAGATTCCCAGACCTTTCCAAGTCAGTTTTTTGCCCCTAACACACATTAAGATCACCTGAGGAGTTTTAAAATATTGTCCATGGACCTGTTATACTACAGACCCATTGAATCAGAATCTCTGGACTGGCTTGGGCATACAGTTGAAAATTAAAGTCCTAGATGATCCATTACAGTAAACACACACACACACACATACACACACACACACACACACACACACAGAGTCCACGGCATGCTTTATGCACTACCACTTGTTGCCTCTATCTTTGTAAACCCACATGGAAACACAGATTCAGATTCTACATTTTCTATTTTTTTTCTATGTGGACATTTTAATTGAACACTATTGCCAAGATAAAGTGTGAGAGTAGGTAAGCAATTTTTTTCTTCACAGGAAGTACTGATCATATGCAGAATTAATTTACATATATATATATCAAACCCATCTTGATGAGACATATTTATTAAGTAAGAGTTTATTGAGGAAAAACCCCTGCCAATTGTGGCAAAACATAGCGGTGATTTCCTGATGTGATAATCTATTCATTATTCATGTACCATTATCTGTATAATGATTCTATTGCAATTTTTATGCGAGCATGGTATATTTGGCAATAACTTAAAAACTAAGGGCACTCATCCTGTAGCAAAAATGCTACTCCTTCTAATTGTAAAAAAGAAATACATTTTCATTCATCACTGCAGCTTTCTAAGAGGAAAACAAATACATGAAGAGTAAATCACACAATGAAACCCTTTTCTTGTCACTTTCTCTCTTGTTTTCTGTAAGAAACTCTAAATATACATACTTCCATACAGGCATGCACTGCTTTTTGTTGGTGTACAAACATCATAGAGTGCACTTGACACAAACTTAGATGGTCTAGCCTACTACACACCTAGGCTATAAGGTATTGCCTATCTCTACTAGGTTACAAGCCTGAACAGCACGTTACTGTACAAAAGAACATGAGACTAAACCAAACACAAGAGAAAATGATGCCATAAAGAGACACAGTAAACATGAGTATATGAGATTACTGCCTGCATAAGACAGCACACTGTTCTACAGCATTTTTTTACAAGTAGAAAGAGTACACTAGACAATAAAAAGCATAGTATAGTAATATGAGTGTTACTTGTCATCATCAAATACTAGATATTGTACTGTTCTTAATGCTATGTGCTACATGAGGGGGGAACCAAAGAAACCCCATAATTTATTTATAAAAAAATGTGTATTTATTTTAAATGTTTAAACTTTAGTCACCTTCAAAGTACTCTCCATTTGATGCAATACACCTATCAAGATGCTTTTTCCACTGCTCAAAACAGCTTTTGACCTAGTCAATGTTGATGCCTTTAATGATTCCAATGTTCTTTGTTTCACCTCTTCCACATCAGCAAAATAGTTCCCTTTGAGGACTTTTTTCCATCCAGGGAAACAAAAACAGTCACTCAGGGTGAGATTAGGTGAATGGGAGGGGGCATAGGGGTTATCTCATTTTTGGTCAAAAACTGCTGAATACTCAGCTCAGTGTGGACAGGTATGCCCGTAAATCACCCATCATGAAATGGGCAAACACATTCAATGAGCCTTCAAAAAAGATTCACTGAAGCCAAATGCAGCCTCTCACTACAACACCAGCTGGTACACTGATACAGATGAGATCCTAGAACACTCACTTAGTGGGGAAAACCTGTACTACAAGGGGCCTACCTTCCAGAAGATAGTTATGGGTTTTTTGGGTCCCCTGCCTCCCTTGTACTTTTATACAACTGGCAACACTGTAGCTTTGTTTACACCAGTATTACCACAGACACTTGAATAATGTGTTGCACTATGATGTTATGACAACTACAATGTCACTAGGCACTAGGAATTTTTCTGTTCCATTATAATCCTATGGGGCCACCATCATACATGTGGTCAATTGTTGATCAAAACATCATTACATGTCACATGATTATAATTAGACTCTTTCAATTAAAATTTGTTAAACTATAGATTGTCAACTGCTTAGTCATATCATATTGCCATCCAATATATATGGCTGAAGTACATGTAGGTATTAATAGATGTAAACAGAACTGGTAAACAACGTTCATTGCCTACTTTATTTAAAATATATTAAATTACCAACAAATATGCTAAGCAGTAGGAATTGAAAGTCTAATAAGTAAAGACCTCTATTTCCCAGGACCTCATACTTTGTTGAGATATACAAATTTTGTTATGTACTAAAAATTGGTGTCCTCCTAAAATTCATATGTTGAAGTTCTCACCCTCAATATGATGATATTAGGAGGTGAGGAAATTGGGGGAGGGGTAATTAGGTCATGAAGGTGGAGCCACAATGATGGGATTAGTGTCCCTAAATGAAGAGGAAGAAACACCAAAGCAGTATCATCAGTTCTTTCTCGGTCTCTCTCTCTCTCTCTTCTCTCTCTCTCTCTCTTTCTCTCTCTCTCTCTCTGACAGAGAGGAGGCAGCCATCTGCGAATCAGGGACAGAGTTCTCTCCTGGAGTTAAGTCTGATCAGGACTGTGAGAAATGAATATGTTGTTTAAGTCAGTATGGTATTTTGTTATAGCAGCTGAGATGACTAACACAGGCTCGTACACAAATAATTGTAAAAGTAGAGAAAGTGCTGAAATGCAAGACAGGAAGACAATTATTTTTCTTGCTGGATTAAGCCTGGTGGTCAGAGAATGTTTGTCAAATAAGGTGACAGGGCAAGTTGGAGTTTACCTGTACTCGACAGCCTCCATTCACAGTTTGTATCAAAAGATAATTGTTATTCTGTGTATACTTGTATACCACTTAAAAATTATTATAGCTGATGACAATAGAGCAGCAGTTTTCATTTTTTCATCTCATGGCACATGAAAACTAAAATTCTGAAGCACTCCAAAAAAAAATTATATTTTTGCTGATCCGATAAAAAATTGCACATAATTTTGATTCATTCCCACCAGATGACTATTGTTGTATTGGCTGATGCCATTTTTTAATTTGACAATTTATGGGAAAAGAGGTCAGTGCCCCCTGACTAAATAGTCACGTATAGTATGTTTTAAAAATTCTTGCAGCTCACTGGTTGAAAATTGCTGCAACAGAGCATAATTCTATAAAAATTTCAAATCTATTTAGAATGATACCTTATAGTCAAACATAATCAAAAATATTTGTTCTTATAGTACCCAGAACTTCCAATTGTTAATATAGAATGAAAACTACATAATTACAGTCGTCCTTCCCCCTTATCCATGGTTTCGCTTTCTGTAGTTTCAGTTACTTTCAGTCAACTGGTGTCTGAAAACATTAAGCAGAAAATTCCAGAAAGAAAGAATTCCATACTTTTAAATTGCAAGCCTTTCTGAGTAGTGTGACAAAATGTTATGTCATCTTGCTCTGTCCCACCCAGGATATAAATCATCCCTCTAAGCTATATACACTACCCTCCTGTTAGCCACTTAAGTTTATCAAGAAGGGGAAAGGGGGAGAGAGAGAGAGAGAGAGAGACAGAAAGAGAGAGAGGGAGAGACCACTTTCACATAACTTTTATTACAATATATTATTATAATTGTTCTGTTTTATAATTATGTACTGCTGTTAATCTCTTACTGCATCTAATTTATAAATAAAACTATTATATGTGTGCATGTATGTGTGTATGTATAGGAAAAATCATACAGGGATCCATTGGGGGTCCTGGAAGGCATCTTTTGTGGATAGGGGGGGCTACTGTATCTCATAAAATAAGAACTAAATTTTGTGGGGTAGTTTTTCACTTTCAAATAAAGATTTATTTTAAGGAGCTAGGAAAGGCTATTGATTTGATTCATTAAAAGAAAATTAAATGTAATTTACAGTAATTTACATACATTTATTAACATAGGAAACACTTTAGGAGATAGAAAGTACTTTTCTGCACCATTTAGGACATTAGGATGGAAATATGTTTGTGCTGCCCACTGGCAACAGAGATTATGAGCTGTGCTCACTATCAGTTTTTCATTGCATAAAGAAAGCCAGTTATATGCTTGGGATTTTTATGCCAGCAGGCTTACAACAAATGCTGGAAACCCATTGTCTGTAACTTTATTTCTTGGCCAGCATTTCTATTTTTTTTTCCAGATATTAGGACTTTTAATTTGTCCCAAAGTTGCCAAAGTAAAATCATAATAAAGCATTCTGCTTTCCTTTATACCCCCCAATACACACTAAAACTATCTGTAGGGAAAAAATGGCTTTGTACATGGGAAGAAACAATATAAATTCAAAAGTTACAGTAAAGGTTAGCTCTATTGCTCATCTCTTTCAAAAGTTTATAGGAATATCCAGTCAAAACCAACAGGGTATCTCCCTTGTAATGTTATCTAAGTAGACCACAGTCTTGACTGCACACTGTCTTGGAAATGTCCTTAGAAGGCTCTGTCATTTCAGTTATCTCTTTTCTTTGGTTATATAAATGGCCAGGGCTGTTTTAAATGGAAGAGGTAGCCACCTCATCTTGTCATCTGATGGATATGATACAACAACGCCAATGACTAGTGTGCAATGGTAAATGCTAACTCACCCCTTCCACCCGGCCTGAAGTTCTGTAGCGTCGCAACCCTGTGTTAGACAATATAATAGATGCCTGCCTTAAACATCAAAAGTAAGGGCAAGTGGTACAAACCTCCAGCTATAAAATAAATAAGCCATAGGGAAGTAATGTACAGTATAGTGACTACAGTTTATAATATTGGGTCCCATATTTGAACATTGTCAATAGAGTACATCTTAAAAGTTCTCATCACAAGAAAAAAAGTTGTAACTATGTATGATGGTGGACAATAACTAGACTGATTGCAATGATCATTTTGCAACATACAAAAATATTGAATCATTATGTTGCATGCCTGAAACTAAAATAATATTATATGTTAATTAGATCTCAATAAAAAAAAAAACAACAACAACAACTTTCCCTGGCTGGTGTGGCTCAGTGGATTGAGCACTGGCCTGTGAACCAAAGGGTCACTGGTTCAATTCCCAGTCAGGGCACATACCTGGGTTGCGGACCAGGTCCCCAGTTGGGGACGCATGAGAGGCAACCACACATTGATGTCTCTCTCCCTCTTTTTCTCCCTCCCTCCCCCTCTCTCTAAAAATAAATAAATAAAATCTGTTAAAAAAACTAGGTGCAAATAAGCAATGCTGTATGGGTGAGTAGGGACATTTCTCATTGTTATCTAAGAGAATGAATTGAAGCAAGTACATTTACTTTACATGGGCTTATACAGCCAAAGTAATTTTTAAAAAACAGCTCAACACAAGTTTCATAGTGTTGGATGCAGGCAGGAGCAGCTAGCCTAATTTCAGGAAGCTGGAGTAGAATGGCATAGGGACACCAAGGATACCAACCAGCAAGTAGAGGCATCAGCTCCTGGATCCGCATATGGGCCCCAGGAAATAAGCACAGTAAAAGAGCTGGAGAGGGTGGATGATACTATTTAAACAACCAATGTACTAGAGTTGTTCCACGTTTGTGTGTATGGCATTTTCTATGCAAAGCATGCATGAAGATGTATATATTTGCCTTTACCATCTGCAGTTAAGTTTAGGATAGCCCAGGTTCTACTGAAATTAATGCCAATGATTGTGTTGGAGATCTGCTTGGTTTATCCCAGTGGGAGCAATCCAGGCATGGACACTCTAGACAGTGAGATGTAAAACAGAGAAGCCTGCCTGCTACAACCAGAAGGAAGATTGATAGCAGAATACATAAAGAATCACAGAGGAAAATGTTTCTGTATAAGTGTGGAAATTATTTTCAGGGAGTCCTCAGACAAACAGCTATTCATGGGCCAACAAAAACTATACGGACCTTTGTCATCCTGAAACCACTTCAGTAAAAAGACAGATGTGTGGAGCAGAGATATGAAATATAGTGACAGGAGCAATTCCTGGTAAGTATGTGCCTGCAGTGAGATTTTTTCTGAATGTTCATGGATAGCAAGAATACCTAATAGGTCCAATAAATGCATGGTTCTGAACACTAGCTAATTCACAATATTAACAGGAAATAAGGAAATGCGGTTGTTGGAAATTCTGTACTATTTAATATGTGAGCTCTGCACCTTTCGACACAAAGACTTTGGATTCTCTGTACGCTTATAAAAGTCTTGACATAAATAAATGAGTATCCTGATATTTATCAGACTAGGACATGAAAAAGGACAAACTGGTAACAAAGACTCAAGACAAAGGAAGAAGAGGGGGTTCCAAATATAGAGATGACTTCTGGAGAATATGGATAAGAAAATACTTTTCATTAATTAATTAATTTATATTTTTTTGTAGGAGTAATGGAGAACAAACCTAAGTACTAACAGGGACATTATGTTAATCCCATTGTCATGCAAATTATTGAATAAATAAAAACAGTATCACCAATAAAAATAGTCACTGACTGAAATTACTTCAGATATTGTTAAAGGAAGGATATTTCAATAGACACAATCAACTCTAATTGCAGTAAAGGATCCAAAGCCCAGAATGAGAGAATAATGAGAAGTTTTTACCATAGTGTTTCTCAAAGAAAGACACAAGGCCTGGATGCCTTTACATAAGACCTATCAAAAAAGAGTCCTTCAGGATGGGGCCCTGGAATCTACATTTTACACTAGACATCCTAGAGGATTCTTTTGTATTCTAGAGTTTGAGAAGGACTGCCTAGGAGCTGGCAAGGCCAAGGTACTCATGAATTGATCAGGGAAAGAGTAAAGCTATGAATGGCTGCAGCGTTTTTCATAAGTTTGCCCAGTGATTCCCACACACAGCCAGGAGTGAGAACACCCGTGCGTTGGCAGGAATCACTGAGGACACAATAAACTTTGCCCTGGAAGTATTTACAAAATATTTTTTATACAAAGAAGATCTGTATATCTAACACATTTCTATTTTATTTCACTTATAAATTCAGGAACAAACATGATGTCCTTGCAAATGATCTTCACCCTAGGATGATGTAGCAACATAACAGCGATTCCATGCAACATTTATATTAGGAGCCTGTTCCTAATCTTCATGACCAATGCCCTTGATAGGACTTCAAACATGTAGGTTGGAAATCTGACCATGTGATACAAGCAATTCAGATGTATAGGAAGGAACAGAGAAAATAATCAAACGCAGTACACTTAGATATGGAAGGTGAATGATTATTCTTTGCATGTTCAAAGATTTTTGAAACAATTGGAAAGGTCATGCTAAGTAGCAGCTTTCTAACTGAAGCTTTTTCCTTTAAGAATGAATTACAAGTGCTTAATTGAGCCTTGCCTTAATGTTCCTTATTTCCTTTTTAATAATATGAATGAACACCACATATACAAACTTTTATACCTATTACTTTAAATCGGTAACATTTTACTTTAGTCAACAATAGCCCTCTTAGAGTTTAGGTTATCTGGGCAATCTCTGTTATAGATGTTTACAAAGTAATATTATTTTATGAAAACTAATAAAAAAGTTAGTGCTCATTGCTTTCTATATTGCTTGAAAAAACAAGGCATTTGCAATTGATTAGGTCAGTTACTCAGTATTAGTAACCAATCTGTTTCTGTAGCTTCCAGGATCTCATTAACCCTGTAAGAAGGGGATCCATCTGTATTTTGTCCCCAATATTACTTTTCTATTCTCAATTTCTACTTTAAAAAATGGTAAGAGGGACAATTTTCATGTTAGGCTCAAGAAGGGTGGTTTCCTAGGGATGATCATGTTGATTTTATTGTCTTAAATATATTGATCACCCCATAAAATGACAAATTCTGCTAATTTATATCACCTCTCATGTCATTCTTTTGATTTTCCAACCAGAGTCAATGTATAGAATAAAAACATGCTTTTCTTGTTTCCTGAATTCTTCCAAGCAAAACATAATTCTAAAATGACCAATTATAGCCTAACACGAGCTGTTATGAGGGGGATTTTGTCAACATTAATCTAAATTGAAAAACAACAGTTTTCCTTGATTTGGGGAAGATGAACAATAAGTGAACAGTCCATTTCTTAGCAGAGAAACTCATAGGAAGTTTCTTTCAAGGTAGCCCATGGAATAATTAGGATTTATTAGAACTAGATATTTCACCATCATTTTAGGTAAGCTCTGCCATGGGCTAAGTATTATTTAAAGCTTCCAAGAAAAATGTTAAAATTCCTGGGTCCCTTGCAGTCAATATTTACTTAAAATAAATCCACCCATAAAAGTCCTTCTCTACTATAATATTATCTCTTGCTATATTTCTGTGACACAAAAACGCTATCCAAGCTGAAAGGTAAACAAATTGAATAGAAGCATCATTT
This sequence comes from Furipterus horrens, assembly GCF_987537825.1. Classification (NCBI taxonomy): domain Eukaryota; kingdom Metazoa; phylum Chordata; class Mammalia; order Chiroptera; family Furipteridae; genus Furipterus; species Furipterus horrens. The sequence goes on along the minus strand of NW_028327187.1, from coordinate 97,783,701 downwards.
GAACTCAAAACATATCAACAATTTTGTGAATTCCCATTGTTAGGAAAGCTTGTTCAAAATTATACAATGATAATTACATCAACAGGATGGGGTGGAGGAGTCTTGGTGTAATATGAAAAAGGTTGGGGCAGGGATAACTTGCTGGAAAAGCACTGCTAGCAAATTATCTAGAAAGGACAATGAAGCCATTTTATCATGCTAAAACCCCATTTAAATAATGAAATAAATGATCATTTATTTACCGAGTAAACAGACACATTTAAGTATATTTTAATATGCAGATATGATTTCTCTGAATGTGTTTATATACACACACACATATTTATATATACCTGTGCCTGAACCTCAACTTGTATATATTAGGAGTTTAACACAATATTGTCTGGGGAAACTTCCACCCTGGCATCCCCAACACTATGAGTGTCAGTTCTTGTGTCATCAACAGATGTGTTTTATTTAAACAAAAGCTATGACCCTGACTGATGTGGATCAGTGGATTGAGCACCAGCCTATGAACTGAGGGGCTGCCAGTTCAATTCCCAGTAGGGGGACATGCCTCGGTTGTGGGCTAGGTCCCCAGTTGGGGTATGTGAGATGCAGCTGATCGATGTTTCTCTCCCTCTCATTCTCCCTGCCTTCCCCTCTCTCTCAAAAAAAGAAGAATTAAAAAAGTTATGGATGCAATTCCTAGGTTGATGCTTAGGGCAGAGTAAATATTACAATAAAATTACCAATAATTATTAGATTATTATACAATAAACATATGTACTAAATAAATGTTTATTCATTTAATTTTATGTAAATAGTATAGAAGGTAAAAAAACATTAAAAGAATACTTTACTTGTGTACAATTGAAAAATCCAGATCCTGCTTTTTGGTTTTTAGCTATACCTATCTATACCTATATCCATAATTTTTCTTTATTTTCTTAACAGAGAACTATCTGAGCATCTTGTCAAGCTAAGGAGTAAAACCATAAATATTTATTTCTAAAGTGGTAAGCACAGACATGGGAATGAAAAAGGCAAAGCCATTCAGATGTAAGGGCCCCTTATCCTGAAAAAACAGACAAATGAATGAGAAATACAATGGCTACACCAGGTCAACTGGAAGCAGAGCATTCTTCTGAATCACACTGCACAGATCCATGTGGCTGTTCAGCTCTTCCCACAAACTCGTTCTCTATTACACAAATGAGGAGCACAGGGTAAAGAACTCTAGACTTGAAGTTAGAATAACTGAGTATGACTGTGAGTTTATAACTTACTAATTATGTGAGTCCGAACATGTTACTTAAACTTTTGGAATGTCAGTTTCCTTGTCTAGAGAATGGACAAACATAGATAGAGAACTTGGTACACTTGACCTTTATGAGGTACTATACTTGTCAGGCACATATTATTATTATTATTACATCATGGTGAATAAATCCAAGAGTTCTGTAACTTCAGCTGCATTTAAGGAAGAATGTATTCATTTGAAGCTCGATCATTATTGTGTGAGTCTCTACATATTATTTTACTTCAATTATGATGCTTTAATCTTAGACTCTAATTATATATCTTGTTTTACTTACTCTATTAAGTGAATTTAACAAGGAGTCATGTTAAATAAAGGCCCTTTAAATTTTTTATGACATAAAGAGTTGCCATAGACACTCTTTTTGCATCTTACCTTGGTACAATCAAACACAATCAAGTATTCAGACTGGTAAAACATCTTTTACATTTTTCATAAAGATTCTAAGTGAAAAGGTTGTACTTATCTGTCAATTAAGTTACGCAACTTTCAAAAATAGCTAATAGCATGAAGCAAAGGCAAAATTGCAATCACAGATTGTATTTGGTATAATTTAGCAGATAAAAATGAAGCCAGCTAGGTCATTTAAAAATGTGTTCACAGTGATTCTTCAGTGCAGCAAAACCCAGTGCATAGAACACAGAAGAGAAAGTCCAAAGGCATGTGTTGGTTAAAAAATATGTATATATCGGCACAGATTACTACATGGAGATTTTGTCTAATCTCTGTTATTCATTTGGAGATGTCCAAAAGTAATTCCCGAGAGTCTTAAAATGGTTATCGGACATTTCAGAGTGCCGGGATCTTCTTTAAATAACTTCTGAATCACCTGCAAATATGCCATTGACTTGGCTAATGGCGGGCGGAATATAGCCAGGGAACAAGTTAAAAAGGTCATCCTGACACGGGGGGCGAAGTTTCAATTAGATAGCCAGTCAGGCCATTGGAGCAGCTCCATGAGCATTTTACGAGTCTGGATTGAAATATGTGGAGATGATATCTTCTCTCAGTTCAGATAAAAATGATCTGACCAAGTTGACATGCAAGCTTATATGTTACATAGCTATTTATTATTATAGTGATTTTTAAAATTTGAGCAGCATCATTTCTGTCATGCCATGATGTTTTCAGCCCTGGGTTCTACTTATTATTTTGATCTCAGTACTTACTGAAGTAAACTGCGTTTTAATTGTCTGTGTACTAATTAGTTTGCCACTTTACATTCAGGAATCTCTACATGGCCAGAAAAAGTAAAAGCAAAGGGTATTCAATTCAGATATTTTTTAAATATCATCTATCAGTTTGAACTCATATACATAACCCTTCTCTTTCACGCAAGTCATTACAAAAACCTTTAACCATATATCCTGAATCAAAGATAACAATAATGCTTACTCTCATATGCCAATTGTTCATTTTTGGTTTGAAGTGATTCAGTGTTGTAGATCTAATTAAGACTATGGTAAGAAATGCTAAAAGAGACACATTTAATTATAAAACCATTAGGTATGTAACAAACACTATTATTAATAATAATAGTTACCATTTACAGAGTGCCTGCTATATGTGTATCACAATGTACTAAGTGAGAGATTTCACATGCATTTTCTCTAACCCTTACAATTGTATTAAAAATGAGGCACCCTGTTGTCAATTTTACACTTAACATAAGGGAGTCATAAAAATGTAAAGTAACTTGATCAAGCTCAGCCATTCAGTTTGGAGCCAGGATTCAAAGCTCAGTTCATCTCTCCAAACCTCAGGAAGTAGGCCAAGGCATGAGTTATATATTGACAGCAAAGGCTAACAATCTCTATCAAAAAGTATAATCACTAATGGGTTTCTCTTATTATTTAATATTTAACAAATACATTCTTTTTCCAAATATTCTATTATTTCAATTTTTTACTTTTTATCATCAGTTTTCCAAATGGTATTTATCTCCTTTGGTGTAGTGGTTCTTATCATTTGGGGGATCTGAGATGCTTTGGCATTGATGGAAACTATAAAGCCTCACTGTAGGGAAATGCATATACATATATCTCCAAAAACATGTGTGCAATTTCAAGAGTCCAAAGCTACACTAGAATTTTAGGGTGACTCGTCGTCGTCGTCGTCGTCGTCGGCAGCCGTCCGTCTCGAGAGACGATGGTGTAGCTTCTTAAGGGTGACTAACCGTCCTGGTTTGTCCAAGATTAAGCAATTCCTAGGATGAGGGACTTTTATTTTGAAATGGAGAAACTGCCGGACAACCCAGGAATAGTGGGTCATCCTAAAATGTAACATTTACATAACACTGTAATAAATACTTTTGACTAGAAGTTAAGGCTTTCGGTTTTGTATAAACTATAAATGAGGATATGAGGCTAAGCAATAAAATGAAGACTTCACTAGTTTAAAACTTTTATTTTTTATTTAGCATAAATAAGAGCTTGCAGTGATGTATAATAATGGAGTGCATGACTAGGAATGGGGTGAAGGAATTTTTATCATTTGTACCAGGCTATTTTATTGTCGCTTCAATGTTTTGGGAAAGGAACGGTTTATTGTTTTATGTTTCATTAAGCTAAGATTGACTTTTCATTAGTACAGTATTCCCTCACTTATTGTGGGTATTATGTTCTACACACCGCCCCCCCCCCTCGCGATAGGTGAACATCCGCAAGGTAGGAACCTTCCATTTATTTTAGTATTTATATATATTTTAAGGCTTTAGAAACCCTTCCCACACACTTATAAACCGTTCCCAGTCCCTTATTAACCTTTCCCACTCCCTTATTAACCTTTTCCACACTTTTATAAACACTACTTATGTTCTTAAACATATTCTACACTCTTAAACCTACGTAACTTTAACAACATATGTATAAAGTACCGCAAAATCCCACGATATAGTGAAAAATCCATGATAAATAATTGAATATAATATTTTTAAAAATCTTGTGATACAGTGAGGCTGTGATAAATGAACTGTAATATAGAGAGGGACTACTGTATCTAAAAACGTTTTAAGCATATATATATATATATATATATATATATATAGTATTTGATATTTTTAAGTGAATAACTATATCAGTAAAAGAACTTGTTTGGTAAAAAAAAACAGAATATGGTCTAAAAAATGACAATGGGGATGGAAAAAGGGGTTCTGTGGAAGGTAACCTCATGAGGAAATCTGGTCCTAACTTCCTAATCGGGCAGGTCACGGTGGGTAGTCATGCCACAGGCATATAAATTCTTTAGGAAAAGGCTTATCTTTGCCTTAAGCAAGCCCTGTCCGTGGTTTCTGTGCACCTAGGTTAACACACTCTTAATTTTTTTTTTTCAGTTACAGTTGACAGTCAATACACAGTATTTTGGTATTAGTTTCAGGTGGTTAGACAACACGCCTTGGAAATGCCAATCCCTAACTTGCTTTCTCCCTCCTTCATGTAATCTTCCTCACTTGTTCCCTCCTTAACCTCAAATGTATAAAAGAAACTGCACATTTTATTCTCTGGAGCATTTGAGGTCTTGCTCCCTGGCATACGTCATCCAGTTTGGCTCAGATAAATTCTTATAAAAATTCTGTATTGGAAGTTTCTTATGTTGACAACAACTTTATAAATTGACCATGTCCTCCCAAAAAGAAATTCATACCTAATCACTTATGTATTAAATTAGTGATTTAATTTCTAAAGATCTTACAAAGGTATAATTCAGTATTTTATAATAACTATATTTTAATTACAATTTTACTATTACTACAGCACTAAGTATCATGAATATTATCATTCAATCCTCACACTACGTATTTTTTCTAAAAAGATAAGCTTCAGCAGATGTTCTTTATAAAATATGGTGTCTTCTAGATAAGAACCAGAATATTTTTATAACTCACAACCTTCAGGGTTGTGACAAAATGTATTTTTATTTCAAACTGTATTTTATTTTTAGCAGTTTATACTAAAACCACCCAGTTTATGTGCTGTTAATCAAGAACTCAGCCCTGGCCAGGTGGCTCAGTTGGTTGGAGCATTGTACATACACCAAAGGGTTGCCAGTTCACTTCCCAGTCAGGGCACATACAGGAGGCAACCTATCAATGTTTCTCTCTCACATTGATGTCTCCTCTTCTCTCTCTCTCTCTCTCTCTCTCTCTCTCTCTCTCTCTCTCTCTCCCTCCCCCCTCCCTCCCTCCCTCCCTTCTTCCTCCCCTCCCTTTCTCTCCCTCCAAAATCAATAAACATATCATTGGGTGAGGATTTAAAAAAAGACATCAGAACAATTTCATTTTGCAAATCCATAATATGAGAAATTGACTAGAAACCAATCTAATCAGATTTCACTTTTCCTTCAAATCAGATTCCCCTTATCTTCTGTCCTTACTCGTGGTAAATTGGAAAACAAAACATAGCTGTTTTAACAAGAGGCTGTCAGATGCTATTATTTTCAGAGACTTTCATGATCTCTTATCAGTCTCCACTCAAATAATCCAAAGACATGATTCTGTGGAGGCATTCAGTTTGCATAGACAACAACCATAAAACCTAGTCATTGTTTCACAGCTGCTAAATTATAAAACAATGGGAGTAGTTAATATATAGCAACCCTTACTAGCAATCCTAGAAGTTAGAGGTAAATTTATGCTATGAAGTGAAAACAGGAAAAAGAAAACAAGGTAAAAAAACACTTTCAAACCACAATGAGGTATCTCCTCATGCTTGAAAGAATGGTCATCATCAATAAATCAACAAACAATAAACATTGGTGAGGATGTGGAGAAAGGGGGACTCTTTTGCACTGTTAGTGGGAATGCAGACTCATGCAGCCACTGTGGAAAGCAGTATGGAATTTCCTCCAAAAATTTAAAAAAAAAAAAAATGATCTGCCTTTTGACCCAGCAATCGCTCTTCTGGGAATATATCCAAAGAAACCCAAAACACTAATTCGGAAGAAAACAAGCACCCTTATGTTCATTGCAGTGTTATTTACAATAAGATATGGAGGCAGCCCAAGTGTCCATCAGTAGATGAGTGGGTAGAACAACTCAACTATGGTACATATACAAAATGGAATACCACTCAGCTGTAATGAAGAAGAAACTTTTACCTTTTGTGACAGCATGAATGGACCTGGAAAGTATTATGCTAAGTGAAATAAGCCAGGCAGAGAAAGACAAATACCATATGATCTCACTTATATGTGAAATCTAATGAACAAGTTGAACTAACAAGCAAAACAAAGACAGACTCATAGTCAGAGAGCAGATGACGGCTCTGGGGGGGAGGTTAAGGGTGGAGGGATCGAGAAGAAAAAGGAGAAAAAAAAAGGACATGGACAACAGTGTGGTGACAGTGGGGGATAGGTGAGGTATAATGAGGATAAATAGTAATGAAAAAAAAATACAATGAAAAATTCCATTAAAAAATGGACTGCCTTTTGACTCAGTGATTCTGTTTCTGGGAATTTATCTGAAGAAACCCCAAACACTAATTCAAAAGAATATATGTACCTCTATATTCATTGCAATGCTATTTACAATAACCAAGATTTGGACACAGTCCAAGTGCCCATCAGTAGATGAATGGATAAAACAACTGTGGTACATTTACACAACTGAATACTATGCAGCAGTAAAAAGGAAAGGAAATGATTACCTTTACAACAGTATTATACTAAGTGAAATAAGCCAGTCAGAGAAAGACAAATACCATATGAACTCATTTATATGTAGAATCTAATGAACAAAAGAGTGACAGACTCAGACAGAGAGCAGATGACAGCTGTCAGAGTTGGGGGTTGTGGGACATACAGAGACTGAGCAGAAAAGAGACAGGGGCAACAGAATGGTGACTGCTGGAGAGAGGGGGTGGGAGGACTCCAAGAGGGAAAAGGGGGATAAATGGTGATGGAAGGAGACTTGACTTGGGGTGGTGAACACACAACACAATATATAGATGATGCATTATAAAATTGCACACCCAAAGCCTATATAATTTTATTAACCAATGTCACCCCAATAAATTCAATAAAAAATAAGTAAATAAATAAGATTTGCTATAAATAGAAAGAGAAAAACACCAAAATCTTAAAGCCTAGATAGCAAATGTCTTTCTCATGAAGACCAGATACATAAGAATTTTTAAGTTAAGCATGAAAATGTGAATATCAAGTATATTTTGAAGAATTCAAAACACTTCTTGTATTAAGTCAAAAACTAATTATAAGGTAGGACATTTACTAACATATCTTTCAAAACAACGTGTGTTATTAACATATGTTCCTCATTTCTTAATGTAGGTAACAAAAATTGATAACTCAAATTTACAAAATGTGGTACAAACATTTTATACTATGAAATGTTATGCAGCATTTGTTATTTAGTATAGGATGTGAAAACCCCGCAAATGTTTTAAATTACTCATACACAAACTGCTAATTAATTCCTGTAAAATAAAATATTAAATACTTTAGAATAACTCAAGATATTAAAATGTAAAGTGTTGGATTTTAAAACACAATTTTTAAAATATTTACACTACTAATATGCATACGCATTTATATATAGTTTTGATATAAAATATTTTATGTACCATATATAATGTTTTATAAACATCTTATATGTTTATATATATGTTTTTATATTGGAGAAGAGAATGTTATTCATTCAATTTATTTTACCACTTCACATTATTTTACATTTGTCTACTCAAAGCATCAACAATAAAAGGGAATACAAAAGTAAAATATATTAGTTGGTTCTGTAGTGGAGAAATGTAGAGGAATTTAAATTATTGGACTCTTCCACAAATATTATATTTGTTGCCAAGAAACACAGGTGCTTCTAACTATACTGCCTTTCAGCAATTCGAGAAGCTGGAGAGATATACAATTCCACTCCTCCAAGGAGTTATCTTCTCAGTGAGAAAATCTCCAGAGATTAGCAACCATAACCAGGGTCTGGAAATATGGAGCTGGGTAAACATCTTCAAGAGTGTTCCTGGGTAACTGCTATATATTGTTGGCTGAGTCAAACTTATTATTTGAAATTTAAACATAGGAACTAATCTTTGATTCCTGGTCTTAGTGTAAAAATTAATACAATTGCTAACACCTTGAAAAGGTTTGAAAATTCACTGATAGCATTTAACATGTAAATATTTAGCACGTAATTTACATGGCAAGTCTAATTGTGAGAACTCAAGAAATAATTTGCAGTGATGGTTATGGTTGAGATTAGATTCCCCTCATTCCCCAGGTAATTTTTGAGTAATATTTATGTACTTGATGGGATACATTTTCAGTCTTGGTCTAGGAAATGGCCTTTCTACTCTCATTCATTCTGTGCAGTATAGCACATGTTTGTTATGCACTTGCTTTAAATAAAATTTATAAAATGTAGGAGTTTGAATTCTATTTATGTTCTTTATGTCATGTGACAACTGCATGATATCAGGTATATTCTGAACCTCTCTGTCAAAGAAAGGTAGGTAACACAAAGTTTACCTCCTCGGGGTTATTTTAAGCATACAATAAGGAGTTTAAAATACAGTTTAGCACATGCTGGTATAGAAAGTGCTCAGAAAAGTTGTCTCTTCTAATTATGCTTTAATTAAAACATTGACATTCTTATCACTGACCTTTCTATATATTTTTATGATTTCTTTGTATTTTCTAGCCCCTCTATTTAGAATGTATTTTTTCTATCTCTCTTCAAATTCTAGACTTCCTCAGGGGGTCACCTGCCCTAGGAAACTAAAGTTAGTCTCCTTAAATTGAATGAATCATTGTATGCTCAGTGTCCCATAGCTTTCCAAAGTTACCTATATTTTAATATCTTTTAACTTGGAGTTTATGTGAAATCTCCTATTCAACTGTGAATACCATGAAGGCTGAGAAACTATTTTATTCTTATCTATTTGGTCAAAAGCCTACCACAGCCCCTTGCTAATGGCAGGGTTCCACATTGGAAGTTAAGGGTAGGGTTAAATGAATAAACACATAGACCACAATCTTATCTGCATGAGAAAGCAATGGGTTATCCAATTAAGAAGCTGCTGAGAAATTATAACGACGAGGAATAGTATGGAAGTAGCTTGTAACATTAATATTTAACAGATTAAATGTTAATGACCAAACAAGAGACTAAATATTATTGTAAATTTGATATTTAACACTTCTCAAAATACAATAACTTTTATTAGAGATTCTTGAAAATTAATCATGCCCTGGCTGGTAGGGCTCAGTGGATTGAGCACTGGCCTGTGAACTAAAACGTTGCTGGTTTGATTTCCTGTCAGGGCACAGGCCTGGGTTGCGGGCCAGGTCCCCAGTTGAGGGTGTGAGAGAGGCAACTGATCATGTATCTCCTGCACATCGATGTTTCTCTCCACCTCTTTTTCCCTCTATTCTCCTCTCCCTAAAAATTAATAAATAAATAGTCTTTTAAAAAAAAGGAAATCATTTAATTTCCACAGAAATATTTAATATTTTAACCAAGCCATATTTTTTTGCCCATTTATCATCATTGGCTGAGGTAAAAGTGACAGAAAAGGTGAGGATAATATTGCGGAAATTCTAAAACAGGATAGTAAAATAACAAAGAGATGAGCAAATAACCTAGCTCATTCAGCTAGGCAGAAGCATACAAGGTCTGTCTGGAAAAAGTCCAACCATTGTTAATATAATAAAAAGCTTTTGTGAGACATTGATGTAACCAGGCAGCCAAGGAGAGTGGACTGGAATGCGCATGTGTGAACAATGACGACTTCACTGTACTAGTCAATGGGGATTGTTAGATGCTGTTAAGTGAGCATATGTTCTATGTGGCGGTCACATTCAAAATGACTGAATGAGTAGAGCAGTGACTCTGCATCAGATTTTGCATTAGGCTTGAACATTCCTACACGAAAACTATTCCCATGATGCAGAAGGCTGTAGCTATGGGCAACTGGTAATTGGCAGCTTCATCATGACAATGCGCCCACTCATGTATCATGCCTCATGCAGAGTTTTTTGGTGAAACATCACATCACCCAGGTCACTCAGCCCCCTACAGTCCAGATTTGGTGCCATGTGACTTCTGGCTTTTTCTAAAACTAAAATAACCTTTGAAAGGGAAGAGATTTCAGACTCTTTTTGAGATTCAGGAAAATATGATGGGGCAGCTGATGGTGATTGGGAGAACTGTGTGGGGTCCCAAAGTGCCTACTTTGAAAGGGACTGAGCTGTCCTTGTCCTATGTACAATGTTTCTTGTGTCTTGTATCTTCTTCAGTAAATGTCTCTATTTTTCATATTACAGGGCTGGATACCTTCTGGGCAGACCTCGTATTTTTAAATTTGAAATTGGAAGTCTCATTCCAATATCCCAAAAGAAAAGCTCATAATACCTGTTACTACTAAAATCTTAACTGGTCATTCCACTCTTAAAAAATGCTAATAAGCATCAGTATAAAGGGGATACAATATGACTTGGGGAAATAAAAATTATGAATTTAAAATGTTTGAATTAGCCTTGCTAAAAAGCAAAAGAAACTGTGGTACACAGGGGTATTTGATGAGATGTTCTTGAAGGAATCTTGTTGACCTGAGCATATTAGGAAATTGAAATTAATGAGCCAATTATTATTCTTCTCAGTAAAATACAAAAGTAGTGTTTAGAGAATATTTACACTTTGCCTCTACAAAAGGACATGAAAAGAAACAACAGAGTACTCTTAGGAAACAACCCAAGGAGGGTAAAGGGCTTATCAAGTTCAAATCCATAGCAACTCTGTCTCTTTTTTTCATAAATTAATGAGTAGCAGCAAGAAGTCCTACAGTATACTCAACCACACAACTATGAAGGTCCCTGGTGTAAAGTCATACACCACATGGCCATATATACATAGGTGGGCCCATAATGAAGCAGAAACATTCCTATCACCCAATGATATCATAGCCATTGTAATCTTGTAGTGCAGTGCATTACTCATGTGTTTGTGGTGATGCTGGTGTAAACCTACTGCTCTGACAGTCATATAACAGTGTAGCACATACAATTATGTACAGTACATAATAACTGATAATGATAAAGAATGACTCTGTCACCGGTTTATGTATTTACTATTCTGTACATTTTATCATTATTTTAGAGTATACTCTTTCCATTTATAAAATATTGCTATAAAACAGTAAGCTGTGTCACACGGCAGCAGCCTCATGCATCTGGTGCCTACCACATCTCTTGATGGCATCATTTTTCTGTTGTGCAGTAATGTTTTGTACAGTCATGTGGCCTGGGGGCAATACGCTATGCCACATAGCTTAGGTGTGTAGTAGGCTAGATCATCTGGGTATGTGTGCGTGTACCTTATGATGTTGCACAACGACACATTTCTCAGAATGCATTCCGTCGTTAAGTGGCACGTAACTGTATTTAAGGGCAGACTATAAAAATTCCTAAGATAGTCAATCACGTGAATACAAAGTTTAATGTTCCACTGATGTAACTTTTAACCACCAAGCAAGTGATGACCACAAAGCTTGTAAACCACGTTCACTCCAGGAAACTGATTTTTGTTCGCTCAACCTAGAGAAAACAAGATCTGCAAAAAGTGGCATTTGTTCGCTCCAACTATAGAAGACCTCACAAGTCTTGTGAAAGTTTTGCTGCCATTATGTTCACATCCCCATCCACACATTTCTACCTCCACATTCTACGTATGTTTACCCACAATAACATGCACGCATTTCCCCACAACTACAACTATAGCCTATGTGAGTTTCATATGATGTTATAATACATTATATATCAAGCTATATATATTATACATATATATAGCTTAATATGTAATATTTTTAGTCAAAATTTTTATTATTATTATTATTTAGCATACTACTTGAGTAAAGGGTATCTTTAACAGTTTGATATCAAGTCCAAAACTAATATATATAGTGTGTATGTATGTGTGTGCACATGTGTGTGTACAGGGTGAGGGAAAAGTAGGTTTACAGTTGTTTACATGGAAAATATTACAAAAATTAATAATAATTCAAGAACAAACTCTTGTGCTTCATGTACTGACAACTGTAAACCTACTTTTGCCCCACCTTGTATAAATAATAACATCACATGTAAGACATTTCTTTCGGTAGATATAGGAAAGAATATTCTGTGCCTGAAGAAATTTTCCTTCTCTGAAAAAAGAATTTTAGCACTGATCTTATTTGCCATTTTCTTTGGTCATCCCCATGGGCCTCAGAATGACTAGGAAGCTATTGTCCTCTCTTGCTCAGATGAACGTAAAAGCACCTGAGAAGCCTTCCTGCCCCTGATTATGTCCCCTTAGTATGTTCTCAATACCTCACCCAGAGGGAACAGTTTGATACATAAAAATCATTAACTCATCGTTTGCTTACAATTTTTCAACAGCTTCTTATTGCCCTTGTCGGGGCCCTGGGCAGGGTGCCTCACAAATATGCTACAATGACATACTGATTATGTTGACATAAAATAACTTGATAAGCAGCTGGTGCCAGATGGGGCACATTGACCCTCCCTTGTCTCCTTGTATGCAGGAAATATATCTCCCCCATGAAAGGTACCCTCCTTGCATTTGGAAACACCCTTATCTCTAGAGTTAAAAAGAAAACCAGAGCCAAAGGAGCTTATATAAACAAATGTTGTTCCCCCTTTTCTAATTTACTACCCAAGCCCCAACTTTGTTTAGATTCCTCTCTATGAATACCAAAAATTTGCTTCCTTTCTAATGAGCTCTAAGTTGTTATCCTGTCTTCACAAATTTATTGTTTAATTGTCTAAAAAGAATAAAACTTTGGCTGATTCATCATTTCTCTCACTGTTATGATTCTCTCATGAGCATGCATCAAATTGTTTTTATTATCTCCTATTAATCTGATCTTGTGTCAATTTCATTATTAGTCCACCCACAAGAACTTAAGATGGGGGGAGGGTAGAATTCCCCTCTTCTCTGACATCCTTAATGTAGATATCCACATCTTTTTAAAAAAATATTTTATTTATTTTTAGAGGAAGGGAGAAAGATAGAAAGACAAACATCAATATGTGAGAGATACAGCAATCAGTTGCCCCTTACACACATCCAACAGGAAACCCAGCTCGCAACCCAGGCATGTGCCCCAACCAGGAGTCGAACCAGCGACCCTTCAGCTTAGAGGCCGGTACTAAACCCACTGAGCGACACCAGCCATAGGATATTTGGCATAGGCTATAAGACCCTGCGTGGAAAGGTTCCTGCTTAGTTCTTTACCCTCTTATAGTGCCATTCATTCTCTTAGACTTAGTCCCCCTTGTTTCCTTTCTGTGGGTTTCCACCATGGGGGCATTGTATAAGTTCTTTATTCCAACGGAATGGGCTTCCCCCATCTCCCCTTAGTTAGCTGCTCTTCATCTTTTAGATCATAGTTCCAGAGTCCTTTCTTTATGGATGCTTACCCTGACATCAGTGTGCATGAGATCTCTTTGTGGCACACTCCTTCTGAACTGAACTCCTCTATGTTGCAAATATTCACATAATCCTCTGACTGTGTGTCATTTCTATGGACAGGAAGTTCTATGAGAACAGGTACCCTGTTTGTAGTTTGCGTTGCCATTGTTGGTGTTTGTTTTCTTGCCATCTTCCTCCAGCAACTATGTATTAGGTATTCAATAAATATTTGAATGAATGAACTGAAACATGGGTTCTTAAAACTGCATACATTCATGGCTAACTAACTTTATTGCACATGTTATTTTTATAAAGTGTCTCTAAATCTTTGTAGAAGGCAGTGGAGAAAAACAAAGTAATGAATAATAATACTGGAATTCAAGTATTACAAAAGGGTGAAAAGATTGCTTTATTCCATTATAATATGTTTTGGTAGAAATGATGTAAAACAAGGATAAATTATTCAGAACCAAACCTTTATTTCCTGTTGGCTATGGAAAGGTGCAGCTAATATCTAGGACACTGTAAACTATGTCATGACCTTGAATGGCCTTCCGTTTTGATCATTACATATATTAGTAATGAAGCACTACATATTTTAATGAAATCAATAAAATAATAGATTTTTCAATGCATTTCAAATGCTATGCTTAAATTTTTATGAAAGTTCAGAACATCAGAAATTCTGAAGCAGGATAAATTTGCCATGAGTTTCCACACACCTTAAAAGAAATGTTTGCAGGTTAACTGCATGATGATCGGTTGTTTTTATATCAGAAACATTGAAAATGTGTTAAGTGCATTATTCCTAATGCAGTACTATCTTCAGAATCAGATTTAATTGTAATCTTAACAAGCACCTTTTGCTCATATGAAGATCGACCATTTAACTTTTTGTTTACATATAATCACCTGTAGAAAGCAGCTATCATTTTGTTCATTTCTTTGTTCATTCAACAACCCTGACTTTTATAACTGTGCCATGCCAGGCCCTGTGCAAGATTTGGGAGATACTAATATAGTCTCATAATCTACCATCAATGAACATATAGTCTTTTGAGAGAGTCAAGCCAAGACTTTCAACATGACAAGCCTCAAGACTAGAAGAAATATCAAAAAGGAGGAAATAAAGGGAGGAAGTGTGCCCCTGGCATACGAGTATGCATATTTTATATAAAACTGCACAATATATTTAAGAAAAAGCAAGAAAATATGTGTGGCTGGTGTCAAGGGCATTTGGGAGAAAGACAGATTTGGGGCTAAAGAGGTAGCCAGAATTTTTAAATAGATAAAATATTTCAAGTGAACACAGTGTGTTCCAATTTTATGTTAAACTTTATTATATAAAACTAAATTTTGTGTTTGAAGTTCATTAAACTAAATAGTTAATACAAATTAGGATATACATAATATGCATAATTTACTTTTTAAGGTAATTATAAATTTTTTTGCTCTGTACACAGAGGTGTTGTACAACACATACATACCAAAGTTTTAAATTATTCAAACAAAAGTAAATGACTTGCTACATTAGAAATGTGAATATATTGATAATAAATGGATTTGCTCATGCAACTGGTTGTTAACATTTCATTACTTCTGCCAAATCAAGCAACAGTCACACTGGCGATGTACATACACAGAAACAGTGAGTAACATAAATGTTAGCATTTATATAAGAATGTAGTTTTTCATGTAAGCAATTCACTCGACATTTAAAGCAATCTCTTTATATCCTTTGTTATGGTTTTCTCAGGCAAGCAGAACAATTTCAAGGCAACCTACAAAGTAGACTATTAATATTAGTCACCACTCAAGTTGTGTTTACAGGCTGTTCACTAATTTACATCCAATTTGTATCAAGTACCAAGAGTGGTAGTGCAATGAAGTGAAAACTGTTTTATTTAAACTTCTCTTTCTGTTAGTACACAAACTTGGGTATCAGCAAATTTTCTCTACCTCTAGAACATAACTCTGTCATATTTAAATTTTCCTGTTTTCAGAGATTCTGTTTTTCTCTTAAAGAAACATATTTAGTACAGATAACAGCAGCAACTTTTGCACTGGATGTTTCCTAAGCCATCTTGAAATGCTGACAGACTGTCAGAAATCAATCACAATATACTTATCATGTATATTTACATGGTATCCAAAAGGGAAGACTGGATAGATAATGAAAATCTGTAGAAATCTGTAAGCTATTTTAACAGTTTCAAATTTATGGTGCCCCCTAAGAGTGCTAAAGCAGACACTGACTTCTTCCAGAATTTTTGAGAGACATCAAATAAATAGATGAATAAGGACGCTCCTGTGAATGCATGTTTCAAACTGCTCTCCAGCTTTAGAGATTTTATACAGGTAGGTAAACTAAAGCTGTGTTTCAAAGTAATGCTCCTTGGGTGTGTTCTTTTTAAATCTGTAAGTTAAATGATTCAGAGGAACAGTGCGCTCTGTTCTAAGCCATGCTATATTCTGGAAACAATGGCCTTTTTACTTTTCCTTTTCTTTTCTTTTCTTTTTGTTACCAGGGAAACTTTATAACCATGGAACCACACAAACCACAAGCACACAGGTGACCCTCTTCAGCTGCCTGAGCACAGGGCATCTGGGACTGTAAAATATAGAAAGATCCATAAATAAATTATAATGCTTGGCATTTTCTATATCTGGAGACTCAATAAATACACATTTTACCAGTGGAGTCAAAATTACAAGAAATTACCAGTTTGGTCTCAGAACAGTTGTAGGTACTCTAAGAGAGCTATATTGAACTCCCCATCTCATGTACTAGTTGAGAAAGTAAGCTATATGTGAACAAATTAATAAAGTATAATTTTTAGAATTTTATCATCCCAGGGATTTCCTAGCAGAAAACAGTTTTTAAAAAATTATTTAAAAATGTTCCTTAAACCATTAGCACAGGTATTTTAGACCACTCTAAATAAAAATTAAAAAACAGAAAGTTAAGGAAGTTCTCTGTAACCAACCCCTGCTCCACAATAGTGGTACAATGGCAATCTCGAATAGCTCCATTCACAGTTCATTACCAAACATCTAAAAATGTATGCTCTGGGTTTACTATCTTTTCCTATCTCTTCTCCTACATCCCTTGAAAGGGGTATAGAAAATAAATTAATTATTCAAATGCCACTTTAGAATTATTACCATGACAGTGATCACATAGTGAAGTGCACATGGGAGTTATAATTAACTGCCTTCTATATTAAGATTTTTTCTATTATCACCTTCACTATGTTCTTACCTTGTGTTGTCTGAAACAGTATCTCTCTATAAGGCAATTGGAGTTTTAATTGATGAAAATTAAAAATTTTTTAATTCAGTTTTTAAGTCACACTAGTCACATTTCAAGGGCTTAACAGTCATGTGACTATTGGCTACTCTGTCGGTCACTGCAAATACAAAACATGCCTATTGTAGAAAGTTCTACTGGAAAGCACCCACCACGTGAACAATGTTACTTATCATTGTCACTAAGAGGAACTTACCTACTACTTATTCTGGTTTGTTTGTGTAATTTTATCTATAATATATTGCAGTGTCGCACATTTGGCTTGTGAAGGGGACAAAGGGTTGGCCACCTGAAACCTTTTGGGATATTTATTTTAAGCTGATTATTAAGAAATAAAAGACTCAGAACTTTTGACCCCCCTTTCCTGCCCAAGAGATTCAATGGAAAGTCCTGTTCCAGGAAGGAAATCTTAGCTTATATTACCTGAGTCTAATGTGAATTAAGTACGGTAGATAGGAAGGTGCCAAGCAGGGGCCAGTTAACTAGATCACCCCACTGTGTCCCATTGTTATTGGTGTTGCCTACCAAAAATTTACCTGGCGTATGTGTTCTGCTCTTCCTCAATGCCCTGTAAATTACCTATTTCCTTTGAAATCTCAGGTGCCTGACCCCCCTTTCTCCTTTGTCCAAAATGACATTTATACCCAATTTTGCCTTCATTTGGAATTTTCATGCTTATATAAATTCCCAGCGTGCACATATTTTCTCTTATTAATCTGCTGTATGTCATTTCTTTGAAGATTTTATTTATTTATTTTTAGAGAGAGGGGAGGGGAGGGAGAAAGAGAGGGAGAGTAATATCAATGTGTGGTTGCCTCTCAGGCACCCCTAACTGGGTACCCAGCCCACAACCCAGGCATGTGCCCTGACTGGGAATCGGACCAGCGACCCTTTGGTTTGAAGGCTGGTGATCAATCCACTGAGCCACACCAGCCAGGGCTGCTGTATGTCATTTGAGTTATTAGCTCAGCTAGAAGAACTTAGAAGGTGAGAGTAAAAGTTTATTATTATTATTATTATTATTATTATTATTATTATTATTATTATTATTTTGCCCTCATACTTGCGACACACAACTATATCTTTCCCAAATAGGGAAGAATATATGTTTTGATTCAGTACAAAAAAGGTTCATTCCAATTTACCAGAAAAGAAAACTAAGGCTTGATATATCACAAGACTCGTGCTCTATCAGAGAACACTGATAGTGGCATGAAAATTGTTATCCTCTGCATTTTCTGTAAATATATTAAATACTTTTGCTTAATACGAACTTGGGAGTCAGATATAGCTGTATTTGAATTTTAGTGCATACCATCTGTGGGCAGTATGCCTAGGAGCAAGTTACTAACCTTTTGGACATATAGTTCTTAATGGGGCAAACCAACTCTTCTTGAACAGCCCTATTGCCATTATACAATATGTAGAAAAATTGTAAGGCATTTGCCAGATCCTAGCAGCCAGGATAAACCCAACCTCTTCTCTTCAGTAACGCACACGTGTGCACACACAATTTTCAAATGAGTCTACAACGTTATATCCTTGATTGCTCCTTCCCTGCCAGTGCTCAGGTTGACAGTGGCTGTAATTCTCTTCCAAGACCACAGCACCGGTTGGGTGGCCTCTCCTATAGTTATTTTACCGCCAGCTTGTAATAATTGCTCTCTCCCTTCACCTCTTCAGGCCTGGGAGATGGCATCATCCACTCCTCATTAGTTTCCATTAACCCTGTACACACCTTGTAGCATTCACCCTTTTTAACTTCTGATCTGCGATCGAACCCACAACCTTGACAATCGAGATGACACTTTAACCAACTGAGCTACCCAGCCAGGGCCTCTTTCTTTCTTTTGGTTATGCTCACAAGACAGATATTTTTGTTTCAGTAAGCCTGTTTCTTTATAAGATGTCTGAAATAAAGGTAATTGAAGAGGTTTCAGATGATATGAACTTTTTCATCATCTTAGTACTCAAATTATCTTTCTACTTTGATTAAACTTTCAAAGGAGGTTTTCAACGTTCATTCTAAATTATTTAAAGCTGAGGTTAGAAGTTCAAATCCAACTTGGAATTCAAATTCAAACTTCCTAAACTTTTCTAAGACAGTAAAATAACCATTGTTCTCCAGATTCACAGGATTTCATAGGCTATTTCTAAATGTCATATTTAATTTAGTTCAAGCTTGCTGCTTGTCACAAGAGGCATTTTTCTCTTTGAAATAAAAGAATATTCCATCTACTACTTTCTTGACTTGGTTCTAAAATTTATTCAGCAAAATAATTCTTTTTGATATAATTTTCAGGAAATGTGTTTTGTTTCAGTAGCATGCTATTAATTTTTTCTATGTAAGAAAGCCCCAAAGAAGAGATATTACTGTAGAAACCTAACATTTTTCTTTTAATGTTCTCCTTTAAAAAATTCAGGTTTTACACTTCACTGAGTACAATGTACTGGGTTCCAAGGAATGAAAGACAATATTATTTGACAAAGTTATAATCAACTGCTGGTACAGTTAAATTTTTTTTCACATCAAATTTTCTCATCAAATAACTTCTTAGAAATGGCTATTTTACTTTTTTAAAATAGTATACTTAATGATAAGATTAAAGTATTTCCAGAGTGAGAGCACAAATAACAATAATAATAATTAATGTTTGTAAATGCCCAATCTATATAACTGAAATGTGTTACTATACATTGTACATTAGGTCAGATCCAGAGTCCATTCCATCTAGCTAATAAGAGGTTAGTAAATATTTACTGAATCATAAGTAAATCAGAAGATATCTTACATTTGCAATTATACATACATAATTTATAGATAATCAAGGTATTTATTATCAAGATAGATATATGGATAACTGGACAGAAGCAAACAATTTACTCGTTAAGTGAACATTTTCCATTGTTAAGAAAAACTTGCCTCATGTTTCATTGGCCCACCAGCAATGCATCAGGGTTCACATTTCTCCGCATCCTCGCCAGCACAAGTTGTTTGTTGATTTGTTGATGATATGGCCATTCCAAATGGCTTGGACAGAAAGGGGCCAGAGGTCTGAGAGGGAGGAAACCTAAAGTATTTCCCTCAGCCCAAACTAAGTATAATGGGCAAAAGGGTTTTGGACAGGTGAGAAGTGCCTGGCACACCTTCCTCCAAAGAAGCCCTTTTTTTTTCCTAATGTGGGACATTGAAAAATTAATCCCTGCCTTTTGTCATCTAGTGGTTGTGGATTGAATGATGTCTTTTAACCCTGTTGCCAAACCTGTTGCCCCCAGAATACAACAAGGATGCCAGCCTGTTAAACCAAGCATGCCATTGTCTGGGGACAGCCAACTGACCTGGAGTCTGCACGATCCTTCCCCACGTGGGAAGGCCACCCTCCCCTCCACATCCCCACTCTTATTATGGATTTCTGGACCCAAGGGTAAGTAGGACGATGACCATGTCCAGCTTGAAGCAGCTAAAGGAGCTCAAGACCTTCAGCCATTGTCCTTTATAAGATTATAAAGGGTCTTAAGTCTGAGAGGGAGGGATTGTTATTTTTTATTGTTAAAATAATTAATTAATCAATTAATTATTTAAAAAGAAGAAGAAGAATATATGAAAGGGTGAAATGGGAGAGCTTGTATGTAGGACCCATGGGCATGGACTTGAGGGGTGATTGCTGGGGGAGGGGTGGTGCTGGACAGAGGGGAGCAAAGGGGAAAAATTAGAACTATTGCAGCAATATAATCAATAAAATATACTTTAAAAAAAACCATTAAACAATTACTTCTACTCTGCACTCCTCCCAGCCTCTAATCAACCCTAATTTACCTTCTGTCTTTATGAATTTGTCTACCTTAGGTGATTCATAAATGGAATCATACAAAAAAAAAAGAAAAGTATAATTAGTTATGTCTAGTTTTACAGCAGTCCCTTGCTATGTTGTGGTTCACTTATTGTGGCCTCACTGCATCACGGGATTTTTAAAAATATTATATTTAATTATATATTGCAGATTTTTTGCTATATCATGGGATTTTGCGGTACTGTATATGTATGTTGTTAAAATTATGTAGGTTTAAGGGTGTAGAATAAATTTAAGGTTCCTACTTCGCGACGGGGATGTCCGGAACATAATACCCATGATAAGTAAGGGAATGCTGTATTCTGAAGAAAAATATTTTAGTTTTAAAAAAAGGTTGATTGAATTTATTGGAGTAACATCGATTAATAAAATTACATAGGTTTTTGATTCTATCATACATCAGCTGTATTCTGTATTGTGTGTTCACCATCTAAAGCCAAGTCTCTTTTCTTCACCATTCATCCCTCCTGTTATAACTCCCCCAACCCCCTCTGAGCCACAATTTGTAAATGCAAATCAACAAATCCAAGTAACCACTGAAAGAATATAGCACAAAGGGTGATTTTCATAGTGAAAACTTTGTATTTCAGTCTAGTTTAAGGAATGACAAAAACAATGAAAAATCTTAAGCAGCAAATCATTATTTCTGGTTTTTCCCTAAGAACTATTTTTCCCTAAGAGCAGAATGATAGTTCAAATTAGGTTATCCTAACTGATTATTAATTAAGTCCTTGGGGGAACAATATAAATGAGAGTAATTTAAGAGTGGAATATCAATAGATTTTGGCAAAAAAAAATTGATAGTGCCCATTAAGAGTTTATATAATTTCTGGAATCATTAATACACTATCGATTTACTTAACAGATTCCTTTCATAGATAAATTTTCTCCAAGAATCTGAACATATTATATAAATTATAAATGAGTTAGCCCACTTAAATAAGGTTTTATTTTACTATAGAACTATATGGTAGGAATGCAAAATGGTGCAGCTGTTCCTCAAAAATTTAAAATAGAACTACCACATTATTCAGCAATTCCACTTCTGGGTATTTATCCAAAAGAACAGAAGTCAGGATTTCAAAGAGATTCCTCCACCCCCATATTAACAGCATCACTATTCACGATAGTCAAGAGGTGGCTACAACCGAAAATGCCTATTGATGGAAGAATGGATAAAGGAAACGTGACACACATACACACACACACACAAACACAAACACACACACACACACCACACAGAAATAGTATTCAGCCTTGAAAATGGAAAGAATCCCTGCCATTGACGACAACGTGGATGCACCTGGAGGATATTATGCTAAATTAAATAAGCCAGTCACATAAAGACAACTACTGCATGATTCCACTGATATGAGGTATCTGTAATAGTCAAATTCACAGAATCAAAGAGGGGAATGTGGTTGCCATGGGCTGGAGGAAAGGGAAAATTTGGAGTTATTAATCTAACGGGCATAAACTTTCAGTTAAGCAAGATTAATAAGTTCTTGGGATCTGCTGTACAGCGTAGTGCCTAGAGTTAACAAAACTTTATTGCATACATAAAATTTTGTTAAGAGGGTAGATCTCATATTAAGGGTTCTTACCACAATGAAATAAAATAAAATTAAAAAAGACAAAGAAATGAACCTTCTCACTCAACAAGGAATGTAACATAATATTGCCTAAATGAAGGAGATAGTTTCAATAGACTCTCTGGGTCCATTAGTGTGTCTTCCACGTTGCTCTGTTTTTTTTAGTTCCTTGAAATCATAGCTGCTGGCTTGGATGACCTATATTGTAATCTGGATAGTCACATCGACATTGCCCCCAGAAAGCCAGAGAAAGCACAAGTTCAGGAAGTCTGAGCATCGCAAATAAAGCTGCCTTCCACCATTATAACTGAAGAACAGCCCTTTGGATGTTGAAAAAATTATCCAGTTAGGTGGTTCAGTCTCTTGAGATTTAGTGTTAGCCAAATATACTCCATGGGCCAGAAAAGTGACTGATAATTGTCTAAAAATATGATGATAAAGTAGGAGGGTGAAACATATTCACTTTGCCCCTTACAGATAGATGTTGATTGAAATAATGAGAACTTTAAAAAGCTGACATAGCTTTGATCTCTCCTTTGATGTTTCCTGCTGTTTTCTATGATGTTACTCTTTATAGAATATAGTCAGTTAAAATAAAAAAGCCAGAGAATATGTTCTCCTTACTAATGATTAATCAAAATGACTTGGCAAGTAGAATTCTACAGACTGACAAATGTAAAGAGCATAGGATGCTCCCCAACCCCCAATAGTAAAGATATGGAAGTGTTTTGATATTGTCACACTAAGCTGCTCTTTGTCCCCTGCTCTGCATTTTGCCACTAGGTGACTTTGCACCTATTTTTCTCTTTTCCATAATGCCCTCTCTATGTGTTACCACCAGTGAAAGGATTACACTTGCTTCAAGACCAAATAAAACACTGCCTTGCCAGGCCTCCGGCTGGGATAGTCATGCACAATTTCACAGCATCTGCTCCGAGCCTCTATTATTGTTCTCTGCCATGGTATTATACACATTTGCTTGTGTCACTTCTAGAGATGGTCTTCCTAACAATTTTTGTGCTGTGGATCCCTTTAGCATCTGGTGAAGCATACGGTACACTTTCTGGAATGTTTTAAAATGCATAAAATAAAATGAAAAATCATGTAGGAATACAAAAGAAGTTGATTATGTTACAATATAGTTATCAAGTATTAAACATAGGAATATATATGGTTATTAATGTACTAGTTGAAGACATACTGATTAATATAAATCCAAAGTCTTGGTTAATATCAATGACCTTTCAAAAGATCCACAACTAGGATTCGATATAAAAATATTGGTGATAACATAGATACTGCTAATACTATAGTGTATTGTCTAGCTTTCTAATTGAAAAAAAATGCTGATTTTTCAGTTAGAGGTTAGTGAAAATAAAGAGGTAATTTTTCTCCTATTCTGGTTTGGGGAACAGCAGATTAAGAACCCTATAATTTGGCTAGATGGCCTCAAGAGCAGGGTTTTGAAGGTTTAGATGCTGATTTTTATCACTGCCCTTATCACATCACAGCACATGAAGGAATTTGATAGTTTCAACTCCATCTCTCAGTGGGTGCCACACATGGTGCTCTGCATACTCTTTTGTTCAGACAGAGAAGCTTGAAAATTAAAACTAAAAGGCATCTGTGACCAAGCACGTTGAGTTTGTCCTATTTTCTGTACTTCCCCTTAAGTCAACAGACAACTATGAGGATGTCCTTAATGGTGCTGTTCTCATTTGCCACATCACTCCCCATGGAGCTTAAACTTCTGATCACAGAAACTAAGCAGTGTCTACAACACATCCTGAAGATGGGACAGGGGAAGTATCACGAACTCCTGCTTTTCATTTCACTATTAGATAATGAAGGTGAGAAAAAAAAAAAAAAACAACAACGCTCAATTCCTGATTTGTGGCTATTTATTTTAAGAACTGTGACCAATACTTATGGAAGAAAATGAGACTATTGTTTGGATGTTTCCCAATAGCCTGATATTGCATAAACCAGGGGACTCCAACCTCCCGGCTGAGGACTGGTACCAGTCTGGGCCTGTTAGGAACCGAGCTGCATAGCAGGAGGCGAGCTTGAATGTAATATACTTGAATCATTTTGAAACCATTCCCCACCCCTTGGTCCGTAAAAAAATTGTCTTCCATGAAATCAGTGCCAGGTGCCAAAAATGTTGAGGAATGCTGGTATAAACCAATAATCTATGATTAATTTTTCATAATTTTCCTGTTTTGTTTTTATCATAATATTTGATATATGTACAGGTGACTTATTATTCTGATCCATTTAAATAAATTAGAGGATAAGTAAAATGACAAACATCACTTCTGTAGATGTGTTTCAATGGCACAATTCCAACAACAATAAAACTTTATGTATTAGCAAAAAAAGCAACTATATGGAGTAAATATCTTAAACATTCACAGAGTAGATATACTATTATGACATATTTAAAATGCGTATAATACAATGTAGTAATTTCTACTATTGCAGAATTAAATGGAGTCTGTTATCAACTTTCCTACCTAAAATCCACACCTAAATTCAGAAAATTTTAAAGAGATTTTATACTGCTATACTGTTTTTAATGTCAAAGACATTAACAGCTAATTGCTTGAAGAAGACAGTTGGCTTTTTCAGTAATAATAACAAATTTGCAGCATAACTGGAACTTCATTAGCCTATCCCCTTTAAGTAAAAAACTCAGATTTTGGTAAAATATGATGAAGGAGCCTTACAATATAACTTGATCACAGTCTACCTGAGTTATGATTCTCTATATTATTATCTTAAAAACTGACTCTTCCTCATAAGACTTTATTATATTCACCATAAGAAATCAGCCGGCCCTAGCTGGTGTGGCTCGGTGGATTGAGCGCTGCCCTGTGAACCAAAGGGTCACCAGTTTGATTCTCAGTCAGGGCACATGCCTGGGTTGTGGGCCAGGTCTCCATTGAGGGCATACAAGAGGCAAACACATGTTGATGTTTCTCCCTCTCTCTCCCTCCCTTCCCATCTCTAAAAATAAGTAAGTTAATTTAAAAAAAAAGAAATCAGCCCATTGTACAGCTCCAATAATACATTCAATTAACATTTAAAAGTGAGAATAGTAATTGCATATACAAAAAAGAAATATGTTAGGCACTTTTCATTATATTAGTCATTATATGGTTAATTATGACTGTTGATCTCAATCAGAAGTGCAGTACTCAACAAACTAATTGGGAAAAAATAGCTTTTAATGTGAAACGTGTAGAGTTCTTGATCTTTGAACAAAGTTGAGCTTTTACTATTTCTCAAAAAAAAAAAAAAAAAAAACAGCAGTTTTCATCTCCCTCTGCCTCTAGTAAATTGGAATGAGAGTTGCAAAGCAGGTATTCCAAAATATGAAACAAAATGATCATTCTTGAAAAAAAAGTCTTCTAGCATCTGTTACAACACAGAGCCATTATAATGCAATTAGCCAGACTAAGGACCAGATGCTAAGAAAGCAAAATTTAAAAAATGAAGCATTGTATTATTTTGGTTAATGAATTTAATTCCAAATGTTACAGGAGTAATTCATGGACTTTTTTTCCTAAAGATCAGTTGTCACATGTACATATTGCATTTTAATATTATGCCTGTGTAATTTAATGAGAAAAGTAAATGATCTCTCACGAACTATTAGATGCTTTAGAATGACTAAACTGTAGATACTCTCACAGGTATAATAGATGAACATCTTGCCAATGGTGATATGTTAGTCTTTAAAGTTATACAGTGATCCCTCACTTATCATGGGTATTACATTCTAGACACCCCCACAATAGGTGAAAATCCGCGAAGTAGTAACCTTACATTTATTTTAGTATTTACATATATTTTAAGGCTTGGTAAACCCTTCCTACACACTTATAAACCATTCCCAGTCCCTTATTAACCCTTTTCACTTCCTTATTAACCTCTTCCACACTTTAATAAACACTACTTATGTCCTTAAACATATTCTACACACTTAAACCTACATAACTTTAACAACATATGTATACAGTACCGCAAAATCCCATGATATAGCAAAAAATCCACAATAAATAATTAAATATAATATTTTTTAAAATCCCATGATACAGTGAGGCCGTGATAAGTGAACTGCGATATAGAGAGGGACTACTGTATCCCTAAACCAGAAGACATAGGTTATGCTACAAATGCAATATAATTCTATTAATCATAATCAACACAAAATATGGTTTAGATATTTAAAATATACCATTTGTTTTTGTATAATCTCCCTAAACCCATATTAATGTGTAATAGGAATATATATCAATGTAATCCCAAACATATGATTTAATACTATTCCAAGAAATGTGTGGGTAAAAGTTAAAGCCCTTCAGTGTGTTCACATTTTGCACTTCCATCTACAGTTGCCTCTAGTACTCATTATTTTGAAAAGAAACGTCTCTTGTACAGTAAGCTTGTTAAAACAAAAGTCCAGATCAGGCCAGAAGAGCATAAATAGAAAACAAGGACAGTAAAACAAGTAGCACAAGAACCCACTAACTCTAATTTAACAAGTTTATCAAGTTAAAAATAAAATATAGAAGCCAATATTATGCAGACACAAATAATATTTTATTTTCATAGATGTGTAACAATTGCTCACCCAAAAAAGTAAAATCTGTGTTTTAGTAATAGGGTCTGTGTTTAACATTTTTTTAATTCACTATATGAGGCTATAGCCACAACATCCCCAGGTTTCAGTTTTTAGGGAAGAATGATCATACCAGGGAGGTACATGGATATTAATTATGTTAAACTTGTAAGCCCATAAAGTTCTCCTACAGACTGTATCTTAATAGCAACCACTCAGGAAAATTCTAGATAAAGTGATCAGCCTCATTTAGATATTCAGGAATCGATCATGACATAAGACACACTTTCAGTTAGCATAAGCATTAAAATAATGTAGGAAAACACACCCTCAATATTAACAATGGTGATATCTTGAGACCATGCTTATTACTACATATTTGTTGAATAAGTTCTTGAAGTCCATAATAAAAACCATATTATTTTTAGCAACCATAATATATCCATCAATGATGAAAGCTACTTTTAAATTTTCTTTTGAGCTATTCACTTCATGAATATATAATTTTTATCAAAGCAAAATGACAAAAAGCTAACATATATTATACTGCAATTGAAGTCAGAAATGGGTAGACAAGGGGGTAGAATTTTTCCTTTTCATGCAAGTGTAATGAGGGGATCTCCCAAATGAAAGGCATTACGATAGACATATGTTCCTTTTGAGGACTGTGCCAAAACTACCAATGAATGACAAATACATGCCCATCAAAGGAAACATTACAAGAAACACAATAGTAGTCATACAGTGTTTAAAATCATATGATCTGGCACTTACTGTTTTGTAAACAATGAATCAAACACATGAAAAATACCTACTGAGGTATTCAAGAGGGATATAAAACATAGCACCTGCTCTCAAGAACTTTATAAAAAGTTACAGAATCAAAGAAAATCCACAGGAAATAATTAGCAAGTAATTAAATTGAGAACAGAGTGGAAATGATTACATGTAACAAAAGTTCACAGGCTGAAGGAAGGTTTGAAACAGTTAGAGAAACTGTTGTAGTAGCTATAATACTTGAATAGATTTTTGAAGATGGGAAAGCTTTAGAACCAGAATGAGTAGAGAACAAGATTCCAGAAAGGGAGATAAGCCTAGCAAGACAAAAGAGAGTTAATTGGCTCATGTAGGGGAAGAAATATTTTGTGCTGAGAATATAAAGACAATATGCCTCCAACCCTTAAAAGTGCATAGTCAATGTAGTATTGCAAATAAAATACCATGATTTTTGTTATCCTTTTAAATGTGGTGCTTTATTTTTTGGTTGTACAGAAGTTGCATTCTGAAATGTAATTATGTTCTGTGTTAAAAAATAAAAAAAGAAATAAAAGAAATTCTACTAGATCTGAGAATTACATAGCCAATAAGCTAAAGGCCTTGGACCATGAATTCTGATTATATAGTAAATAAAAACACTGTTGTTAAAAGTAACTCATATTTATTATTACCTTTTACTTTTTACAATTATATATATTTTCTTGTATTTGATCCCTGAAATTGCTGCAAGTAGTCAGGAGAAGATCATTATTATGTTAGTTTTTAAAAATTTTTTTCCAGCTTTGTTAAGATATAATTGATACATTACACTATGTAAGTTTAAGGTGTACAACATGATTATTTGATACATGAATATATTGTGAAATGATTACTACAATATGGTTAGATAACACAGCCATCACCTCACATAGTTACTATTCAATATTTTGTGTGTGCGTGTGTGTGGTGAGAACATTTAAGGCACATGATCAGCATGAAAGTTGGAACTCCTCCCACGTGTGCAGATTACCGAATCATTACTGAGTTCTTCTATAATTTCCTCACTTCTTTCTTTCTTTCTTTTTCTTTTTTCTTTTTTTTTTTAATTCATGGAACCATTTCTAGGAAGTCTGGAATCATACCCTAATGGAATATGGAAAGAAAGTCCATCTTGAAGGATTATCTCAACTTGCTGAAATTTACATGTCAAAAATTCTTTGCACCATTATATATTATGGGAAAAAAACATAAAGCGGAAACAAGCTTATCATGGAGACCTGACTACCTTTGAAATTTTGACAATTCAGGTTATTAGTCATGGAGTTCTAAGGACAAGAAGTATGCCTGACTCCACACTGGTAAAGCCAGAGCTCTCATTTACATACCCTACTAGCCTGAGGATATCAGATGTGTTCAGGTTGAATAAGTTCAAGACTGTTGCTTGAGTAATTTTAAGGAATGTATCATGGTCTGAATAGTAATTGGTTATTTAATAATCCTGTTTGCAGAGCCAACATAAGCTTGCTTCACTCTGAAGCACAGACTAGGACCGACTGCCTCACTCAGTGCAAGGGAAAGAAACCTTCATCTGCATATAAGCTTTAAAGTCAA
This sequence comes from Furipterus horrens, assembly GCF_987537825.1. Classification (NCBI taxonomy): domain Eukaryota; kingdom Metazoa; phylum Chordata; class Mammalia; order Chiroptera; family Furipteridae; genus Furipterus; species Furipterus horrens. Next base: position 97,754,218 of record NW_028327187.1, on the reverse strand, counting down.
CCTGATGTGAAATCCTGAAATACATTTGGAAAATGAATGGATTAGTGATAAAATTAATGAGAAAACTAAAGTCTCTGAAATGAAATATTTTTGGCATGTGATCACCTGATATGCTGCCCTCAGAAGTCCTTGCAATTTTCTGAGCCATTCAGCTTTCCTTGCCTCATGAGACTTATATTAACCAAGCCAACTGGTCTATTTGTCCTTGTGTGTCACAGCACTTTTCAACACTAACTTTTACCGCATTTGTGTTGGTCCCTTTATCCACAATAATGTGCTACTTTTACCTGTTGCGCTCAGCATGCTTCACCAAGTTGGAAGGGCTTCCCACTAAAATGACCACTATCAACTACAACTTCTGTATTTGATACTGATTCTAATCCCTCAACCTACTAAACTGCTCATTCTTTAAAACTAGGATCATTCATTCCCATTTCACACAATCCATAGTATGATGTCCAGGCCAGCATGGACTACAACTGACCACTTGTGTGTTACATACAGAGAACACCACTATATATATGTTTGTTTGTTTGTTTCCCCAAACGACATATTATATTCTTAACTACTGTCTTCTGGTGCCTCAGCAAGTTACTATGTATCCACTATCAACTAAACCCTATTCTTTTTTTCCACTAAGATATTCCACGAATGTATATTAAGCTAAGAGAGTGTCCCTGACGATATGCTTGTTACTGTATATTCAGTGATAATCCGAGCAGATAGAGGTTAGGTGAGGAACGCATTACCGACACACGTGATAGCAGAAATGAGGCTGGCATTGCGAAATGAAAGTGGGTCAGTGTGGCTAAAGGGCAGCAAGATTGCAGGCGAAGAGTGGGGAAGAACAGGATTCATTAGAGCAAAACTAATCTCTGACCGGAGGTAAACATGACCTGGTTTACATTTTTAAAGGATCGCTCTGGATACTGTGTGGAGAACAGAGTGTGGGTATAAGTGGTCAAAAGCACAAGAGGCAAAGATACATTGGGGGAGGGGGAGCTATTGCCCTGTTTAAGGGTTACAGATTGGGAGGGAATCAAAAGATATGAATGACATCATCTATTTTCTCTGCTGTTCAGTGAGCCTTTTACTCATGGAGTCATGGGACAGTCTGGCACGTTTCGTTTCCTATAGCAGCTCTGCTAACCCTTCCCACCGCTTTTCAGGTTCACAAGTTGTTACCTTCCTTTTCACCTCTTGCTCCATCTTGATGGATGACTGTTCTTTAGTTACTAAGCAGAGCAAAGTCATCCGGTATCAGCTCCCCTGCCCTCCCTCCTTCTATCATCTTAAACGCCCTTGCCCTGGTTTTTTAAGCATGTGAAATAATTTATCTCTAACAGCCCACGTTAATTTATATTCTCCCAGAACTGCCACCAAGGCAAGGACTTAGGGTGCACAAAGTTTATCTAGCCATCAGTTTCAGCAAGGGCAACACAAGCAAAAGAGTGGACAAAGGAAGATCAGGAAGGGGAAGGGTGCCATTAAGGATGTATTAATGAACACAGTACTACTGGGGGTAACCAGGTTTCCATCCTGCTGGTGACATCGTGAGAGGCAATGCAGAACATGCCTCAGAACTGTCCCACCAAAGGAGAAGGAGGTTGAAGGGCTTTTTCCAAAGCCTCCCATCTCCCAGTTAAAGTTAAAGTGTTGCTCCTGGTGACATACCTCCCCACTCCCAGTGTTTCTGGTTTACTCATGCCTTTTTGCAGCTTGTAAACTGGAGTAAACCCTGAGGCAGAGCAACAGCAACATCTACATCTTCTTTCTCTCTTCGAATCTTGTTTCTTTCCTTCATCTATGGAAATTCTCCTTCAAGTGCTGTTGTTATGAGTTATATAAGGGACGTTATAAATCATCTAGTCCAACCCCCTTACCTGAAGATTTGAAAATTAAACCCCAGAATTCTTCAGTGGACTTTGGGGACGCTATTCGCAAACTTTTCTTAGTTTACTAAAATATGCAAGAGCATTTTATGTATTTTTAGGCTGGCCAGCAGGATTAAAATAGATGGTAATACTTTGAAATCACATGGCCATTTATCAACATGTACTACTTGCCACTGCTTTCCCAACTTTCAAATCTAAACTAATATCTGTTGAATTTTATAATTTCTATCCAATATCCATTTTTTTAAATGCATACTTTTAAGAACAGGCTAACTGGAACTACCTGAACCATAAAAGCTCTTTATGTTTCAAAATCCTCTTTACAGAATATTTTTATTTGCACTAGAAATGACCTTGAGTAGAAGCATGTTTTATTGTTGTTTTGTAGTTGCTTTTTAAACCAACAGAAATATTTTCAGAGTCCTGGTATCCTCCAAGATAAGTGTTTAAAAGTTGTGCTTGCAGGAGTCTGTCAGTATTTTGGTAAATAGTATCTGAAGCATAACTATAAGCAAATTTGAACAGCAGGATAGTTCACACATAAATTGGTTTACTCATTGCAATGGCTTCACACGTGGTGTACTTTATTTTTAGTTTGGTTTAGTTTATGATTAACAATTATAATTCCAAAGTTCCAAAGTAAGTTAAATAACATAATCTGTTGTAAGTGTTACTCTCTATGTTAAGGCACATTATATATAAATATATATGTGAGTGTATATATATACACACACACACACACACACACACATATTTTTTACTAAATTCACACTGACATCTTTTGTATCAAAAATCTTTAAGTCAAATAATCTAATGCAACTAGCCATGATAGATATTTCATTATCTTTAATTAATTATATGACAAAATTTTTTTCTCCTTGCTCATTTTTTATTGGAAAGAGATTTGTCTAGATTTTCTGATAATTTTGTAAGAACTACGGCATGTTTTAGTCATTATTCGTTACCACAGACAGAATCAAGCTCTTAACTTTCAAAAACTTCTTTACATATTATATTTTCATGTGACTTGAGGTTTTTGTTTTTTTTTTCTAATTTATGTTTAACCTTGGCTCCCATCTTGAATGTGGAGTAAAGCGAAGCAAATCCATTTCTTCCCTTCTGTTACCTTTACAGCTGCCTAAGAAGGTACAAACAGGTGGGGACCTCCCTCCAACCTTTTCATTTCTCTTCCTTTCCCTCTCTTACCCATATTCTCAGTACCTTATCTGAAACAGAGAAGCTCAGTTCTGATTGGCCAGACAAATGATCTATTTCAGGTTTCCCCTTCCCCCTATTTCCATTCAATTTCAAGTACTGGTCCAAAATAAAATACATGTGAGTGGGCATATGTGTGTATGATTGTGACTGAAGAAAGGCGATTGTGGCCTGACCACGAGGAATCAGAAAACTGGAAAGGTAACTAGATGATAATATTCTGAAAGACTCAAATGAGTTTGCAAAGAAATCTGATAATAATAAAAAGAAAGAACAAAAGCTTGTGGTCTCACATTTAGTTAATGATCTAATAGCGATCAGAACAAAATGTTATAGATTATTCCTTTGGACCAAAACAAACAGCATTAAAGACTGAAATAAAAATGCCTTCTTTTTGTTTCCCAGGGAAAATTCGTCTGTAGGAGTCATGCATTCATTTATAGCTAATCTACTGAAACTTGTTACATTCTAGGCAGGTCTTAAGTGCTAAGGATTCAATGATGAAAGTCAAGGGATATGATACCTAGTACAAAGTTAGTTCTTTTTCTCAAGTTTATACTCAAAAACACCAGTGAAGATGGTTTCATTCTCATAATAAAACCATAATTCATCATCATAATCATTATCTATTTTAGTAATTACAAGTTGCTTTAATCATGAATGAGGAAGTGAAAACTAATAGACTGATAAGTTAGCCAGTCCATAATAAATCATTTGATATGTTACTCAAACATCAGAAATATAGTACATTTGCTTTCTAAGCATCACCTGCCTTCCATCAACTAAGAATAGTGTCTGAATTAAAATAACATGAGAATGATATTGTAGCGCTGATGATTTCTGAAGCCTTTATAGGTAGTATGTGATAGTAAGACTAGGAAAAAGAGCACACTGTGAAACTGATATAAATGACAATATCTATTTTCTTGATATACTTAATCAAGAAAATTGAAAAATGATTATCATAAAAATCTCTACTTCCTTAAAGGCCTGCTCACTTCCAACTCTAAGTTATAACCATTGAAATTAGATTCCATTAAAACTCAATTATCCATATTATACATTTAATTTAAATGTTGTACCCCATTAGAATATATTAAAGCTTAAATTTTATTGAAAGAAATGGACTATAACAAATGAGCATAGAACTTTAAAAAAAGCCAAGTTTATAATTTTTAGAAAGTTTCAATTTAGTTACTAGCATTTTAAAAGATATGTTTGAATTTTTATTAGACAATATAATTAAGTAAATTATCCAGTCTTATCATGGTTGAAGTTTCCAAACTGTGGCTTCCGTAAGTTGAGTTGGAAAACAGCACATTTTTACTGACCTAAAAGGGGAGACCTTGATGTACAGCATAGATTCCAGTGCTTATAAAACATGTATTATACTTTCATTTTCTTAAAAACATCAGAGACTAAGTCCTTACTTAGGGGGGTACCTCAGGAAATAAGAATAAAAAGAGTCATTAGAAATGGATTCTTTATATTACATATTTGAGAATAAGTATCAACTGTTTACTTTAGTAATTTTGTTGCTCATTTCTGTAGAATAATTTCCCCAAATAGTTACTCAATATGTGTGAGTCATTAATTTAACAAATACCTCAATTTTATGAGGGATGTATGTACATTTATTTTCTTTTGCAGTGGAAACTTCTCAAAACAATGTGGAAAGAGAACCCAAGTAACTAGACAGAAAGTGAATATTTTGTTTCTAATAATGATCATGAGCCAAATTCTTTTTGTTTTCATTCATTCAACAAGAACTTTATTGAGCTCAACTATTTACCTGGCACATAAATCTAAATGCATTGACTATTTCTTGAGCCCCTACTGTATGCACTACATCAATTAATTTTATAGGATTTTTTTTGTCCTTTCATCTAAAATGTAAACTTTCAGAGAGCATAACTTTTTAAATTCTTTTCTCTCCCACCAAACTCAGATAACCTAGCAATTCACCAATCTCTCCATTTTGCGTGAGTTTATTCCCTCTAGCCAGCATGTCCTCCAGCTGGATAAATCCTCATGAGCCAAATCCTTAACCTACCTGAATCTTGGTATTTCTGATTAATAACTGAGAATCTTCTCATCTTGTCAGTGCTTCTCAGAGTGTGGTCCTCACATGAGCAGCATCAGGATCTCCAGAGAAACCATTTAGAAATGCAAATTCTTGAGCCACACTTTAAAAGGACTGAATCAGAAACTCTGGGTGGGGCCCAGCAAGCTGTATTTTAACAAGTTCTCCAGGGGATTCTGATTCACTCGAGGCTGAGAACCATTGCTCTAGTCTATCTGCTACCAGAGTTTTTGTGAAGATAAAAGGAGAAAAATTATGTCACAGGGTTTTGAAGGAAACAATCAAATAAACAGATTGAGGGCTGTATAAGCATAATTTTTTAAATAGGTCAAGGATTGCTTTTAATTTATTTTTCTGTTTCTCTATTTCCTCCTTAGTTTGTACATGCATTTAGAGATAATCTCAGCAATGTCTGCAAGCTGGGTGGCATAGTTCAAGCTGTGAGGGTTCAATAAATAGGTTGGTAAACATTGCAAATCAACAAAGCTTTTGATGAAATGTCAAGCAAGACAGAGCTTAGCTATATTCGGCTCAGCTTGAACTCATAAACCATTAACTGGCCTCAGTACTTACAGGACAATCTGTCTGATGAATAAAACACAAATAAAAACAATCTTTAGGAAAAGATTACCAAAAGGCCCACTATGAGTAAGAAATGGCAACCATTTATTTCAGAGCCAATGAGAGACAAGATTTGTAAAAGGTAGCTTTTCTTACAAACCAAGTTACGGGACGGCTTGAGATCCAAATATACTTTTCATCAGACAGTCTTTTTTCCTAATATATATTCATAATTTGAAAAGGCTTAATTTCAACCCTTTTAGTTTTGTCCTCCCCCTAAAAGTTGCCATCTTCCTTCCTAATGATAAAAATTTGCATGATTTAGGAATTAATGTAATTTTAATATGTACTTTGTATAGACCAATAATAAATTTTTCCTAATCTAGAATTTTAGAATATCATATATATTTTAAAATCAGGTAACATGATTAATTATGGCACTTTTTAAGTTTATTTACTAGCTAGAATTTAATAATAATTATTTAATCTTTAAAACCATTCTTAAATATTTCAGGAAATCAGGAAGCCTGGAACTATTTTTTAAAACCAGTGGCCCAGTTTGCTTTGCCATATGTTATGCATGCCTGATCATATCTAAATTACTGTTCACAACACTCTTTACTATTTTTCTTCAATAATAAATTTCTTGAGACTGTGTGTGTGTGTGTGTGTATACACACACATATATATAAACAATTACATAGGTTTCTATTGTTAAGACACAATTTCTTCACATTGGTTTTCTAATGCCTTTATGACTTAGTCCAGCTCCTTAGACAGTGAAGTAGAAATATTATTGTTTATTAATTAAGGTATAGGTCATTACATTTTTTCGTTTCTTTGCACCAGAAATAATTTTAGATTTCTGAAGTCAAAGTTCATAAAAGCCAGAACTTAAAAAGTAGAATTTGGGTTCCTTCTCACTTCACTAATTTGCATTCTTATAGGTCTCCGATATCAAACACATTCCCTCCCTTCCTCGCAACAAAAGCCCCAGTTTAAACTTTTAGAAAAAGCCATATGGAATAGGAGTGATCCAAATTTATCCCAGAGGTTGCAAATTGACCAGAAGAGTCACCTTTGGGGAAGCCTGCTTCCGAACGTTTGTGGCATTTCTCATTCGTCTGAATGGCTGTGGCATTTATCTGCAGCTTTTACTCACCAGATGAGACCTCAGACATTTCAAAATCTGCGGTGGCTTGCTACCCCTTCATAGGAAAGCTTTTTGCTGATTTCCTTGTAGGTACTTTTCTCTTACATATTCTATGGGGTCTGATAAACCTGGAGGTAGAGTCATAGCCAAGCCCAGAGAAAGCAGGTACATAATCTCTGACCAGGCTTCCCAAAGCAGACAAACACACAGTCTTTTTGCACCTGTTTCTTCCACTCTGGTTGCCGTGAAAAGTGAGGTATTCTTCACACATTCACAGAGAGCATTTAGCAAACACTCCCCTCTCACAGCAATGGTTTCTTCCCTCCCAGGCTCAATCTACCTGATTACGTTCCCTTCTAATCAGTAACCTCAGTTCCTCGAGTAATAACTGTGCTGCTTGCTTTATATGCAATTTCTCTGAGACTGAAGCATAAGCCAGAGAGGAGAATTAGAGGAGCTAATTATTATGAGGACACCTGTATTTTTGTCTAGTTTTCATGTGAACTCCACAGTGCACTCATTTATGCAAACCAATGTTATGAAAGGGAAGCAGAAAGGAGGATTCATAGAGACTGGACCTAAAAAGTTGTGCACCTGTGTGACACTAGAAGAAAAAACAAACTCTAATAGTGTCCAGTGCTGCTCAAAAGCCACTTGAACTTCCTATGAAAACATAAAAGTGCTTGACATCCAAATATCTTCCTCCAGATTAACTTTTAAAAATCAAGCTGAAAATCCAAAACAATCTTAAACAACCTACCAGCCACGCTTGCAGTAGTTAATTCTTAAAGCAAATGGAGATTATTGAAATCGAAGCAAAATTCCATCCATGTAAATCTTGATTTTTAATAATAAAAGAAATAATATAAATAACTTACTTGAGATTATATTTGAAGTTAAACCCCAAATCCTGCTTCTTGAACATACAGAATTGTGCCAGCCTTGTGTAATGACTGTTTACCCAGAGTATAAGATTGAAGTGGATTTTCAGATTAAAAATAAAACTCTTAAGTATGTCAATCCCCATCCGATCAAACTCCATAAACTTTTTCCTTTTCGGGTGCTTCACTAACAATATATCCAAGTAGAGCTTCAGTTCTCTTGGTTTTCTTTAAGGAGTAAATTGTTAAAATGAGTGAAGTTCACAACAAGAAACCTGGAACCAGAGCCAGGGATCCCCTCATTCTCTCTTAGTAGACTCAGGGCCTGGCAAACAGTAAGTGCTCAACCCATATTTAACTAAAGTGAACCAAAGCATACAATAGAAAGTGCCACTGCTGTTTATACTTTTAAAAACCAGTACTTATTTTATTTAAAAATCAGCCACAATTTCAAAGGCTCCAAAAGAAATGAAATACTATGGTTCTCTTTACCATAAAATATCATAATCATAAATTATGTGCTGCTCCTGAAATAAGTTAAAATGCAACTGATTTTTTTTTCTTGCTCCTTTTTCTGCTTGCAATTTCCGGATGTGGAAATTTCATTTGGAGAAAACGGGACGTGTTGGTGGGAGAAAGCTCATTAATTGTACCATATCCCCTAGCCTATATAGTGCCCCGTATCCAAATTAAAGAAGAACTAAAGAAACCTTGCAGAATGAATACATAATTAGCAGTGCTGCGAAGTGAATGGAAATGGAGGTTGCCTAACTTAATTAACTGTAATCATTACTCATTGTCGTCCTGCTTTGAAAGATTAGTTGAGGGTATTTCTTCTGTCATGTCCCATTAGACAATTCTGCTTCCCTTAACGTGAACACGATGACACTACAAAGAAAGTACTGTCATACCCTTTCAATCAGATGTAAACTTTACTGAAAAAGGCAGTTCCATGTCTTAGTCCAGGGAGCAGAACGGCAACAGTCTGAACATATTTTGTGGGGCAAAAGGGAAATTAGGAAAAAATAGGTAATTATAGAAGTTAGTAGCTTGAAGAGGAAAAAAGGAACCCTATATATGAGGTTCTATAAAGAAAAGCGTTCTTGGTTGAAGAGGAGGGAAATAATAGTGTAAGATCTCAAAGAGAAAATGAAAAACAATGGTATGACTAGGTAACACTATGATTCAGTTGAGCACAACCATACAACAATGCAGGGTGCCCAAGGTACCTTTGAGTGCATTGTGGCTAAGGACTGCTTTCCTAGGGCTTATCCTTTTAGAAGAAGACACTTGCCTTTGGGAAGCATTTAGTCTTTTGAATGAATGAAAAACACTTGTAATTCACAGCTACAAAGAACCCTCCCTAATGCAAGAAGAATTGGAGTGCCTGTCGTAGCAGTGGCTGTGTTTTGCTTCATTTGCCCTCTGCCCACTAGTGCTAAGAAAGATCACAGCAACTCTTTCTGTTAAGAGGGACTTAATGTTTCCTGGGTATCTTCGCTGTTCTAGAAATTAAGCTAAGAGTTTCCAGCATTGCAGTTCAAGAACCTCCCCAGCAAGCCTGAGATATTGACCTGGTTCTCATCAAGCTCATTTTACAGGAGAGGATACTGGAGCTCAGACAACTTCCCAGAGTCACCTAATTAGAAATGGCTAAAAAATCCAGCTCTGCCTGACTTCCTAGCCCAGTATGTTTCAAAAGTTAGTGTTCATGCCTCTATGTTCATTATGATATTATTTACAATAGCAAATAGTACATGGAAGCAACCTGAGTGTCCATCAATAGATGAATGAATAAAGAAGATGTGGCACATATATACAGGGGAATATTACTCAGCCATAAAAATGAATGGAATCTTGCCATTTAAGACAACATGGACCTAGAAGGTATTATGTTCAGTGAAATAAGCCAGCCAGGTAAAGACAAATACCACATGATTTCACCTATATATGGAATCTAAATGGTAACAACAAAACAGAAATAAACTCATAGATACAGAGAACGTTTTGATGGTTGTCAGATGGGAGGCTGGGTGAAAAAGGTGAAGGGATTAAGAAGTAGAAATTGCCAGTTATGAAAACAGCGGATGTAAAGTACAGCACAGGGATTAAAATTGTAATAACTATGTGTGGTGCCAGGTGGGTACCAGACTTATGGTGATCGCTTTGTAAGTTACATGAATGTCTAATCACAATGTCATACACTATAACTCATACAATATTCTATGTCAACCGTAATTGAAAAATTAAAACTACACCAAAACTTAATGTGTATAAAACTCACTTGGGTTCCTTGCTAAGTGGTGTGGATTCTGATTCATTCATTTTTAGATGAGACCCCAAGATTCTGCATTTCCAACAAATCCCAAGTGGTGGTGGTGGTGGTGCTGCTGTTGCTGGTCTTTGGATCACACACTGGGTAGCAAGGCCTTCAGCTACTGGTTCTCAAATGTTGCTGATATTGAAATCACCTGGGGAGGATTGGAACCTCCCAGTGTTCCAGCTGCACTTAATACCAAGGAAATCAGCATTCCTTGGTGTGTGACTCCACAGATTCTAATGCACCGCCAAGTTTGAGGATCTGTGCCCATAGACCAGTGGTTCTCCAAAGAGATGTGCATTAGAATCAGGTGAAGAGTTACAACAGAACACAATGGCCAGAGTTCCTTAGGGCAAGGATAGGGCTTTAGCCTTTGCCTTTTCCCATAGTTCCCCAGGTGGTTCTGACACTCAAGTATAAGAATCACTCCCTAGACCATGCTTTTTCAAATCAATCGACTGTGCATTTTCATGAACATTCTCAGGTTGTATGAAACATCTTTCAAGATAAAAATCCCTGAGCCCCACAAACTAGAACATCACCAGTTACATAAAAGTGAATGGCCATCATCAACACATCAACAAACAACAAGTGCTGAAGAGGATGTGGAGAAACGGGAACCCTGGTGCACTGCTGGTGGGAATGCAGACTGGTGCAGCCACTGTGGAAAACAGTATAGAATTTCCTCAAAAAACTAAATACGGAACTGTGTTTTGATCCAGCAATTCTATTGCTGGGATTATACCCGAAGAATCCTGAAACACCAATTCAAAAGAACGTATGCACCCCTATGTTCATAGCAGCACTGTTTACAATAGCTAAGTGCTGGAAACAACCTAAGTGCCCATCTGTAGATGAGTGGATCAAAAACTGTGGTACATTCACACAATGGAATACCATGCAGCAGAAATAAAGAAGGAACTCCTGCCATTTGCGACAACATGGATGGAACTAGAAAGAATTATGCTTAACGAAATAAGCCAGGCAACGAAAGACAAATACCACATGATATCACCTAATACAGGACACTAATGAACAACATAAACAAACAGGCAAAATAGAACCAGAGGCATGTAAACAAGGAGCAGACTGAAAATGACCTGGGGGTGCAGCGAGGGATGGGGAGGAGAGAAGGGGAGGAAGAAGGGAAAGGGTCTAGTCAAGGAACTAGTATGAATGACCCATGGACATGGACAATGAGGTGGGGATTGACTGTGGGAGAAGGGGTGGGAGGAGTAATGGGGGAACAATGGGGGAAAAAGTGGGACAACTGCAATAGAAAAAAAACTAAAATTAATTTTTAAAAAGTCTTTTATGATTATCAGTGTAAAATGTAAAATTGCATTATACACTCATGCATTTGTTTGTTTGTTTGTTTGTTTTTTTTGCTTATTACAGTAGGTGCACATTAATTCCATTACTTTGTTAGTATTATTCTTTAGTGGAAAGTATATTCACCTTATCAGACATTTGCTTTATGCCCAGGGTAGTTATATAATGAAAAATAATTGATTTTGAAATGAGATACAGTAGTAAGTTGAAATAAATACAAAAAATGATCCCCAGTCTCAGTGACATAAGTGAAGCACAATGTATCATCTTATGGCTAAACTCCACTCCATAAATGATCCTCAACTGCTCTTCAAGGGCTTGCAAAGATGAGGGTCATTTTGACTAGTGACACATTTTGACTTCAGGACAGTTGTATAACATGAGCATTGTCAGAGTATATCCCATTAAACACTTTTGTTGGTGCCAAAAGGAAAATGTGAGCATATCAGAAATATAATTAGTAGAGTACAAATTTTATGTCCTTACAGCTTCTAAGAACACATACTTTACAGAAACTATCTTTTGGATATTTCCCTTAACATTCATTCAGAATGGCCCACTATTAGTTTCAAGGAGAACAGCCAGGGCCACAGCTGGCTTATGGCTCTGGGTATTGTGCCTGGCATGAAGGTACTGGAGCAAGGGGGTGAGTAGGGGCTAAAATCCACACCCGCACTCCACCCACTCACCCATCCTTGTGGCCTTGGCATAAGGCAGAGTCAGACTGCAAGAAAAAAAAAAAGAGCATGCTTTATTAAAAAATCTGTCCTCCAGCCCTGGCTGGTATGGCTCAGTGGATTGAGTGCTGGCCTGTGAACCAAAGGGTTGCCGGTTTGATTCCCAGTCAGGGCACATGCCTGGGTTTTGGGCCAGGTCCCCAGCTGAGGGTGTGTGAGAGGCAATCACACACTAATATTTCTCTCTCTCTTTCGCCCTGCCTTCCCCTCTCCCTAAAAATAAATAGATTAAAATATTTTTTAAAAAATCAGTCCTCCTGTGGGTCAGGGGGTGCTCCTTTATCTAATTTTCAGTTAGCGCATAAGCTACCAGAAGCCCTGGGGACAGTAGCGTGTGAGGGAAAATGTTTTCAGTTGCATTTGGAAGGCATTGGGAACAAACCTAATAAACTAGGACAACTTATTAAAACTTCTGGCATCACCAGGCTTTCTACGTATAAAATAGTGTGGCAACATGCTACAGAGACTCACAGCTCAGGTTGTGAGCCCACGCAGATCAACCAGTGCTTGAATTCCAGTTTGACTACTTACTAGCTGTGTGAACTTGGCATGTCATTTCAGTCACAATTTCATCATCTATAAAATGGACATAATACTAATTCCAGTCTCTTAAGGCTATTCATTTGGATCAACTGCAAGGTATTCTACAGAGTTCCTGATGAGGAGTTAGTGCCTAAGTAGTGGCTTCTATTTATCAACAACATTAAGGATATGATAATAACTCACATTTCCCAAGGCTTTGGAGGAAATTAAATCAAATGATGCATACAAAATAAGCCTTGGAACTGCAGAACACCATAATGGTTTTGAAGATGGGTTTTCTTTCAGTAATGTATGTTTTCTATATGTTGAATTTAAAGAAATAGTAGCAGTAAGTAAGCAAGGGATAGAGCTGCCAAAGATCTGGCTAAATAATTGTTCTGAGAGGTTAGATTCCTATGGAGAGTTGGAGACAAACTTAATGCCTATAGATGATAGTAAGAACCCTAATCTACAATACATCAGGGAACAATGTGAACCCTGAATGCACAGATCTAAAACTAGAACTTCAATAACCTGGCAATGTGCTGAATAAATTGGAAGTAATCCCATTAAATCTTTGTCTCTGGAGTTATTATGCCCAATAATCACATTTTTTAAAAGTACCACCTTGAAAATCATGTTCCTGAAGTTGCCTCCAAGTATCAGTAAACGACTCATCTCTGAATACAAAAAGAAAAATGAGCCCACTTGTAAACACATTAGCCAGTACAGTGCCTGGAGGTGTGAGCTGGGAGGCATTACTGCTCAACGGAAGTCAATTTTAAATAGGGGGTTGTGGAGCTTTCTCTACAAGAGCAAAGGATCCCAGCCATAATGGTTGTGCAGTAACCTTGGAAAGGTATACTTTTATTCAAACTGTGCTTGATTTCGGCTTATCTCCTTTCATTGCAGTAGTTAAGTTCATGGAAAGCCAAATCCTTTGCAGCTCTTCAGCCAGCTTCTTTACACTTCTTATAATTGCATTGCTGTGGTGAGTGTATGAGTCTATATTTACTTATCATTTTGAGCACAATTCTTCATAGCCCATTTATTTATTTTTTAAAATTTATTTATTTTTTTCAATTACGTTTACATTTAATACCTTTCTGTATTAGTCTCAGATGTACAGCAAAGTGGTTAGCAAATCATGTACTTTACAAAGTGGTCACCCCATTGCTTCAAGTACCCACCTGGCCCCATACATAGTTATTATATTATTGATTATATTTCTGATGCTGTACAGTTATTTTTAAATATTGTTCTTTCTCTTTCATTTCATTTCTTGCCCATGGAGTTATAGAAAGCATGAAGAAAAAAACAAATAACAACACACAGGATCACAGGAGTATTTGCTTTTATATGTCAAACAGGAAGAATATCTATCTGGTTGCTTGTTGTGGATGATCTGTGTTAATTTTCCCATCTAATGGCCAAAAAATAATTATTTTAGAATTGGAATTGTATATAAAGATTTTTTTAACAGATATCTCACCACACAGAATATCTCCAAGTGTTAAGTTCTGATATAAACATGAACATCTGAAAGAACCTGAACCAACCCGGGAGCTATTATTTCACTCAGCCTCCCTCATCAGAGTTCAGATCTACCCTCCCTTGGTTTTAAGATTTTCTCAATGAACTGAGTGAGTAATGGAATCTTGAGGGACACCTTTAAATCCAGCAGAAGCAAAAATCCTCCCCACTGATAAGCAAAAGGATATTTCTGGCAACAAACACATCAACTATAGGAGGTGTATATGTATGTATAACTCAGTCAACATTCAATTAAATGTTAGTCAATAACCCCTGAAGGCAACACCAAGGCCTTAGAGTAAAATAAAAAAGACCACAGACATAGTGCAGAAGATCCGGTCTCAGAGGATGGTCTGCTTACCACTTGGCCCTGAGCTTGTGTGGGAATTTTCTAGAACATTCAAAGCTTCAATACTTCCAAGTCCTGGAAGAAACTATTCGTTAAACCCCTTAAGATATATCTGAGGCTGTTAGACAAAACTGAGTCTACTACTTATAATCAGCATTTGGTTAATGGCAAAGCCATATATTCATCGCCTATATAAGGACAATGTCATATATGGTATTGAACGTCATAAAATCCTTATAAATAAACCCAGTTAAGGAGAAATAGCCCCAGCCTTTACAAATCCTCATGTGTGTAATGGTGTCATATATACCTTCTTAAAACACAAGTTCCCTCTCATCACCTACCCTGGTTATTATAACTATAACTCTTGACTGGATATTTCCATCCATTGTCAAAATTTTATCACCTGCCATTCAGTCCTGGACACTGTAGTATGGCTTCTACTGAAACACATTGTTTTATAGGGATCTTTGTTCATTAGGTTAAAAGATAAGATTAGAAAGACTGGCTTAGCAGCTTTCTGGTCCCCTAGGCTCTTCTAGCACTGTCCCTGGAACGTCCCTATTGCACAGTGAATATTTACTATGATATGGACATCACTGTTGGTCAATATCTGCTTATTTAAATAAATACTAAAGTCACTAAAAACTTGAATACATGCTCAGAATTTTCCAGTGTGAAAAATTGGAAGCAAACAAAATATCTATCAAAAAGGAATTAAAATAATTCTGGCACATGCAATTGATAGATTTATAGAGAGCTAATAAAAATCATATTCTTACAGACTGCTTAAAGATATGAGAAACATATGGTATATTAAGGAAATTAAAGTAGCTTACAAAATTGTATGCACAGTACTAAAAAGGCATTATTTCTTAGTGGCTAAAAACCTGGGCTGTGAGCCTGACTGCCTGGTTTAGAATCCTGGCTCCATTTCATATTGGCACGGTGATCTTTAATGAGTTATTGCACCTTATTATTGTACTGATTTCCTCATTTTTAAAATGGTATAATAATAGTACTTATATCATAAAATTGTTGTGAGGCATAAATGGGTACTATTTAATATATAAAGTCATTGAAACTGGCTGGTGCATATAAAATGCTCAATAAATGTTAGCTATCATTATATGGTTCTCATTAGAAATATATGTAGCTAACAGTTAACACTGGTTATTCCTGAATCATGAAATTATGGGCAGCTATTATTTTCATGGTGTTTCTGTATTCTACTTTGGACAGTGAGCATGTATGATTTTGTATTATAAAACAAAATTCTGCTTCCTCTTAAATATGCAAAACCTTTACTAGAGGTTATATACGTAAGATGCACACATAAGTAAGGGACCCACCCTTGAGGGCTAAAAACAAGAACTACCAGTATCAAAAGCAACATGTTGCCTGTAAGATAGTAGACATGGTTCTCCAACTATGCTGTATTATGTTAAGAATAAAAATATTCAAGTTCCAAAATATATATTAAAATTGTAAACATACATATATCTTATGGAAAATAGGTACCCCATGTAGAAATATTTTCCTATAATTCTTCACCTCATTTATAGGGGTTGATTAATTGACTGTTGGGGAGCTTGCTTCCTCTTCCTTCAAAGGTCATAAGAAGTAAGGCTAATGCTATTTTTCAGTTCCTACCCAAGATCATCAGAATAAATTGGGGCAGTAGGAAGAGAAAATAAATTTAGACAAAGCAAGTTAGGTTTTCCAACCACTTTAATTTACATGAGAACTGTTAGGCTAATAGAATGAGTGACTGAGAAAACATCACCAGAAGCATTTAATGACAAATTAAAAGGGTTTTTTTGTTATGTTTTGTTTTGTTTTTTTAGTGGGGGGGGAAATGATAGGAAAGGAGTGAGCAAAAGGGAGATTCCAGCCTTAAGTTTTCCTTGCAAAAGGCAAATAAAAAAGTGAAATGCAATATAACAAAGTTTGATGTAATATAGCTGCATTGAAACTCAATTATTATTTTAGAACTTTCAGTCTGCCCTTAGCATCCAGGTGAAATAACTTTGTTCATAAATTTAACCATAGCATTCTCATTTATTATTTTTTTAATGTGTTGCTTCCTTCTGCTGGATATATTTCTTTCAGGGCAAAACTGTACCTATTCATTTGAAAAATCTTTTAAGAATAATTTTTTTTTTAATTACAGTTGACATACAATATTATATTAGTTTCTGGTACAGCCCAGTGATTAGACATGATTAGACATTTATATAACTTATGAAGTGATTGCCCCAATAAGTCTAGTACCTGCATAACACCATACATAGTTATTATAATATTATTGACTATATTTGTCCCTGGCTGGTTTGGCTCAGTGCATTGAGCGTCGGCCTGTGAGCTAAGTGTCGCTGGTTCGATCTTCCAGTCAGGGCACATCAGAGAAGGAAAACTCTGACTCCAAAAAACTTCCGCTGCCTTGCGGCATACCTCTTCAGGGGAAAGGCTAAGGGAGTAAACCCCGACAGAAAATCCGGAGCCGGAGTCCCTAAGGCGGTTTGACGTTGTAGTCAACACCGGCAACTCCTGCGGCGCACCTGAACCCAAGCTGTATTGACTCCGTCTTTCCCTTGGACCCTTCAGCTGCGAAGAGAGGGGGGGTCTGCTGCATGGGCAACAGCAGACCCTCCATATCACCCTGCCCAGGCTCTGTAGCTTCAGCTTCACTGGAGAGGACACTCCAGCGTCATCGCAAGATGTCGATTCAACACGGGAGGAGACAGATACCGTGTCACTCCCGAGTCGGACTGCACAGCCATTCTCGGCGGTGCAGATAGACTCTTAAGAAGCTACACCATCGTCTCTCGAGACGGACGGCTGCCGACGACGACGACGACGACAACGACGATTGACTATATTTGCTATGCTGTACTTTACATCCCCATAACTATTCTGTAATTACTAATCTGTAATTTTTAATCATTTTACCTTATTTACCTTACCCCCTAACTCCCCTCTCATTTAGCAATGATCAAAGTGTTCTCTGTATTTGAGTCTGTCTCTGTTCTGCTTGTTTATTCTGTTTTTTTTTTTTTAGATTCCACATACAAGTGAAATAATATGGTATTTGTCTATCATATTTATCTTTAAGAGATATTTTAAGATGTTATATTATAGTTTGACATATAAGTGATGTGCCTATATCTTTTTATATTTCTAGCAGTGCCTGCATATAGTATGTACTCAACAATTGCTCGATGAATAATATGTATTCAGCCAACGTGGCAAAAGAAGTGACTTTCTTTTGCAATGAACTAAGAGAAACAAGACTGAAAAAGTACAGGGAGAAGAAAGAAGAGAAAATGAATGAAGGAATGGAAGGTAATGATTTCAGATAGGACTTTTAATCAACATCAATAATTCTAATTCCTATATAGTACTGTTGATGAACACAGTGGATTATATTCATATAAAAGTGTTATTTACAAAGCATCAACACAATGAAAACAGCCAAGATGGTCCTTGATACGTGATAACTATTGTTTTAAATAGTTTGCATTTATTAGCTCACTCCTCATGGCAACACTATGAGGTAGGCACTATAATTAATTCTGTTTCATAGATGATGAAAAGAGGGGTTAACTGACCCACCCAGGAGTACAGAAATAAGAGGAAATGTTGTTGGATTTCAAACTTAGACGTTTGATTTTGAGCTTGCTCTTTAAATCACTATATTCTCAAACACTTACACTATATTGCTGCCACTGACATATGCTTTGACCCCACTATCCCTTTATAAAGTCTCTTGAGCTCGACAGAATAAATATTACCATTACCTGTTTGACAGGGAGAAACATCAGATAGTGATTGCTCAGCTTCTTATTGGCAACCAAACCCTCGTTTGGAATTAATTAATTGATGTCCTTATAACAACAGCATTCTCTTATTCCTAACTCCCAGTGGTTTGTAGGCTATACAGCTGGAAGAAACATCAACACAACTCCCCAGCTTAACAGATAGGGACGCTGCTCATTGCCTGTGCTACCTCTTTCTGTATGTGTCTCTTTTTATTCTTGACCCCACCATTCCTTAGTGGTTTTATTGTTTTGTTTTGTTCTTTAAATATGTATTTTTTTTGCTTTGCTTTTCATCCAGAAATGGATTATTGTTCCTTCAAGGCCTCCTTCTTGAGTATTCCCGCCTTTTATAGCCCTTCTTCAGCATTTTTACTGGTACTCATAACATGGCCCCCTTTTTTGCTGGTTTCTGGCATCACTTGGTTGCTATTTCGTGTTCTTTGATGTTTTCCGTATCTAACTGTTCCCTTTCTCACCTCTGCTTTCTGCCACATTTAGCCCTCTGCGATTATTTGTTTCTCATTTTGGAAGCTGACAACCAAAGGGACAGTATCATCCCTCGTTGTGTTTCTCTGGCTTACTCATGAAATCACAAGTGGCCTCTTTCCCACATAAAATGTCTAGTCCAAGTTGGAACATAAAGAGACACTAGGGAAGCATATACTTTGTAGGAAGGGGCACCTTTGGACTCCCAGCTTCTTCATGTGCCTATCAGCTTTAAGAGATAGTGGTTCCATTTGACTTTTCAAAGGGCAAAACAAGAGCCTTATATATCATGCTTTTGCTATCAATTGTTAAGAGCTATTTCTTGGTCCTGAAAGCATCATGAATACCTTCCTGAGTTAGAGGTCAGTTCATATTATTAGGTAGGTCTTGGAATGGTGTCCAGTAATGTTGTTTAATGGCTATGCATTCTAAGTGAGCTTGGCCAGCAAGCATATCGCCAGTGTATATGGTAAGTAGGTAATTTGCTTCTGATATTATGCACGTTAACCTAAATATCTGAGTGAGATTGTTTTTTCTAAGGGAGTGTGGACTTTGAGCTTTTGTCTTAGTCAGAAGTTAAGAAGGGAATAAGAGAGAGACTTCCAGCATGCTTTCTAGGTTTTTCCAAATGGTGCAAAGATGTTTAGGGGGAAGACAAAATGCCATTTGAGATGCAATCTTTTAGACACTAATTTAGACCTACAATTTTAGTGGAAATAAAATAAGGGTGTTGGACTACATAGCTTTTAAGGTCCCATCTAGCTTCAGTACTCTAGATTTTATACCCATTTACTTACACAACACCACCCCTGAGAAACATACCTTATTTACAATTACAGAAATGAACTCTCAGCACTCCATTTAATAGACTTCCCCGACACAACCATGGTACTACACTGCAAATGAGCACTTGCCCCTGAATGAGTCAGTGATCCTGCAGACACCAATGGACGTGACCCCAAAGGTTTTCCAACAGGAATTGAGAAAACATGGCAAATAAAAATGAACAAAAATTAGCGGTGACAAAAAAACAAAACAAAAATATAACAAAAACAAATAAAAACACACACACATATACAATATATCTACACCAAGTTCTGATTTGCTAGTGGTTATTGATAGCAGTAAAGGGATATCTGTATCTACAGATCCTGGAAACTTTTCTCCTAGGTGATGATAATAAAACTGTCAAGTACCACACAGTATTCACTGCATGCTGTACACCCGTTAAGTGATACAAACCTTTCCAACAAACCTACAAAGTAAATACTAACTATCATTACTTATTTTAAAAATAAAGAGGGGCAGAGGGAGGCTAAGTAACTTGCTCAAGGTCACTGTTATTGAATAGCAGCATTGAGATTCAGACTCAGCAGTCAGCCTGTCTCCAGAATCCAAGCCCCAGGAAGCTACCTCTTATAATACGGTTGTGTTCATCCATTTTCTCATTTGCCTACCTACTGTGAAATTAACAGCAAGATTACTTAGAAGACCCATTGGAGTAGGGAACACAGCCCTAGGTCACAGAGTATAGCAAATTTTAGGAGCCTGGAACCCCACTCAGTTTTTATGAGTGGTATTCTCTGTGTGACCTCGCTACTGGTCAGGCATTTTAAATGAGTAATTATACATTTCTGGATGTTCTTTCCAAATATATACCTTTTTCTGTGCATGAACCAAAGGGGCTGACTTGTGCACTCAAAGTGCAAGATTAATACTACAAATAAACACAAAGGGATATTGGCAATGTAGTATGAGCTAAAAAATTTAAACAATCTGGTTTTCAGAAGTCATAAAGAGCTTCAAATAAGCTAAAGAGGCTCAATTGATATTCAGGATGATTGGAGAGCTGGAGTTGTGCAAACGTGACCAAGGAGACTGTATAGAAACCAACTAGTCAGAGATTTCACAGGTCGCATGGCACTGCTTTTACTTTCTTTTCAATCACATCCAAGTCAAAAACTTGTAGGTTCAACAAACTCCACATCTACCTAAATGTTCTCTTGGGCAGCAAAAGAAACAAGCAGCAAATCGACCAAACCAATTCCGTGAATATCATTTATGCAGCGCACACCCCCCCAAAAGTGACTCATAACACAGGACACTAATTTATTGTTATGAAAACACAACTTTTACTTATCCACTACCAGTCCCAAAAAACCTCATGTTATGTATACAAATTTGCAAACCCACATGCATACATTTCTATAGCAAGAACATAAACTTCTCAAACTGAAATGCCTAAATAATTCTTAAATAATACCTTTGCTAAGGTGAAATCTGGTCAGGAAATGTAAATGTAGGCCTTTAAATCAGCAAAAATGCCCACTAGTCATTTTTTATTTTGAATCCAAATTGCAGTGACGTGAGCCGTGCTTTGTCATCCAATGGCATCCAGCACAGTACACAGCTTTTGCGTCAAACAGACCAATGGAAAGTTTTTTAAAAAAAATACATAACTAATTCTTGGATACTCCTCCCAGCAAACATGGGGCAATCCTCTAAATAGTTCACAGCACCCCCCAAAGAAATGACAGTGCACTCTGCGCTCCTTAATTTGCCACTGTTCAAAGATAAGGTTAATGGAATTAAGTTAACCATAACGATTATTATAAATTGAATGCTGTATCCTTAGATGTCTGAAACAATGCATTTCAATAAACGGGAGGTTGGGAGACAGAAAGGGAACATTTATGGTACTATTTTATTTTATTTTTTATTTTTAAAGACTTAATTTATTTATTTTTAGAGAGATGGGAAGGGAGGGAGAAAGAGAGGAAGAGAAACATCCCATTGATATATGATAGATACACTGATTGGTTGTCTCTCATAAGGACCCAGCTGGGGACCTGGCCCATAACCCAGGATGTTCCCTGATGGGGAATGAAACCAGTGACCTTTTTGGTTCACAGGCCAGCACTCATTCCACTGACCCACACCAACCAGGGCTGTGGTACTAATTTAAACAGCATCTTTCCACACATCTCTTGTGCATGTCACGGCATAGCCCTTGATGGCTGTCAACTCATAAATATTATTGATTGAAAAAGAAGGGGGGCCCAGCTTTTCTTTAAAAATTGGAATCAAATAGTCAATATAATATTAGGAACTTCATACAAAGTGAAAGTAATTTCCAAGTAATTCAGCTATGAAATATTTTAAAATAACAACACAGGTGAAGCACACAAATAGAAGTTAATCACAAGAAAAGTAAACTAATAGTGATTATTTTTTATTATCAACATAATCATCAAAGTTAGGTTTACAAACCAAAGTACAGTACTCAGTTTGTTAACTGAGTTTTTTAATAAAGATACGTGTCTTAATTTTTCTTTGTGTTTTCATATATATTAGCTAGCACACAATAAAAATTAAATTTTTAAATTAGAATTACTTTTTGTCATTAACATTATGGTTTTATAACAAGAAAGGTGGTGACAATTGTTATATTATTATCAATATTGGCTATTACAGAAACTGTGCTCAATACTTTTCTTATGGCATCTTATGAAGTAATTATTATTATAATAATTGTATGTATAAGGAAATCGAGTTTGGGAAAGGTGAAATCACTAGTTTAAGGTCACACTGCTAGAAACTGAGTGAAAATTTAAATTTAGATTATCCCAAAGCTTATGCTAAGCTTATTCTTTTGACTGCAGCATGTTATCTTCCTATAGCTGGAGAATAATATAACCCAGTGTCCAAAAACTAGAAGTCCTTTTATCCCTTATGTTAGGACTAGAGGACTGATGATAACCTTGGGGAGAAAACCATTGTCAAACTCTGTATTGTTGATGGTTTTAATAAAAGAGAAAATGTCTTTGATATTTCTCTTTTATGTAGTATCTCATGTTTTGTCTATATCCATGATCTATATATAATCTCTTAGAAAATTAACCAAATGATAGAAGTTCCTTTTTGTAGTATTAACTGCTTCTAACTTTGTACACTCAGGGTCAGCAGCCTTACAAAGCACTTCTTTAATACCAACTTTAAAAATTAAGCAAGGAAATGCATCTAAAACCAAAACAAATTAATATGAAGACTAAGAAAAAAAAATCTGTTCAGGTCCTTCATACACTTACAAATGCCCAATAGACATGAAAACATGCTCCATGTCACTAATCATCAGAGCAATGCAAATTAAAACCACAATGATATGCCATCTCACACCTGTCAGAATGACTATCATCAATAAATCCACAAACAAGTGCTGGCGAGGATGTGGAGAAAAGGGAACACTTCTGAACTGTTGGTGCGAATGCAGACTGGTGTAGTCACTGTGGAAAACAGTATGGGGATACCTCAAAAAATTAAAAATGGGTCTGCCTTTCAACCAAGCGATCCCACTTTTGGGAATATATCTGAAGGAACCCACCCAATAAAATGTAACGTATGACATTAATAATTTTCATGTTAATGACATATTGAAATGATAGTTTTGTAGATATACTATATTGGGTAAATAAACTATCTTATTAAAATTTTAAAAATCTGATATCCAAAGCTTTGAATCGAAGAGAAATTATGAGGATATTAACAATTCGTTTTCTATTGAATAAATTCTTCTTTGTTACTCCTAGAAAGCTCACCATTTCTTTCCTCAGAGATTAAGAAAGAGTGGGTTTTTCTGAAGCTGCAAGGTGCTACTGTCAATGCATCAAATCTATTGTCTATTTCCCACAGCCATGATTGGGCCAGTCCATATGTAATTGACAAATGTATAGAGTAGTAATATTTATTTACTTCTAACCATGTGTTAGACAATATGCTAAGTATTATTCATGTATTTTTAAAAACGTCACGACAATTTCCCATGTTATGTATCATCATTCATTTCATATCTGAGAAAACTTGGACAGTCTCTTTCCTGGCTAACTTGTCAACTAGGACCCCAGACCCCATTTCCCCTATTTGTCACTATAGTTCATGGCCTCCTTAAACATGTAAAGGCAATCATGTTTTTGAGTCTTTGTACTAGCTTCTCCTTCCTCTTAGAATGTTCTTCCCCAGTTTTTTCATGATGGGTTCATTCTAGACAATCATATCTCAGCTGACATACCACCTTCCATCAAAGGTGAAGGAAGCTACTAATTTACTTTTTTTTCACTTTTGAGACTGGAGTAACCATCCAGTCACTCACTGTCTCTGCTCATTTTATTCTCATGAAGCACTTATTATCTGATGACTTTTTTATATAGATAATGAGTCTTCTTCACTGGGAAATTATATACATACCATAGTAAGTTCAACAGGTTACTACTATATCATATATATTATAATATATTATATAAAGTACATTGTAGAGAGTATGTTTAACAAATAGGTGTTTTGTAAATAAATAAAAAAACAATATTACAAAATATACTTGTCTCTCCTCATTTAAATTTTATAACATTTTCATTGAGACAGAATTGACATACCATGAAACTCACTCTTTTCAAGGATACAAGTCAGTGATATTTAGTATATTCCTGGAGCTGTACAACTGTCACCACTAACTAATATAAAACATTTTCATTAACTTCAAAAGGAAACCACATGCCTCTTAGCAGTCATTTTCTATTCTTTAGTCTCCCTAGACCAAGGAAGCTACTAATTTACTTTCTGTTGTTACTGATTTGCCTCTTTTAAATATATCATATAAATCTCATGATTTTTAAAATTTCATAAATTGAGAATATTAACATGTTCATAATAAAATATCTGATGTGTATTGAATGCTAACTCAGGGTCACCTGCCTTACAAAGCCACTTTTTCAGTCATAAAAAAATTGTTTCATAAATTTAATGCTCGTTTATTAAAAAAAATAACTTCAAAACTATAAGCAACAGGAAGTAAATAGAACAAACACATATTGAAAATCTTTTAAAAATTTAATAGACTATAACCTAAGTCTTTTGAAGTGTTTTAATAGACTTCATTTTATTTTTTAACGTTAGTTTTAACTTCACAGAAGAATTAAGCAGAAAATACAGAGATTTCCTATATACCCCCTGTCTCCACAGAAGCACATTCCGCACTATCAAATTCCCCACCAGAGTGGTATATTTGTTACCGTCAATGAACTTACATTGACATATCATTATCATTCTAAGTCCAGAGTTTATATTACAACTTACTCTTGTTTACATCTATGGGTTTGGACAAATGTATAATGACATGAATCCACCATTACAGCACCACACAGAGCAGTTCCACTGTCTTAAACATTCTGTTCTTCCCTCTCTTCCCTAACCTCTGGCAACCTGTGATCTTTTTGCTGAGTCCACAGTGTAGCCTTTTCTCAAATATATATAGCTGGAATCATATAGTATATAGCCTTTTCAGATTAGCTTCTTTCTCTTAGTAATATGTATTTAAGTTCCCCCTTTGCCTTTACATGGCTTGATAGCTCATTTCATTTTAATGCTGAATAATATTCTATTATCTGGATATACCCTAATTTATCCATTCACTTACTGAAGGACATCTCGATTGCTTCCAAGTTGGGCGATTTTCAATAAAGCTGCTATAAACATGTATGTTCAGCCCTGGCTGATGTGGCTCAGTGGATTGAGCACTGGCCTGCAAACCAAAGGGTTGTGGGTTCGATTGCCAGTCAAGGCACATGCATGTGTTGCAGGCCAAATCCCCAGTTGGGGGCACACAAGAGGCAACCACACATTAATGTTTCTCTCCCTCTATTTCTCCTTCCCTTCCTTTCCCTTAAAAACAAACAAATAAATAAATCTTAAAAACAACATTTGTGTTCAGTTTTCTGTATGGACATAAGCTTTTAGTTCCTCTGGGTATGCACCAAGGAGTGTGATTTCTGGACTGTACGGTAAGAATATGTTTTGTAAAAAGCCACCCATCTTCCAAAATGGTTGTACAACCAGTTTGGCATTCCCAGGAGCATTGGGTGTATTAGATTTTGGCCATCCTAATAGGTGTGTAGTGGCATCTCATTGTCATTTCAATTTGCATTTCCCTGATGGCATATGATAAGCACCTTTTCATATGCTTTTTTGTCATCGGTGGATCTCCTTTGGTGGTTGCCTGTTCAGGTCTTCAGCCCATGTTTTAATCGGGCGATTTGTTCACAAAGCACTTTTCATGCTCTAGCTCAGGGAGGGGTCCCCAACACCAGGCCACAGACCGGTACCTGTCCATGCACGGCCTGTTAGGAACCGGGCCTCACAGCACAAGGGAGCGGCAGGTGAGCGAGAGCAAAGCTTTGCTGGAAGTACATGCAGTACCACCTGAGCTCTGCACTCCTGCACCTTCCCCCGACCATGGAAAAAGTGTCTTTCACAAACCGGTCTCTGGTGCTAAAAAGGTTGGGGACCGCTGCAGCTCCTGTAATCCTTATAGCAAATGGAGAGGGTAGGCACTGTTAATGTCCTTCTATAAATGCCAATGGAAAAACTATGGCACATGTGTTTAAGAAATTCCCAGTGCCAGGTGGGTACTGGAATATTGGGGGGATTGCTTTGTAAAATATGAGTGTCTAACTACTATGCTGTACACCTGAAACTTATATCAAATAATATTGAATGTCAACTGTATTGAAAATAAAATTTTAAAGTAAATAAATTTAAAAAAAAGAGAAACTCCCAGGGACCACGCTTCAAAAATGTAGGAGCCAGGATTCAAACCCAGATTGTGATCATAGATGCAATTGTGAATCGGTAAGCAACATCCATTTTGTCATTGTCTGTTACTGTTTTAGCATAGAGTAAGGTCCTCTAAGCAGCCTCTAGAAAGGATATTTGGGCATAGCCAATTAACATTAGTTCCATGCACAGAAGCAGATCTATCCTTAGATGAGTAAGGAACCAAGGGGAGGACCCAGCAGGCTTATTATTTCATTGAACACAAATAAATGCAACTTAAAATGTTCATCTTCCCTCTTTCCTTTCTCTTATCTGCTATTTACCTGGTTGTCTGTTGTGAAATACTGTGGTCTCATATCAAAACCAGGACTAGTGAGCGGGGGTTGCATTTTGATTTAAATAAAGAAATTATAATAAACACAATTATTTAAAATATATAGGGACATTAAAAGGCATTGTAAATAAACACTTGATTGTTTGATATAACCTTATATTTCTCTAATTCATAATATGTATCCCATTCTGCTAGAAATCAAGATTATTTCAAAACGAAGGTCCTGAAGGTTATTTGGCACATTCTCCTATTCAATTGCTTTCATAATATTATGAAATGGATACATTTAATTGGGTTGATAAATGTTTAAATACATTTTTAAAATGATGAAAGTACTAATTTAAGCATATTTTTTGTGTCTAATACAATTAATAAGCAGGCAGTTTTTAAGTAGAATAACACACACCAGGGAGTAATATTTGAAATGACTCTGAATTTTGGTCTCTGGGTGTTCTTGGCCTTTGCTCATATGATTCCCCACACCTTCTAGGCATGCAATTATCTCTTAACACCTCACAACCTGTCATGCAGTATGCTGTTCCTTAAATGAGAACTGGTCTCAAGTATCATTACATACTTAGACCTTAATGTTAATAGAAGCATCAACCAGTAATTTCTGATGGGCAAAAAGTATAAATTTTTCCACTTAAAATATTTCTTCTTTCTGTAATAAAACCCAAATCCTTATATTCTGTTCACAACTAGAATGGTCCTTCAGGATCACTTGACTCCTGTAATTAAATTGTAAAAGTTAAAAAATGTCAAACTTAAAATTCAAATTGAAATTCAAAGTTGTATTTTAAAAGTCTGTATTACATTTGTTTTACTGCATCTGCCACAGAAGGCATCACACAATCCTTTATAGAGATTCAGATGAACTTCTCCACTAGAAATTAAGAAGGAATACAGCTAATCTTGGGCTTTCATTGGTTTGATTACCATTTCAACTTTAAATGGCTGCCTGATAATTAGTGGGTATGGAACTACCAGTACTGCTCAAGGACCAACTGCCTTTACTGAAAAACAAAATTTTGAAAGAAGCATAGTAAACTCCAAGAGACAATCAATTCAATCTTACACACCTCCCTGCCATAGTTTTAAATGGAGCAGATGTGCTAAAAAGCCAGTGGGAAAACGGTTAATATTTCTTAGGGCTTAAGCAGGAATAGAATCTCCAACACCTGACTGCCCATATTTTTCACAATGATTTATTGCCGCATATAATCTATACAAGCACCCCAGTCTTGGAATATTTCATATCAGGAAAGCATTTAAAACCTAAAAATATAATAAAATTAAAATCTAAAAGTGATGGGTTTTGTTTAGAAGTTAGAGAACAGACAAGAAGAATATACTTTCTAGGTATTATAGTAAATGTGTTCATAATTACACTATGTTATACTATACCTTTATGGTTTTAAATGTTTGGCCAGAAACATAAGTGATAATTAAAAATTAGGATGATGTGAAATAAAGAGAATAAATGGAATTACAATAGAATCTGTCTTAACAGACCGCCATTTAACTGAATTTTTGGAATAACTGAAACTCTGTTAGGTTTCATGATGGATCAAGATGGCAGGCTCAAAGAGCTTAACCAGAAAGCTATTCTCCATTAGCGTTGAATCGCATGCTTTGGTGGACTAAAGATAGCTGTAGATTTTCTTGACCCTCCACCCACTGAAGAGGTGAAGTTTCTGTTTCTTCTCTTTAATATGGGTGGGCTCTGTGACTGATTTAACTAATAGAATGCCGTAGAAGAGATGTTCCATTTTCCAGGGTCAGGCATTAATAGACTTAAAATTGACACTTCCTGTCTTTCGTAAAATTTATTCATCGACCCTGAGCTGCCATGTGAGAAGCTCAACTTCCCTAAGTCTACTACACTGGAGAGACCACATATAGGCACTAAGTCAGCTGATTTAGGCAAGCCAAGTCTTTCAGTCATCCCTACCAAAGCACTAGATTTGTGAGTGGAGCTGTCTTGGGTTCTCACCCACCAACCCTCTGACAGTGTTGATACAGCATGGAGTAGAAAACTCATCCAGTTGACCCATGCCCAAAATCATGACCCACAGAAACATAAGCTATAAAAAGTGAATGCTGAATTGATGGTTGCCAGAAGGGAGGGGGATGGGGGGACTGTGTGTAAAAGATGGAGGGATTGAGATTGGTAGTTACAGAATAGTCATGGGGATGTAAAGTACAATATAGGGAATACAATCAATAATACTGTAATAACTATGTATGGCACCAGGTGGATACTGGAAATATCTGGGAAATCACTTCATAAAGTATATGATTGTCTAATCACTATGCTATACAACAGAAACTAATATAAAATAATAGTGAGGGTCAAACATAGTTAAAAAATAAAATTTTTTAAAACTTAATGATGTTTTAAGTGACTAAGTTTTGGACTAATTTGTTATATAGCAATAGATAACTAGAACACATGCTTACAAGGAGTAAATTTTTATTATTCCTATTCTTATTTATGTAATGACAGAATATAATTATATACTACATAATTTGATGGCATGAGTATAAAGCAAAGAGATGTGTTCTTGCTATAAAACCCAACTGAATTTGTGGGAAAAAAATAAATCCGTAAAAGTGAGCTTAAGAAAAACAAATAAGGCCTTCCTGTGAAGGCTATTATAAAACTATTAAAGAAGTCTCCTCTCAAACTTGTTTTACAAATGCCTCTATGTTCTTTCTCCACTGCACAGAACTCAAAATGAACACGTCTCTATTCCGCACCCTAACTTCCCTTAACTGTATGATGTACTACTACTTTCTGACTTAGAAAAACCACAGGTCTCATTGCTATTCCTTGAACACAGCAAGCACACTCCCACTTTAGAGCATCTTTTCAAGTCTAGTCGTTTACTCCACCTGCAAGAACTGCCCCGCAGATACCTAGTTGGCTTCAAGTCTTGTTCAGATCTCACCTGCTCGATGAGATCCACCATGACACTTCACTTCATACTGTCTTCCATGCCCTGGAACTCCTGCGCTCTCCTTTTAATTTTTATTGCACTTATATCCTTCCAGCATATGACATCATTAAGTAACACGCCATACAGTTACTGCCCTGGTTATGTGGAATAAGAGGCCTTCCACTCTGAAGTGAACCGCAAAAGAATAGATCATTTTGAAGCACAATTTTGGGACACCATGTAAAAGACTGGGAAAAAAAAAAGAAAACCACTAAAGCTTAATTCCAGACCATTAAACAAGAACATGAGATTGTGTGCAAGGACAGTGACAGTGACAGTGTGAGGTCAACATGCTTTTCTGCCCTCTGGCAAGGAGTTCCAACTGGCCAAGACAAAGCTTTCGTGTATTTTTCAAGGGATGGACAGAGTCAATTTTTTTTCAACTACACTGTCCCAGGTAACCCAAAGGTTTTCCCATCTGAAATATATGTCATTATAAGTCACTGGAGTCAGTTTAATTTGAATGCTGGAATCAACGAGTATAAGGCAAAAAGTATACATTTGACATTTACTTATGTCTCCAAATAGGTCATATATTTTAGCTGCTAATTGGCTTTTTTCCATAATGTATTTTTACTGAATATTGCTCCTGATTTTTATCTTACCTAAAGGAGCTGAATCCTTATATTTGTTACTAAGATTCCAGACTGCATATTCTTCACAAGACAAAAAATAATTCAAAATATCTATGAAATCTGAGTAGTGAGTAGAAGATTTTATTTGCATATGGGAGATACCTAGATACTAGGTACATGCGGAAAAATAGGTACATGCTAATACGAGAAATGAAAATACATAGAGAATATATATATATATCTGTATTAAATTATATGGAAGCCCACTGAAGATTTTTATATGTGGAATATCCTAGTTACTTAGTACTTCTCTAAAGGAGAGAGGTAAGTTCACACACAGAGAAAACCACAATATATTGTTATAACACAAAGAAGATATTTCTGTTAAACCTATTGTCATTTCAAATGTTGAAAGCTGCTTCATTCAGCATCCATATTACTAAAATAACTCAACAGAAAATCTACTCTCTTTCTTTTTCCTCAAATATATAGTCACTTAAACCAAACGTAGAGAAAAAAACATTAGTATATAGTTTAGAAATTTATGAAAAATAAAAGCAACAATCTACTGAGAAGACAAAAGGTAGTATATTAGAAAAATCTGCACATTACGGCAAGGGAATAATTTTAGCAGTTTTAAAATTAGTTCTATATTGCTTTAATTAACAAATGCAGACAGTATTGCATTATGTACAGTTAATTCAGATATAAACCTTTTTGGTTATGTCATTTATATTTCAGAGAAAAGAAGATGTGGTCAAAATGATTGTATTTCCCACAAGAAACACTAACTCTGTTGTTATTTACTACCTTAAAGCCATATAATTTAAAAAAAGGAATGCAATACTACAGACTAAAAAATATTCTAAAACTGTATAAAATAGAAAAACTTGAATTGACCAAGTGGAAATATTCCTTAAAAAGTATTTAACATTAAAATATATAATATGATTAAAAATACAGTAAGAAAATGGGTGTTTAAAGGAATTTTGCTAAAAGCTGTGTGATATATTAATACTCACTTCTTTACCTTTGTTGTAAAATTAAATTTAATCCAACAATTTTGCATCAGGCAAGACTCATCTGTAGCCTTGATTATTTATATCCACAGGGATCTCTAAAAGGTAGCACAGGTAATTTCATTCACTTTTAATAGATGAAAAAGAGCTGCAGAAAGGCACAAAAATCTTCAGTCCCAAGTAGGTCATATGATGCGAAAAATGGGTCTGATTGATAAAAGGGAAAAGGTAATCTTGACATACTGCTCCTTCAGGTTAGTTTATTTCTAAAGCTATAGCCAAGAAATTGCCTAAATAGCAGTTGTGTTATTTTCATTCAATCTGTTTCTTTCAAGTATTCTATCTTTTTAAAAGTTAGGTTTCCTTTGAGCATTAGTAACTTGAGAAGGGAAAAAAAAAAACTTTCAAAAGCATATTGTCTTCCCTGGCTGTACTTCCCCCTCTTAAATCTGGCTGCCAATTCTATTGACTTTTCTTTGTAGGAGTTTCTTTGTGTTTCTATTTGTTCCTTAAAAACTGCTTTGAATACGGTCCAAGACAACCCCATATTACAATCCAATTTTCATGTCTAAGAAGATATTTGAATTGTTTATATACAGTTTAAAAGGATATCTTTCCTGATCTTTCACTTATCACAAGAAAGTTGAAATGACAATATTCTTACTTTGAAGGATTTAATTATATATTTTTATCCATGTGAATTTTTTCATTTAATTTAACAAAATTATCAGAGACATTGCCTGATTTTACATCATGCCCTTATTCCAGAAATACAATTCAAAAACCAACTTTGGCCCTGACTGCTGTAGCTCAGTTGGGTGAATGTCATCCCATGAAGCAAAAGGTCGCTGGTTTGATTCCCGGTCAGGGCCCATACATGCCTGGGCTGTGGGTTGGGGGTGTGTGAGAGGCAACCAATAGATGTTTCTCTCACACATTTATGTTTCTCTCTCTCTCTTTCTCCCTGCCTTCTCTTCTCTCTCAAAATAAATAAATAAAAACTGTAAAAAAACTGACTTTGATTTCTGCTTACTTTCTAAAATGAAACTTATCCCCATAGCTTCACATACCTCTACCCTATTTTAGAGTCCATAACAACAATTTCCACTTTTCTATTACCTTAATGATACTAATAGCTCTCTCTCTCCTTTTCTCAAAAATGAATACCTTTATAATTTGGAGAGCAAAGATCTTGTGCTTCTTCTGCACTTTCCCATTCACTTGACTCAGCTATTAATAATGTTCACAATACCAATCTTCATCGCAATTTAGAGATGGACTGTGTTTATAAGCATTTCAAATCTAGATTCCACCACAGAAAGCTCAGCCCCTAAAGAAATGTAGCCTCTTGGAATGAATGTTGTCCTCCAAGTCTTTGAACCACTCTTTAACATAAATTAAAATCCCTGGTAAATAAATACACAAATATACCACCTATTTGCAAAGAATGATTAATTACCAGTGGTTAAATCTTTAACTATTCTTATTTGTTTCCCTTTCTATATAAGGTTTTCTGCAACATCAGGGTTTAACCAAAGGAATTACAATGATAAAGTTAACAGCAAGCATCCATTGTGTTTTAGAAAGCAGAGACTTTATAGACATATCAAACTAAAAAGAATCCCTTCTCATCTCCTGGAATTTCATAAAACTGTCCATCTGAACATTCATGGAAGAGGAGGCCATTTATTTTCATGCTCTTTATTAAATGGAAGCTATTCCTAAAGGACAGAAAATTTAGGGAGTGTACTTGCATCACTGTTAGAACCTGCTCTGGTGATAATGATTTCCCATGTCAAGAAACAGGTCCACCAGGGCTCAAATATTTTAAGGCTTTGGTAATTCAAAAATGAAAAAAACAAAACAAAAACAGGGTACTGTCTTTAATGAGTTTACACAGAACTTCCATGCATATGGTATATGCTAAACCAAATTATAGAAGGGTTGCATTTAGCCTTAAACAATGGCAGAAAGGTCAATAAAAAACAGCCAAAATTTTAAAGGATTTTGTTTATTTATTTATGTATTTATTTATTTAGAGGAGATGGGAGGGAGAAAGAGAAGGAGAGAAACATCAAGCTCCCCCAACTGGGGACCTCTCCCACAGCCCAGGCATGTGCCCTGATTGGGAATCAAACTGGTGACCCTTTGGTTCGCAGCGCAGTGCTCAATACACTGAGCCACACCAGCCAGGGCTTAAAACAGCCAACTATTTTTAAGGGAGGGGAAGGATGGAAATTTTAAGGAGATGAATAAATATAAATAATACTCTTTTGGCGATAGGCAATTCTCTGTGTATTATCATTTCTATATTTAACATGTACCTACTTTTTTCCCACAGTATATTTTAATATGCCTTAATTAGTCTCTTTCAGGCCAAAATTTAAATCATCAAATGTACAATAAGAAATTTAGTGACATGATGCACTTCTCTAAGTGCAAGAAGAATATTGTGAGGAACAGTCGAACGCCTTGGTGGTATTGGCCTGATCCACAAATAAGAACTTTGGATCACCTTCAAGGGATTATTGTTTCCCTTTTTAAGCCTTTTGAAGTTATTACTTCAATGACATGTCATATGATAAAAGATACATATAAGTGATATCCAGTGGAAAAGTAGCTCTGGCAGTTAAAAATTTTTATAGCTAAATTAACATTTAAATTTCTTTCCATGGCATATCAGTTTGTGGGGACTGTTGTAACAAACTAGGCAATTAAAATAAAAGAAACTTATTCTCTCCCAGATCTGGTGGCTAGTAATCCAAAAATCAAGATTTTGGCCTATTGGCAGGGCCATGCGCTCTGATGGCTGTAGGGGAAAATCTGTTCCTGCCTTTCTCTTAGCTTCCGGTATTGCCAGCAAAGCTCAGCATTTCTTGGTGTTCCTTGGCTTGTAGACACCTCGCTCATGTCTCTGCCTTTGTTTCACATGTCATTCTCCCTCTGTCACCTTTTCTGTGTCTCTTCTGCCCTTATAAGGACACTAGTCATGGTAGATGAAGGGACCGGTAGAATACTACCTTAAATAATTACATCTGCAACAACCCTGTTTCCAAACAAGGTCACATTCCAAGAAAGACATGAATCTCGAATCTCAGAGGAGCACGTTCTCGCCCAGCGCACATTGTAATGCATTCATCAATACACTAGCTCCTATCAATCTCTCGATTTTCAACTCAGCCTTCCACTCTCACATCCAACTTGGCAGGAAAGCACAATACATTTTTTTAATGCAAAGCCGTACCTAGCTGATAAAAGCAGAGAGAGGCCAAAGAGTAAATAGGTATGGATTTGCTGGACAGAGAGGTCATGTTGAAGTAGAAAGCTCTAAAAATTCCTAGAAGTCAAGTGTAACTCATTGAGGTTAAGCATCACCATGATAATAAAAAGTCATTGCCTTTTGACCTCACACAAAATAAAGGCCTATGTATGTATTTCTGTGCTGACCATGCACAATGCTTTTATTTACATGCAGAATACTGTGTGTCTATTTCATATTTTAAATATTCTGAAAGTTCACAGAAATCAAATATAACTCATGGAGATCAAGCATCACCAAGATAAT
The DNA here is from genome assembly GCF_987537825.1 of Furipterus horrens. Taxonomy (NCBI): domain Eukaryota; kingdom Metazoa; phylum Chordata; class Mammalia; order Chiroptera; family Furipteridae; genus Furipterus; species Furipterus horrens. The sequence goes on along the minus strand of NW_028327187.1, from coordinate 97,719,233 downwards.
AAAATGTCATCACCTTTTGACCTCCCACAAAATGACGGCCTGTGAACTTCTGTACTGACCACTCACAATGCATAGATTTACATGTGGAATACTGGATGTTTATTTCACATTTTAAATGCTCTGTAGTGCATTACTTATTTGCTTGTCTCATGTATCCTGCAGCTCTCTAGCCTTTAAGCTTAGTTATGTACCAACCTGAGGGGCCTGGGGGATTTAGCAAACCTGACATCAGATGCCCAGCATGGCCAGCTTCATCAGAAACCTGCTGTGGCTCTCTCTGGTTTCTTGCCAAGTTCTTGCTTTGGCCTTTAGGATTCATCCTCTGACTTATACTCCAATAAGTCGTTTTCCTCTCCGGTCCTCTCAGGTCTGAACTCCTAACTTGTTCTTTCGACTTCCCGATTCTACCTTCCTAGACCACTACTGCCAGCCTCTAGTCATGCTCAAAATGAGAAGTTGTGCTAAGATAGACAACTGACACTTTTCTCTATTTATTCATGCTTCCTCCTGCTCCAGAGTCCCAAAACTTTCATCAACCTCTCTTGAATATCACACATACTGACCTAATATGTTGTGAAACACACTTGTTGGTGAACAAATCAGCATACCCCCCCATGCGCGCGCACACGCGCACACACACACACACACACAGCTGCTCAAACCCAGTGCCCCATGACCCCAGTGAACTGACCTATTCTTGATCTATCCAGTTTCTAGAACCCAGTCATCATTCACTTGTTCTGTACATAAACCAAACCTCATTGAAATCACGTTCATTTTCCCAGGACTCTCATTTCTCAATCAAACTGACATGTGAAATGTCAGATGAATTATGGTATATCACTTGAGTGATCAGAATAACATACTCCTGTATATTTAGGAGATGAATTATCTACTTATGTCAATATTTTAAAATACTGATGGTAGCAAGTGTCAAAATTATGTAAATTCATGATATATTTGCCACTTCAATGCCCCACATGCGTAAAATATAGAAGTCACTTTTCCAATAAATATAGAAGTCACTTTTCCAATAAAGCTCACTCTTCAAATAACTTATTATAACAACCTAAATTGATAGTTAACATTCACTAGGTACCTACCATATATGAAACCTTTTACAAAGATGATCTTATCTAATATCTAAAAGACAATTATTATTCCCACTTCACAGATACAGGTTTAGTGAGGTTCGGTTACTTTTTCAACATTACAATAAGAAATGTCCGAGTTTCTCCTTCTGAATGAGCGGCACCTCAGTGGGCGCCACAGACAGAACGTTTGTATCTCTTCAGCCTTCGTATATTGAAACCTAACCCTCACATGAAAGTGAGGCAGAGACCTTGTGAATGGGATCAATGCCCTTATAAGACCCCAGAGAGCCCTCATCCCCTTCCACCGTGTGAGGGCCATGTGACAAAAGACAGTTGCCTGTGACCTAGGAAGCAGGATCTCATCAGACACCAAGCAGCCAATACCTTAACCTTGGAGCTCCCAGCCTCCACAACTGGGAGAAAGAAGTTTCTGTTGTTTGAAGCCGCCCACTCTGTGGTATTTTCTTATATCAACTCGAATGGATCAACAGAGTAGGTTTTCTCTGCCTCCCTGCCACGCATTCCGTACTCCAGGTTTATATTACAGTTTAAAAGATAAAATCTACTTTTTACCTATATAGCTTTTATACTTCGCACTTTTAACTTTCCAGATTCTCTCATTATTTCTGAGAGTGATGATGAGTGTGAGCAACAAGGGCCCCAAGGTCAATGCTAGATACTTAGGAGCAGGCCTGTGAGAGTGGCCTTTCATGGTCAGGCTCAGTGGCCCCGCTCCTCAGACTTGCAGATAAACTGTACTTTTCCACCCATGCCCTCTTTGGGATGACATGGTGAGTGTCTCTGACTTCCTCCTTTCAAACCCTAGTTACTTTCCTAACTCTAAATTCCACAGTAAAACCCTGCTGTTGCCATTGCCTTTGAAGTGCCTTTGATGCTTGCGCTGAACCATTCTCTCCCCATTCCTGAAGAAATTTTAACTTCTATGCATGTCACCTTCATGACTTTTTTGAGTAAACATCAATAACAACAATGACAATGACAGGCCCATTCCTAGACTATATGGCACCTTTGGAGAATTAGAGAAGAGGTAGCCACTAGGGTAGACTGAGCCACTAGGGCCAGTCTGGACAGGAATGAGGCCTTTACATGAAGCAAGGCCCTGCTTCTTCAGCAGTGGTGTCTGCAGCCCCATGACAGGGAGCATGACTTGGATGCTTTATGAAAGGCTGAATTTCAGCTTTGCCTCTTCACCTGCTCCTCCCCCAGGCCCCCAGCCAAGCATGCCTGGGCTTTGAAAAATAGCACAACAGTACAAGGGCATCTTTGAACATAGACCATTAAAATAAACAAACATAAATAACTGTGATAAGAAAACCTCAAATTCAGAAATCTGTTATTCAAAATTCAAAAAGGATTCCAAAGTCCTCCAGGGATCTGAGATTATGACCTTATGAAGAATACACTAAATATAGTACCAAAATATGACCCCATGGATTAAGGGGAAATTTTTCTCTCAAAGGAAGTTTAGTAGATAACAAGAGTTTACTATCTCCACCAAAGAAGACTCTTCCTGTAAAATCTAGATGACAGCGTTTATCTTGCCTGCCAGTGAGAATCTAATAATCAACTCATAGAGATGGTAGATTTTTAGTAAACTTTAAGGGGGTATAATAAAATTTGAAGACAAAACTAAGAATTTTTATACTTTTTTCCCATATTGAGAATGTAATGATACAAATGAATTAAGTTCCCAGTCTTGATGTTAAATATTCTCTTTTATTCTAATAATTTATCATGCTTAAATGTTTTACCAGATTTGATATTACAGAATACTTTGTAATGCCATAACATTTATTGCTTATAAAGAATCTCACATATCTCATCTCATACTTAAGCAAGATGTTAAAGAGAAAATTACTGACCTCATCCAACAAATAAAACTTTGAGCTCGGGGTACTTAAATAACCTTTCTTAGAGCAACACAAAACTTTATCAACTGACCACATCATTGATTTCATTTATTAGGCACCCTTCTAAGGGCATAACACACATTCCATTTTATGGAACAGTAAACTGAAGAACTGAGGTTAAATAACTTGTCAAATTCTAATGCTGAGGGAGAATAAAATTGTTTGCTCTGGATGATTACCTATTTCACACAAAACCCTTTATATACATTATCTCATGTAAGTACTTAATAACCAGAGAGTAATATATTTATTGCCATTTTATCAATGAGAAATCTGAGATTGAGAAGGTTAACAAGATAACCATGCTCACATGACTAATGAGTGACAAGCGGAATTCAAGCTGTTCCCAAAACGTGTATCCCTCCTCCAACAGCCTGTAATTTCTCACTGCCAGATCATACTTTCCGTCCTTCCCATCTCACCAAACATATCTTGGACTCTGTATCTACTATTAATATTCCCGAGCATGGGGAGAGTTTATCTGACACGGCTTTGGTATTAAATCCTTTTCCGTAATTTTTACCAAAGTATCTGCTTTTTGCTTCTTTACTCAACAACATCTAACTCACTTCTAGAACTCTTTTTACACTGCCTTGAAGTTGTTCAGGTATTACGTTATTTTCCATTCATATTTTCAAGGTTCTTGTCTCATTGTAGAGGACATAGAGCTGGAAATGGGCCTGGCATATCTGAAAGTAAGTGATTTGGGGAATGAGAGGTAAATAGTGAGGGAAGTTGTTGGGGGTATAGCAACTTTGGGAAAAACATTGTTTGTTTGTTTGTTTTTGGTTTTTCAATTACAGTTGTCTCATTTTTCCCCCATTGCTCTCCCCCACCCAGCCCATCTCTTCTCGTACAATCATATCCCTCCCCATTGTCCATGTCCATGAGCCATTCATACACGTTCCTTGACTAGACCCTTCCATTACTTATACCCCTTCTCTCCCTCCCCCTCCCCCCATTGACTGTTATTCTGCTCCTTGTCCTAATTAGTTACTTTTTGTGTGTTGTTCTTTAGTTTCCTGTATTAGGTGATATCATATGGTATTTTTCTTTCTTTGCCTGGCTTATTTCACTAAGCATAGGAAAAACATTGTTTTAGAGTCTGAGGGTATGAGTTCAAATCCCATGGCTACAGCAACTAGATTTGTGACTTGTAAATAGCAAAATTTCTGTCGTATCGTACTTTCTGATAAAAGATAGGTTCAAAAAACCCTACCTGTCTCACAAGGTTTTGTATAAAGTTCAATATGATAACTATGTAAAAACTCTTTGAAATTATGAAGTGCCATTCAAATATCAAATACCATTTTAATAGCTAGTTTGTGATTAATTGATTAGGGAGCTTGTCTGTCAAGTATATATTGAAATCAATGGAATAAATGTGCTAGAGTACAGTTAAGACATGATTCAAACATGTTTTAAGAAGGATTATCTTACAGGATACGTTGAAAGGGAAAGAAAGAATAATAAGAAAACGGAGATGAAGTCCTAGACTATGATAATATCAATTAGAACATGAAAAAGGAAATAGATGTTAGTAACAAGTCAAATGTGGAATTGACAAGAAAAAGAAGGAAGAATATTTGAAACTGACTGAAAGATTTTTGGGGTCTGAGGGCTTAGAAGAGTCAGGAAACCATCATTAGAATAGTGGGAGTAAATCAGGGAGAAAAATCAGGAATCAGAAAACAAATAAACAAACAGTGCTTGGTTTTGAATATATTTAGAGCCATGATCTAAAAGATATAGGATATTATTCTATGTGGAATAAATCTAAGTCACTTAGCCTTCTGTTTCTATGCTGCTGCTTTTTGGCATTTTCAAATTCTCACTCATTTAACTTTCTGTACAGTTTTCATTGCTGATATGCCATGTGTTTGTGCTCCAAAAATTTTTAGCACCATAATAATAAGTTTTACTGCTCCTGAGAATGACCTACAATATTAGGTTATTATTGTTTGTGTTAGTCTTGTAACAGTATAAACTATTGATTGAAGTTTGACATTTTAAAAAATCACTAATAAACTGAAAGGAAGTCCACTTCTGCTGGAACTCTGCAGTGCACAGAAGGCAGCAGATGTTTCTATCTTCCCCGGGCTACACTTAATAGACATTCAAAAATACACAATTTTAAAGGGACCCCATAACATTTCTATCTTCCCATAAAACATTGCGATATGTCAGAGCAGTAACAGATATGGGAATGATGGCATAAGATCATCATAGAATAGATATTTATAAAAACCACCTTAAAAGAAGGGGCCATTTAAAAATACATATGTGTTTTAGGAGAAAGGTGCTCAGGATTGCATTGCCCCCCTCCCCACTTATTCATGATAAGGGGATCATGTAACTTAAAGAGGGTGAGTGAAGGTTAAAAGAAAAGTTCTTCCAAGTGAAAACTCTCTTAACTTCCAAAGTACAAAGTGCAAATAGACCCACTCATGTGTTTTCCAATATAAAAACTGAGAAACTTGTTGTCACGTTCTCATGAGTCTCTGCTACCCACAGCCAATCTGTTGTTTCATGTTGCGAGTTCTTTTTTGTTGTATTGCATATCTTAATAACTTTTTTTTTCATTTGCCAAAGTGAAACCCATATGCTTTTCCCTCGACATGAGTCTCCAGCAAAGACTATATCTGTTATTTCTGCTTATTTTTACATATTGAATTTTCATACAAAATTTCAAAGGTCATATTGTCTCTTGAAAGCTACAAACTGTTACAGAACAAGGCTGATTCCTGCCCTTGAAAAATGTTAAAGTAATTGAAGATAAGACAGACTATGCCACACACTCACACACAAATGGTCAGACTATGCATAAAGCAATTTTTTCAAAGAAGGAGGAAAAAACATGTGCCGTATTCATTTGCTGCTGCCAGAAAAAAAATTCTTAATTTAAAAAAGCCTGGGCATTTCTAAGATTTAAAGTATCTTTGGAAATTTTGTAATTTAAGTGTGTTATTTACTTGGTAAAGATAGGACTTTAATTGAAATCATCGGGCTTTATCCTTTACTAATTCAGAGATCAATAAATTCACCTTTGGCTTACCAATAATAAGCCACATGATAAAAACCTAGTGACAGAGTAGTTCATAAACCGCCGCCCTGGCCTAGCTTCTAAAAACCAACAAGCAGAGTTAGAGAAGTATCATGTATCTATAATAGAGGCATAAACTCTTTTTTTTAGGGGTAATTATCACTCTACTATTTTCACAGTATACCTTTCTCAGGTATCAAAAAATAAAGTCGATTAGATCAGAAGATAAAAGGCTTACTTAATAATTGACAGGCCTGAAATGCAAACCATAAGGGCTAAAATGTTCCATCACAACAGGGTCCACAGACATGCAGCAATCCCGCCCTTTCTTCTCCAGGGCTGACAGCAGAGCATGGCTAATAGATCATCACACTCGCCTACCGAGTCCAGATGGGCCCTTCTCAACACTTCAGTCCAAGAAGATACCACCAATTAATTAGACTTGGCACTTGAGGTTACTCTTTGTACTGCTTTCTTCCTTTTCTTTTTGGCACCCACATCTTGCTAAGTTAAAAACATATGAAACATCTTTTTAATGTGGCATTAGAAAATTTTGAGAAGTGACTGCCTAAATCTGCAAGTTTGGAGCTCTAAGGAAATGGAGCTCAGGAACTAAATTTACATTAGATTAGTAATGTATAGTTTTCTGCTTCATCCTAATGAACTCACTGGATTTGATAAGTAATTCTCAAGACAGCATGTCCTTAGCATCTTGGGAAACCCACAGAACTTCTGTTACTCCTCCTACATGTCATTTTGGGTTTCAGCATTCCATGATAAAAATCACAATTTTCTTTCTGTAATACAAGTTCATAATTGGGGGTGTTAATAAAAAGTTAGGGGAAAAATTCCTTCAACTTCTGCAATAGAAACAGATCGCCTTTGATTTCTGTCTTGTTTTGGAAGAAGCACATCCACCAAGGACTATTTTGGGAGTCGGAGAAAATGTTAAGAGTGCATGGGGCAAAGCTAGCTACCTTCTCGTAGCATTTTTGATAATACATGTCTATATTTAGTAAGTATGATTCATAACTATTAACAATGAATAATTCTAACTACCCCACCAAAATTACACAAAGATACATTTAGAATATAAACAAGAAAAGGAAGGATGAAGAACACATTTAGAGAAAGATAAAGAATAAAGTTCAGGAATGAACTATTTCTCGACTGAGATCCAATATAGGATCACAAATCATCTACGTTTTGTTTTTTTTTTAAATACTCACTTCCTCTAGAATGGTATTTATAAATAAAACATGCTAAAATAATTACCAGAGTAGAGCATGGAGACTATAATTAATAATACTGTATTGAATATTTGAAAGTTGCTAAGAGAGTAGACCTTAAAAGTTCTCATCACAAGGAAAAATAATCTTGGAACGCTATATGGTGATATATGATAATTAGACTTACTGTGGTGAGCATTTTGCTATATATACAAATATTGAATCATTATGTTTTACACCTGTAAGTAATATAATGTTGTACAAGAAGGTCTGTCCAGAAGTATCCAGCCATTTACTATGAAAAATAGAGACATTTATAGAAAACAATACAAGAAACATTGTACATAGGACAATGAATGACGCCTCAGTCCCCTTCAAAGTAGGCACGTTGGGACCTCATACAGTTCTCCCAATTGCTATCAGCTGCCCCACCATATTTTCCTGAATCTTGTCAACAGTCTGAAATCTCTTCCCTTTCAAAGGTGCTTTTAGTTTTGGGAAAACCAGAAATTGCAGGGTGTCAAATCTGGGCTATAGCAGGTCTGAGTCACATGAGTGATTTGATGTTTCACTAGAAAACTCTGCATGAGACATGATGCATGAGCAGGCATATTGTTGTGATGAAGCTGCCAATCACCAGTTTCCCATAACTGTGGCCTTCCGAGTCATCCAAATATTTTCCGCAGAGGAATATTCAAGCTTCACGCAAAATCTGATGCAGATTCATTGCTCTACTCACTCAGTCATTTTGAATGCAGGGGCCACACAGGACATATGCTCACTTAACAGTGCCTACTGTCCCCACTGACTAGTACAGTGAAGTTGTCATTGTTCACACATGTGCATTTCAGTATGCTCTCCTTGGCTGCCAGGTTACATTGATGTTGTACAAGCCATTCTCATTATATTAACAATGACTGGACTTTTTCTGAACAGACCTCATATATCTCAATAAAAACATAAAATAAGTACCAGAACAAAATGAGCAGTGAAGAAATGAGAAGATTTTGTAATTAGCAAGACTGTTTCATGCATAGAAAATAGAACAAATATAGTCATAGCAAAATAAGAGAACAAAAGCCTGAAGTAAAAGGAGTAATGAAAAGAAAGCACACAGGAAAGGATGATATGGTGTGAAAAGTCAAACCCCCCCCCCAAAAAAAAACTGTAGCATGGCAGAAATTGAGGATAAGATAAACTCTGAAGTTTTGATGGATTGGAAAAGAGGAAGGCAACTGAAAGTGATTAATGGTGTTGTTTTAGCAACAGGATAGAACATTATGGGCAGCTTTCTGAACAGATTGAAAAGGATGATGAAGGAAGAAAAGGTGCTTATCATGGGAATCAGGAGATGGTTAAGGCACAGGGCAAGAGAGATCTCAGAGTGGACTCCAGATTTTAAAATTATGATGGAGTGATTGATATAGATCACATAGTAGTAGTCTGGATGTTAGATGGAAACATATCTTTACATTATTATCAGTCATCACTGAGAAAGGGAAAGGAATAACTTAATAGGAAAGATAAGTTTGCAGGAAATTAAAAATGAAATGGAATATGTAAGAAGTGAGAGATTAGCAAAGAATATTCCTTTTTAAAATGGAGGTAAATTTAAGAAATATTTCCCTTTACAAATACAGTAGTAAGAACTTCCTCTTAAACTACATGAACACTTCTAATAAAACAACACTGCATAATTTCTTCTTCATAAACTCAATTAAGAAAATATTCAAATTCTAAATTTTGAAAACGTGGGTTTATTTTGCTTTGTGAAGTTTTCAGGTCACTATTTTATTAAACTTTTGAGTGACTTGACTTCCCATCCTCTAAGATATTATGGGATACGTATCTAGAAAAGTTTGTTCCCTGGTTTGTACATTCACGTTTCTTTACTTTGTTTTATTTTATTTTATTGAATTTTTATAAGAGTTTATTTGAGTCAAACTGATGACATCTTCCAGGGAGCAAGGCCTTGAAAGATCTCAAATGTCTCCCCATTTATGTCTTTTTTAAATAAATTGCCTTTTTCTATGCTCTTTCCCTTTTTCAGTTCAAATGTACTACGGTGCAAAAAACCTTGGGATAGAACTCTTTGCTGCCAGTCTTTGCAAAGAATCGCCATGGTTTCCAGCTTCAGCAGTGCTTGAATGGAACCTGTCGCTTGACCTCCATCCCAGCCAGCCCCAACAATCCATTCTTCTGCCACCTTCTCATAGCACCCTCAGACCACCCCAAGGCCCCCATCACTGTTCCAGCACCACAAAGGCACCACCCTCAGCTACTCATCATGAAGACCATGTCCACCTGACAGGTGTACCAGAACTTCCACCAGGCCTCGGAGGCCGCCATCAACTGGCAGATCAACCTGGAGCGCTATGCTTCCTACATTTACCTGTCCATGTCTTACTACTTTGACTGCGATGATGTGGCTTTGAAGCACTTTGCCCAATATTTTCTTCACCATTCTCAGGAGGAGAAGGAACATGATGAGAAACAGATGAAGCTGCAGAACCAACGAGGTGACCTTATCTTCCTTCAGGATATCAAGACACCAGATCATGATGACTGGGAGAATGGGCTAAATGCAATGGAGTGTGCATTACACTTGGAAAAAGTGTGAAGCAGTCCCTACTGGACTTGCACTAACTTGCCAATGAAGGAAATGACTTTCATTTGTATGACTTCATTGAAACACACTGCATGGATGAACAGGTGAAATCCATCAAAGAATTGGGTGACCACGTAACCAACTGGGGCAGGTTGGGGGCCCGTGAATCTGGCATAGCAGAGTATCTCTTTGATAAACACACTCTGCGAGATAGTGAAGAGAGCTAAGCCTTAGGCCGCCTTCCCACAGCCATGGATGTGACTTCCCTGGTCACTAAAGTGGTGTGTGCAGGTTGGAATTACCTTTACCTTGTCTATACCTTGTACCAAATCATCCACATAAGTCTCTCATTTGTACCATTCCTTCAAATAAAGTAATTTGGTAACCCCCCCCCTAAAAATTCTTTGCTATGTTTTATTACTGTATTTATTTATGTATTTACTACACACACCCAAAAATGAAATATACATATAAATATATTCATATTTGTGTATGCACACATACTCATTGTGTGAACTCAGAGAAGTCATTGAAACTGTCTAGGCTGCCTTTTACTATTCCATCAAATAAAAGGATTAGTTTCTACTCAAAGAAGTCAGGAATGTTATTAATGAACTATTAGCACATTGGAAAGTGGTTCAAAGAAGAAAAAGCACCATCAATACCCATCCATTCATTATTCAGTGATCTGCTTATCCACTCCACAAATTAAGTGCCCAGGTACCAGGTATTGCCTTGGTTCTGGGATTGCATCTGTGAATGAGACTAACACCATCCCTGCCTTCCTATCAGGTGTTGAGATTATTAACAAATGACATATTTATGAGAAGTCCTGAGCCTTCTTACTGTGGTAGGCAACAGTGCTTGAACACTTTCTTCTAAAGAACATTAAAAACATGATTATGAAAGCTGAGGGATAATCCAGATTACTGTCTTCTGTTCAGTTTGATTTTCTATTGTTATTCTATGGTTTTTAATGTCAAGAAGATAACTTCATTTTAGTTCTTCCTCATTGTGCAACTTCAGGGGGTACCAATGACATTGAGTATAATGTGAATGGAGTGCTCTTGAATTTGTGTGCTAAGTAGTATTGCTCCAACTGATATTCTTCAACTGGGTTAGTAACACTGTAAAATATTTTCAACTTTATATTTTAAAACAAATTCAGACTTCCACAGAAGTTGAAAAAATTGAATCTCATATTCTCGTATATCCTTCATCCAGAAACACTTTCTTAACTTCATCTTAAATATAACTTCTTTTCTGTCTGTATTTTTAGGGACAGTTTTGACTCAGAACAACTGTATAATGAAAACCTGTTTCAAGGTGCTTGGCATACACAAATAATTTTGGGATAAAGTTGGAGCATAGTGAAATAAGATTGCTTAATTATTATACAGGGGTGGGCAAACAAAGATTTACAGTTGTGAGTTTGTGAAACACACACTTAATAAAGCTGTTGTGATAATCATAACATGCATATCTTTTTCCATATGACCCTCTTTTGCTCATTCTTGTATGTATCTTCAAGCATAGGGGACCAAATTTTCTCATAGAAGTGCCATGTATGGAAACAGCAGAGCCAAAGAATTGGACTTGGAAACAAGAAAGCCCAGGGTTGGTTTTTATTTACCACTTATGAGTAGTGTGACCTTGAGCATGTTCGCTTATCATCCAGTATTTTAATTCCTCCATCTGTAAATTGAGAATAATATTGTGTATCTGTTAAAGGTTTTATGAGGATTAAGTGAGTTAATATTTACATGGGCTTAGAACACTGTCTGGCACAAAGTAAGCACCAATTATGGCTTGATATAAATAATTTGACAGGCAAACAAACAACACTCATTCTGTTTTGCAATATAAGACTATGGCTACATTTAAATGTTAAAATAATGACAAAGTCTGGTAGAGCGGACAAGGAGCATGTTTATCTATGTACTTAGGTATAGAAATATTTTATGTCTAAGTGTTCAGGGTTCCATACAATATCGTCGGCGGCGGCGGCGGCGGCAGCCGTCCGTCTCGAGAGATGATGGTGTAGCTTCTTAAGAGTCTATCTGCACCGCCGAGAATGGCTGTGCAGTCCGACTCGGGAGTGACACGGTATCTGTCTCCTCCCGTGTTGAATCAACATCTTGCGATGATGCTGGAGTGTCCTCTCCAGTGAAGCTGAAGCTACAGAGCCTGGGCAGGGTGATATGGAGGGTCTGCTGTTGCCCATGCAGCAGACCCCCCCTCTCTTCGCAGCTGAAGGGTCCAAGGGAAAGACGGAGTCAATACAGCTTGGCTTCAGGTGCGCCGCAGGAGTTGCCGGTGTTGACTACAACGTCAAACTGCCTTAGGGACTCCGGCTCCGGATTTTCTGTTGGGGTTTACTCCCTTAGCCTTTCCCCTGAAGAGGTATGCCGCAAGGCAGCGGAGGTTTTTTGAAGTCAGAGTTTTCCTTCTGATGTGCCCTGACTGGAAGATCGAACCAGCGACACTTAGCTCGCAGGCCGACGCTCAATCCACTGAGCCAAACCAGCCAGGAACTCCATACAATATAGTGAAGAGAAATTGATTAATCCAGGATTATAGTTAAAGGCAAACATACATATGATGTGGCAGTGATTGTCAAAACATTACCAAATAAAAAATACAAATAAATTTATTCCCTGAGTCTTTTTTATTATGAGAAGGAATTTATGGACCCTGTAACACTTAATGTTGACCTTCATTTCTCACCATATGGTTCTGGGACTGTAGCAGACTCAAGTGTTTGGTTGATCTTTGGCTTGAAGCCTAGAAATTTCTTGATACACAGTATAGCTCATTCTTGATATATAGCTGAATTCAAGGAATTGATGCCTGAAAATAAATTTAACTTGGCCATATTTGGAAACATCAAAGTAACTCAACACGTTGGAGAGGCACAAACTACATGAGCCCTCTTGAGGAAGACTAAACAGGTAAATGGAAGCAAGAAAAGAACCATGGGAAACAAAAAAGTAGATGAGGGAAAAAGAGACAAAATTGCTGAAAAAGTTATAGGATCCATCACAGTACATTGAGATGTATTGATAATGCCTTGAATGTGAAAGGGGTAGGTCAGCATTACTAATGGGAAGAAACTTTTGATGGTAATGGAGACAAAATCAATGGCAAGGCATGAAGGTAGATCCTAAGTGAAATATAATCAATTTCAGGGCTGAGGATTTCAAATAAAAGGCAGTAAGTAGAGAAAGGGGGTTATTATATAAATGATAAAACTGGCAAAGAACGCAGAAATGCCTGAATATTCTTTGAATTTCCAAATAAGTTGGGTTCTCCTCCACTCTCTGTAAGACTTTTTTTTTTTTTCGGTCTCTATTGATTCTCCTGCATTCATAAAAGGCTTTTGAACATTTGTTTTTCATTCGATCCACCTTTAACATTATTGGAGCCTCCTAATTACATAAATGCTTATATTACTTAATGAACAGAAAAAGCAAATCACTATTCGTATCATTTCAACTGAACTCAAGCTTACTTAAAGCTCTCCCAAGATTCTAAATGCCATACATTTACAAAAATCAATGTCTAGAAAATGTAACTGTCAAGAAAACTGCTTTAGTTACTATTTACTGGAGTAAATTTACTGGACACTAAGGCCCCTGAAACAAGACAAACTCTCTCTATACCCTAAAGCTACCAATTTCTTGATGGTGTTAACAATCTTTGGATGACAGCTTTCTTCTCTTCTGAATTCAGTCTGAGGATCCCATTAAATATATTTCTAAACAACAACAAAAATGTCTAGATGAGAGTATAAACCTATTTCAAGTCTTATCTCTGAAAGACTAAACAGAAACAGGCATTTCCTTCCAGGCAATGTCCAGGCATCCTGATTAAAGATTAACGTCAATTGTCAAGATTTACCACGTTAAGGGATCTGGCTTGAATTGTGATGCTGACTGGGTCAAAATTTGACTTAGTATTTTCTCAAGATACGTTATTCATCAGAGATTTATTTACCACTGATGATTTGCCAATTACTGGCATGTGTGTCAGTGGGAAATAAAATCTCTTGATGAGTTCCGAATTTATGGAGGGAGTCAGAAAAGCTGTAAATAGGACAAAGTATAGACAAGATTCTCTGTCCTGATCCCCATGTAACCAATGTTTACTTAACCAACATTAGGTAAACAAACACTGAATTTCTTCTAGAAGGCACACTAGCTAATGCCTAAGATGGATTTTTTTTAGATAATAATGAATTCTCTGGTAGGCACACAGGTTCTGTTCCCACTAGTGGTGTATGTACCCAAGCCAATTTAATTAAGCCAGCTATACTTATTTTTATAGTTATACAAATTAAGTAAAGATTATCAGCTGACAGATGTAAGTTCCTCAAAGAAAAGGGCTTTGTAATCCCCAAATAATTAGAATTGATTCTACTCTATATTTGTTGTTTAAATAAACATAACTACAAAATAGTTTATGCAAAAACTAACTTCAATGTCTTAGAAATTATAAATATGGTTACAAAAAAAAGAGTCAAATATTTGGCCACGTTAATGTAAAACTTCAATAAAAATAATAAAAATCTTTAGTTATTTATGCAGAAGGTATCACAGGTGTCTTAATTCTCATTCAGATATAAAGAAACTGAAACTGGAAATTATAGATTAAATTAGCTCTGAGCAATAGAAATACAATGCAAGGCATCTATGTAATTTTTTAAAAATGTAGAATAAAAAGGTAAAATTAAGTTTAATAATATATTATATTTAATCAAACATTCAAAAATTTATTTCAATATAAAATTATTAATGATATATTTCTTATTTTTTTCATGCTAAGTCTTCGAACTCCAGTGTGTGTTTTACATTTATAGCACATCTTAATTCATGCTAGTTACATTTCAAGTGCTCAGTAGCCACATGTGCCAAGTGTCTACCATATTGGATATGATTTATGCATGAAAGTGAAAAATGTAATTCATATCTGTGAATTTGTGTGGTATATGTGAGGTCTAGGTCAAAGTACATTCTGTTTTGCATATGGATATCCAGTTGCTCCATCATGATTTGTTGAAAACACTATCCTTCGTCCATTGAATTGATATTGCATCTTTGCAAAAAAATCATTGGGCAGACTGGTGTGGGTCTATATCTTGGTTCTTTACTCAGTCCCATTGCCCTATGTATCTATCTTCCTGATAATATCACAATGTCTTGATTTCTGTAGCTATTAAGTAAGCCTTAATATTGGGTAGGATAATTCTCCTAATTTTACACTTCCTTTTCAAAATTTTTCCTATTCCAGGGTCTGTAGATTTCCATAAAAATTTTGGAATAAAGTTTCTATGTCTACAAACAATCTTGTCGAAGTTTTAATTAATTGTATTAAATCTATAGACACAAATGAGAAGAAATGAGTCTTTACTATTCTGAGTATTTCAGTCCATAACCAAGGTATGTCTTTCCATTTTTTAGGGATTTCATTTTTCATCATTATTCTGTAAATTTCAACATATAAATCCCATTCATATTTTATGTGTATTCCTAACCTATGTAACCCATTTTCTTTGAAGTTAATGGTTTCGTGTGTTAATTTTAGTTTCTGCATGTTAATTTTTCATGTGATTGATTTCTATGTTAGTAAAATTACTGCTAATTTTTCTTTAAGTATTTGGAGTAATACTACAATAAATTTATTTTTCAGGGCTTTTTAGTTACATTCAAATTTGTAATGGTTGTAGTGTTATTCAGATTGTTTATTTCAGCTTGCTTGAGTTTTGTAGCTTCGGGTTTCAAGAAATGGGGTCTACTTCCAGGTAAGGTTGTTGTCAAGTTGTTCATAGTAGTTCCTTATGATCTTGTTAATGACTGCAGGATCTACAGTTTCATTCCTAATATTGGTGGTTTATGTCTCCATGTTTTTTTCTTTTTGTCAATGTTTCTGGATTTATATCAATAATATTGATTTCTTTAAAAGAACTTGAGGTGTTTCAGGAAAATTATATCTTTAAAGAAGAGCCAGGATTCAGTTATGTCAAGGAAATGGATACAAATCCTTAAACAAATTGAGAACTTCCACATTTATATTTATGGCATCAAAGTGCACATTACTGGACCACTTCACTAATGAGTCACAGTTCTCCAGATTTTATTGTATATGCTTAACAAATTTAATGATACTGAAATAACTTCTGTAATTTTGGAAAATCCAGACCAGATGGATTGAGTAATTTCCTCTTTAAATGATCTCTCTCAGATGTCTACATGTCTCAGAATGGAAATACCACAGATGAGACCTGCTTATTGGGGAAGCGGTAGGGGAAAAGGAGTTTATTCTGACCCACTCTATCCTTTGTGATCTCTGGGGATTTAAGGGAAAAGTAGATGCAAGATATGCCTCAGTTTTAATGTTAATGCTATGGTACAGCTGGGACTTGTCCTACATTTACTGAGAACTCTAATTTACGAAAACTAGATCCCAGCAGTTTGAAAGCAGATTTGAGACCTCTAAAGCTATTTCTTTTACAGTTTTTTTTTTCCACTTTTGGTTACAGTCTATCATATTGTCCTGATTCTTTTTTTATCTATGCACAACTTATTCTTAATCCCTTGAAATCAACTGCTTTTATGCATGTGATTATGCCTCCCCACACAGATTCTCCCAAATTCACAGCTTATATGTTTAGCAAATCATGCAAAATAATTAAGAAACAAGTCATGCAATTTTCTGTTGAACTTCATCATGTTAGAATATTCAGAAATTTTTTCTGATACATACTTGGGTTTTTTTTTTTCATATAAGAGAAGAGGAAGCAAGAACATAATAGAAAGAAGAAATGACCGAAGGTAGTGGGGGAATGAAATAACATGTATGTAGTGCTTTATATGTTGGTGATATGCTATACACCAACCAACAATAGCTAAGGGAGATAATTTGGAACAAAGAGAAAGAATGGTTTGGTCCTCTCCATTCTCGAACACCTGTAGGTAGACCTATGCAACTCTGGTCTCTCAAACAGCCTAAAAGAATCAACTTTCATGAAATACACACCATTGGGAGAAATTAGACTCTCAAGGCAGTAGCAACTAGGTGTTTTAACACCTTAGTAGCAAGTAATTCCTCAAAAGCTAAAAACATGATTAGTGTAAATTTAGACTATGTTTCTACCAAAGGCACTTAATCAAATAGTTAAATAGTACATGCACTTGCATACAAATAATGTTTTTCTTCCAAAAAAATAAAAAACAAATAATATAAAAAGAGGAAAGAGAAAGTAACTGGGAATATATACATTTGGTATTTGTCATAGGGTGGAACTGATCAACATCATTCTCTTTCAAAGGGGCTTCATAAATTTCTAACTGAAACACCATAATTAACAAATATTATTTTTAAAATATGAAAATATTTAAGATTTTGTAAAGCCCCACATCACTATTAGTAAAACCAAGTCAGTCAAAACTTCATTTCAACACTGTTTTTTCTTCAACGCAGTCTATAAGTCAATTTAGTTACAGTTTTCTATAACTTGGTCCATAAGTTTACTTGGAGAAAAAGTTTCAGCTTGAAGCCTAGAGATACGTGAATCTCCTAAAAGATAGCAAAACTTTATGTGTATGTATATATCATTATCTGGCGTATGGACTCAGTGCTCACATTTGATTCTTTAAAAAGATTGTCAACTACCAATTAAGAAAATACTAATTTATAGTTTTAGAGTTAAGTGTATTAAATATTAGCCAACTGGTTATAATGTGTAGTTTGATCAAAAGGGTAGTCATGTGTGTTTTAATTCCCTAGTCTATCACTTGATAAATAGAAAGCTTAATGTTGATGTCTTGTATCAAAAAATATACATATATATGGAAAAAACTAAAAAAATTACAATTTATCTTTTCAATGTAGAATCTGTGTATTCATTACTCTTGCTTTTACTAGACATTAAAGTGAATAATCTTATCTCATAAACAGTAGTCCATTCATATCAGTTTAATAAAATACCAGCTGAGAATGATACGGTTGATGAAATGATAACATTATCAGAAGCTAAAATTCTCAGAACTTGACAATCCAAGCAAGAGAATTAATATCAATAAACTATTCCAAAGAATAAAGAAAATGTCATGATTTATCATAGTCTGTTTAGGTTTCTATTGTTACATTTTATACTACAATAACTTCAGATGATTCATCCAGTTTGCTCTATATTTCACCAAATGACCGGCTGCGTGCTTAAGCTACAAAGTGCTAAAAATTCAAGACATGATGTTAGAAAATAAGAGGGCAGAGGAAAAGGAGCTATAGTGATGAATAATAATTAGCCCCCATTTCTAAGGATCTTCAAATCTAGTTGTGCAAGAATCTATACACATAAAAATGATTGTACATATAGAACAAGATCATTAACTACAAAAAATGATATTTTAAATTCCCAAATCCCTGTGTAACTGGGAGTGAGGAAATGACAGGGGTCCTCTCAGCTGACAATAATAGGAAGAACAAGAGCAGGAGATGTCTCCCTCTTCTTGAAGGGGCTACTGACTGTTTTGAGAATAACCCATTAGGAGTGCATCTGTTTGGAATATGTGCAATGGTCAGAGAAAAGAAGTTAGTGAAGTAAGTGACAGCGATGAGGCATGGTGAGTTCCCTGGGCATTTTGAGGAACCCCAAAACTGAGAAAGCTAGAGAGAAATAGTATAATAAATGTTGCTACAGATTTTTATATTTGCTTCTACATTTTTGAGGAACTTAAGTGCATGATTACTTAATTTTCTTTTGACTATTGTTTTCCTGAATGTGACACCTGTCTAAAATAGGACCATGTGCCTGTCTAGATTTATGAGGTTTCTATTTTCATATATTAACTTAATTCAGTATAACAAATAGATGAACAATGAAGATGAACAGTTTAAGTGACAGAGACAGAAGCCTGTACTGGGACATACAAGGAGGACTTGATTAAAGAATTAAGACGTAGCTCAGTCATGAAATTAGGTTAAGCTTCAAATCCCGAAAAAAAAATAATGGGTTGAATTTAGAGTACGATTCAAATTTAAAAGGAAAAAAAAAGGATGGGCACTAAGGACAATCATTTAAATGATAACATAAAATTGACAAATCCCTGTCATGGAATTCATGTATGAAATTCTATCATGCCTATTGATCTGTCTTGAAAAACTAAAAAATAGTGGCCAGAAGTATCATCAAGTTGCCGCGTTTTGAGTCGTGTAGCCTCCAACCTTAACCATATCCCAAAGAAAGCTAAATAAAGGAGTTTAGATGTCTATTGCAGTGCAATTGTCTGAGATTGGCAGCTACAAAGTGCCATTGGCAATTCTGATTTCCTTTGGGGTAGCTTAGTTTTCTTTCTCACTATTAGCACCACTCCCCTCACTCCACCCCCAAAGGCTAGCAAGCATCCCACAGAGTTCTTTGAGGCTGCAGGCCTAGGTTTTGGGAGGAGTTGTGAAGAAGTTGAGGAATGCCCACCTTTTATATCAGAAACATTCCCTGTTAAGTCATCAGAACAATCAAAATGCCAACCTAATCATGGGAGGAGAGACTGAAATGAAACTGTGCTCCTCCCTTTCTCGTGGAAGTTATAACTTGGCTCTTATGGTGCAGGAGCAGTAGGAGAATGTTCTTCCGACTGTGGCATCTGAAATCACTCTATGTGAATACAATAACTGATCCTTTAAAAATGTGTTTTCAATTACAGCTCACATTCAATATTATTCTGTATTAGTCTCAGGTGTACAGCATAGTGGTTAGATAATCATATACTTCATAAAGCCTTCCCCCTGATTATTTCCAGTACCCAACTGGCACTGTGCATAGTTATTACCAAATGAAGGATCCTTGATTGTTGAAAGAGAATTGAAGAGCTGAGTAATAGTTTAAGGAGAGCTTGATTCATTCAGTACAGAAATCAAAAGGTCTGACTGAAATTCAACCCATTAGGTTGATTTTCTCCTCCTATTGTGCTTAAGGCACTTGGCTGGTAATGCTGGGGCTCCATCAAGGAGGAACAACTACTGCTTCCATAGGAAAGGAGGAAAGGAATCATTTATCGAGTACCTGCCATATCCTGTGTGCTTTATACTTATGTCATTCAATGCTCACAGCAACATTATGATTTAGGAAATATTATTTTCACTTCACAGGATAGAAGTATAATGAAGTGGAAATAACATGGAATTTAGAATCAGATATACTTACATTTGACTTAGGGAGTAGCCTTTTAATAGTTCTGAGAAAAACATTTCAATTCTTGAGTCTCTTTTCTCATTGATCAAACAGGGAAACAAATTATCTTCTATTGTTAATGAGGAAATACTGGTCCTGCTCTATTTAGCCTTCATATGAAAGGCATAAATGTAACTATAAGAAAAACTTAATATTTCATATACCACATATTATGGGACAGACCCTCGTATATGCTAAGATTTATCCATATGCTCTTTCAAGGAATCCTGATAGCAATGGGGTGAGGAGGACTCAGATATTTGGCCCAGTGTTTTATTTTACTATTTTTTAAAAATAATTTATTTGTTTGTTTGTTTATTTATTTATTTTATTTTTAGAGAGAGGGGAAAGGAGAAAGGGAGGGAGAGAAACATCGCTGTGTGGTTGCCTCTCACTCATGCCTCCAACTGGGGACCTGACCTGCAACCTAGTCATGTGCCCTGACTGGGAATCGAACCAGGGACATTTGGCTTGCAGGCTGATGCTCAATCCACTGAACCACAGCAGCCAGGGTTTGCCCAGTATTTTATAGATGAGGAAACTAAAGCACAGAGATCAGGGGAAACCTGTCACAGTCTTAAAAAGATTACGTGGCAGAACTGGCATCAAGCATTTGATGCTATCATTCTAGGAAGACTTTTATGTGGGTGTCTGAGGAAGAACTGAGAGTAATGACAACAATAATGGCTTACATTTAATAAGTATTTAAGTTATGCCAGACTCTATTATAATCATATTACTTGAATCAACCCATTTGTTTTATGCTCAAAATGTATGAGAAAGATACAAGCATGTGCCCTGACTGGGAATCGAACCAGTAACCCTTTGGTTTGCAGGCCGGCACTCAATCCACTGAGCCATAGCAGAGAGGGCTCAGGCCTCAGTTCCTCTACTCTTGAAATGTTGTTATGGATTGAGATCTAGAATTATAGGAGGTTATATTTGTGAAGTCGACACACTCTCTATTTAATGCCACTCACAGATGCAACTCTGCCAAGGCAGCCACCCTTCAGCTCTCATTTGGCTTCTACATTCAGTCTTTTAAAATCCATCTTATTGTGATTATTTTTTGGTCATTATCCATTCACTTCTAACGTCCTGAACATCAGCTGGGGGCAAGGTGCAGCCTCCAATGTAATGTGGCTCCAGGCATAAAGATTAACTCTTTGTCTAACACTCCTGGATTTTCATCTCTTCAGCCTGGCTCCATGCCCACTTCACCCCTTGCCAAGATCCTTATATGTGAGTAATTCTATTACCTGGTCTAGTTTTGCATGAGTCTATATCTCACCCTGTTTCTGTGCAGCAAGTTTGTAGTCCCAAGATTTCTAATCTGGAAGCTTCTATTTCTGAATTATCTTGAACTAACTCAGGCTGTCAGGAGGTTTGTGTCCTGAAAATCTCCCTGAGTCTGAAGAACAAATGTTTTGTATAAATAGAAACTCAGATAAAACAGGGTGGAGAGCTGATATGAATAAGAGGGGCCTGCCACTAGAAGTATCTAGAAGATGCAGTTACCTACATGGGATTCTTGTCTTCACCATAGAGCAGAAACATAGGCATTCAGGCATTGAAAGATGACTACAGAAGAGTATGTAGGTGTGTGTGGGGTGGTATTGATGAAACAGAGCATTAATAATTTTATAATATTATAATTTGTTGACACCTTCTCTAGCAAAAAGTTGATTTTCATCACTCTGTATTACCTATATCCAAAAATCATTTTCCCTTAGATCATCTGCTTCTCCAAATAATATCAATAACCTAGGACCTCAAATTGAATGTCATATGCTCCACACATACAGAAACGTACAGAGTATCACATATATAAATGCTCATGGAACTTTAATCTTCCTTTTCTACTATTCCATATAATCTCCCAACTTTGAACTGAGATATTAACAGAACTATGGAGAGGTTATCAAAGAAGGAATATCCATTTTAATGAGTCCATTTGAGGTAATGGCTGTATGTGGAGCCTTCGCTCTGTGTGGGCTGTGATGGCAAACACAATTAGTGAGGTGCTACTCTCCAGAAGCCACCTGGTACATGCAGAGTACAGAATCACAGATGTGTAAAACCAGAGGGAACCATGGGATTCCCAAAGGTAGAAAAGTTAAGATACAGGCATAAAAATATCATTTCACAATCCCTCGAAACAGTTGTAACTATACAAAAATATCTCTCCTAGCCCTCTCTCTTTAAAACAAAGTAAAAGTTCTAAGTTTATCTTACACTGAACTACAAGCATGTTTGGGTAATTTTGGTTTCTTATTAAGGCTCTGCTTTAGGTCAGAGTTCCTAGAAGCAGAACTTGAAACAAGGGCACTTGCAAAAGTGAGATGTTGGAGAGCAAGTGCTCAAAGGAGAGGGGGTGTGAAGGGATCAGAATAGGGAAAGGGGCAAACTAAACAAAAAATGATGTCTCAGTTAGACACCGATTTCTTTTTTTTTTTAAGTAATATGTTTTTTTTTTAAGATTTTATTTATTTTTAGAGAGAAGGGAAGGGAGGGAGAAAGAGAGAAAGAGAAGCATCAGTGTATAGTTGCCTCTCACGCGCCCCTAACGGGGGACATGGCCTACAACCCAGGTATGTGCCCTGACTAGGAATCGAACCAGTGACCCTTTGGTTCATAGACTGGAGCTCAATCCACCAAGCCACATCAGCCAGGGCTAGACACTGATTTCAATGTGATCCCAGAGGGAGTTCTGAAGCATTAATTGCACCAGAGAGTTGGTCCCACATTGTGGCAAAGGGGCTGGGCTTCAGTAACCACCCATCAGTGGTCATTGGCCTCGAGCTATCCTGGGATGAGGGACATCTGTCCTCCAGGCTCATGGCTTCCTTCAAGACAAGAGCAACTCTCTAGAGAAGGAGGCCACTATGAGCAGCCAGCACTTCCAGCAGTAGGGACAGAGGGACACTGACCAGGTAAAGGGGATTTTGGTGGAATATCACCAGCACCCACTAGTGTCAGCAAAGAGAACCAATTTATTTACATTTGCTTTAGTCTCATGGTATGAAAAATGTAGCTGAATTTATGGTTTCTTAAATAAAACTCTCATACAGACCATGGGGTGAAATATGAAAAAATGTGTCAATATCTTCAAGGGTTCCAAACCAGAATTCTTAAAAACTTGAGCTAAAATTCATGTATATTTAGTAACAACATAGTGATATGAGTTTATGCCCCCAGAGAATGGGAACCAGAGTAATCAAAAGTATTATTATTAGAGATTTAAATGAAGCTTCGAACACCAATTGCTATAAAAGAATGAATTAGACTATTTTGATACAGTATACTGCAAGTGAAAGTAAGCAAAGCATCCGGTGGGATTTGCGGGAAAGCTGTTCAATGGGAGTTGCCTGATCTTGGACAGACATTCTTTTCACTTGGCTGCAAAGAGACGGGAGGTCCAGCAGCCATGGTAGACCATGAGGCGACACTGAGAATAAGCTGCAAGCAGTACATTACTGGCCGAGCGGGACCATGGTCCTCAGGGACCCACAAACCTTCCAGCTGGACCTCTTTCATGTGACAGAGCAGTAACACTCTCTTAACACACCGTTATTTGGGGTTTTCTGTTACATACAGCCAAGCTTGATTTTAACTCATGCAGCTATATTTCATCCTCAAAATGTAAAAGGTACCATTACCAATTTTTGTGGCACCTCAAATTTTCTCATAAAATGAGTAAAATATATTGCCAAAATATCATGTCTTCGTTTTTAAAACAAAGGGTTTATAAATATTTTAAAATCAAACTCGACACAATCTCATAAATTAATGCAAAGGTGGAGCACATTTTTATCTCACAAGTGCAAATTAAATCAGATTGTGTTGCCATAAGAAAGATCCCGTTGCTTGCTTTTAAGTGAAGAGCATCATGGAAATCTTACTGCTGCATTTCTTTGAAAAGTAGCAAATCTCTTCTTTAAGTGTCTCTAAATGTAAGGTATCCATTACCACTGGGATCAAAACAGAATGTTGAGAGTCACATGATGCTGGCAGCTGAGATTTCATCTGAAGGTCAGTCACTGGACTCACAGGCAGACAAATTGTGTTTATTGCCAAATTGACTGATGTCTGTAGCCTTGAAATAAGGAGATGTGACTATAATATTTTAACTTTAAAAATACTTAATACTCTCATACATGGGCTCATTAAAATTGCAACAGAGTATGAAAAGCTGACTTTAGAAATAGTTATCGCAAATTGGAGTACGGCCTGAAGTTATCAAAAATAATCAGTATGCGACCGTAAAGATTTGAAATCAGATGATAAACAAGCACTTTCAAAGCATGGAAATTTTAAAACAGTAACTTGCATCAGTTACTAAATGGGGGATCTAATATAATTAGCAGAGTAATCAGTGTTAGATGCTGAAAGATGAAACTTAATTTGGATCTATGAATCACAAACTGAACAAAAAAGGAGGTTGCTTGTGGAAATGTTACTATACAATTTTTACATGTATGTGCCTAATTTAGAATCTGAATAAAAGGTAGTAGATAATGCACACGATGCAGTAGCCAAAAATAAAGCAAATCAGCATATTGAAACTATCACAATCTGAGAAATCTCTAATTACCTGAGTACTACATTACTCTTCTCCATTGTCAATTTTTCTGAAGGAGACCTATCACCTGTTTAAGCATCTAATTAATAAACAAACAAATCTCCTGTGGTAATCATGTTTATCACATACTTTTCCAGAGGAAAAAAAATATGCTTCTGTCAGTGGGTTGAGTGCCAGTCTGCAAACCAAAGGGTCACCGGTATGATTCCCAGTCAGGGCACATGCCTGCATTGCAGCCAGGTCCCCAGTTGGGGGTGTGTGAGAGGCAACCACACAGTGATGTTTCTCTCCCTCTTTTTCACCCTTCCTTTCCCTCTCTGTACAAAATGAATAAATAAAGTTTAAAAATTTTTTGAATATTTGAATACCTTGACCAAAGACTTTATTCCACCTCAGAACAGTCACATTGTAAATAAAATACTTTCTTATATTCCTGGACTACAGAAACCATTACCATTGAGAGACAGGTATTTATTTGCAATTGTTGGAAGCACAATATTTGTTTTGTATCTTTGAGGGTTTTAGAGTTCATACTCACTAACACATATAGTGCTGGGCATGCAGTGTATGTATTACAGTTTTATCATGCCTGCTATCCATTTCATGGTCTTCATTACCCTGTTAGTCTCGGCCTACACCCCTGCTCCTCTCTGGTGGTGCTGGTTAGGGTCTCCCTCACTCCTGCTCTGGAAGTGGGCATGTGATGGAACCTTCTCCATCAGAACAGGTATTTCTAAACTGTTCATTGATTCAGGAATGTGTAAGTGATTTTATCAGCATTAATTTCAGGCTTTCTGTTGGGTTAGGTTTAGTGGGGGGTTATTTTATATTGGAACTGGGGTACAGTGATATAAGCCTGAGACTAATA
This sequence comes from Furipterus horrens, assembly GCF_987537825.1. Lineage (NCBI taxonomy): Eukaryota > Metazoa > Chordata > Mammalia > Chiroptera > Furipteridae > Furipterus > Furipterus horrens. The sequence goes on along the minus strand of NW_028327187.1, from coordinate 97,693,647 downwards.
TGAGTATCACATCGTCAGAGAATGACTAAGAAGAGACTGGAAAGCATAGTTGAGAGAGGGAGAGAGAGGGGTACTGGGTCACGGAGCATCACTGGAGCTCCCTAATCTAATTGTTCCTGAAGTAGGTTGGATCTCTTCATGTTTTAGTTATATGAGCTAGTAAAGCTCCTTTGTTTTTGAGTTTGCAAGTTTTTTGTCCCTTGTAACTGAAATAGATCTGACCTACACTTACATATATTTGTATATATTTATTGAGACTAAGAGAGACAAGCGACCTAGATTCAAATGATGTTAATTGACTAAAATGGAATTGATCCAATTATTTAAAATTTAAGCATGTCAGCTTCCTCTTTGAAAAGTGAGCAAGTGGATTACATGACCAATATTTTTTCCTATGTCTAAACTCACTGGGTCCAACCAATTGATTTTAACGCACGAACCATTGGAGTCATTAAATCTGGAAGCAATTTAGATTCAACTGTGTATCTTCATAATCCCAGGCCTGAGAAATAACAAGAACTATCGAAATATGACTGGTCTCTATATTAGTCAACAGGTACCATCTTACAGTCAATTTATTAAAGTAACAAAGAAGTTAAAACTTGGGCAATTAACTACAGGGCCAGCTGTTGAACCTTGGTCTAGATTTAACACTAAGCCCAGAGAAGTAGAATGCTGTGGAATATAAGAGTAAGGGCTATGAAAGGGAAGGTTTGGGTTTTGAAACCCAGTTCTGACTCAGAGTTCCTTATCTGTAAAATGGCAGTAATAACAGCTCCCTCACTGGCTTGTCCTGGGAATACACTCATATAATGTATTTAAAGCTCTCACCACAGCACTTGGTACAAACTAAGCGCTCAAAATTCACTAACTGTTATTATTCTTTGCAGAGCTATTAAAATGACCAAAGTGTTTGAAAAAATATAGTTCCCTCTAGCCTGAACATTAATCCACAGATGTTTCAAAAATACTATGTGGAAGTTGTAAAAAAAAAAAAAAAATACCCTCTCAGCACATTAGCTCCATTCAATCTTTGTGAGATCCTGCTTTTGAGTGCCAACTTAATATTTTCTCCACTTCCTCACACATTGCCTGTTATTTCTGGTCGGGAAAAATAAATAAATTAATAAATAAACAAAACCCAATCTGGCAGAGTATTTCTCCACCTGTATATGAACCCAAAATGCCAACCATTTGTACTATGTATTCCCCAGATGCAATAATTACCCTCTATTTATGGCTAGGCCACTGATTACTGCAGAAAATATTGTCAGCAAATGTATTGCTGTGAAAGGAGAAAATTTTTTAAATCAGGAAACAAAACCCTAAACCCAATCCAAAACAGAAGTCATGTGTTTGGGAGATTCAGAGAAAGAGACGGCTGGATTTACTTTCATTGGATAAGAGATGATGCCTTTTATGCAATATAAAACCACTTGGCCAGTTTCTGATTCTTAGTCAAACTGGCGAATTTCTGAGAGTGATGTAACTATGCCTCAATAATAGCAAGCAGAAAAGAAGAATAGAAAAAGAAAACACTCTGTAACTGATATTACAGAATGAATCTTTTAAAAATTTGCATAAAGATAAGTTATACATTTGTAAGATGGAACACTTAACTAATATTTGCACTTTAATTCATATAACCAGTTTGAGAAAGAAATGTATCAAGAAAAATATGCCTAGGAAAACTAAATTTTTGTGATTAAAATAATTTTATAAGGCTAATGATAACATTTACAGAAAGATTAGAGTGTGAAACTTTAAAAGAAACAGTGTTTTTTCTTATTGAATTTATTGAGGTGACATTGGTTAATAAAATTATATAGGTTTCAGGCATACAATTCTATAAAACATAATCTGTGTATTGTATTGTGTGTTTAGTACCCCAAGGCAAGTCTCCTTCCATCACCATTTATTCCCCCTTTACCTTCTTCTACTTCTCACCTTTCCCTCTGATAATCACCAGGCTGTTGTCTTTGTCTATGAGTCTTTGATTGTTTTTTTGCTTAATCCCTTCACCTTTTTCACAGAGCCCCACAAAGCACTCCCCTCTAGCAGCTCTCAATCTGTTCTCTATGAATCTGTCTCTATTTTGTTAGCTTATTTTGTTCATCAGATTCCACATAAAAGTCAAATCATATGGTATTTGTCTTTCTCTGACTAGCTTATTTCACTTAGCATAATACTCTCCAGGTCCATCCATATGGTTGCAAAGGGTAGGATTTCCTTTCTTTTTTAGGGCTGAGTAGTATTCCATTGTGTATATGTGCCACAACTTTTTTATCTACTCATCTACTGATGGGCACTTGAGCTGCTTTCAAATCTTGGCTACTGTAAATAATGCTGAAATGTACATAGGGGAGCATATGTTCCTTCAAATTAGTGTTTTGTGAAAAATCCAGTGTTTTCATTTGTAGTATAGTTGAAAGAAAGAAATTATGAGTGAGTTTTTCCTGCAAAAAAAACATGTAATCCAAATCTTACTTTTGAATTGAACACCTTAGGATATAAACAATGTAGAGGTGACATTTAATATAATGACTTAAGGGGTAAGAGACTACCTTTATATGTGTAGTAATGAAAATATTATTTCCTGAGTTCTTCCAAGAGTATATTTAAACCTCTTAAATTCTACTAAATTAAATAAGGAAATACAATTCTCTTTAACTACTTAAAGAGGGGATTTAGTGCTTTGATCATTGGGGAAGAAAAGTCCTTGGTGACTGTCACTCTAAAACGGGCTTGAGAAATATAGATTTTATGGGCAAGGAGGGGGATTTAGGAGAGGAGAACAATTTCCTAGGGTGTAGGTGATCTATTGAAATGAAAATGGGAAATTACCTTCAGCAGTGTTGACAACTAAACTCGGCACTTACTGTCCCAACAGGTGCACACGCAGGCCCACCGACCCTCAGCTCTTTGTAAAGGCCAAGGAGAAAGATAGCTAGTCCCCACACAGCTGTGCCTCTGGCTGCCACTACAAAACAGCCAAGCTCGGCTATTTTTAAATTCGGGGTAGGCGCTCAGCCAAGACTCAGCAGCACCACCAGAGCATGTGCTGAGACCACGGAGACATTTGAGTTGTACCAGGTCTCCACCAGCCTCTGGTCTGCCTGCCTGCTGACCCCAACCCTATGTCCTATTTCCTGCGGCCCCCAGACCACCTGTGGCTTTTATCATCTTGCTCACAGGTCCCCTTTTCCACTTCTTTCACAGTCCCTCTCCTGTTTCAACTTTTATATCTCAGTTAGCTCTAGACCTTGAAGCCATGAGAAAGAAAGGAAGAAGGGGAAAAAAAAACAAACAAAAAAAAAAACTCAGTAACACTCTGCAGCTGCTTCCCAAAAAAAACCAGCATGTTGAATTTGTTCATAATAGTGTTTCCTTCACTTAGTTAAGCCTGTAAGTACGGCCATTGCTACTACCATGCGGAGAAACAAGAGGAAAGTAAATGTTTATGATATAAAGAATGGCAGGTAAAGCAATCAATCTGGAAAGGAGGAAGAAACAGACTACTGTGTTTTGATAGTTTAAAGGAAGCCAGGAAAGGGAGCTTGGGAGCCTGATGTTCAGGGGTGGGCATTAATTTACCTTTGTTGAATATTGATACAGAAGGCTACTATGCCTTGGAGTGTGCATGTGTGCAGTTTCACTATGTGCTAGCATAATGGCAATGGGCTGGTTCATTTCCCGGCAGAAAGCTGTGCTGTGATAAAAGAAGTTATTCTATATTTGATTGTGCTTTCCCCTCATAGCTCTTTGTAATTACTATAAAAACATTAATAAAAAATCCACTATTCTCTTTTTAAAAATGATGTCTTGTTGTAAACTGACGTGAGTGCTAACATATGAAATTGCATTTTGAACTATAAAGTAGTTATTATAAAATTAATACAGAATCTAGGTCAAACAAATGCAAAGCCAAACCTTAATTTTACAGAAGTGTTTTATCTCGATGTGAAGTCATTCGAGATAATTACTTAAACTGTGTGAAAAAAGATCTAGAAAATTCATTTTAATGTGTCTCTATACATGTACATGTCTCAAGTGAAAAATAATAGATGAAATAATAATAGAAAAAAAACTGATATTTTATTTCTTAATCAATTTTTAACCCATTATTGCAACCCAACCTCGATACAGCAGATGCAATTGTAAGGCTTTATTTTCAGATAACCAGTATTGTGCAGAAATCATTCTGGTTCATGGTTCATAACTACCTCTCATGAATGAAGGCATAGTTTGCCAAAAATAACCTATGGTATCTTCATCTTAAGCCAATAACTGAAAATGTATTGTACTTCAAAGAAAGGCATAACTTAAAGAGGCAATCTTATAAAATGTTTTGTTTTTTGTGCTTTTACAAAAACATTTTTTAAGATTTAAAATATATTTAGTTACCTATATACGCCAAATCTCAACTCAGGAACAAATTCCAGAGCAGAGTTCACCACCTCACGTAAGCCATTGAGTTGTTACGTGACCTTGAGGAAGTTACTTTCAACACTGTGTGCTTTAGTTTTTTCATCTCTAAAACAGAGATGATTCTTTCCTTACGATCTGGTTATGAGAATTAAATGAGGCGGCCCCATTTGCACTCCCCCAGGGTGCTCTTATCCTTCCGCTGTGAGTAAATTCTCTCCCTGTGAAATCTCGTTCCCTCCTTAAATTTCAACTATCAGCACCACATGGAGGATTCCCAAGTATGTCTCCCGATGTCTAACTCTTTCCTGAGCTTCAGCCCTCTATCGCAAACGCCCGTGTTATACACCCACCTGGATATCCCATCAACAATTCCAAGTTAATGTCTCAAAACAAACAACCCTCTTCCCACTGCTCTCCCATTTTGATCCTATTCCTCGTGTCTCGGCTTCTGGTAATGTGTTATCATCATCTTTCCAATTATCCAAGCTCATTAGCTATTTTTTAAGGAATCCCCAAAGTACGGTTAGATGCATTGGCTTTTATTGGCTGTATGTGAAAGGAGTTCCACGGTTAAATGAATTTGGGAAACCGGATTCAAAAGTTATCTTTACTTCGTGACTACCAATTTGCACTTCTTAATCTTTTCACATTTTTTCACCCAGCCCCCCAACCCATAACCCCTCCCTGAGGTAAAGTACAGCATAAGGAATATAGTCAATAATATTGTAATAACTATGTATGGGGCCAGGTGGGTACTGGAAATATTGGGAGACCACTTTGTGAATGAAACGATTGTCTAATCACAGGAATATATTTGAAAGTTGTTTTGTATTATTGTATTCTAACACGGTTTTTTAAAAGTAGCCTTGTTTAGGTATAATTGACATACAATAAACTACATGTATTTATGGTGTGCACTTTGATAAATTTGACATCTATATACACCCATGAATCGCTAATATAAATATAATAAATATATTTATCACTACCCCCAGAGAAAGTTTACTTATTTTTCCTTTTTTTTAAATTTTATTTTTCAATTACAGTTCACATTAAACATTATTTTGTTTTAGTTTCAGGTATACAGTATAGTGATTACATTACACATAGGATTGCATAGACATTTTCCCTTTGGAAGAAAATTTAGGTCAGGATTCTAATATTTGCTCAATTTTCAGCAAATTGGTATACAGATTCTAAATATACTACTGAAATTAATTCCTAAATATAAACCAAAGAGCTGCATACTATCTGTAATTTTTATTTTAATATTTGAACTTATTTTTAAAGTAAATTATCTTCATCCTAGGATTCCAAAATGCCTTGCAGAAGCACTGTGAAACTCTTAGAAGAAGTTAGAGGAAGCAGTATTTCCCTCACTTACAGGACTACAGAAATCTTTTTTTGAGGGGTGGGGGAAAGCAGAGGGGCCTACACTGAATAATCAGTGACCCACAGGGCAGTCTTTGAGGATTATTGCCAAGGTGTCTGCTCCCACTCTTCCCTTTGCCTCATCTCCTACAATTTACCAACCATTTCTTACCAAATAATTTTGATTCTTCTTGTTGAATCCCTCGCTCATTATGAGCCACTTCCTCGATAAGCTGACCTGGACTATATGTATGTGTTCTGTCTACTCCCTTTTCTTAGTCTAGCATTTCAAGCTCTCAATTCTGTATCTTCTATAGCATTGAGTTTTATTTCACTGTAAGAGATACAAAAATGTATGAGACCTGGTCTTTGTTGTCATAGAATTCATGAGTGATGGGAATAGTCAGAGTTCAAATATATACTCAATAGCACAGGTACAGGCATGCCACAAAAGTGTCATTAATAATGAAGTTGCAATCAATGCTCCTATGGGAAAAATTAAACCAAGTTTTTCAGGCACGTCAGAATAGGATGACATTAGTACAGGAACTTCTAAATAAAATACTCTAAAATATTTTCTCCATGAAAGCCTATTTTCTTCTCATCTTCAACTGGAAATAAATTTTAAATATAATTAAAATTTTCATAATAAAGTACTGATTAGAGAAAGTCTGAAATGTAAAAATAGGAATACTGAAATAACCCAGAGTGTAATCTCACTGTAGATACATCCAACTGCTAATTATGGGTGAAATTTTTTTGGCTAGCTGACTTGTCTCCAAGTCAACAATTCCAAAGATTTATCTCACAGAGCTAAAGTTTTCCAATAATAATACTTAAAAAATATTCCAGCAACTTAAAACAAAGAAGATATGATAGCTAAATTTAAAAAATCTTATCACTTCCTATTCACATTTTGCTTTTCGTTTCTGTATATCTTAAACATTCATATCAAAGCTATGGAAAAGCTATGGACTCATATAGCTTAAGCTGACCTTAACCAAGTATACTTTACATAGAAAAAACTTACTGAAATGGAATTTACTTCTTAATTTCCAATACAATCATTTATAAGACTGACCATTTATTTAACCTTATTGACTGTTCAATCCCCATGCACACATTAAAATATTTCTGTTTTACATTGCTCACGACACATCGACTCTCCACCAATATTATTACTGAGAGTAGAGACATGACTGAAAATACACATATTTATTCCAGTAAGTGTAAAGCTCTATATTAATCACAATAACCATTCCATAAATATTTGCTTCCCAACATTGCACCCACATTTCTTGGCCTCCAAGGGTCTACATTCTACATTCTCTGAGGAAAATTGTAAGAAAATGGTAATAAACGGTAGTGGATAAGTACTGTCTACGATATGATAACTTCTGTTTTAGAGAAATGTGTAAGACACCAACCGGACTACACTCACCTCTGTATTAAGTCAGAGGAAATTTAGGACTTTTAGTTAGAAGCAATTTAGTTAAAGGAACTTTAGTTAAAAGAAATTTAGTGATCTAATGTGTGAACAAGAGGGCATGGGGCAAAAGTATGTACAAATGCGGAGATGAGGAGGATGGCATTTTCTAGAAACGTAAAATAGTTTCACATGGCTGGAACATGTGGTATATAGATGTCACAAACAATGGGGTTGGATGAACATACACAGGCTTTGTCATGGGGTTTTTGAAATGTATCTGTTTTAATTCTAGGAGTGATGGTTTTGACTTACTAATTCCCTGGTCTTTTCTAATTCTGCTTATTGTTTTTATCTGCATATATAGAAAACTGGTATACAGATGCTATGTATATACATGAATAATTACATATATGAATATATAATTATTGGATAGCTAGCCTGCAATCAAGTGAATTTATCACTCTTTATGAAGTTGTGGGGATTATGGAAACAGCATAAGATACCACCTTGACCCTCTTATACCACAAACTTTTTCTAACCATCAACTATATACATAGCAGTGTGGTATGATGTGAAAATCACCAGCTAGGAGCCACTTGAGCTTTATTTGGCTTTAGCTTCCTATCTAACTAGCTATGAGAACTGCAATCTCACTTTGGACTTCTGTAAATGAGAGGCTGGAAAATCTTCTCCAGCTCCTTTCCAGCCGTGATGGGCTATGCGCTTGTTATTTACTATATGGAGTTAAACTTGTGAAATAGCAAGACTGTAGACCAAATACCAGGTTTCCTTTAGCTCTATCTATTATCTATCTACCTATCATCTCTTTTCTAGCTATCTAATTTTGAAAACTTCAATCTTCTTAATGCATTTCTTATCCTCTCCTCCCCCGCCCATCCTTCCTGCTCCTTTTTCTTTTCTGACCACATTCTCTTTGGTTTCCTACAGTTCTTTTGCTCCCTGCTGCTTTGTGGTTACAAGTTGTTAATTGCACCTTGCACAGAGAATCCATTTGCACTACAACCACACTAGGAGGAGATCTCATTAACTGGGGGCAGGGAGGGACACCTCTCAAGCCACTGAATCCTAGGAGCAGTGGGGATTGCAAGAGCATTTCCCACAGACTAAATCGGCTCAGAGAAAGCACAAGAAGAGAGCAGCAAAGACCTGGGTCATTTTCCCCTTTCCCGTAGTTTACTCAAATACAATCTCTTCTGCTCTCAAAAATTGTTTTTTGACATGGTTCCTTATTATGGGCTGAATTATGTTCCTCTAAATTATATGTTGAAGTCTTAACCCCCAGTGCCTCAGAATGTTACTGTTTTTGGAGATGGGTCTTTAAAGAGGTGATCAAAGTTAAATGAGATCATGAAGGCGGGCCCTAATCTGTCTAGTGTTCTTATAAGAGGAGATCAGGACGCAGATACACACAAAAGAAAGACCAAGTGAGGACAGAGGAAGAAGACAGCCATTTACAAGTCAAGGAGAGAGGCCTCAGAAGAAACCAACCCTGCCAACATCCTGACTGCACTTGTCTAGTTCCCAGGACTGGGAGAAAATAAATTTCTTTTGTTTAAACTACCCAATCTGCTATGGTATTTTGTTATGGCAACCCGTGGAGACTCATATGCTCCTTATCCGTTTGTAACATGTTGTGTTTGAACTGAGCCCATTCCTTTTTTTTTTTTTTTTCATGGAAGGCATATATTATATTTCTTCTTGGTACTATAACAAAAGATGATTAACTGTAATTCTAGTGTTAGAATGAACTTTTTTGCTCATGTATTTTGAGGTGTTCATTTATTTATTCAAAAAGCATTAACTGAATACCTTTATGTCCTAAGCCCTGTGTTTATTTCTAGATATGGGGGAGGAGGAAAGCACACAATAAAATGACAGTACCACCATGATAATGATAAATCATGCACTTCCCTGCCCTCCAGGAACTTGGATTCTAATACTAAAGGGAATAAATTCACGAAATATGTGAAAGATGTACATTTTCAAGGAGGTATGAAATGGGAACCCTGAAATGGTACCTCATCTCATCTGGTGGAGTGAAGGAACTGGGAGAAAGGGGTTAAGACAGACTTCCTCATGGGGATGTAATAGAAACTAAGCTTTAATTAATAAAGTTTTCAGAAAGGATAAGAGGAGAAAAGGTCAGCCATTTCAGGAAGGTGTAGACCTGACATCTTGAGAGCATGGTAGTTTGGGATCCCCCACCTAGGAGCCTATGGCTAAAGGGGTGAGAGTTGGAGGTAAGGAGGGGGTGAGAGAAGCAGCAGAAGCAGTTCGTTGGGTTCATATAACACACGACCTTGCATATCCCATGGAATTGACACCTGTCTATAGCAGGGAAAAATATTTCCCAATTTGTTAGTCAAGGTCAATTTTAAACTTGTAACCTGTCATAATGTGTTTGAATGAATAAAGTTCGCCTATGTTCATTTCCAGTAATAAGTATATTTAAGTACAAGGAATTTCTAAGTGAATGTGAATTTTACTCAACTTCTAGTTCCTTTAGGAATCTAAACTCATTCAGTATTTTCCCAAGATGATAATGATAATCAAAGCAGAGTTTTCTTTTATCTAACAAAGAATAGCCCTTCACCAAGGAATTGCAAATACCCCAAATAATGGTTATTCTAATTGCTTTTCTTTTGGAAGACACTATTTCCTGTCCTGTGTTCAGCCAGGATAAACAATGTTAGCACCATCCTTCAAGGCCAGGTCATGAACTGTTTTATATACATGAAATATTATTATTGGAAAGTCTGTCCTACATTCCAAACACAGCCGTCTGACAGGATTTATGAACGTTGACCCCCCACCCCCACCCCCACCATGCAGGGTATTGAATTCTGACAGAGTATGTATGTGTATTGTGTTTCTGTGCACTCAGTGCCCAACTTATACAACCTTCCTGAAGGAAATGGTGAAATATTAGGTCTAAATTTTGACTTTAAAGTTAGTTAAATTAGAATGATCAACTGGAGATTTAAAAATTGTTGTTTCTTCCTATACATAAAGGCTTTCTGCCCAATGTCTAAAAGGATCAAAGTACAAACATACACAGTATAAACCTATATCTGTCTAACTCAGAAACCAGGGAGTCAGCATTGACATATTTCCTCTCTGCAACCCGTTTTTTGTCTTTCCTCATTACCTAATCAAATTCTATTAGTAAGCTTTACCAATTAAAAATCTAAGTATTTCTCAATTGCATTCCATCTTTGTCATTCCTAATGCCCTAATAAGGCTTTTATTTGGGATATAGCCACAACCTTCATACACCTGCCTGTAGAACAGTGGCTCTTAACACAATCTTGTATGGATTCAGGTCTGTTTTAATTGGTCTACTTAATTAATTAATCAGTAAATAAATCAGGGTGACATTGATTAATAAAATGATGTAGGTTTCAAGTGTACAATTCTATAATACCTCAACTATATATTGACTTGTGTGTTTAACATCCAAAGTCAAATCTCTTTTTGTCACCATCTGTTTGACCCCCCCTTTACCCTTCACTATCTCCCCACCCTCCCTTCCCTCTGGTAACCACTGTACTGTTGTCTGTGTGTATGGGTTTCTGTTTGTCTTGTTTGTTCATTTGTTACTGGAATCATGGACCTAGAGATGCACACTTTTTAGAGCTCCTCTAATGATTCTAATGTGCAGTCCAGGAACAATATTCTCAATGTGTGATCCCTGGACCAAGGATATAGCATCACCTTAGAAACTGCTAAGAATGCAAATCATTGGGCCCCACCTCAGATCTACTGAAGGTGATGCTTAGCAACCTGTGCCTTGCTAATCAATCAGGTGATTGCGATGGAGGCTAAAGTTTCAGCACCACTGCTGGGGGGGTGGGTTTGGAGTCCCACGCATCTCTCCAATTTCTAATCCAGCAAGACAGTGTCAGAGTCATCTCTGAGTATTAAGAACAACAGCAGAAATATTAGAGTGCATTACTTCCCTGCTCAATACTGTTCATTGGCTTCTGAGCTTCATAGCGTGTGCCCTTCATGCCCTAAGTTGTATCTCACCCATACCATGTCATTGGGTTGATGAACTGATTAATGCCCACGTATTTCATTTCCTAATTACACTTCATGTCCTTGCACATGCTGCTCCCGCTGTCTTGAATCTCATTTCCTTCACCTCAATCTGGCAAATCCTCTTCCTCCATGAAGCTTCAGCCCAATTCATTCCACCTCTTTGAAAGTCTTCTTGGATCTCCTTGCAGACCAATGCACTCCTTCCTACAGTCTGCCATGCTGTCACTGCAACTTATACAAACCTACATCATACCCATGCCCACATTGCACTGACTTCTTATTTTTGTAAATTTCTCCTTTGGGGGGAGGGGGGCACGAACTATTTGTTCTTCACCTTTTTATCTGTAACATTTACTATGATACATGGTGTGTGTGTGTGTGGAATGAATAAAGAGTCCTATAAGTGTTTTGGAAAATCCTGTTGGATCATATGGAGTATCTCTTCTAAGCAAGAGTTTGACCATCAACGACATTTAGCATCATAGACCTTAATGAACCAAGAAGGCAGGAGTTTTTTTCTTCATGGGAAATATCTTACATTGTCGTAGTACTTGATCACTTCCAAGAGTTTTCATAGATATTATTAGTCACTGAGAAAGGAGGAGTGAGTCTTCTCCTTTAAAAACTCCTTGATCGTGTATATTTTGTTTCATCTCCTTCATTATATAAGCTACTACCATGTACAGAGTAAACGCTGAAAACATATTGGAATATAGTACAGCTTGAGACTGTCACTTTTCTTTCCACCACTCATACAGAAACCAAAACCGAACAAGAATGACATCAGAGGTCAGTCATGCTAGTATCCATCATTTCAGTCACCATTTAGTAAGCCTCAGTCACTAGGGACTTTGTTTAGCACACATGATACATCAATAAGAGTAGTCACTGTACAACAGAGGAGGGATTGACTGTGGGAGAGGGGGGAGGCAGGAGGGGCAGGGGAGAGCAGTTGGGGAAAGATGGGACAACTAAAATAGAACAACAATAAAAAATGGAAAAAGAAAAAAAGAAGAATCACTGTATAAATAAACTCAGAACCTATTGGGAGAGACAGTCCCTGTAAACAAGTGAATTCAACACAAGAATTAAGTGCAAGAGAAGAAAAACAGGCACAGCACAATTTCAGAATCAAGAGGAAGAAATGCCAAGCTACCCACTTTGCTTGCAACTAAAGAAGGCTTTATTTCTTCTTCTACAAAATACCCACATAGAAATTAACACAGAAGATGCCATTTCATCTTCTTTGGCCTTTTCCCCTTTAGTTTAAAGAACTCTTCTTGATCTTCAAAGCATAACAGACATATTTAAATTAAGCTATTGAGCAAATTTATTAACTAAGAATGTGAAAGCATGCACATCCATTTCAGTTAACATGAAATGACACTCTCCCAATGAATAAGACGTCAAAAATCATGCAGTCAATGAAATTAATGCTCTGCTCTTGGGCTGCACGTATATTTGTATTTATCAGTTGACTACTAAAATCAAGAAATGCACAACTAACTCAGAGCAGTGGAAATAGCAGATGCTATAAGACAGTATTTCTGACTAATGTCTAGGAATAGGTGGCAATTTAATTTCGAATTATTGAATTTCTTTGCTCTGGAAATTAGATATACAGATTTTACAGTTAAATGAGCATTTTGTTTACACATATTTGACTTACTGAGATCTAGAATTTCATCATTTTTCAAATTTAGGCTAGAGAGGAAATATTTCGTAATGCTTAGGAAACCTTCCATTTAAATTCTGCTTAATATAGCAATGACCTGTGCTTACTTTAAAATTATTTCTATGTGGTAGATTATTCTTCCTTTTAGAGGGAATGAATTCAAGGGAATGTTAAAATTATCTCCACTAACACAAAGTAATTCACATCTCAGAAGTTACCTATTTTAGGTGGATAATACCTTACTTTTTGAAATTACCTGAGATTCTTTCTATACTATATTATTTCCAAAATGTTAGCTGTCATTATCAAATGGTTAAGGTCAAAAGAATTTTATGAGTAAATGATCACTCTTTCCATCACTTTTGAATATGAATTAATTCAACACTCCTTTATGGAGCTTCCCAGTATATGATAATATTCTAAGATCTTTGAGAGTATAAGCACATATAAGACATATTTTGCAATACCCAGAAAGGGGTAATCTAGGAATAGAGATAAGGTAATGAACTAAAGTAATTAAATATAATTAATACAAAAAATAGACTCAGTTACCTTATCTGTTAAGTGGGAATGGAAATATATTTCTTCCCCATATTTTTTATGAGAATTAAATTATATATAAGGAATGTTATCATTCATTATAAAACTAATGGATATCTGCAAATAAACTGTTCAGTGGTAGAATATGATTTCTAGGTATTATGGAGTAAGACTCAATTCTCTATTTCTCTCTCACATGTAAATGATATTTTCAATTTTTGAAATGGTACAACACACTTCTGCCATGTGATCCCCAGGAAGAAGAATGCCTATAAGCTTAATTTAGACACATCATTTAAGGCTTGGATTGTTCTCTGGTTGGCATATGAGGATCAGAAATTGGCTATATAATCCATTTCTGTTGAAGACTTAATACAATAATGTATTCTTTCCTTAAGAAAAAAATAATTATAGAACTATCATCATAAGTTTTCATGGATAAAACAGAGTCTATATCATGTCTTTTCCTTGCTTAAATTTTCCAAGTCAAAATACACTGTCATGATGTCCTATAAAAAACCTGTTTAATACAAATCATGTACTTGAAGATAAAATAGTCAATTTCACTTTAAAATCTGGTCAGAGGGCCCACTACTTCAGTAAATCAATATTATCACCCGAGCTAGATTTTCTCATAAAATGCCAGGGTGTATCAGATGTATAGATTTCTGTAACACATGAATAGTACGTTGACATAATGCACAGAGTACAGTTCATATTCATTTCTCAGTGAAATACTCAGAAACCTTAGTTTTAGTGAAAAAGGCTCCACCTAATAAATATAGATAGGCAGTTTAATTGACTCAGTACACCCTATTTTTGTTTGAAGAGACCCTTCATTTCCATATGTTTGAGTCATTCAACAGACATTTCTCACCTTGAGTTTGGGCATACGTGTAATGGGGCTTTATGCTTGTGCACATAGTTCCCCAGCAACTAAGTTTCCTTTTATAAATGAGCTCCATTCCAGATTAAAACAGATGAAAGATTTCCAATCATTTTGGCCAGCCCTCAGAGTGGAAAATGAACTCAGGAAGGCAGCTATCTGAAACCGAACACTCCCTGGAATGGACATTCCGTTCTAAGTCTCCTTCAGGGAAACTCCAACAATAGCTCAAGCAGAAGCAAACACTTGTCTTCAAGGTAGTTCGAGCCAACCATTCACTTTCTTAGTAATCTGTCCTCTGACACCAACGGGGATTTAAAGGTCCCATGCCCATGTCAAAGAACAGCAGGCTCAGCATGCTCGTACTGTATGAACAGAAGTGATTCTCCCAGTTCCTTTCCTCCCTATGTCTCTATCACTTGGTATTAATATGACATCTCCAAAGATATTTCAGCTTTATAGCCCTTCAAAGGAATTCCCACAAGTTGAGTTTCTTTTTTAACATTGACATTTCTTTTGAGACTAAGAAAAAAATAGAGGAAACAAATTACAGAGCTAAACCAAAAATACCACTGATTACATAAACCATCTGGATTAAGAAACAAACATTTTTCGTCTGAGGTTTATCATTTTTACAATTCACCGAGCACTCAGGACAATATAATATACTAAGGATTACCCTATTCTGTTTCCTTGTTATCATGTGTGTGTGAGTATAATACTACGTGCCAGTAGTCACTGTTAGACATAAACCTTTTCAATCCAGATGCCTGAGTTCCAAATACATAATTTGATGACTGAATAACAGTCAGACAAGTGCAGCAGTATTTAATCATTCATTTATGTACCTATAAACAGCTAGGCACAAGAAACCCACGGATAACAGGCACAGACCTTCCTCTCAGCAAGGGAGTGACTCAGAAGCAACCTGACATTCAACTGCAACAGAGGAAGAATTACTTTCATAGAATTATGTAAAGTGAGTTTTCAGTAAGAACCCAGAACAGGGGTACTGTATTCTGACCTAGGTTAGTCAGAAGTGCTTTTGAACAAGGTTTTCTAAGCAAGCAGTAGAATAATGAATAGAGTTGTTCGTGGAAGATATGTGGTGATAGTTGTTTTTGTGAGAAAATTGGGGAAAGGAAGAACAAGTCATAGGTATGACACAGGATCTGTGCAACCACAATTTTATGGTTAGAAGTAAGTGTGCATGGTGGGGAACAGCAGATGAAGAGGTGAGAGATTAGGGCAGGAGCCAAACTGTAAAGGGCCTGTGCACTGGGGCCTTGGATTTTACCCCGTAGCTAGAAGATTCTCTAAAGGATGTTAAGCTAGGAACAAAAGGTCTGACTTGTGTTTTAGAAGCTTGACTGGGGCATCAATTAGAGGGATGGATTTAAGACTGGATTAAAGCAAGGAGATCACACACACACACACACACACACAAAATCACACATCTCATGATCTATGTGAGGGTGAGGGAAGCAAAAGTAGGTGTACAGTTGTGAATATGCGAAACAGTTTATTCTCAAATTATGGTTAATTACTGTTGACTTATTTTTCCATATGAACAACTGTACACCTACTTTTGCCCAACACTTACTTGTATGTATCTTTACACAACTTCTCTCTTTGGGAGTTATATGCAAATTAGCTATTGATATTAACAGTTGTAATCATATTTAGTACAAAAATTATTCCCAAACATTTTGCCACTCACTAGGCAATTTCATATACTTCTTTTTTAATGCCTATAATAAGTAATCTTGTGAAGCAACATTATTCTTATTAATTTATTCTTGAGGACAATCCATATTAGATATGCTCAGCTCAGTGCCAAGCACTCAATAAATAAGTGTTAAGTATTGGCTTGCCCACGATTACTTGGCTTATTAGAGTCAAGTTGAAAACATGAAGAGTCTCAGGCCTTGGCCAGTTACCGTGCTGTGGGCCAGCCTAACTTCTAAAACATCTGTCCTCCCCATACAGGCTTTTGGTCATAAACAACATGAACTCAATACCTTACAAGGTAGGGCATTTAGAGCAAGGCTTAAATCAGCATGACATTTTGTTCAATAAGTGATGCATGTTCCAGTATAAAAGAAATGGATTGCATTCTAATGTGTTAGCATTAAACCATCCTTCGTCTGTACCCTGAATAGTATATTTATTAATTCACAATCCTTATCTGTTGATTAGGACTGGTGATAATACACTGGCCTTCAGTACACTGAGGGCTTGTTAAAGCTTTAATGCCGTATTTTAAACTTTTCATTTTGTTATAAGTATAGATTCACAGGAAATTGCAAAGAAATGCATAGAGATATCTTGTGCAAACTTCTTTCCATCTCCTACAATGTTGACACCTTGGATAACTATGCTACAATGTCAAAATTAGGAAATTAACAGTATAATTCACAAAGTTCACTCAGATTTTACCAATTATACAGGCACTCATTTGTGTCTGTTTGTGTGTGTGTTTCTACGCAATTTTATCAAGTGTAGCTTTGTGTAACAAACACTAAAATCAAGACACAGAAAAGTTCTATCATTACATACTTTGCATTTTTATATAGAACACCTTCCCCCCATCCATAATATGTGAAAACTATAATCTGTTCTTGATCTCTATAATTTTATTTCAATGATGCTATATAAAAGGAATAACACAGTACGTAACCTTTTGAGATTTTTGTTTCACTCACCATGGTGTCCTTCAGATCTATCATAGTTGTTGTATTGAGTATCAAGAATTAATTTCTTTACACTTCTGAGTAGTATATCATGACATGGATGCACCACAGTTTGTTTTACATTCACCAATCAATGGACATTTGGGTTGGATTGCATTTCTTGCTATTACAATGAAAGCTGGCGTGAACTTTCATGTACAGGTATTTGTGTGAAAATAAGTTCCCATTTTCTGGGATAAACGCCCAAGAGTGGAATCACTGGGTGGTACAGTGATTACATGTTCAGTTTCATAAGAAACTGCCAATGGTTTTCTAGAAAAGCTATACCATTTTACATTGCCACCAGCATTATATGGCAGACCTGATTTCTCTGTGTCATCTTTTAGTGTTGTCAGTCTTTTTTAATAACTCTTAATAAAATTATGCATATTTAAAGTATACAACATGATGACTTGGTCTATGTATATATAGTGAAATGATTACAATAATAAAGCTAATTAGCATATCTATCTCCTCACATGGTTCCCATTTGTGTGTGTGATGAGAGCGCCGGAAATCTATTCTCCTAGCACATTTCCAGCAATTCAGTAAAATACAATTAACTATAGTCATCATGCTGTATATCAGATCTCTAGATTTATTCACGCTATAATAAGTGCAACTTTGTACCCCTGGACCAACACCGCCCCATTTCCCTCACCACCACACCCTCTAGTAACCGTCATTGACTCTCTGCTTCTATGTATTCCACTGTTTTGGATTCCACATATAAGTGAGGTCATGCGGAGTTTTTTTTCCCTTCTATGCTTGGCTGAAAGTTATTGTCTTTTCCTTACAAAATGGGAAAGCTGTTATTAACAATATATTTTCATACAGTGTAAATTATTTTTCACTGCGAAATTCTTTTGCCCTTTCTCAGAGGGTTTATTTTCAATTTGCCTTTTAGTCCTCCCGACACTTCTATACCCCAGGACAAATCACTTAGTGATCAGTGTCTCTATTTCTCAAAGTCTCTTAAATTACTACTTTATATTTACACTCAGCTACATATCTCAAGTTCTTTTAGGTTGTAAAGAAAATTAATTTCTTCTTTAAGGGATAGATTAGCAAAAATAAGAGCTAAGACTAATCACTGATTTTTCCAGGATGCCCACAGATAGCAAGTGGGAGGAAGGAAAGGAGGGGCCACTGTTAAGAGGCAGGAAAAAAAAAAGGGGATTAGACTAGTGTAAAATCAAGAAAGAACATCTTAGGTGTGAAGGAGGCAATTAACAGTGACAAGTATCAATGAGATTTTACAAAGATAGATGAAGGAAAAAATAGATGGGTTGAAAACAGTAAAAGAACAAAATGAATAACCAGAGGGCTCTAGAGTAAAATGAACTATGGGAAATCAAAGAAGAGACTAAAACTCAATGGGAAAAAAACAAACAGATCTTCATTATTTATTTATGTACATTAAACTTCCCCCAAGACTAAAGTGCTTTTGTTGTCATATAATATGTTCACAAAATGCAATCAAATTATCATTACCATCATAACATTCTTATATGGAAATGTCATAATTATAATATGTGATAAATTATTAATCACCAATTCACTTATTCAAAAATATTTATGTGCCTAGTTCTGGAGAAACAATGGTAAGCAAAACAACTGAGGTGTACGGGTTTATTGAACTTACCAGGTAGTCTGCGTGATAAGCATTAATTAGTCACTTATATACATATGGAATTACAGGAATGGTATGTGTTACAGAGGGACATTACATGCTAGGGAAATGTTACCTACATAGGGAATTCTGACATATGCCCAGAAGGATTGACTTGTAAGTGGAAATTAATGTTATCTTGGTGAAAAAGACAGGGCAGGAAGGTTCTAAAAAAAGAAAAAAGCATGTTCAAAAAAGTTCAGTTGCAGAAAGAAACAAGGTTTATTCAAGAAAAATTGGGACAACTGTAATTAAACAAAAACAAAAATAAATCAAACAAAATGTTTTTAAAACTTAAATAAAAAAAGAGAAAGAAGCAGCTAGAAAACGAGAAAGGTGATGAGGCAGGGAAGTGTTATGGGAGATGTGATAGGAGAGGAAGACAGTGTGTAGATCTCATTTTATTTTGTTTTGCTTTCCTAGTAGCCAAGAGAAGCTATTAAAGTGATTAAATGGGTGCTGATACCGTCCACTTCAACTGACTGAATGACTGGTAGCAAATAAATGAGAGGGTATGGACAGTGGTATGCTGAGAAATCCGAATGGGCGCTCATGCTGTACTGCTAGTGAGGAAGGTACACTGGGCTGGCGTAACGGTAGAGGAGATGAAGAGGAGTGGATCAAATGATACTGGGAGATAAAACCCACAGCAACTGGCAATGGTTTAGACATAAGTGGGCGCAAGGGATAAGAGTTTCAAGGATGAAACATGTTCTAGCCTGTGAAATGGGATAGATGGGAGCGTCGTTTCCTGATAAAGGGAGAAATGAGAAAAGATCAGGTGGGGGCATTTAGACTGGAGGTGACTTTGTCACATACAAATGGAGATGCCAACCAGGCAGGTGCAATCCCAGTTTGTAATTCATTGGAGAAATCTGAGCTAGAGGTATAACTTGTTGGTTATCCGCAAACAGGTGTTAATAAAGCCATGGGCATGGGTGGGATGATCAAGGAAGGAATTACAGAGGAAGAAGACAACCACATTAGGACTAAGCCCTGGGGAACCCTAATATTTAAAAGTTGAGCACAGAGAATCAGCCTGTCAAGCAGACTGCACAGAAACATCCTTATGCCTCAAACCATTCTGCTGCAACGCTACATATGACTTTTTATCTTTTACTGTAGGTATGTGTGCATACCTCTTGATGAAATGAGGAAGTAATCACTTATAAAACCAGAGAACTCTCAATATCATTTGTGATCATAGATATGGGAGACCTAACGTTGACACTGCTGTACATGGTGCCCACTATTTAACTCCCGAGGTGTTGTCTCCTTCACAGCCTAGTATTCACAGTCTATGTACAGTGTCCATTACACACACATGTGCAGCTACATACAACACCGTGGCAACTAACATGAAGTACAGATAAAAGAAAACTTAGTGTACTTATGTAAAAAAAAATAGTAGTTTGAAATCTAAATGCACTGTTTTGCTAAATACTACTCAGAGCAGTATTTATCATTATTTTTAAATGTCGAATTAATCTATGCAAATTATTTTTTAAACATGTTATTTATTTACTTTTAGAGAGGGGAAGGGAGGGAGAAAGAAAGGGAGAGAAACATCGATGTGTGGTTGCCTCTCGCGTGCCCCCAACTGGGGACCTGGCCCGCAACCCAGGCATGTGCCCTGACTGGGAATTGAACCAGAGACTCTGGTTCACAGGCTGGCACTCAGTCCACTGAGCCACACCAGCCAGGGCTATGCAAATTATTGTGTTCACAGTACTAAACCTTATTCCTGTGGGCCCAATTCTCAGTTTTCTTTTGTCCAGCTAGCACATTTGCTTGTGTGTAACTGACATGAAATCAAAAAGACATTGGATGAGACCACTTTGAGGAAGCTTGTTGTAGAAGATTACAAACAGATCAAGGGCTGTATTAATTCCAGTCTTTGATCTTTTTTAAGTTCACCAAATAAGATTGAGACAGGAATAAAATAGTGAAGTCAGTGACCTATAATGGATCTCATCATGGATAGCTAGCTCCCTGAGGAGGCTGAGAAGAGGGATACTGGGTTATTCAGGGCAGCTCAGTTTTTAGCTAAGAAATTATAATGTGCCAGGTTCTACAGTCTTTGGATAAACAGACCAAATTTTTGAGGTTTTCTTTTTTTTAAAAAAAAACATTCTCAGTGGAACATACAGTAAGCCTGCACTTAATGTCCCTGATAGGTTCTGTGACTTTAAGGGAAACGGCATATAATGAAACCGATTTTACCATAGGTTAATTGATATAAACAATAGTTAAATTCCTATGGCAGCTCATCAACATTCTCATGAAAAGACATTGAATGACATGCTGGTATTTGAGCACCTACTGTGTTTAGTTCTTGTTAGAAGACACTATGATTCCCTCCATTTCATGTGTTGTTCTATTCTCTCTAGAGCTCTGCCAGACCCCACTTCTCCGTCAGAACCTGAGAGGCTGTGGCAGCTGACTGAGTGGTTCAGAACCCTGGAGCCTTAGGTCACTCCACCACCATTCAAATCCTGCCTCCAACACTTAGTATACTCAGCTACCTTAGGTAAACGACTTAAATTCCCTGTACTTTGGTATTCTCGTTTGTTAAATATGGATTGATTATATCCCCTTACCTCGTATAATTATTAGTGGAATTAACTGAAATAAATATAATATTGTAAGAGAAATGTTTGACACTTAGTACAGGCTTGCTAAGTGCTATATATTATCTTTGAAGACCAGGTGAACCAAGAATAGTGCCATACACGTACAAGGTGCACTCAATAACTGTTTAGGTAGGAAAGATCAATGCCTCATTAATCCTTCCTTGTCTATGCATTGCTGGCCCTTCTACTCTCCTCTAACTCACATCTCCCTATACTCATACAATAAGGCCTATTTATAAACGTGGATTCGTCAATGAAACTTCCATAATCACATCATCCATAAGGAATCATTTGTGGTTGATTTGTACCATGCTTTATAAATGCTCTTGACATGTTATAGTAGCTGCATTTATATGCATGGGTGTATGTGTATGTTTTTTTCTGATTTATAGTGTTGTAATCTCATAAAAGGCAGAAAGAACACGGCAGGTGTTCAACAATGTTTATTTACAAACAAGTAAAAACCTAATAGTAAAACTCAGTTTAATATCATATTAATACTCTACCTAGTCTTACTTCCCCAAAAGCTAACTGATGAGTACATTACACTCATCCATGACTAAATTTCAATGACTCAAGTACCTTCTATCTCTTCAGTACAATTCTAGTTTTATTTAAACTGAATTTTCAATGTATTTTAAGAATTTACCTTTTTCCAGATTTAAGAAAAATCAATTTTACTAATGGTTCTCAAGAAATTGTAGACATTTCTCCAATAAGCATCTGTATTAACTAAAATAGCATTAAATAGAGTGCAAACTTACCTTATCAGATCTATGCAATTCTGTATTCTCTAAAGGATGATTTTTCACATTGCTTAACAACTCTGACTGAGCAATTGAAATTCAGACTATGATAAATGTTTTACACTGAAGGCTCATTTCATTATACAGCAGTCAGTTGAAATGGGGTTTCCGAAGAAGGTATTTTTAGGAAGCGCAGAGTACAGGAAAAGCTGAATGCATTATACAATTTAAATATTTATTGAAGCTTTTCTACTAAGGCAATATTTTTGTGACATTTCACAGACATAACAATATGGGATAGGAAATTGGGGGTAAATAGATGGCAGAGACTGTGGAAACCAAGACCCCTGGTATTGCAAGTGAGATCCTAATTGAGGATTGAAAAATATTTACAGGATATTTACAGAAATATTATTTTCCTTTGTATTTCATTATTCTATCTAAATGCTGCTTCTGTGAGGATTTTCTGTTTTGTTTTATTTTGTTTTTGGCATGCTCTTGTCTTCCTTATTGAATTCCTGACCTTTTTCTCTTCACACCCTGTGTTTTTTCTAGCTGGTCTCACTTATACTCCATGACTCACATTTGAAGTCCCCAATAGTGACAATTTCTAGACTGCAGATCCCCATATCCACAGTACCCATACTCTCCATAAAACATTAGTATCCATACCCCCAATCTTTCCCATCATTCCAGCTTCCCTTCAGATCTTCTCCCTGACAATGGCATCATTAGCCACTCAGTTCTATATGCCATGGAGGGCACCACATCCAACTCAACACCTATTCCTATTAATTTTGTTATTAATAAATCTTGAATAAATTCACTTTTTTCCCAACTTTACTGTCACCATTCTAGTCAACACCACCCTCATTTTCCCCAAGAGAAACTATTATTATAGATTGGCTGGACTTCACCTACTCTTAACACCTTTTAGTATGTTCTTCATAAAGCAGAGTGATAGTCTCAAAAAGAAACCCACAAATGTGTTCTTATCACTGCCCTTCCTGCAACCCTTAAAAATCTGTCCATGGATCTCACCATAATGAAAAAAAACATCATATCCATGAGCTCTGAGGTTCTGAATGATCAGACTCCAGTCCACCATTTCAGCAGCATGCTTATTCCAAACTTTCCCTCACTAACTAGACTGCAGGAAAACTGGCCATCTCTTAGTTCTTTCCTTATACCATGTGACACCTTCATGTATGTTGTTCCCTCTGGATGTAACATTTCCTAGTCCATTTTTCTTTGGCTTACTTTGAATGTCATTTTCTTATGAATCCCCCCCAATTCCTGATACTAGTCTAGGTCTCAGTCTTATACATTCTTATAACAATATGTGCTTCATTCAAAATCCCTTGTCCTCAATGCAAGAATGCAATTACATTTTATATAAATTAAGTAAATAACATAACATAAGAAAACAAATAAAATATAAATAAATATAAATATATATACATTCTCTCTTGAATTCTAAACTCAATGAAGTCACTTGTTTAGAACATTAGAATATTATCACCAGAGTAACTGGCACAAAATAGGCACTCAATACATATTAGTTTGCAGGAATGAATGAGTCAATCAAAATTTTTCCTTATCTAAACAACGGTCACCCAAACCCACACAACGCAACTTTACAGAGTCCTTTCTTTGGCTACTTCTATTTCTGGGTTTGTCTTGAGAGCAAATCTATTTCCAGGCATTTAAAGCAAAACATGGCGAAGTCTATAGGCTTGAGCAAAGCAAACTCTGAGATAACACTTGCTGCTCTCTGACACAGCCCATTAGAGATGGGGTGTATACACGTAATCCAAAGGAATCTTCTAGCTCTTAGGCAGCTGTTCACATGGCTCCTGACCTGCCCTTCAGGCTCTACTAAATCAGGATTCCTCAGCTGTCTGAGCTCCCACTAAGCTCTTTCAGTTAACCACCTACATGCCAACATTGCCTGTATCTGGTTACACACGTGAGTGTCTGTTAATACTTCTCCCTTTTCCTTCCTAGTTATTTTCCAATACATTGGAGCCATTAGGGATTCAGTACTTTCATAGATAATGTTATCAGTTGCTCAACTATTTTGATAACATGTTGTCCACTTAGTCACCAGTTTATTTCTAATACTGCTCTCTTGAACATTAGTATAGATGCTCAACTTGCCTTTGTTGGAAATACTTGGACAGTTCTGATTCTGTGATTTTTCTCTTCTCCCTTCAGTGTGGTCTCACACTGATTCTGAGGCTAAAATCTGTACCTGTAACACCGGACTGACTCCCATGCCCTTTAAGTCAGCATTCAGCTCATGTTAAGGTAATATTGCTACTGTAATCTGATAAAGGAAAAGACAAGTTGAGTGCAAATGAAGACGGGTGCCAGGAATGAGCAAAAAGGCATTGATGTTTATGCCCTTTTATAGTCCTGATTCTATGACAGTCTTGGCCAAAAACAGAGTGGAAGGGGGAAGGGCGTTTTAAAGCAAAGCAAAACAAAGCAAAAGTCAAGGAAGGGATAAAAACATTAAAAGGGTACGCATTTTGTTTGCCCATAATTGGGCATAATATGAGACATTGTAATACACATTGTGCTCAATTAATACTGTTTTTTTTTTAAACATCAATTACTTTTATAATGGTGGAGACAGAGCATATCAAAAAATTCAAGATAAACCGACAAATGACTATATGCTATTGTATTTTGGCCTATGTGAATTCCTCGTTGTTGCAATGCTCATTAATGGGCTCTGTGTTTATTAAATGCAAACTAGGAGCGTGACAATTCAAACATATGAGTTTTAAAAGTTTCTTTAAAATTGTGCTAACGCTTTTTGAAACCCATTCAGCAATCTCTATTGTGACTTTATTACATGGATAACCATTGGCTTTCATAATGCTCTTTAATATTTCCCTTATTCATGAAAACAACCAACATTTTTACTGAAATAAATAAAATAATAAACACAACTAAAATAAATAAAAATAGAGGTGAAGCTTTTCCTCAGATTCTTTTACTTGAATGGTAACAGAAGACTAAATATTTTCAACTATCCCTAGATACAGTGTAGCTTTCAAAATTGATGTCTAAAATCAATTTTCCAACAATTACAATTTATGAAAAATCATTTTCTTAAAACTATATGGAACCTAAATGCTGAATTAGCAGTTCTGGAAGACTTAATGAACAACAAAATCAACAGCAGCATTTCACCAGCATAACAAAGAAATGACAGTTCCATTCCAGGTCAAGGACAATTGTGGACTCTCCCCCACCTTTCAGTTAGTGAAGAATGAGGTGCTTAATGACAAAGCAAAAGTGAGGCACTGAGGCAAAAGGCAAAAGTAATAAAGAACACCGGGAAGAAATTGATTTCCAAACTCAATCCAGATTGTTTTCTCCGAGTTTAATACCATTATATATATAATGCAAATTCCCTCTAGGCTTTGCAGGACCCCAGAAAATTGCCCTCTGTGTCCTTTCACCTATCAAGATTTCCAGGTGTGTTGAACAAATGATGTCATAATAACATAAAGATTGAGCACAGAGTTGAATGGAAATTCTCTGTTAAAATGGCAGCCTAAATGGAAGACTTGAGGGATGCAAGAGGGTGATACTGCCTTTGGGTTTTGTTCATGTGCATGGGTTGGAGGTTGTGTGGCCATAAGATTTAAGACTCTTTTAAGCATGAGCCAGGAGAGCCCTCTATTTCCTCTCCTCATCCTCATTCTGCCCACTGCCTATCAATATTGTGGCCAAGAACTGTAAGGTACCCTTTAAACACATGCAGCCAAGGCTTTCCCCAACTCCACTGCCATATTCAGGGCAGTGATCTTGAATACTGAATGAGGAATGTGCCTGGGGGTTAGTGTTTCAGAATCTGTGAAGGAGCCATCTGGTTTTAAAAAGGCACATGCAAAATTAGAATAGGCAGTAATACATGGGAAAACAAGCTTTTTATACTACAAATGTCAGAAAAAAATAAACCAAATTATTTTAGCTGTTCATCTTCAAACTATAGTTTGCATATGAGTGATTCACAAAGAGCAAGGTCACCCTCCCCTTTAAGAAGAGAGAGCAGAATCTCTGAAAGACATGTTCTCTTTTCATATCAACTAGAGGAGCTTGACATTTTACAGAGACAAAGATTTTAGGGACAATTTTACATGTGATGTGAGTAGACAAGCCCCTCCCAAACTGGCAAAATAAAAACCTGCACTGTGGCTTTGCCAATTTAACATGCATATCCATATTAAGATTAAGCTTCAGAACCCCAAATATGTGCTTCTAATATTATTTTGTCAATATTGTATGGAGTGAAACTCCAAGGAAATTTAATTAATAGATGTTTTTAAATGAGGAAAAAGGTAATGACCACAAGGTGTTTATTTGCTTGTCTGTTTGTGTTTGAAGATTGGTCTGCTGCATGGAGCTTACTCCCCAAAGAGAAATATCTTCATGAAATTCTGCTATGGAAGTGGGCTGCATTTAACAACAAAAAAGTCTTCTCATTTCCCATACTGCAGCCCATGACCTTCCAAAAAAACACTGTTCCAATATGTTCCAACTGCCTTGATACGAGAACACAAATCTCCTAGGACTATAGCAGGACTTTGTGAGGAAGAAAACCATTGCCACCCTCTGAATCCAATCAAAACCTGAATGTACTGTATAAAAATAAACCAAGGTCATCATTATTTCATCTCATTGTGATTTGGCTTCCCTTCAAATTGCATGCCCTGTATATCTGAAATAACTACACCGCCTCCATTAACTGTGTTTGACATCACTTTAATCAATGCATCTTTTCAGAATGAAAGGCACAAATGTCAAATTCCTACCATTATAACTTCTATCAGCTCTCTAATCTGCATTAAATGCAAGCCTGTCTTTGAGAAATAACATATGATTTTTAAAATATAATTAGCATTAATTTTATTTTAAAATGTAACAGCGAAAAGATTCAACCACAACAAATCTCTTCATGTAGAGATGATTTCCCATGAAATATTTAACTCATGCTTACATTTCGAGGCTCTTCACTTAGGTTTTATTGCACAGAGAACATACATTAAACTTACTCATCAATTTCTTTAAAAATGATGTGTGTTTAAAACAGAAGGTAAATAAATAAACAGAAAATGCTCTTTAAAGAAAGGTTAATTTCCAATTAATGTTCAACATCACTGAAGTAATAGCACTCTGATTTAAATGGGTATGTATGTGTTTCTTTAAATAAACATATCTCCTCACACCAAAATACCATGTTAGTTTTTTGTATTTTCAATAGAAGACCAGTTTAATGAAAAATATGATGAATTATTTTTAATAAGTTGGGTAAACATTAGAATAGAAGGTGAAAAGGAAAAAGAAAACTTGGAAAATCGCTCTGTTTTATTCTTGTGATAAAGCCATGATAAAAGATGATAAAATAGAATTTTAAAAAAGAACCACCTCACTTTTCCAAGACAACAAAGATTATAATCTCTTTTATTAAACCAGACAAGTGGCTAAGAACTTGACAATTTGTTTCACATGTAGCCAATGACTCTGACTACAAGGATTTCAAATGAATACTTCAAGGCTAAAGAGGGAGTTGTATTAATATTACTCTCTCTGTCCAGATTATAAAGTAATGATTCAATTCTTTCTAGCTAGAGTAGTGAAAATACCATCTTTTTCTTAAATAACTTAAATTTGCACAAAACACTTCATAGTCTTTTTTCTAAGTTTAGAGTAACTGCTACATGACATTCTCTATTTTACTTTCCATATTATGCCATATAAGAGACACAGAAAGTTTGTTATTGAATTAAAAAGCATATTATCTATTTAGATCAGCAAGCAACCTCCTTTTCATTGAATTTATTTTAAGGAAGTCATGATGACTAGTGAAAAGTTCAAAAATTGACTGTGGCACCACATTAAAAATAATATATAAAAATAACGGATGAGGAGTACAGTGTGTCCCAAAGAGATGGATGAAGGAGATTATATTTTTTCCTGCTGTTGACTTGTGTATTATAGTCATTCCAAAATAGATATGAGGGCAGTGCCTATAAATAAAAGACCCTGCAAATGAAATTCTAAAAGATGATTTTATTTTATTAGACCTCAAGATAATTTGCCTCATTTAAAACATTCTAATGAAATGTATATTTGCAATAAATAATTTGGATAGTTATTTGTAATTCAATTTTTGAGTAATTCTAAAAGTAAACAATTCTTGTGTTAATACAATGATCCTTCCTATTAATTGGTAATTGTTTTGGTTAAATACCAACCAAATGTGCTCTTAAGGTTTTTAAACAAAGGTGAATTTTAAGAACTGGACTCAAATGTCAATACACTCAAATAGCAGTATGTTTTCAACCAGTAAAAGTTAATGTGTCTTAACATCCTGTGAATATATTCATTTTCTTTTAACAAACCCACTGTCATGTAGCATAAGTATTACCTGATAATTTGAAAATATACTATAATAAAGTTCTGTAGTGCTTGTCCCCAAAGGTTATATTTTCTCACAATCAAATTAAGAATTTAAAGTTATTTGAATATCTATGACAAAACAGAGATTCTCCATTCCAGAAATGCATCTCTGCTATTCTTTCTAAATTTTTCTAGGCACCGGTTTATAGTTTAATTTTGTAGATATATCGATTGCTTGATTGATCAATATGTGTGTTTCTATTGCAAAGAACAGATGACATTGTATTTTTATAGGATTAGTAAATGCAATAGTTTTTCAATCAGAAAGCAATTCTGATGTTCATCAAGAAATTTACAAAATAAGAAAATTATATATATATTTACTATAAAATCTGGTAATAGCTAATGTGAATCAGTAAATACATAATGTTATTTTTTTCCATAAATTTTTTTCCCAGGATCAAAACCTGTTGTGACATTTTCTCCAGAAGTTTTGCACAGTTACTTTTGGAGAGATTTACTTCTTTTCATTCTTAATTATAGGCATTGTCCTCACAGCTATTTCAGAATGACTATAATACATAAGAGAAAGGCAGGGGGAGAAATATAGTCTCCTTCATTTATCTCTTTGGGATACACTGTACTCCTCATATGTTATTTTTATATATTATTTTTAATGTGTCACAGTCAATCTTTTATTTTTTTCATTATTCATCACAACTTCCTTAAAATAAACAGAATTGTAGTACTTGGTAATAAAAAGCCACACTGAAAAGCTTTACTGAAAAGCTAGGTCATCACAGCCTTGAAACAACACCATGACTTTACTGTGAAGTATGATTAGAAGTCCCTCATGTTTTTAGGTTGTTTTCTCAACAAAAACATCCGATCATTTGCCAGCATAGATCATATCACTATTTGAAAGAATTTTCATGATATTCTACAGATAAGAGCATCCAAAATATTAAATATAAGATGAGAAAGGAACTTTTAAATTCAATATTTATCAATACTTTTCTCAACCCCATTTGTCCATCATAATTATTTTATTATTTTATTTTTCCCACCATACAGCAGATAGAATTTTTCTAACCTTGAGGCCTTCACACATCATTCCCAAGCAGCAATCAGCTCATTGAGAATGCCTGTCAGATCCCTACCCCACGTTACCATTGCTAAATACAGAGTATCAAATAAGCAAGACAATAACTCACATACACAAGCGATTTCACAGCAATTAAAATGGTTTGTTACAAATACTCGAAGCCAGTTATGCATATTCTATTACTTTCATGGTTTCTTAAATATGAAAGGTATATTCGATTATATTTGCCAAGACAAAGGTTTAAACTTTACCTCATTTCTAGTAACAAGTTTTTGCAGTGAGAAAGATACACACCTGCACATATATATGTGCACAGTATATACATAATATTTATGCTTATTCATAAACTACTATAATAATTTAAAATCAATCTCCTAATCAGTGAGCTTGTCACAAACTAAAACTTATGCCATTTCAAAATATATATATTTAGTAATTTGTACTTACAACAGTCCTCTACTTCTTCCCACCAAAGCATTTGGAAAATAAGAAGTATGTATCAATGCAGCGATAAAAATCTTGGTAAAATTTCTCCGAACTTTATTGCTCCAGTAGGTTTAGGAATGATGAGAAACCAATCAAGTACAGCAGCCTTTTAAAAAGTAACACTTTGGTTTTTTCCTATTCGTTTTTCTCTGAAGCTAATTTGCCTCCAAGATCTGAGTCCTGTAAGGGGAAAGTGAGTGATCCCAACACTGAGTGAGTCAACTTAGTAACTGATGCCAGAATTCTGTAGAGGCCCCTGGATATTTCAAATTCCAGGACCTGCGCAGAAGCAAGTGACCCGCCTTTTCTCTCAAGTTGGTTTCCCATAATAGGAATGCCCATGGCCACTACATATAAGGTTGTGCTTCCAGCATGGCAAGTCCTGTGAATTCAAATAATGTTCAACTGCGTTCTGATTAATATCTTAACCAGAACAGCATACTGGACAGAACCCTTGCTCTCAAAGCATTCTCAACATAAACCTCTTTAGTACAAAACTGTAACAGCATTGTCTGTAACTTATATGCACATTTCTAAAATAACAGAGCAAAAAATCCTGATCCACAGTAGGCTTTTAAATGCCTTTCCTTATTTTACCCACTCAGCAGCACTAAATTCAATAAAGAATAATCTATGCATTCATTATGTATCCACTGTCTACCAAACTTAATTTCTACTCTGGGGATCCAATCAAAAGTCATGTATTGATGATGCCAAAAGTCTGAATAAGAGAAGCAGGAGAGGAATGTGGCAGCTGAGCTGTGAAAGCAGAATGTGTATAGGTCTCTTGGGACAAGGTTCCTGCTAAAATAAAGAGCACTCTTAAAATGGAGCAAAACAATCCTCCTAAAACATTAAATTTCCATTTTAGCTCATGGTGAAAATTTTTTTAATAACAAATGACTCTTTCTTCAATTTCTTTGGTGACATTTGTTAAAACACCATTCTCTTCAATGTTGAGTTAGTGATAAATTATTTAATGGCTCTGAATAGATGCTTGATTCTGTATTAAATGAACACAATTGTAGTATGTCATTCAGCATGTTTATAAATCATTCTTTGCCACTAGAAGACTCCTTTATATTTTTTCTTATTTTTATTTTTAATGCAACAGGTAAGCATAATATTTGTAGAAACATTGGTAACATGTTTTAAAAAGATATTCCTTTTGCAATTATAATAATCTCTGTTAAAATTATAGTACCATTTGTTACAGTGACAGACTCATTTTTCTATTTCAAGCATTCAATAGCTTGGCATAGAAATAAATTATACATAAAAATAGAAGAAAACTGACACATTCAGTCAAACTATTATATTTACCTTAATAGTGAATTATACACTCTACATTTTAGAATATCATCATCATACTACCATTATCCTACAAATGTATGCAGTCTGTCCAGAAAAAAATCAAACCATTGTTAATATGATGAGACTGGTTTGCAGGACATCGATGTAACCTGGCAGCCAAGGAGAGTGGACTGGAATGTGCATGTGTGAACAATGATGACTTCACTGTACAAATCGGGGTGCAGCAGACGCCCATTGAGTCAGCATGTGTACTGTGTGGCTGCTGCATTCAAAATGGCTGAGTGAGAAGAGCAATGAACCTGCATCAAATTTTGCATTAAGCTTGAACATTCCTCCATGGAAACTATTCAAATGATTCAGAAGGCCACAGCTATGGGCAACTGGTGACTGGCAGCTTCATCATGACAATGCACCTGCTCATGCATCACATCTCATGCAGATTTTTTTGGCAAAACATCAAGTCACCCAGGTGACTCAGTTCCCCTACAGTCCAGATTGGGCATCCTGCAACTTCTGGCTTTTCTCCAAACTAAAATCACCTTTAAAAGAGAAGGAATTTCAGACTGCCAATGAGATTCAGGAAAATACAATGGGGAAGCTGATGGCAACTGGGAGAATATCACTGTCATATGTACAATGTTTCTTGTGTCTTGTATCTTCTTCAGTAAATGTCTCAATTTTTCATACAACATGGCTGGATAGCTTCTGGACATATATTGCCCAGTTCATGAACACAACACATTATCTTCATTTAATTAAGTTGTTATTTTGTCTCATCTGAATTTTTTTTTGTAGCGTATAGAGCCTACATATGTTTTATTAGCTTCATAGAATTTCCTTTTTTTTTAAAATTTTTTGGAGTGACTGTAGATATTACATTTGGCATTTTTATTTCCAGTAGTTCCCTTCTTGTACATAGAAATATAATTAATTTTTGTATATTCATAATGTATTTTGTGACCTTGGTGAACTCATTATTTCTGTAAGTAATTCTGTAGAATCTCTGGGGTGTTTTACATAGCCCACCATAATATCTGTACATAGGGACAGTTTTAGCTCTTTTGTCCTGACTTACATGCTTTTCTTTTCTTTTCTTGCAATTCTATACAGTTCTAACTTCCCGTACCATCAAGAATAGCAGGCACAAAAACAAAGATCTATGCCTTGATCCTACTATTAGAAAGAAGGCATTAAAGTCTTTCATTATTATTATGACAGCAGCTATGGGATTTTTGAAGATTTTCTTTGTCATCTTGAAGGAGTCCTCTACTCTGAGTTTTCTTACACTTGTTTTTTTTTTAAATCATGAATGGGTGTTGAATTTTGTCAAACGTTTTTTTCTGCACTGATTGATAAGATCATGTGATTATTCTTTTTTTAGCTAGCTAATATGATTTATAATATTTTGTTAGTGTTGGCTCTTCCATTTTCGTGACATTGACAGTTCTTAAATCACATGAAAAATGTCATGCCACTTCCTTCTAGATTTAGTCATTTCTCATAAGAAATTGTGACATTTGATTTTTTTTTTTTTTTTTTTTTTTTGTCTATAGATAGAGTCCTTTCTCTTTCATAGCTTTCATGACTTTTTTTTTATCACTAGTGTTCAGAAGTTTGGCTATGATATTTACAGGTGTAGATCTCCTTGGGTATGTTCTCTTCATTCACTCAGCTTCTTGAATCCTTAAGTTTTTGTCTTTTACCAAATTTGGTTATTTTTCAGCCATTATTTCTTTGAGATTTGTTCAGCAACACTTTCTTTTTTCTCTCTTTTTAGGACGCTGTTGACAACCATCATAGTTTTTTGTTGTTGTTGTTGTTTGTTTGTTTTTTATAATCCCACAGTTTACTTATGCACTATTCATTTTTTATAAGTCTATTTTCTTTCATATTCAACTGGGTAATTTTTATTGTTCTATCTTCTTGTTAACAAATTTTGACTTCTGCCCCTTCCAATCTGCTGTTGAGACAATCCACTGAATTTTATATCGATTGCTATATTTTCAGTTCTAAAAGTTCATCTTTTTCTATATGTCTTCTATTTATCACTGAGGCTATTTTTCATTTGCTGCAAGCAATTTTGTAATTACTTATTGAACCATTTTTTTTTATAATGGATGCTTAAATATCCTTGGCAGATAATTCTATCATCTATGTCACTTTGGTGGAGGTGACTGTAGATTGTCCTTTTTCATTCATTCAAGTTGAGATTTTTATTTTTCTAGGTTTGATGAGTATTTTTAAATGGAAACCTGGAAATCTAGGGTATTATTTTATCAGGCTGTGGATCTTATTTAAACCATTTGTTTTAGCTAACCTCCCCTGACATGCTTCAGTGGTGGATGGGCATGGGGTTGCTCTCTTGTTACTGCTAGATGGGATGGACATCTAGGTACTCCATCAACCTATGCTGGTACTTGAGATTATTTCTGCTGTTTTGACATTATTTTAATTCCCATTAAAAGTAGTATATCAATATCTGGCATCCTGCGGGCTCATTCTTTTTTTTTTTTTTAATGTTTTTTATTGATTATATTGTTACAACAGTTCCAATTTTCTCCCCCTTGTTCCCCTCCACCCTGGACAAAAAGAGCTACAGTGTGAAGATGAGAGCACTTCTTAACTCATATTTCCATAGAAAATTAAGACTATGACACATAAAATGATTTGATTTCAGAATTTGCACTATATAGCAATACTTTTTATAAGGTCAAGACAGAGGATATTTACTTACTAAATATAAGTAAAACTCAAAACTATTGATCCTCAACCATTTAGGAAGTTAATATGTAGGAATTAATGAAGGTGTTTAAAAGATCTGTGAGTGAAAGGTATTATGAGTACAAAGAAATTAAATACATTAATGTCAGTGAACTGAGAATTAGTACCAAGATTTAATAGCTGCATCTCTTGTACTTCTACTAGTGAAAGTCCTGGCGGGAAATAGACAGACTCCAAAGCATTTAACAAATAAAGGATGATGAGTCACCCAGGTAATAGCAAAAGTGGGAAGTTATTTCTACTTTCAGGCCTGATGAGTCAAGGTGAGGGAATAATTTTGGAATAGTAATAGACACACATAGTAAGACACAGAGGAAGTGGAAAATAAATACCCTAAACTTTTTTCCCCTGCCCTCCGATCTTCTCCTGAGGTCACACAACTTGCTGATAGAGTACAAGAGGCCTTAGTGATAGAGATGAAGAGCTAAGCGTCCCAGGGCAAAGACAATGGCAGAGAATTTCATAAAACAGATGTGGTAGTAGGGACTGTGGCCACTGATACAAGTGACGAATTATTAGCACAAGGGCTCAGCTCTACCATATCAGTACTGGGAGGATACTCAGTACTAGTATGATATCCTAGTAGAAAATATGATCTGGGATGAATAGACCCTTTGCAATCTAGATCTGGCCTTCATTTTTCAACCCTGCATTATATTTATCTGAATATCCCTTGAAGTGATCCCATATACTTTCCTACCTTATATCCCAAATTATTTCAAAAGTTCACCATATATGTTCTCCTTGCATGCTGCTTTGCTCCTTTGTTGCACGTATAATAAAATGAATATATATTTAATGTTTGTCGTACATGCTGGAATGTGAATTCCATTAGAACAGGAGACGTGTCTTCCCTTTGCTTATCCATCCCCTTCCCTCCCATCCTCATTGCCTGTCACTTTTTTATGTGTATGCTCTTGCTTCTGTTTCTAATTTTCTTATAGTTTAGTCCTTTGTCTGTGTATTGTATGTTTCCTTATCATTCTGAGCTTTACATTTTTTTTCCTTCTCTATGGAGATTTTTTTGAGCTTCTCCTCAGCCCCATGTGTAGCTGGGTCTAATATGAATGCACCTTCACTACTCAGCTGTAAATTTCTTATGTTATGGACTGGTTACTATTTATGTTCATATCATGGGTACTCAAAATGCATTGAGTATAAAAGGAGCTCAGCAATATTAGCTTGAAAAAAAAACAGTAATGTAAGAAAACAGACTTAAGGTGCTGAGCATGCAACAGAGTACACAGATGACAAGTTATAATAGTGTACCCTAAAAATTATATAATGTTATTAATCAATATTACCCTAATGGATTCATAAAATGGGCAGGAGGAAGAAAGAAAGAAATTTACATCACAGATAATTATATAACTCAAATTAAAGTCTGAATCCTTTGGGGGTAGTGTATCAACTTTTTTGCAAGTGTATGTGAAAAGAACTTCTAAATTGTTGCACTGTGGAAGGTCCACGGTATCAAATTCTCATTTAAAACAATGGCACCAGAACATGAAATTTATTTATCATTTATTTGCTTAGCATTTGTTTATTGAACATTTACTAGGATCACATTTTCTACATTAAGGTTATAACTACTGGTATGTCTCAAGGAAATTACGGTTGAAGTGCACTAAAAGAAAATCTTACATTTTAATCTATTTGTTAATTAATAAACTGGAATAAGCTTGAGGACACTTGCCTGGGGGAGTACTTAATAGAGGGGCCAGATTTTAAAGATAAGAAAACATGCACTGCCTACCAAAAGACTGTCATCTAAATTAAATAAGGCAATGTATTCAAAGAGCTGCTCTTAAGTGCATATATCAGTAAAGAGGAAAAGTCTCAAATCAATAATCCATGCTCTCACCTCAAGAATCTAGCAAATGAAGAGCAAAGTAAACCTATAATACGCAGAAAGAAGGAAATAACATAGAACTGAAATCAACAGAAATGAAAGCAAAAGCAATAGAGAAAATTAATGAAGCAAGGAGCTCATTCTTTTTAAAAAACCCCAAATGGACAAAGGGCTAAAAACAATGCCAAAAATAATTTTGTTGACACGACTGGCAATGTTAAGAATGAAACAGCAACTATCACTTCTTACTTGGCAGACATAAAGAAAGATAATAAGGGAACTCTATGGATAAATATTCGCACACATATTTCATAATTCAGTAGTTGAAATGAACCAAATCTTTATAAAGCACAGACCCAATATAAAATAGGTAATTTGAATAGCCCCATAGCTAATGAGGAAATCGAACACATGATCTTAAAACTTCTGAAAAATAAATCTCCATGCCCAGATGGTTTCACTGGAAAATTTTACCAAACTTTTAAATATGGATTAACAGTAATTTTACACAATCTCTTCAAGAAAATAGAAGAAAAAGCCACAATTCTGAATACATTTAATGAGCCCAGCAATAGCCTGATACCAAAAGCAGGAAATGAAAGTACCAAAACAAACTAACAAACAAAACACCCATAAGGGATATTCATAAGCAAAAATTTTTAATAACATATTAGCATGTAAAATTTAGCAATATATTTAAAAAAAGGATGTGGGGTTTGTTCCAGGGCTGTAATGCTGGCTTAATATTTGAAAATCATTATTGTAATCCACCATATTAACCTGTCAAAGAAAAGTCACACGATCTTATCAGTGGATGCACTACAGTCATGTAATCAACTTCAATATCTATTCCTAAAATAAACTCTCTGAAAAAAAGGAATATAAGGGAACTTCCTCAACTTAATAAACAGTACCTACATAAACCCAAGAGCCAAACCCATGTTTAAAAGTGAAAGACTGAATGCTTTTCTCCTAATACTGAGAGCAAGGCAAGAATGTATACTCTCACCACTCTTATTTAACACAGTGCCAGAAGTTCCAGCCGGTGCAATAAGGCAAGGCAAAAAAATAAAGTCACACAGATGGGAAAGGAAGACAAAGTGGTTGCATATATGCAGATGGGATATAAATGAAAATCCTAAGCAATTCACCAAAGCCCCTAGAACTAATAAGTGAATTTATCAAGGTAGCAGGATACAAAATCAATGTTCAAAAATCAACTGTTTTTCTATATACTAGCAATGAACATGTGGATGCTAAAATTAAAAATATATACTCTACTATCTCACAGAAAAATTAAGTATTAATCTAATAAAATAAGGTGAAAATAACAAAATGCTATAGAAATAAACCAAAAACCACCTAGAAAAAAATGGAGAAACATACTATGTTCATGGAGGGGGACTCAACCTAATAATGTCAATTTTACTCAAGTTGATATATAGCTTAAACTGTTGCCCCCAGAACACAACAAGGACACCAGCCTGTTAAACCAAGCACGCCGTTGACCGGAGACAGCCAACTGACCTGGAGTCTGCACGATCCTTCCCCATGTGGGAAGGCCACCCTCCCCTCCACACCCCCACTCTTATTAGGGTTTTCTGGACCCAAGGGTAGGTAGGACGACGACCATGTCCAGCTTGAAGCAGCTAGAGGAGCTTGAGACCTTCGCCCATTGTCCTTTACAAGATTACAAAGGGTCCTAATATTTGAGAGGGGGGGATAGTTAATTTTTACGAACCAGGGGTATGGACTTGGCGGGGATTGCTGGGGGAGGGGGGTGCTGGGTGGAGGGGAACAAGGGGGAGAAAATTGGAACTGTTGTAACAATATAATCAATAAAAAACATTAAAAAAATCATAGGAAATTTTTTGTGTTATAGACAAGATCACTCTAAAATTTACATGGAAAACAATGGAACTAGACTAGCTGAAGTTATGTTGAAAAGGAAGAATAAAGTAGGAAGAAAAGGTCTATCAGATTTTAAGACTTATTATATAGCTATAGTAATCAAGATAGTGTAAGACAAACAGATCAATGGAACAGAACAGAGAACCGTACAAAAATGGCCAACTTATTTAGACAAAGATTCATAGAAACACAGTAGAGCAAAGATAGCTTTTGCAACAAATGGTGCTAGACCACTTAAGTCACACTTAATAGAAAATATAAAAATATATTTGTATACATAAATATATACAAAAATATATAAGAGAAAATCTTCAGAATCTAGGGCTAGACAGAGTTCTTAGGTTTTACATTAAAAGAATGGTCCATAAAAGGAGGAATTGATAAACTTTAAACTTTGTTCCTAATGGTATAAAAAGACAAGCTAAGGGAAAATATTTGAAAACCACATAGCCAACCAAGGACTAGTATTTTGAATATATATAAAAAATTATAATAGATAATCGGATAAAAAAGTTGTGGTACATATACATGCAATGGAATATTACGCAGCCATAAAAAAGTAGGAACTCTTACCCTCTGTGACAGCATGGATGGACCTAGAAGGTATTATGCTAGGTGAAATAAGTCAGTCAGAGAAAGATAAGTACCATATGATTTCATTCATATGTGGAATCTAATTAACAAAACAAACTAACAAATCAAACAGAAACAGAATCAGAGATACAGAGAACAGACTGATAGTTGCCAGAAGGGAGGATATTTGGGGGCCTGATTGAAAAAAGTGAGGGGATTAAGAAGTACAAATTGGTAGTTACAGAATAGCCACAGGGATGTGAAGTACAGCATAGGGAATAAAGTCAATAATGTCATATTATCTATATGGTGCCAGGTGAGTACTGGGAATATTGGTGTAGTGGGCTACTTTGTAAAGTATATGATTGTCTAACCACTATGCTGTACACCTGAAACTAATACAAAATAATATTGAATGTAACTGTAATTGAAAAATAAAATTTAAAAAACTCATAAAACTCAAAATTAAAAAATAAAATAAAACAACAAAACCCACTGAAAATCTATTAGAAAAATGGCAAAAGACTTGGAAAGACCTTTCACCAGACAATAAATAAATGGTAAATAAGTTCATGGAAAATGTTCAACATCCTTGGCTATTAGGAAAATGCAAATTAAAGTCAAAATGAGATATATAACTATGTACATATCAGAATGGCTAAGTTTAAAAAATGTGACAACATCAAATGCTGGCAATAATGTACAGAAGCTGAGTTACTTATTGTCAGTGGGAATGTAAAATGGTACAGTGACTTTGGAAAACATTTTGGCAGCTTTGGGGAAAACTAAACATGCAAATGTCATACAACCCAGAAATTTCACTCCAGGCATTGATTCCAGAAAGTGAAAATTCTTGGTCATACAAAAACTTGCACGTGAGTGTTCATTGCAGATGTATTTGTAATACACAGACATTGAAAACAACTCAGATATCCTCCAACAGACAAAAGTTTAAATAAACTAGGGTACATCCATACCATGGAATACTACTCAGAAATATAGGAATATACCATGTATACACACAACGACCTGAAAGCATCTCCCAGTAATTTTGCTGAGTGAACAAGCCAACCAACCCTAGAAGGATACATGCTGCATACATCTATTTATATAACATTTTTGAAGTAAAAAATTATTCAAATGGAGATCAGACTAGTGGTTGCCAGGGGTTAAGGAGCAGGTGGAGGCAGGAAAGAAGAGGATCTGGCCCCCAAAAGGGCAATATCAAGGTTTCTTGTGGTATTGGAAATATTCTCTACCTTGATTATACTAATGTCTATATCCTGGTTGTGATATTGTACTACAGTTTTACAATATGTTACCATTGAGAGGAACTGGGTAAAATGACACACAGGATTTCTCTGTATTAATTTTTGTGAGTGCAAGTAAATCTACAATTATCTAAAGTATTAAAAGTTTAATTAAAAAAAATTATGGCAGCCTGGGTTTGGTCCCCTGCTAGAGGATACTGACACATGGGCACATGAAGCAATATAATAGTAAGTCTGTAAAGCCCAGTGGAGACAGGTGGACCCAATGGCACATTTCCAATTGTCTTTGCCTTTGCCCCTCTTTGTTTTAAAGACTACTGTAACTAGCCTATATAATATTAACAGTTAGAAATTACGATTCTCTAGTTCAAGAAGACATTAAATCTGCAAATTAAGAATTCCGAGTATCTTTTAATCTAAATATTCAGGATCTTAGAAAAAACATGCTCTAAACAACACTTTGCCATTACTTAATATTCAAAAACATTTCACAAATATATTTTTGAAAGTTTAGGCCAAGGTATTACTGTGCAAGAAAGCATAATGAAATAATATAAATCTATGGGGATGACATTTAAATTGCAGCTTCAGCAAACTTGTAGGCTCAAGTCAAAAACTCTTTCTAATTTCTTTCTTAAATACCATTAAA
Source organism: Furipterus horrens (assembly GCF_987537825.1). NCBI lineage: Eukaryota > Metazoa > Chordata > Mammalia > Chiroptera > Furipteridae > Furipterus > Furipterus horrens. The sequence goes on along the minus strand of NW_028327187.1, from coordinate 97,653,111 downwards.
AAAAACTCCCTCCATGGTACAATACCTTCTCTGCTCCTAATAGCAAGAGTTTTTGTCCATAGCAAGGCCAAGTTTTCTTGCTGGTAAGGGTTTTGTGAAGGTTGAGTAGGTCATCATAGGAAACAAGGGGTGAAAGCGACCTTCATCCAGAGATTTGTGGCATAAATTTGAGGACTTTCTTAGTTTTGCATACTTTTCAAACACGTGGCTACAAGAAAAGCTTTACTAGTGTCTTTGAAGAGTTCTATCAGATGGAGGGGCCCCGATGCTTAAGCTTCATCAGTTTACTGACAAACCCTTGAGAGGTTACAGATGACTTGCACAGCAGATGAAGCTACAAGTGCTCTTTTCTTGAATATGTTTTAGAGTGAGAGGGCAAGGGCGAAGGAGAGGAAGAGGGAGAAGGAGAGAGAGTGATTCATTAATTGAGTAGCATTCTATTTTGAAGGTCTTACTACAGAATGCTGAAAAAGAAATGAAAAAGCCCTCACAAATAATGACCATTTATAATTCGGTTCAAATTTTTTCCTAAGCCCAGTAAGCAATATACTTATTCACTGGAGCCTGAAAGTGGAAGCCTGTTATGAAAAGCACAGAATATATTTTAAGTGTTTAAAAATTCTGAAGTCTTGTTACTTGAAAAGAGCCTATAACCCATATGATGTTAAATGTTATTGCTTAAGTATTCCTGTAATAAGTTGGATTCAATTGCTGTCTCAAAAAACAAGCATGAATGTTTCCTTAACCATTTTTAAGAGATTGACAATTTTATTGTGAATTTTTAGGGTTAGTTCTATGTTTTATCTTTATTTGAAATATTGAGAACTCTGTTGAGTTACTGAACCCAGGCTCAACATGTGTGCAGTGGTGTGTGTGTTTGTGTGTGCATGTGCCTTCTTATTATAATCTTCAAAGCTACATGTTTTTCTTAATGTTAGTAAATGAAGTACTTTTTAGGAGTTCAAAATCTGAGGTAATACTTTTAGAAAATTGGAGAAGAGAGTAAAGCTAAAGATATATATAAATCCTTATTATTTCAAAAAATAATTATTAAAAGAAAGAGAGAAGGATTGGGTAAGGGCCGCCTATTGAAACCCTCAATTTAAAAACAGGGGAACTGGATAATACAATTGGTTCTCTCTTTCTTTTTTATTGAATTTATTGTGTGTGCCATTGGTTAGTAAAATCATTTAGGTGTCAGGTGTACAAATCTATAATACATGATCTGTACACTGTATTGTGTGTTCACCACCTCAAGTCAAGTTTCCTTCCATCACCACTTACCCCCCTTTACCCTCTTTTACCTCCCCCACTCCCCCTTCCCTCTGGTAATCACCATACTGTTCTTGAAAGGGTGGTTTGTAGAAAAAGATTAAATCTGTGGAATAAGACAAGACTAGGAGGAGCAGTTAAATCCATTAGAAAAGATCAACTGTATTAGGTTCCTCCTTTCACCTCATAGCCCTCATTTTTATAAAAATTTCTTTCAGTTATTGGGAAGAGAACATTTAAAATGAAATAAGTTATGGTTAAAACCAAGAGAAGTTAACTTGAGCTAGTTAGAGATGGTTCCAATGTTGACTGAAATAGGGAATTGTGGTGACATTTCTGTCTGCTTTCCACTCCAATCCGCTTTCTCTCAACCGGTAGTGCAGGTTCCTTAAAACAGATTATTCTCCAGTCTTCCTTCTTGAACCTTGTCCTTGTTATTCATTTCTCTTACTCATAAACACTAATCACCTCATACATTGCTATTATGATTTTATTCACTACATTATCTATTAGATCGTTGGAAATAAGGAAAATAAATGGTATGATCTTACTTTCGTTTGTTTTCTAATGTTCTTCTTTATGGATATTCAACTTTCTGACCTACATCATTTTGTTTATCTCTGAATAACTTATTTTAACATTTATTGCAAGACAGATGTATTGGCAATTACTTGCTTGTCTGATAAAGTATTTCTCCTTCACTTTTGAAAGATTTTCTTTTTATATTTATAGGAATGTCTTATTTTTTATCTTTTTTTTAAATTTAAGCTTTATTGTATCTTTTTCCATTACCGTTTGAAACTAGTCCCTTTATACTTTCCCTTATACCCCCTCCCCCTGCAATCACCACACTGTTGTCCATGTGCATGAGTCCTTTTTCCTTTTTGCTCAGTCCCTCCACCCCCTCACTCCTGCCCCACCACTAGCTGTCATCCTACTCTTTATCTATGAGTTTGTCTCTATTTTCCTTGTTACTCCAGTTTGTTCATTAGATTCCACATATGAGTGAAATCATATGGCATTTGTCTCTGACTGGCTTATTTCACTTAGCATAATGTTTTCCAGCTCTAATCATACTCTCGCCAAGGGTAAAATCTTCTTTTTTATGACTGAGTAGCATTCCATTGTAGAAATGTCTCATTGTTGTTTTATCCACTCATCTACTGATGGGCACTTGGGTGGCTTCCAATTCTTGACAATTGTAAATAATGTTGCAATGCACATAGGGGTGCTTATGTTCTTTCAAATTAGTGTTTTGGGTTCCTTTAGATATATTCCTGGAAATGTGATCACTGGGTCAAAAGGCAGATCTATTTTTAATTTTTTAAAGTATCTCCATCCTGCTTTGCACAGTGGCTGCACCAGTCCGCATTCCCACCAACAGTGCAAAGGTTTCCTCTTTTTCCACATCCTCGCCAGCACTTGTTGTTTGTTGATTTGTTGATGATGGCCATTCTGACAGGTGTAAGGTGGTATCTCATTGTGGTTTTTATTTGCATCTCTCTGATGGCTGGTGATTTTGAGCATTCTTTCATATGTCAATTGGTCATCTGTATGTACTCCTTGGAGAAGCGTCTATTCAGGCAGGTCCTTTGCCCATTTTTTAATTGGGTTGCTTGTAATTTTTGGTATTGAGTTTTGTAAGTACTTCATAAATTTTGGATATTAACCCCTTATCAGATGTATCAGTAAATATGTTCTCTCATTCTGTGGGTTGTTTTTTTATTTTGTTGATGATTTTCTTTGCTGTGCTAAATCTTTGTAGTTTGATGTAGTCTCATTTGTTTCTTTTTTGTTTTGTATCCCTTGCCTGGGGACTTATCTCCAATAACAAATTTTTATGAGCAAAGTCTGAGGTTCTGCTGCCTATGTTTTCTTCTAGGGTTTTTATGGTTTCAGGTCTAACATTTAAATCTTTGATCCATTTTGAATTTATTTCTGTGTTTGGTGTAAGAAGGTGGTCTGGTTTCATTTTTATGCATTTATCTGTCCAATTTTCCCAACAGCATTTTGAATAAATAAACTTTGCTCACTGTATGTGTTTGCTTCCTCTGTTGAATATTAATTGACTATAAAGGTGTGGGTTTATTTCTGGGCTCTCTATTCTGTTCCATTGATCTATATGTCTGTTCTTATGCCAGTACCAGACTGTTTTGATTATTATAGCCTTGTAGTAAGTTTGATATTAAGTAGCAGTATTCCTACAACTTTATTCTTCTTTCTTGGGATTGCTATTGCAACGTGAAACCTTTTGAGGTTTCGGATACATTTCTGAAATATTTTTTCTACTTCTATGAAATATGTCATTGTAATCTTGATAGGAATTGCACTGAATCTATAGATTGCTTTCGATAGTATGGACATTTAAATGATATTAATTCTTTCTATCCATAAACCCGGTATGTGCTTCCACTTATTTGTATCTTCTTCAGTTTCTTCCTTCAGTGCCTTATAATTTTCTGAGTACAGGGCTCTTACATCCTTGGTTACATTTATTCCTATGTATTTTATTCTTTTTGAAGCAATTGTGAATGGGATTGTTTTCTTAATTTCCCCTTTTGTTAATTTGTTATTGGCACATAAATATGCAACTGATATCTGGATATTAATTGTGTATTCTGCTACTTTGCTGAATTCATTTATCAGTTCTAGTAGTTTCTTGGTGGAATCCTTGGCGTTCTCTATGTCCAGTATCATGTCATCAGCAAGTAAAGACAGTTTTCCTTCTTCCTTTCCAATTTAGAAGTCTTTGATTTCTTTTTCTTGTCTGGTTGTTGTGGTTAGGAATTCCAGTACTATGTTGAATACATTTAATTAAGAATCAATAGCTTCTCCCTTCAAAGCAATAAAATATATATTAAGATGAAGAGGATTAATAGTTATTTTTTAAAGTATGCTTCTGTGTATATGAACAATAGCTAAATTTTTCAGTCATATCAGGTGGCATAAGTATAAAATTCTTATAAGAATTTGAAATTAAAATTTTGTACCTCCTTATCAATTTGTGTATGGAGCTTTTACTTAAGAAATAAGGACTACCTTTTACTCAAGGATATGGACTTCCTTGGCATTTGGACCAGGAATCATATAACAGTTCACTTGGTAAAAATATACTCAACTCACTGATAAAACTCCTAAAAATGAGCATGTGTTTGTGTATGAATAGTACATTTTACATAAATATACACACACCAATCTACAAGAACATGATTACTGAGAGGCTTCATTACAGTGCTGCAAATATCAATGACGTTTCAAGTTGTCTGATTAAAACTCTTTTTTCTGGCCTCTGGGCCCCAAAACTGGCCTATAAGCTAGCACATTTTCCCATTTACTTAATTAAAGTGATGCTTTAGAAATAAAACTTAAAGACATGTATCACTGTGGAGAGGAGAGGTAGAAATGGCCAAAATGGATTTTTCTCATGTCAGTAAAGTTGGAAACTTTATATAAATATGTTCGCTATCAATCCTGTTCCCTGCCACACCCCCAGTTTATTACCTGTGAAGTTGTACTAATCTGAATGTTTTAAGGTAAGCTAAATAATTGAATAAGTGGGGAAAATAATTCATACCTTTTCCAATTAATGTAAAATAATGCCTTTAGGGTTTTTAATTACTTAAGAATTCATTCCTTATTCACTTTTAAAATGAGCATATTTAGCTCTCTCTAATTAATTTGTTGTCTGTTTTATGATACAAGGATTATTAGTTTATATTGGAATATAAGCAAGGGCCAGTCTTCATTTTATAACATATATCATGAAACTGTAGGATAAAGAAGAGCAATTAAGAAAACACACTGATGCATGACTTTAATGCAATTAAAACAATGTTTTGTATTCATGAAAAATTAATAGTTCTCTATCAAATCCTCTATAAACAATTATAACCTTATCATTTAAAATAATTTCAACATCATACACATATTTAGCTAGCTATAGTCATTTAAATTTTTTTAGTGTTTCCCTTTCACAATTGTAACTTTGGACCCTTTCCTATCTTCCCTTTCTTTTTGTAATCACATACATAATATATAACAACACCATTACAGGTGTATAAGATATATGAAAACCCACCCTAATCATTATGCAAAGCACTGTGAAAAAAGCACAGCATGATGAAAGAAATTAAAGATCTTATAAGTAACGAGACATACTGTGTTCACGGATGGGACCACTCAGTGTGGAAGAAAGAGGTGTCGGCTCTCTCCAAACTGATATATAGGTTGAATGCAATTCCTACCAATATGACAGCAAGTTCATTTTTTGTAAATATAAGCTTATTCTAAAATTTATACAAAATACATAGCCCTAAAATAGTGAAAATAATCTTAACAAAAAAGAATAAAGTGAGAGGAATCATGCCACCCAATATTAAGATTTACTATGCAATTATAGTAATCAAGACAGTGTGGAAATGGTAGAGGGACAGAGTTAGATCAATGCAATGAAACAGAGAACCCAGAAACACAGTCACACAAATATGCCCAGTGATTTTTGAAAAAAAGTTATAAAAGCAGTTTGATGGAGGAATAATTGTCTTTTTAAGAAATGGCGCTGGGGCAAGTGCACACCTATGACAGTAAAAGAAATTTGACTTGTCTTACACTTTCTGCAAAATTAACTCAAATGTTAAATATAAAACCTAAAACTATAGATCTTTTGGAAATACATATAAGAGGTAATATTTGTGAGTCAAAAAAAGACTTTTTATCCTTTACATATAAAGTAGAATACATAAACAGAAAGTGGATTAATTGAACTTCATCAAATTTTAAAATATTTTGCTGTGCAAAGAAACCTGTTAAAAAGATGAAATACAAAGTACAGGTTGGGAGAATATGAGTTCACATCACTTGTATGGAGAAGGACTAGCATGTAGAATATATCAATAACTGATAAAAGTAAAAAGTGAAAAATTCAATTAGAAAATAGGAAAAAGACATAAAGCTATATTTTACTGGTGTATATACAGATGACAAATACATACAGGTATTCATCATTACTAGCCATTTAGGAAAATGCAAATTAAAACCACAGTGAGATCAAACTACAGGTAACCCCCAAACAATGCAGTTGTTAGGTTTCTAACAAATGTTGTGTTATGCGAATCCATGTTATACGAAACAAAGAACTAGTACAAAAAGGGGTGTTAGGTTCAAAAATTTTTTTAAATATTATTATGTTTTTATAATTAGAGAAATATCTTTATTAAAGCTATTTTCATCAAAAGTATTACATATTAATATGAATTAATGTTTTCTTCGTCATTACTAGTAAGCTCAATTAACCAAATGCATTTTCTTTTTGACAAGATATCCTTATCCTCTGAACTTTATTCAGCATTAACTTGATTTCTATGCTCTACTTTTTGCAAAAAATATGTTATTTTAGATTGCTTGCTTTTAGCTGAGAGATCCTTATAAATTTCGTTGCATGGTGCTAAGCACTTTTCAAGTTCTCTCTTAAACTTTGTGCTCCTTTCAGTGCAAGGGTCTTCATTTAAGAAATATGACTAACTGTCCAGCTAAGTCTAGGCCTTTCTTTATGCTTTTTAGAGTAAACTGTTTAACTTCTTTGTTTTCATCAGTGCTATTGTCCTCTAAGTTATCTCGGCACATTCCAGATGTCATTTCCACCAAAATTGCCTCATCGGTTTCTTCTTCTACCAGCAATTCTTGGATATCGTCTACAGTAATGTCATGTTAGAGTGAAACTGGGTTATAGAAGTACTATGTTATATGGGGGATACCTGTACACACCTATCAGATTGGCTAAAATAAAAAACAGTGAAAACACCAAATTCTGGCATGAATATTGAGAAATTAGATCACATATGCACTGCTGGTGAGAATGCAAAATGTAGCTACTTTGGAGAATAGCCAGGCAGCTTATAAAAAACAAACAAGCAAAGAAGCCACAATGACAAAAGAAAGTATGAAAGCACCATATGACCAAGAAATTGCACTCCTGGGCATGTGTCCCAGAGAAATGAAAACTTATGTCCACACAAAAGCCTGCACCTGATTGTTTATAACAGCTCTATTGGTAATAGCTCTAAATTACAAACAACCAAAATGTCTCTCATTTGGGGAATGGTTTATTAGACTGTGGGTCATTGTAACTACAAATAAGTCAACAATATGTATTAGCAATATAAACTATTTGCTATATTCAACAACTTAGGTGAATCTCAACGGAATTATGCTGAGTGAAAAAACCAATTTTGAAGTATTAATTTGGGATTATTCCATTTGTATATTTTTTGAAATGACAAAATTATAGACATGAAATACAGACTAACTGTTTTCATGGGTTAGTGAGGGTACATGGTGGAAGGAGGGAAGAGGGTTTTGTTATAAAAAGACAACAGGAGGAATCCTTGCTCATGCACTATCCCACTTGTGTTAAAAGTGTATCAAACTAAACACACACACACGTGTACAACAAAACTTGGGAAACCTGAATAAAATAGGTTCATATCCTGATTGCGATATTATAATTTGCAAGGTATTACCATTGAGGGTAACTGGATAGATGTTATATGTTATTTGTCTTTATTGTTATTTTTTTTTACATCTTCTCTTCATTCTACAATGATGTTAATATACAGTGTTAAAAAGAAAACTTTCATAAGCTCACTCCACTTGTGTCTCAGCTGGAACACAAACACAAGTGAGTGGCCAATGCCTGTACTTCCTGCCAGTGCTCTACATTGGCCTTCAGAGGTGGGAAGGTAGACCAGAATAGGACTGTAGATTCTGCAATAACATCAGGTTTTAAAGGCACCATTGGCTTAGAAACAGCATTGGGAAGAAACAGAGATCTTACGATGTTGTTAAATTGTATGTGAATGAAAAGGTAATGATCATGCTGTCCATCGCTACCACTGAAAAGATGTTGTGTGTGCGTGCGCATGTGTGGGTGTATGCAAATTTGTGATACTTTGGAGAAGTAACCTTTTCCATGGCTCAGTTTCCTCACCTGCTAAGTGGGGGATAACTATCTCCCTCAAAGAGTTACAAGTGGATTAGTAATGGTAATGAACTTACAATAGCACCTGGAACCCAGGAAATTGTATGTGTTAGCTAGTGACAGTATTACTGTGCTATGCTTATTAGTGTACATTCTGTTTTCAGGAATTATAAAAGAGGAAAAATACACTTTTTAAAAGCAACAGAATCAAAACATTGACATGATTCAATGACCACTGATTTAGATCATGTATATTGCCTTACAATTTCATCATTTACATGAACTTTGCCACTGAGAGTTGCCTTTTGCTAACATCCTTGATAGAAGAGTTTCTGTCTCATATTTACTCCTAAGTCAGAAGTCTACTGGTAGCCACTTTTCTGGGTTGAGTTCCCGCCTGGCCCCTCTCAGTGACTCCTCCTGGCAGACTGCTGCTTGCTGGCCAGCTCATCGCCACATGGAACACGTGAGCAGGGGCCCCTCCTGGTTCATTGCAGCTGCATTGCCTGGGCCTCTGCTCCAAGCTTAACGTGAAGAAAGCCCTACTGCTCACCTTGTGCCCCTCCCCCCCAACTCCTTCACACAGAGTTCTGTAGGAATATTGGACTTTACTGTAGGGACAAAGGTGGGGATAACTAAAGAGCATTAAAATAAGAGAGGGAGGAATGCAAATCTGGACACGGAAGATGGATTTTGCCTGCGAGCAGTGCAACAGAAAAGCACGAAAGACTGAAACCCTGCACACGAGCCCTTTGTGGGGACTCCACTTGCTAGGTTTGCTCTTCCCCATCGAGGGCTGTGGTCCTCCCTTCTAGAAGGCCTCCGTTTTCAAGGTAGAAATGACTATTTTCCTTTTGGGAATTTCTACCCCATAATAGCAAACTTTGAGCACTTACTATAGCCAAGTACTGATTTAAGCACCTTCTCAGTGTTATCTACTATATTTCCTTGATTCTGAGATGGCATATTTCATGTTTTCATATTTCTAGACTCAAGTTGTAGTTCCAAATCATTGACATGTAGAGATTAGGGTGTGACTTAATTTTTCTTTTGTACAAAAAATAATGGTCTATCTTACAATCGATGCTTCCTTAGATTCAATGACATATGGCAATTAAATGCTCACAACCACTCCACCAGATGGAGACTTATTTTCACCAATGTTTTACAAAGGACAAAACTGAGGCTCTGAGAGGCTACACAAGTAGAAATTTCAAGGTTGCTGAGGGACACAAAGCTAATGAATGGTAGATTCGAACTTAGGCAGCCTGCTGCAAGAGCATGTACAGCCTATACCTTTCTGATATGATCCGATACTCCTGGATTTACACATCTCCCCTGTACTCAACCATTATTAAAGATAGTCCAGTTTCATTCATTCTGAGGAAGAGAAACATTTTCCAAAGTTGTGCAAAAGTTGCCCATTCGCTCCTGCCAACTTACATTATTAAGTAAAACAAGTGCCAGTATTTCGGTTTTCATTCTTCCTTTCAGACTATGCCCTGGGGGGCACTCCAGGAGCATACAAATTGGGCCCTTTATAGAGCCACCTACAGCAAGGATGACAACTCGTTTGTCACACAAAACGCTGGCAAAAGCTTCTTTATTTGGAAGCCTGATCAAACACCAGGAGAAGATAATCTCCTGAGATTTCTAACAATGTCCGAGTGACGAGTGGCCATTTTTCTGTCCTAGTGAAAACCTCAGATACTGGGGACAAGAATGATTACATATATGTGTGATACTGTTCAATGAGTCCTATCCATTTTATCAACTCATTCTCCATCAGTCTGTGATAGAAAGAAGGCAGTTTGATACAAGAAGCAGTGTTTAAATTTTTCTCAAGCTGTTCATGCATCAAGTAAGTAAAATGCCAGAATATGATGCAGTGCGGATGGGTGATGTCAGTCCCACTACAAAATTGGAGAGAAACAATATGAAACAGTTTATTATATGCAGAGAAGTCAAATCTAACTATTTCCAAATGCTATAAAAATGGGCAGATGGTTTTCCTTTTGCTACACACACCTTTGTGAATAGGATTTTCTTATCACTGAGCAATAACAGTCAAATATAGAAATAAAGTAAATACTTCACTGACATGGGGTTGAGGGCACCTTGTCTTGGATATGTAGTAGCCATGGGTTTTTAAAAAGGAAGCCACATTACTCTTCCCATTTCCATGAAATATTTTGTGATATGTCATAATCTGTGCAAAAGTTCAAATACGTATTGCTTTATCTTGATATATTTTTACTTTTTTTTTTTGTCAGAGTGATTAAATTTCCCTATGTAAAAATTCAGTAACAGTGTAAATCAGGGTGTGAGTCTTGCATACACACACCAACACACATACATACTCACACACACCGGCACAGCATAGTATCAATAATTAGCCTACAAAGTTCTTTAAAACTCAACATAATAGCTACCAAAAGGGACTCACAGGTTTTGAATTGAGTTCCAATTAACCTGCCAGCCAGTTCCAAATGAATTTCCATTCCTGTAATGTGAAAATTGTCCCATGACAAAACTTTCAGCAGGAACAAATGCATTCCTTCTTGAGTCTATCATTTTGCAAAGCATCATGGTGTGTCACTTGGAAATTGATCTGAAGTAGAATTTTTCCTAAAACCCATATCCACGTGTGTGAAATACAAAATTTAAAAGGGTACTGATGTCCAAACCCATCAAATTGTATACATTAAATATGTGCGTTTTTTAAAATATCAGTTATACCTCAATAAAGCTGTTTTATAAAGGGGAGCACTTATGAAATCATTTGGAGGTCTGTACTCTCTTGAATCCATACATTTTACATCTTTGAAGAGCACCCTCTCTTTACTTCATGCTACTTCACATGTATGCTCTGGCATTTAAGATGCTCTAGATCAGAAAAGAAATGTGTACCCATGTCTGTTTGTCTGTCTCGCTACCTATCTACCTACCTACCATGTTATATAAGCAAACAGGGGAATGTGGAGAAAAAACCTGGTATTTTAAATAGATGGTGGTTGTTGTGCATTTTAGAGGCCCTTGTGGTTTAATAGTATCACTTGTATTTGGCTGGTAAGAAAACTGAGATTCACTGAGCTAAGGCATCTGCCCAAAGTTAGACCTGAGAATTTTGAATCCTGTTGTATTCAACTTACCTTATGCTTTTCACCATCACAACCATTATGAAGGTTACTAGCTAACATTTAAAAAATCTGAGTTGAGAACTGGGTACTAACTGCCAAGGTGGTTAAATGCTATCTAGGTTAAGTGAAGGCTTCCATCCATACTGAGAAGGCCCTATCCACGTACACTCATGCTCCTAAGAAACAGCACCTCCATCATAGGAAAGCTTGCTAAAAATGGTGAATCTTGGGCACAGCCCAAAGCTGCTGAGTCAGAATCTGAAATTTAACAAGAACATCAGAAAATTTGGATTCACATAAAAGTTTGAGACGGACTCACATATACAATGGTTATTGCCTAGTTGTAGAAGACAGGGAATTAACTAGGAACCAGTCTGAACATGTGGAAACCCTGCCATTTACTCCTTTACTACTTCTTAAGAGATTATATTATATAATGACATGTTAACTTCTTTTAGCCCTGACCAGGTACATGCATAATTTTAAGTAAAAAAAAAGATTCCAGAATAAAATCAAATTATTGAATTCTTGCTTTTCTAAAAAAAAAAAAAAAAAATGCCATTCCTTGGCTACTGACCAGTGTGGAGAGTTGGTTTTTGATTGCATAAGGTAAACGATATTAGTAAGTCAGCAAAATCAAAGCTTTGTCTCATTATTAGCTAATTTTTTAACGGGAGTGTTTTTTGTTTTTGTTTTTTTTAATTTAAGAATTTATTTATTTATTTATTTTTAGAGAGAGGGAAAGGGAGGGAGGGAAATGTCGGTTGCCTCTCGCATGCCCCCAACTGGAGACCCAGCCTGAAACCCAGGCATGTTCCCTGACTGGGAATGGAACCAGCGACTCCATGGCTCACAATCCAGCACTCAATCCAATTATTAGCTAATTTTAAAGCATGCTGACAGCAATATGATCATCATGAAATTCGAAATAAGTACTCACACAGAGATGTAAACTTGCTTAGAACTATGCAAGCATGAGTCTGATTAGTCTGATCGAGTGTAGTTAAAGTAAGTAATGGCTAAATAGAAAAATAAGTATTTTTTAAGATTGTGAGTTTGGCTCAAAGTATGTATGTTCTGAGTTTATTAGTTAGTTATTTAGATTAATATAATACTTGAGCACAGAGATTTCCAACCTTTTCCATCTCATGGCACACATAAACTAATTACTAAAATTCTGTGGCACACCAAATAATATATTTTTTGCTGATATGACCAAAAATAGGTATAATTTTTATTCATTCACAGACAGCTATTCCTGTGTTGGCTGTTGTCATTTTTTTATTTGACAGTCTAAGGGAAAAGAGGTCAGTGTCCCTGATTAAATTGTCAGGTACTATATGTTTTAACAATTCTTGCAGATCATAAGTGTGCGGTGGCATACCAGTTGAAAATCGCTTTTAGCTTTTCTCCCCTCAAAATGGTTAACTGTGGAATAAATCATTTAATTTGATTAGTAGTTTTGTAACTGACTCAACTTTCCATCCTCCAAAGACTAATAAAGAAAAAATTAGTATCCATCCTGTTTACAGGAACATAAGCATCTTGAGCACAACTAAGCTTACCTAATGCTGTAGAAATAAAATGAAATGAAAGACTATATCATATTTGAGTGTATTTTAATGTGGCCTGACATAATCCAAATGAAACTTCATTTTATAAAACGCTACATAATTAAAGTCTATTGGCAAGCTCTAGTGTCTTGAAGCCATGCAAAAGTGCTTTGAAAACAAATTATCAACATGTTCTCATGAGTTAAATAACTCACCCAAATCTATCATGATAAATGGGAATAAAGAAAACTTCTTGGTCTATTCTTCCTGTTACCATAAAGACAAAAAAACCCACACATCTATATGTTCTGTTTTCAGACATGTGACATTTTTCTCATTCATGACTTCAATTAATGAAAAAAAATTATCATAGGAGAAACTAGCTTGACTTTTATTACAAGATAAATTTGTTTTCCTGGAATGAATAAATAGATATTATTTTGGGTTTTTAAAATAATTGTTTTAAACTAATGTATTTTAATAACACTAGCTTATTTTACATTGTGCTAATACTTAAGCTAAAAGAGCATGGTTATTTTTTAGGGCTCTGGAAAGTGAGAAAGAACAAAAAAGTCAGTGATCAAAATTAATTCTGAGGAAAAAGCAGACAATGAATTAGAAAGTGAATAGAAGTACTGACTTTGAATATTCAACAGCTATTAAATAAAATATCATTTATTATATTTACTTTTCTTATTTGTTGATAATCACCAAAGCTATCCATTTTTATACCTCTTGATCAAAAAGATAAGAGGAAAATTTAGAAGGTGAACCAGATCTGTTCTATGTCATCTTATATTAGTGTTATTCTTCCTTTGTTCTCCCCATTTTCGGTATGATTAATGTTTCCTGATGAGATCTCAGTATGGGCCTAAGATTAGAGAGCTGGGTGGATAAACAGTAAGAATATTAACATAATTGCAGGTAAGGGCTAGAATTTCAGTTTAAATGAGTACAGAAGCTACTTTGTATCAGAGATGATAATGATAAATTTCCAACATTTCATGACTTTTGGATGATTTCAACTTTTCCAGGAAAATTCTCACATCAACCTACCATATTTTGTAATTGGTGAAGAGCCCAACAAAGATTGTGAATGCCTAAAAATATAGTCTATGCATAAATTGGAAAGATCAAAACCCAAAGCATTTTGATTTAACAAAAAGCAATCCAGAAACAATACAAGTCTAGTTCCTGCAGCTAAAAACATTGCAACATTGATTTGGCCTTGTTCTAAATCCACCTGGGAATTCATAACTGGTAGAACAGTAAAATGTCAGAGAGTTATGGTTTCTAAGTTGGCTAAGACATGTGACTATATAAGCTCTATGAAATATTATCCACTTCTGTATAATTGTCCACAAAGTCGTCGTCGGCAGCCGTCCGTCTCGAGAGACGATGGTGTAGCTTCTTAAGAGTCTATCTGCACCACCGAGAATGGCTGTGCAGTCCGACTCGGGAGTGACACGGTATCTGTCTCCTCCCGTGTTGAATCGACATCTTGCGATGACGCTGAAGCTACAGAGCCTGGGCAGGGTGATATGGAGGGCCAGCTGTTGCCCATGCAGCAGACCCCCCCCTCTCTTCGCAGCTGAAGGGTCCAAGGGAAAGACGGAGTCAATACAGCTTGGCTTCAGGTGCGCCGCAGGAGTTGCCGGTGTTGACTACAGCGTCAAACCGCCTTAGGGACTCTGGCTCCAGATTTTCTGTCGGGGTTTACTCCCTTAGCCTTTCCCCTGAAGAGGTATGCCGCAAGGCAGCGGAGGTTTTTTGGAGTCAGAGTTTTCCTTCTCTGTGTCCACAAAGTAAACTATTCATAATATACATATATATGCATGTGTATATATAGTAGAAGATACATACAAATATATAAATATACATATATCATAAATACGCATTATATATTTTTATTCAACAAAAGTTTTGGAAAACCAAAATAATTCTCTTTAAATATGTGGACATATTCTTCCAAATATCTAGTATGTTAAACAGTGCAGAAAAATAGATATTCATATCAAAAATATTTCAGATAGAAATATAATCACAAAAATTTAATGACATATTCTAAATTACATTTATTCTTTATCTGTGCACAGGGATGTAGCTATGAAGAAAAGTAACTTTGATTTTTACTTGAAATGGTGCAGAAAAATTTTGTACCTTGAAATATACAAAACAGCACCATAAAAGAGATGCATAAATAACTCTATGGGTAAGAGTCCCATACTATGTGTTTAGGGCCAAACCATTTCTAAGAAGTGTTTATTTGACTACAGTATTCCCTCTCTATATCACGGTTCACTTATTGTGGCCTCAGTGTACCGTGGGATTTTTAAAAATATTAAATTATTTATCGCGGATTTTTCTCTATATCGAAGGATTTTGTGGTACGGTACAGTAAATACTAAAATAAATGTAAGGTTCCTATTTCACAGATTTTCACCTATCATGAGGGATGGGGGTTTAGAATGTAATACCCGCAATAAATGAGGGATCACTGTAATTAGCAATGGCAAAGACCGAGATATCATAAATGCTTTGGAATCGAAGTTCTTATTTTTCTTTTTATTGGCTGAACTTACTATTTTTTAGTGTAACTTCTTGAATTTAGTTGTCCAGACTGTATCAATCAATCAACAGACTGAATTAAAAATACAAGATTAAGAAAACTCATAGCAAATGACCTAATTTAATATGCAGTACAATAAACATTGTTTCTATGTTTATGACAAATGCTGCATAATTTAAATTAAAAATAATCTTTACACCTGCCCATCTAGCTACCTCATCTTCTTTCTTAATAGAACACTAATTTCGTCCATATGTCAAGGGGCATTGTGCTCAGAGAATGTGCCCATCCCAGAAAACAAATCATGACTGGCCCAGGCCAGTCAGGTTGATTCTGTTATTTTTTGCCAGAATGGAGTCATATTGAGATTTCTAAAACAATGACAGGCAAGAGAACTATTGTTTCTTTACTACATGCAGCTCTATTTCATAACTACATTGAATTGGTATTTAGACCTATGGCAATTCGGCAGCCGTCCGTCTCGAGAGACGATGGTGTAGCTTCTTAAGAGTCTATCTGCACCGCCGAGAATGGTTGTGCAGTCCGACTCGGGAGTGACACGGTATCTGTCTCCTCCCGTGTTGAATCGACATCTTGCGATGACGCTGGAGTGTCCTCTCCAGTGGAGCTGAAGCTACACAGCCTGGGCAGGGTGATATGGAGGGTCTGCTGTTGCCCATGCAGCAGACCCCCCCTCTCTTCGCAGCTGAAGGGTCCAAGGGAAAGACGGAGTCAATACAGCTTGGCTTCAGGTGCGCCGCAGGAGTTGCCGGTGTTGACTACAACGTCAAACCGCCTTAGGGACTCCGGCTCCGGATTTTCTGTCGGGGTTTACTCCCTTAGCCTTTCCCCTGAAGAGGTATGCCGCAAGGCAGCGGAGGTTTTTTGGAGTCAGAGTTTTCCTTCTCTGACCTATGGCAATATATGAATAAATATTAGACAAACCTCAGATTTTTCAGAAAGGTGCATTAGTGGATAATTTTGATATTATCAATCATTCCTTTTACCAGAGATTTTGAGAAAATCTGGTGTTGAAGTTGTAGGTGCTTTGTGGGCCAGATTTTGAGAAAATAAATTCTTAAAGGATTTCCCAAGAGAAATAAATTAAATGGATGAAACTGGGTTCATTTAACTTGTGAAAAAGCAAGTGTTAAGGTGGGAATTAAAAACATTTTCATTGTAAAATTAAAAAGAACCTTTTTAGCTGCAGATGCCCATAGAGTCAGAATAGTTTGAATTTACTGATGACTAAAATAAGTCCAACTGAAATAGAATGTCTTAATGCACATGCTTAAACTACTCAAACACTTGGGAAGTGTTTCTAAAATCTGAATTTGCAATTTCTGGGGTAGTCTGGAAAAGATTTCGACTTTGGTTACATAAATAGCTATCAATATCTTGATGTTTACTCTATATACATCATTATGTAGACTTCAAGAGGCACAGTATAGAGAAACAATTTATGTGAGTAAAGAAATGGAAGAGGAAAATGCAGTCAGCCATTTTGAGGTTATTTACAAGCAAGCACAAAACAAACAAATATCAAGTATTTTCTTTCTTCTTTTTGTCATAACTGCCCATCCTACTTGCCTTTTTCATCTCAAGTGGCTTTCACTTTTTGCCTGTATCCCTCTCTTCATTGTCACTTATCCATTTTGTCTCTGCCCTCCACAATTCTTTCCGTCTTTCTCAAACTTGCAAATCTTATTAATGGTGAGACATTTAAAAACTAGTATTCTACATCCTTTCATTTACTTTTAATTGTTTTTCTATTACAGTTGCCACCGCCCCCATTGCTCTCCCCTGCCTTGTCCACCCCCACTCCAACAGTTAATCCCTTCCCCGTTGTCCATGTCCATGGGTCACTCATACTAGTTTTTTGACTAGACCCTTCCCCTTCTTTCCCCCACCTTTTCCCCCACCCTCTCCCCTCTGGTACATCCTTTTAAAATGTGACATTTATGCTGGCACTAGGGAAAACAGGTCCTCCTTGAGAATCCATGGGCATTTGAGGCTGAAAAAGATGGAAATTTTTACTCTTGATGGGTTAGAGAGGAGATACTACTTAGTATATATGGCCTCATTTTGATATTCACAAATTTACTGAGGCAATTAAGTTAATGAAAAACTTATATAACCTGTGGTGATTAATTTTGTGTGGCAACTTGACTGCGCCAAGGGATATCCAGACAGTTGGAAAATGTTTCTGGGCATGTCTGTGAGGGTGTTTCAGGAGGACAGCATTTGAATCAGCAGACTGAGTAAAGAAGATCCCCCCTCACCAACGGGATGGAGGGCATCATCCAAGCTTGGAGGGCCAGACTAGGACAAAAAGGGAAATAACGGGAGATCTATCTCTCTTCTCTTGAGTTAGAATGTATCTTCTGTCTTGCCCTCAGACACAAGAGCTTCTGTTTCTCAGCGCCTTTGAAATCTGGACTTATACCAATGGCTCCTTGGGTCTCAGGCCTTCAGTCTTGGTCTGGGAGTTAACCATCAGCTCTCCTGGTTCTCGGGTCTTGAACTCAGATTGCTTTGTACCACCAGCTCTCCTGGGTCTCCAGCTTCGAGACACCAGATTGTGAGGCTTCTTGAAGTCCATAATCATGTGAGTTAATTCCTACAATAAATAATATGTGTGTGTGTTTGTGTGTGTGTGTGTGTGTGTGTGTCCCATTGCTTCTGTTTCTCTGGAGAACTCTAATATACAACTTCCAGAATTTTTATCAAAACAACACGCTCATACACACACATTTAAAAGACAGTCATACAAAAAGGCACTTTTCTGGTTTAACTTAATGCTATTTAGGTATTTCCTCATGAAGAAAATAATCCATGACTGGTCATTTGTATTCAGACATAAAAATGTGGAAAAATAACTTGCATGTTTGTACTTAGACAGGAACGATGCTGATTTTCTCCCTGCTTCATTTTAGCCAAGAATAGGTTACCTCTCTATGATTTAGTTGGACAATTCTAGGTTCTGAGTCAGTTGGAAATTAGGACACAACAAAAAGAAAATCAAACTGAATCTAAAAATATTAAACATCAAGAGAAGATCCATATCCTATTAAGAACACATAGGTGCACCCATTTTACTATTTGCATGTGAAGTACATACTACTGCAAACAGTATAACTGGAAGTTTGATATGGATCAAGACTAATGAATGGAAGTTTATAAGTTTATCAGGATATATTAGGTCTTGATAAAAATTAATAAGAACACCACTTCCACTGATTAAATGTAACTAGAAAATCAAGGAAAGCCAAGTTCCATAGAAAGTGAAGTGGAAGAATTCACCCATTTCATTAATACTAAGAATAGATAAGTCTATCATATCACATTTAACTAAGAAATTGCCAATGACTGATTTTGAAACTACTGCGGACTGCAGAGGTGTTGAAAGTTAAACTGAAAAAACTAAGTTTAGTTACTTCTGACCCATAAAAACAGAATAAATGTGCTTGGCAACAACAATAAAAAATCTGAAAGGATTTTATGTGAACTCCCCTGTTTATGTGCCAAAATTCCAGTGGTATCTTCACATTTCATGACAGATGTCAATGGTCACAAAGTAAAAATAGCAGCTTCTCCCGTGCCCTTCTAGTCAGGGAAACCAATAAGCCCATGAAGTGCTAATTATGTTTTCCATACTCCATTCAGATCATCATTCTTATTCATTAGTTTTGTTAGTTTAATTTTAATATCTTCATAGACACACCAGAAAATCCCATCATTAATTAGCAATTGGTCTTGATTAATATTTTAATAGTTTTCAAACCAAATTCTCAGTATATGTAATAACTTTTGCAATTTAATGAAAAACTATCCATTAAAAAACACCTTTACTCCTTTCTATATAAGTAAATATTATTTTGTGAAAAGTAAACAGAAAGTTTCATTAAAACTAAAATATATTTTTATTTTAACGTTTGAATATTTGAGAACGTAGTCCAGCATTCTTGACAATATTTGTACATTTCATTTCAGCAGTACTAGTAATGCTTGATTATGTATTTAGTGGCTTTATTTCCTATCACATCAGTTTATTCGTCCAGGAGTTACACTATTTTTTTCCACAGGAAATTTCTTTTCTTACAACTTACATACTTTTAAAATAGAATTGAAATATTTGTCCTTAAAATTATAATAAAAAATCATGGACTTGCAAAACTATGCAATGTATTAAATTAAGAAAATTGAATTAAGAGATTCTAAAGTTTATCACTATCCTAAAATTTGGGGGAATTGAGGTAGATTAGATATAGGACAAGATAGATAATTTTTCCATGTCTTAGGCAAGAACATTTTAGTTCCTCCCTTAGTTTTCTTTTTTATACATTACAGGGGAAGATTTTTAACATAATTCCTGTTGAGTTCAATTTTTCAGCTGTTTTGGACTTAACTAGACATGCTAATTTCAAAACTACAGTTAGTTTTCCTTTATCACGTCAAGTTTTTGCTGTACAACTTATCATTTTTTAAGTATATTTCATTGATTATGTTGTTACAGTATCGCAATTTTTTTCCCCTTTGCTCCCCTCTGCCCAGAACCCCCTACCCTCCAGCAATCCCACCCCACTTAGTTCATGTCCATGGGTTGTGAATTTAAGTTCTTTGGCTTCACCCTTTCCTATACTGTTCTTAACTTCCCCCTGTCTATTTTGTACCAACCGATTATGCTTCTTAATCCCTGCACCATATCCCCATTTCTCCCCCTTCCCCCTCCCAGCTGATAACCCTCCAAATGACCCCCATACCTATGATTCTGTTCCTGTTCCTGTTGTTTGCTTAGTTTGTTTCTGTTTCTATTTTTGTTTTCTAGATTGAGTTGCTGATATTCGTGAGTTTGTTGTCATTTAAATGTTCATAATTTTGATCTTCTTTTTCTTAAGTAAGTCCCTTTGACATTTCACATAATAATAGTCTCGTGATTATGAGTTCCTTTAGCTTTACCTTGTCTGGAAAGCACTTCATCTGCCCTTCTATTCTAAATGATAGCTTGCTGGATAGAGTAATCTTGGTTGTAAGTCCCTGCTTTTCATCACCTTGAATACTTCTTGCCAGTCCCTTTTTGCCTGCAAAGTTTCCTTTGAGAAATCAGCTGATAGTCTCAGAGGCACTCCTTTGTAGGTAATTCTCTTCTCTTGCTCCTTTTAAGATTCTCTCTTTATATTTAACCTTTCACATTTTAATTATGATGTGTCTTGGTCTGGTCCTTTTTGGGTCTAGGTTGTTTGGGACTCTCTGTGGTTCCTGAAGTTGTATGTCTATTTCCTTCACCAAATTTGGGAAGTTTTTCTTGATTATTTTCTCACATAAGTTTTCAATTCCTTGCGCTTCCTCTTCTCTTCCTGGCACTCCTATGGTTCTGATGTTTGCACGTTTAAAGTTGTTCCAGAGGTTCTGAAGCATCTCCTCATTTTTTTCAATTCTTGTTTCCTCATTCCATACTGGTTGACTGTTTTTTTCTTTCTTATGTTTCAAGTCATTGATTTGAACCCCAGTTTCCTTCCCTTCACCACTGGTTTTGTTTGGATTTCCTTTGTTTCATTTGGCATAGCTTTCACTTCTTCCCTTATGTGTTTGCCATACTTAAGGATATCTGTCAAGTCTGTGAGCATCTTTATCACCAGTGTTTTGAACTCTTCATATGTTAGGTTGGCTCTTTCCTCGTTTGTTAGGTTGGCTATCTCCTCGTCACCTTGTTCTCCCACTGAACCTTGATCCATTCCCGCTTTGGGGGCATACTTTTCTATCTCCTCAACTTAACAGGCTCCTGTGTTCGTTTGCCTCTATGTCTTAGGTAGAGCTGTTGTACCTGTTATGCTGTAAGGGGTGGAGCCTTAGGTATTCATCAGTACAACACAACCCGTTTCACCATGTTTTGGCACTGTATGTGGGGGAGGGGTCTGAGAGGGAACAATGCCTCTTAATCAGCACTTGCCCCTTTTCCAGGCACTTTTCCCACTTCTTTATGGGACTGGTGCCTCTCTAGCTGTTGCCCTGGCTATCGTTCCCAGGGTGGGTGGGTCTGCGGACGTTCTAGGACCATGTTTGTTTGTTGGACTTACATGCATCTCTATTTTCTGGAACTTCTGATTGTCCCTAGTTTTGAGGTAGTTGTATTCCTTCTTAGTTGTGGAGGGAGATTCAGCGTGTCTGTCTAGGACTCCATCTTGGCCGGAAGTCCCATAATTCTTTATATGTACAGCTTATCTTAATGCGACCACTCTAGGCTGGATTGAGCCTGGATTGAGGGAAGCACTAGTGCTCTCCTATTGACTGAGAACAAACCTCCTTCAAGTGGGGAGGGGTGGGGAATGACATTGGAGACCAGCGACAGGTTCATAATTGTCTAGGCTATTCAGTTACACATGAGACAGTGTGGTGAGAGGTTGTATCCCACTGTATAGAGTGAATCGTATTCCAAAGTGTAGTCTGAGTTCTTGTCTCTATACAAGCAGTTAGCATAATTTATTTTTTTATTTATATATGTACTTATTTCCTTTCCTTCAGATCATGTCTGCCTCTGCTATTTCACATGTAAGTGCCTAAACAACCCTGATTTGTTTTGTTCTATCTGTGGCAGTTTTAGCGTTCCCAAAGGACAAACCTCAGCACATTTGTCAGGCAAGTCTATTTTGCATTCTTTAAAGTAAAACTTGGTGATCAAGATAAGTCTCGGCCCCCTCAGAAGTTGTGTAAGCAGTGTGTTGAGAGTTTACAAATATTGACGAAGGGAACATGTGATAAATTGCCATTTGGTATACCTATGGTTCGGCAAGAGCCCAGAGATCATTCAAGTGACTTGTTACTTTTGTATAGCGAAAACGTCAGGATATAACAAGAAAAATAAATGTAAAATAGAGTATCCTAGTCTACCATCAGCTATATACCCAGTGCTTCACTCAGCTGAAATCCCAGAACCAATTTTCATTGAACTACCCTCTTTTGAAAAGCAGGAGTATGGTGAAGAACTAAGTGACAGCAATGATGAAGATTTTGAAATTGAAGATGACTCAGTTCATAAAGGATTTGATCAGCATGAGTTGAATGATTTGGCAAGAGATTTGGGATTATTCAAAAAGGCTTCAGAACTCCTGGCATCAGGACTGCATGAGAAAAACTTGCTGGAAAAAAGAGCAAAGGCATCCTACTTTTGGTCAAGAGGAAGTGCATTTCTGTAGTACTTTCAAAGTGACAGTGGCTTTGTGTATTGCCATAACATACATGATTTAATGGAGGAATTGGGATAAGAATTCTTTTAATAACCCATAAGCTATCTGAATGACTAAGAAGTAGTTGACTTATCAAATAGAACATTACACATTTTTTCAATCATACCATGTTATTTTTATATATTCGTCGGCGGCGGCAGCCGTCCATCTCGAGAGACGATGGTGTAGCTTCTTAAGAGTCTATCTGCACCACCGAGAATGGTTGTGCAGTCCGACTCGGGAGTGACACGGTATCTGTCTCCTCCCGTGTTGAATCGACATCTTGCAATGACGCTGGAGTGTCCTCTCCAGTGAAGCTGAAGCTACAGACCCTGGGCAGGGTGATATGGAGGGTCTGCTGTTGCCCATGCAGCAGACCCCCCCTCTCTTCGCAGCTGAAGGGTCCAAGGGAAAGACGGAGTCAATACAGCTTGGCTTCAGGTGCGCCGCAGGAGTTGCCGGTGTTGACTACAACGTCAAACCACCTTAGGGACTCCGGCTCCGGATTTTCTGTCGGGGTTTACTCCCTTAGCCTTTCCCCTGAAGAGGTATGCCGCAAGGCAGCGGAGGTTTTTTGGAGTCAGAGTTTTCCTTCTCTGATGTGCCCTGACTGGAAGATCGAACCAGCGACACTTAGCTCGCAGGCCGACGCTCAATCCACTGAGCCAAACCAGCCAGGGGGATTTTTACATATTATTCTTCTATATATCTACATGCTATTTCATGGTGTGGATAGGTTGCTAATTTTGAAAGTCCCTTATATGTTTTTGCATAAACATAGAGAATGTACAGTAAGTGATATGTCTGGCACTATATTCAAGGACACTTCCTGGTGTGACATTTTTTATAATGAGCAAACCTTTGCCAACTCTCAAGTAAAACTTAATCTTATAACACTAGGCAAATGTCATTAGTCAAGTCATTGAAATCATCTCATATTTAACCAACCTCAATAAATACGTAGGGAGAATTCCAAATAAATATCACTACAACACTGAACAAAATCAATAGAGAAATAATTACTACATAATTTTAGTTAAATTAACACATCTATTAAATTTCTAAACAAATGGGAAAGCACTTTTTATCCCAGAACAATGATGACAGAAGAGATTGCCTTTCACATTTTGTAGGAAAGGCACTCTATTAATACTTGTTGTTGTTGACAAATAGTTGAATATTAGGCAAATGCGATGATATAAGTCAGATTCATATAATCACCTTTCCAAAACTGTAACTTCTTAACAAACCCCACTTGATTATCTTTTAGAAATGGAAGGAATGCTGATAGGGAGACTAAGGAAGCAGGACATATGTCTGGTTTTGATACTCTAATAACTTCAAAGATTTAGACAAGTCATCTAACCTCTCTGGTCTCCCAGATTTCTCACCTATGAATAAACTGAATGATCCCTCAAATGAATTCCAACTGATGTAACTCTCTTTTTCTGTAGCTTACCTTTACGAATTCATCCTTTAGGTAACCACTGAATGTGTTTACTTGCTTGATTTTATGGAATGCTGCATTTAAAACAACAGTTTGATAAAATACCACATCACCTATTAGTGACTTTTATTATCCGAGCTAGCCATTGGGAAAATGGTGGAACTTACTCCACGAGCTAGTCCATACACATCTGCCTTCCTAGAAAGCCACGATACAAAGTTTCTGGTGGCAGAAATCTCTGTAAAATATGACAGATAGCAATTTAAACCTCTACTACTCTCTTCCCTGTTTAGTTAACCTGCACCTAATATTAATACTTTGGATTCAAAAGACTCTGGCAGGCCATCATAGATTAACTCTCTCTCATCTGATACTCCCCATTCTTTTAGGAATTGTATATGAGGTGTAAACTCATCCTACATCTTCCCATTTTCAATGAATATTAGCTCAAGATTGATTTCTTGACGATTATATGTACAAGGAAGAAAAACTTCACAACATAAGGAGGATTCTACTTTTTTCCTTTTACTGTTGACAGTTTTATTATACGTTTGAGTTTTAGATTTGTAGGCACTTTGCATTATTTACAGTCTCACAAGCCCAGGTATACTACATAATATTTATATCCACAACCAAGAAAAGACCTTTTCACAATTTTATATGCAAAACTATGAATGTTATCATGTCTCCTCATTTGTCTAATTATTTGCCACCATCATCATACACAAGCCAGCATGCTATATTATGTGGGTGCAGCAACACATTTCTTTTCAGATATCTTTGGTACACTAGGTACAAGTGAAGGACAAAACACTGAGTAGTCATGATGAAATACAGCATAATGGATAGTATTTAATGTTCAAAACTTAGTTTTCAACAGCCACACAAATAGAGGAAATTATGCTTGAGTTTGAAGGTAACACATTCAAGCCTCAAGCATGGTTACAGTTCTCTAAATATTTTTCCTAGAAAACTCTGACTTCTAGCTTATACAATTAATAAAATCCTTCAAAATCATTTCATTTTTGTGCTAGGATGAGAGGAGGTATAACATTCATATTTTAAGTCAGTCATAAATTATACATTACTTCTGATATAAAATAAATCTGACTTTTCAAATCAGAATGTATATCTGTCATATCTCTGTAGAAAAATATATTCATATTATAATTTGAGGTTTTAGATATAAATGCTTACTAAATTCTGCTTTTTTTTGTTTCCCCTGAAACAGCACATTTTGATTATTAAGTGTATCTTACTCAAAATTCTCCACTCTAGATTTTAATTACTAAATGGTAAATGCAAGGTTTTATTTTTTTAAAGATACCATATTATAGATAGTGTGATTACGCAAACCACTGTTAATTTTTCCTATACTTATAATAAATTAGTTTCTTCAGTATTAAGAAAAGCTACATCTTGATATGTTTAGTCCCTTTATAAATATAGAACTGAGTAACAAATTTTGAAGACATCCTCATCACCATTTTGTAATATGTGCACAAATTCAGAGATTTTAAATATAACTTACCTGTAATTTTTCAATTTTTGAAAAGACATAGCTGCTGTTTTGGTGTGATCAAGGTTTGTGGAGACCGAGGTGGGAAAAGGTATCTGTTTCTAAGAAACACTCACTGCAGGAAGGAGGGTGCTATTTGCATTTAATGTAAATACCACTTTCATTTCCTTTCATTAAAAAAAATAAGAAATAGAAAAACCTTCCTCCTTGCTAACATAAAAATTAAGTTTCTTCTCAATTTGGTGGTTGATTTCAAAAAAAAAAAAAAAGAAGAAGAAAATCATTTCTTGTGTAGAGATGGTCCTTTTACCAATTATTTTTAGCATCATGTTATTTTCATTGAGAAAGGTCAGAGGGGTTCTTTGCTCAAACCAATGTGACTTTCCTAATAAGCTCACCATGCTAAGTGATACACCAGAATTGCTCTGTATGTTAATGAGGAGAGTAAATGGCATTACTTCACAGAACAGTTCTTTCAATGGTGATTCATTCCAAGAAATTAATTTCTCTGTACTTGTCTAGTTCCACATATACACTACTAAATATGCAACGTAGCATCCTTATCATTTAATACTTTTAATTTACTGTTTTATATTAATATTTGGAAACATAAGTTAGCACTCCAGCTGTTAGCAATCACGATGGTGAAATTAAGTCCTACTGAATAGAAGTAAATCCAAGGTATTAGAGAGCCATGTTCTTTTCGATTGCTACTATGCGATGGTTAGTTCAACATCCCATTTTGGGCAGTCATTATTCTTCCAAACCTTTTGTTCTCCTTCACATTTAATTAGTGGTCAACTCACTATCAGGGGGATGCACTTTTTTCCTGGCAGGCACTGAACATGAGCAAAACAGAATCACCCTATCATAACAGATGCTGTGGCCTCAAATGCCTTATTCACTCCAACTACATTTGTAGAGATTGCCAACGGCACAAAGGATCAAACTCTGGAATCTACAGATCTAGCCTGTCTTTCAGACACTGGATCATTCACAGAGCTTCTTGTTACCAGTTTCCCCAAGAGTCTGAAGAAAATTTTCTAGTGTGTTTCCTATGGTTATTAGACTGTTGGCGCCTAATGACACTATGAATATACAGCTAACTATTGTTTCAGCACCATGTTTTCGTGCATGATATTTTAAGAACTGTACAAAACACAACATTAAAATTCTAGAGTGAAAAAAATCATAAGATTATGGTTCATTACATTCTATATTGCAGTAGTCTGAACTGTGAGTAACTGTACTGTCATTCTGTCAACTCACTTTAAAGGACCTGCAATAATGGTTTTCACAATGTTATTGATTTCACAGATAGAACTACACCAAAGTGTTCCTGTTCAGAATCGTATTGTAAATGTTTAAAGACGTTTTCACACAGTCCCCTGAGAACTACCTGCACCAAAAAGAAGTCGTTAATTACAATACCACCAACAAAAGTTCTGCTACTAGCGATCATTTTGATCCAACACACAACAAACAACATACTCAGCATTTTGATATCATTGTCCAACCTTTTCAATATCTTCCTAATTCTTCTTAGAGAAAGGATTTCAAAGATTTCCTCAACATTGATTGAAAAATCTGTACTGCTTTTACAGTGAAATGACTGGCAGATATATGACAGCAGGTGGCCCTCAAGATGCCTCCCTCCCCTTTAGCCTGGGTCATGCTTCAAGTTCTCATATAATTTTGTCACATGGCAGGCCCAAGGCCCTTTGCTGCCATCATTTTATCATCTTTACACAGATAGTCCTATGAGGCTTTGCTCGTAATGGCAGGATCATCTCCCATTGAAGGTTTGTTCTGAATTTAATTGTATTATGTAGTGAATATTCAATTAAGACATGCTGGGGCAGAACTCTCTTGACTTTTGTAACTGCTTATTAAATAGCCAAGGTGTTGTATAAGGAAAAAGTGACAAATTAACAAACATGTATGAGGCTCTGAATAGCAACCAGAGTAATACCAGGTTGAATTATCATATTAAATATATGCAGAAGGAAAAAATAAAATACCTGCTTATGTGGACAAGTTTTATTTAAATATACTTGTTGGAAAATAAGCACTTTCAAAGGAATTATTTTCCACTCATGAGCATATGGTACAATACGGGAAAAACTTTAAAACTGTGTTTAAAAGAACATGTTTTGTTCTAGTAAATATGTTTAGTAGACTTTACTTCCTAGAGGAGTTTCAGGTTCACAGCAAGACTGGAAGGCAAGTTCAGAGATTCCCCACCCCCTACTCTCCACCATGTGCACAGCCCACTATCAACATCCCACAACAGAGTGGTACATTTGTTACAGCTGATGAACCTACACTGATACATGATCACCTGTAGTTTACATAGGGTTGATTCTTGGTGTTATACAATACATACATTCTATAGATTTTGACAGAAGTATGCTGACATGTACCCACCATTATAAGATCACAGAGAGTATTTTCACTACCATCTGCTCATCCCTTTCCTCCCCACCCCCAATGGTTGGCAAGCACAAACCCTTTAATTGTTTCCATAGTGTAGCCTTTTCCAGAATGTCATATGGTTAGAATCACACAGTACGCAGCCTTTTCAGACTGGTCTCTTTTAGTTATTAATATGCATTTAAGTTTCCTCCATGTCTTTTTATGGTTTAATAGCTCATTTCTTCTTCGTTCTGAATAATATTCCCATTGCTTTTCATTTCAGACAATTACAAATAGAGCTGCTATAAACATTTATGTGCAGGTTTTGTGTGGACATGTTTTCAACTTATTTGGCTAAATACCATGATGTGCACTTTTGGATCATATGGTAAGAGTGTGTTTTGTTTACGAAGCAATCACCAAACTGTTTTCCAAAGTGGCTGTACCATTTTGCACGCCCACCAATGAATGAAAATTCCTTACCGGTACTTGATATTGTTAGTATTTTGTGTTTAGCCATACTGCTAGATGTGTATTGAGCAATACTTTTTAAGGAAACAATAATTTTGCTTTCCTACAGTACTATGTTTCTTTATCTTCAAGAAATAGAGCTACACTCCTAAAACCAAAACACTGAACAGAAATGAACTTTCACACACTTTTATCCACTTTTCAAAAACATAGACAACAGCCCTAGTGAAAAAGCCTTCTGGTTGTATATTTTCATAACACCATCAAAAAATTAAAAGCAGAAAAATGACAAAGAAAAGTAATAAATCCTGAATCAAGTAGGTAGCTCTTTAAGGGATAATCATTACTATTTCAAAGTACAGGCAATATATCTATATCTTCTATTGTATTTATATCAATATTAGAAAATTCATCAAATGACTTACTGAACTAAGAATATGTTTTGTAGTAGCTTAATAGGAAAGTCTGGTGAAAATAAAATGAGATTAGTTTACTGTTACATATTCTTTGACACCATTCTGTTTTTCTGTGCTTATCATTTAAGATATTCGTAATTCAAAAAATAGTTATTGCAGCCCTGGCTGGTGTAGTTCAGTGGATTGAGTGCTGGCCTGCAGACCAAAGGGTCACCAGTTTGATTCCCAGTCAGGGCACATGCCTGGGTTGTGGGCCAGGTCCCCAGTTGGGGGCACGCGAGAGACAACCACACATTGATGTTTCTCTCCCTCTCTTCTTCCTTCCCTTCCTCTCTCTTTAAAAATAAATAAATAAAATTTAAAAGATATAAAAATGCAAAAATACATATTGCTGGCCTATTTTGTTGATGAGAGCCTGTAAGGCACTGTGGTACAGAAGTTCCATCTATGCCTTTCTGGTGCATAAATGCTCATTCCTTCAATTACCATTTGTGAGTCTGAGTGCCAGGCATCATGCTAGCTGACAGGAATATAATAGAATATTACAACAAAAATAACAACAACAAAGCACACACATGTACCATTAGTCCTAGTCCCCTACAACATAATGATCTGGTTTATCTACTATTAATATATCAGCAGGGTATATGTGGAAGTGGCTTTTAATTTTAATTGACTTTGAGGAAGTTAATGAACACCAGGAGATTAAACATAAAACATTAAAACTTCTATAGTTTGGTTGGCATGACAATTTCACACCTTGGCATATATTCTGTGAATAAACCCAGAGCACTGATGGAGAAAATCAAAGAGGAAAGAACACACAATAATGCAAACTTGAACCTCTGTGACTTGAATATGGTAGCTCCCAGCCTAAAAAGCTCTTGCCCCCAGACCAACCATGCTCATGCATTTAGGCTTCCTCAAATGTAGTGGAGGACCTGGAGTTAACAATGCTGCTTGAAGTCAGAGTTAAAGTACAGGTCTTCACAGTAATTTTTCTTGAAAGGAGAGAGTTCTTGAAAATTTTGCTGACTTACTGCCTAAGGCTCCATTTTTAAAGAAAATGAGATATGAGAAAAAAAACCCACCATGATGGCAGAAACTACTCAAAAGAAACTGACTTGAGCGCTGAGTCCTCAGTATCACTAATTATCACCATGAAGTGGGAAACCCAAAATGCCAGTAGACCAGCTAATCAAGGGACAGCAATGATGTTCAGGAGCAATAAAGGGAGAAGTAAAGAGAGAAATAGCAAAAACAAAATATAAAAACAAATCTCTTCACTTAAAAGGATCCAGAAACCAGAATGATTGAACTATAAATTTTCACAGAAATGTCTAATGAACAATTTAAATAACTATTCTCATGATTTTTAAACAGTGAAACTACGAGGTAAAATCCAGTGAAAAAGAACATGGAGTTATCAAATGAAAGCAGGTATAAATTCGACTGACAATTTGATATATAGACAAAAAACTGACTATAGATATTGGAACTGATAAATGTACTAAGTGAATCAATATTTTAAAATGAAACAGGATAAAATATCAAGATTTCACAACATGATAAAATTAGTAAATTAGAAGATAATAATGGAGAACTCATCCAAAACACAACATAGGGAGGCAAATAAATGTTAAACGTAAAAAAAGAATTTAAAAGACATGAAAGATAGAAATTATATACAACAAAAAGAGCTCCTAAAATAGTGAATGGGTGAAACTGCAGAGAAACAAGAATTAAGAATAATAGCTGATAATTTTACAGAACTGAAGATAGATAGCAGTACTTAGTTCAAATTGTTCTGTAAATATCAAGCAGGAAAAAGATAAGTTTACCCTCAGATACACTGTTGGGAAACTGCATCACCATCACGATAAAGGAACACATCTGAAGACTTATATTAGGAAAATGCAAGTAACATCTAATCAGACTGCACAACAACTCTAATCAACCATAACTTTGGACTGAGAATGGGAATACAAAATAATAACTTCAAAAGAATAATAAAAACAAAATGTGCTGACCTAGAATTTTAACAAGTATTATTCAGAACCTTTTCAGAAAAAGACTAAGAATGATGATCACCTCCATATTTTACCTGAAGGAATTGCTAACAGAGGACATCCAAGATGGCTGCGGAGTTGGTGGATATTAGACTCACCTCCTCCCACGACCAAATTGGAGTTACAACTAAAATACAGACCCCTGGCTGCTGTGGCTCAGTGGATTAAGCGTTGGCCTGTGAGTCTAGTGTCACTGGTTCGATTCCCAGTCAGGGCACATAACTAGGTTGCACGTCAGGTCCCCAGTTGGGGGTGGAAGTGAGAGGCAACCACACAGTGATGTTTCCCTCCCTCTCTTTCTCCTCTCCCCCCTCTCTAAAAATAAATAAATAAATAAATAAATAAAATACAGAGCAACCAACCTGAATAACCAACTGAAGACTAGCTGAAGAGAAGTCTTATAACCAAGGTGAAAAAAAAGAACAAAGTTGAAGCAATCATGCTACCTGATATCAAACTATATCACAAGGCCACAGCAATAAAAACAACAAGGTACTGGCATAAAAAACAAACACAGAGATCCATGGAACAGGATAGAGAGCCCAGAAATAAACCTGTGTCTTTATGGTCAATCAATATTTGACAAAGGAGTCAAGGACATACACTGGGGTAATTGCAGTCTGTTCAATGAATGTTGTTGGGAAAATTGGACAGACATGTGCAAAAGAAAAATGAAACTGGACTACCTTCTTACACCACGCACAAGAATAAACTCAAAATAAATTAAAGACTTAAATCTTGGTCTCAAAACTATGAAAACCCCAGAAGAAAACATAGACAGTAACATCTTGGACATTTCCTAGGGCAACATTTTTTTCTGATATATTGGGGAAGGCAAACAAAAGGAAAAATAAACAAATGGGACTACATCAAATTCAAAAGTTTTTGCATAGGAAAGGAAACCATCACTAAAATGAAAAGGCCACCTACTGAAAGGGAGGACATATTCTCCAATACATCTGATAGTGTTAATATCCAAAATTTATAAAGAACTTATACAACTGAATACCAAAAAAAAAAAATATATCCAATGAAAAAATAGACATTTCTCCAAAGAGGAAATGCTGATGGCTAATCGACACATATGAAAAAATGCTCATCATCACTAATCATCAGAGAATTGAAAATTAAAATCACAAGACAATTCCTCACACCTGTCAGAATGGCCATTTTCAATAAACCAACAAACAACAAGTGCTGGTGAGGATGTAAAGAAAAGGGAACCCTAGTGCACTGTTGGTGGGAATGCAGACTGGTACAGTCACTGTGGAAAACAGTATGGAATTTCCTCAAAAAACTAAAAATGGAACTGCCTTATGACTCAGTGACTCCACTTCTAGGAATATATATTTGAAGAAATCAAAAACACTAATTAGAAAGAATATATGCACCCTTATGTTCATTGCAATGTTATTTATAATAGTCATGATTTGAAAGCAGCCCAAGTGCCCATAAGTAGATAAGTGAGTAAAAAAAATCTATGGTACATTTTATACAATGGAATATTCATTAGCTATAAAAAAGAAGGAAATTTTTCCTTTTGTGACAGCATGGATGTACCTGGAAATTATTATGCTAAGTGAAATAAGTCAGAGGAAGACAAGTATCATATGATTTCACTCATATGTGGAATCTACTGAACAAAATAAACAAAATGGGAACAGGCCCATAGATACAGAGAACAGAGGGGAGGGGGATAAGTGGGCTGGGTGAAAAAAATGAAGAGATTAAGTATAGAGAAAAGAAGAAAGCCTCATAGACACAGACAACAGTATGGTGATTACCAGAGGGAAAGGGGTGAAGTGAAGTAGAAGAGGGTAAATGGGGGATAAATGGTAATGGAAGGAGACTTGACTTGGGGTGGTGAACGCACAATACAATATGTAGATCATGTATTATAGAATTTTACACCTGAAACCTATATAAATTTATTAACCAATGTCACCCCAATAAATTCAGTCAAAAATAATTACTAAAGCATATATTTCAGTAAGATGAAAAGTGAACATAGAGCTTTAGAAGCATCTTTATTAATGTTAAGAGCAAGCAATATAACATGGAACAAAATTAAAAGCCCCCAAATTAATTAAGGTGTCATCTCTCCGCAATTAAGTTCAATGCAACTCCAACAAGAATACTGACAACTTAAGTTCAATGCAATCCCAATAAGAATACTGACAACTTTTAAAAACAGGGCCCTTACAAATTTTGCATATAGTTCACATGCAAACAGAGGACTAGGGTTATCTAAGAAAATTCTGGAGAACAATGCACGGTCCTCTGACTTACCACTTGTCAAGGCTAATTATAAATCTACAGTAACTGAGATGTACGGTGGTGGCACAGGATTTGGAAAATTAAGACATGCACAGAAAAGAATGCCTGAAATACACACACAGACACATAGTAATCCCGATACATAATAGAGGTGGCACTGCAGATGAGTAGGGAACAGATGGACATTTTCAATGATGGTAGAATAATTGCTTAATCATTTTGAAAATATAAAAAATAACAAAAAAATGATTTCTAGTTCTATTGAGACCTAAAGGTAGAAGAGTAAAACTTTAATATTTTAAAATAATACATAGAGGAAAATAAAAACTAGACCCATAATGCAATCAAAACAATGGCAAAGGACATCAACAGATAGTGAATGGAAGAACGAATAAATAGGGCAATGAATATAAAAGATCTATTGTAGAAAAGGAAATTAATATGAGATATAATTTGACATGCATCAAATTGGGAAATATTTAAATGTGTTAATATCTTGTTGGTGAAGTTGTGAAAAATAGAGATGCATATACTGCAGTTAGAATGGCAAACTGTGGCTGTATTGTCATTTTCTGTTTGTTTGACATAGTTTATAAATAATGATACCATAAAACAGTTCTCTTTAAATTTGAAAAAATATATACATAACTTATCCTTAAAAACTAATGTGTGTGTTGCCATGTTCACTTAAAAATTCTTTATTCATTCCTCATCTACATTCTATATGTTTATTATATACTTGTTTTCTTTGCTAAAGGCAGCACTGGGGATGGATCTTTGAAATGCAATGCCTTATTGACATATGGCATTTCAGACTGACAAGTGACCTTACCCTACCTAGAAGTTATTCTTTATATTTTATAGAAATCTGTTCCCTTTTATTATCTGAGCTATGAATTTTGAGTAAAATGGGACTTGCCCTGCCCCTTAATGTTGTGTGTGATTATAACTATGTCCTGGTCAAAATTTTTAAACACAATTTTAACATAGGCAGTAAAAGTTTTAAAGGGAATAACAATGAACTAGGTTATTTTGCTGATCAACCACCACTCAAGCCTTCGGGGCTTAAAATTCCATTCTTCCTAACTCATGGCTTGCTACCCTGAGGTGAATGTGATTGTAGTACCATCTTTGTCACCTATTTCCTGTCAAAATTTCATTTTTGATATACAGTTTCTTGTTTGGGGAATTATTCTCTAGCAGAGAATATATGAATCTTGACAGATGTAGATTTTAGTGAAAACAAAAAACAAAAAACAAGATCTTGGGTATACATTGCATTTGAAAGGCAGGTGAGAGGTGTTCATTCAGCCAGGGGACCAACCATAACTGAGCATGGACAATGAACATTGAAAGCTTTTTCATTTACATACCAGGAGGCATGGAAGACCGCCTTGTTACTTAAGCATTTCTACTTGAGAAGAAACAGCTCAACATGGAGAAAGGAGTAAGAAGAAGCAAGTTAGGCCTTGGCTGGTGTGGTTTTACCAATGAAATTATATATGGTTTAGTGGTAGTTGTAAAACTGGAGGTTCATAAAGTTCTCTGGACATGTATCTTGGAGCTGTTGACAGTTCGTTTCATATATATGTATAAAATAGCTGGCTCCATATGATTTTATTTATTGTAGCATTATAATTATCACCAAAATGGATATAGTTACACATGATTTAAGGGGGAAACACTTTCTCTGTCCTGTCCTGTTCAACACTATATTTGGTTTATATCCCCAGTGAGTTAATGCTTATGTTTCTATCTTTTGCTTCATTTATTCCCACATCCTGGTTTTATTTTTTTTTTAGACATCATTAATAAGTATTCAAAGAAAACAAAGATTAGTGTACAAGGGTTGAAAACAGTGTGATTTTTTGTTTGGTTTGGTTTGGTTTTTTTTTTTTTTTTTTTTTTTTTCAGAGATAGAGAGAGAGGAAGGAAGGGAGAAAGAGAGGGAGGAAAACATTGATGTGAGAGAGAAACATTGATCCATTGCCTCTCACACATGCCCTGATCAGGGATTGAACCCACAACCCAGGCCTGTGTCCTGACTGGGAATCGAACCAGCGATATTTTGCTTTGCAAGACAACACTCAATCAACTGAGTCACACTGGTCAGGGAAAAAATAGTCATTAAAAAAAAAATTCCTAAACTGGCTTTTGAGAGACAAATAGGTAGATCTCAGTAAAGTAAGGCTCGGAATTTATCCAGCAGCAACAGAAGAGGAAAGAATATCAAGAATGATAACTCCAAACAACTGTACCCACAGGCACAGCAGTGGAGAATCGCCAGGGTGGAGGATACTAAATGCCCACTGCACACAGATTCTCTGTCTCACCTCCTCTGTATTGCTCCAGGTGGATCTTTCTGCAATACTTTGGGGCAATTATGATCACTCCACCACAACAAAAGGTAAGTACACTGACCCCAAGACAGTGGGGAGATTTAGAAGGGAAAGCTTCAGCTTAGGTACCTGGGCAGAAACTGAACAACAGCAACAGTCACCCCTTTATACTTGTTCTCCATTAGAAAAATTTCGAACATAGTTTAAGAGTATCTGTTGATATGTCAATAATCAGTCTTTGGAAAAAGAGAATAAATAGAAGCAAAATATAAAGGACTGATATATAAGTAAAGGGAATTCCACTGGGAGCAACTGAGTAAACTATGAGCTTGAAAAGAAAGGGCCAATATGAAACCACTGTATTTTTCTATTATATAAATTATATGGAGCCACAAAACATACAGGTACAGAATCTTGATTGCATTTATCTTTTTTTAAATGAATTATTCACATTTTCAATAGCTGTAGTTAAAGAACAAAGACTTTTGCCACCTAAAGTAAGATTTATTTTTTTATTCCAATATTCTAAAGTATCTTAAAAGTTGCCATTTAACAGCAATATTTTCATGTTAATCCTCATTATCTTCTTAAAAATCTAAAAAAACCCATAGCATTGTATTGAATGCATTATTAATATTTGTAAGTTACAGTTCCAATATTTTCAAAGTGTACAAATTATTATTGATATAGGCAGGAAACAATCAGACTTATTTTGTGGCTAGAATCAATTTAAGGAAAAGTTAATAATTCAGTCACACCTTAAAGAATGAAAGCCATAGAAGAAAAATAAAGCAGATAAAATAGTAAATGGTTTACATTAGGTGGACCATAAAGTTGAAGTCATCAACTGGGGGTGTTTTGAGGTAGTCATTCTCAAGAGCAAAGGTTGAAACTACGCATCTTGTAAGGGAGATGATTGCAATTCTTGTCTTATAGTGAGATTCCCTTCTTATGATAATGACGTTAGAATGAGAAACAATACAAGGAAATGACTCAAACTGTATTTAGAGCTGGATCCATGCCTGATCTAGTTACCTCCACGTTGGTCTAGGGAAGAGCTGAGACCATAATAGGTCAAATCCTGTCTGTGAGATGAAATGAAATGAAGAAATAGTGAGTACTGTAATTTTTGCTCCATAAGACGCACATCCCCACCAAAGTGGGGGGAAATGTCTGTGTGTCTTATGGAGCAAATATTGCATCACAGACCGTGATGTGTATTACCTGACCTGTCAGTGAAGGATGAAACCATTGTACAGTAATTCAAAAAATGTGGCATTAACAATGCCTTAGATGGAACTGAAGATAGTCTCATATATGAAGATAGTGAAGAAAATGATATCGGTGATTGTGAGCAACTGACCTTCATAAATTCTGATACTACCAATGATGAGGTCTTGGGGTTCCCAGAAAACTAGAAGAATACTTGAACCTTAAAGTCTCTCTTCATTTGTTAATGACAGTGATGATGGTTCTTAATGCCACTGTTGACTGTTGTTCACTTTACCTGGTGGAAATATTATTCTGTTATATTTTATTAAATATTTTAGTACACCATTTGGTTCAGAATATTTTTTTCCTTGTTTTCCTCCTCTAGGCTTAGGTGCATCTTATGGTCAGGTGCATCTTATAGTGTGAAAAATACAGTACATAAAGCAAGAAAATATAATTGAGACAATTGAAGGTGATCTTTTTATGATGCTGATGAAGGGGTTCTTTATATCACACATATTTTTACCAAATTAATTAGGTGATCCTAATGCAAAATATGGTAATAAATACAACTTAGATTTATTTTAATTGGAAATATGGGGTAGTAATTTAGGTTTCTTTGAATTTAAAGTAGTCAGACTTAAGGGTGAAGGTAAAGGCTGAAATTCCTAGGAAGGTGTACTCTAGGTTTTAGGAGTGCAAAAACATGCAAAGAGAAAGATTGGAGACATGTTTTGGCTACTTGCAGTAGGCAATTGGAAAACTTACAAATCCAGAAATAATTTTAAAAATGAATGGAGTTTAATCACCATGAGGGTAAAAATTGCCTTATTTACCAGTGTATTCCCAATGCAAAGTATGGTATCTGACATTCTCAACATTTGTTGACTGACTGATTAGCTATACATTCTAAACGATTATAGTGGTACCTTTAATTTTTTTTTTAATGTTATTGTTGTTCTATTACAATTGTCCCAATTTTCCCCCTTTGCCCTCTCTTGCCCCGCCCACTCCCCACACCCACAATCAATTCCCACCCCATAGTCCATGTCCATGGGTCATTCATACATGTTCACTGACTAGTCCTTTCCCCATCTTTCCACCATTATCCCCTCCCCCTCTGCTCTGGTCACTGTTAGTCTGTTTATTGTTTCCATGTCTCTGGTTCTATTTTGCTCATTTGTTTGTTTTGTTCATTAGATTCCTCTTATAGGTGAGACCATATGGTATTTGTCTTTCACTGCCTGGCTTTCTCACTTAGCATAACATTCTCCAGGTCCATCCATGCTACAGCAAAAGTAGGAGTTTCTTCCTTCCTTCTTTTTCTTTCTTTCTCTTTCTCTTTCTTTCTTTCTTCTTTTCTTTCTTTCTGCAGCATACTATTTCATCGTGTACAGGTATCAGTTTTTTGACCCACTCATCCACTGAGGGGAACTTTGGCTGTTTTCAGCACTTGGCTACTATAAATAGTGCTGCTCTAAACATAGGGGTGCAGAGGTTCTTTTGAATTGATGATTCAGGATTGTTAGGGTATATTCCCAGCAGTGGAATCACTAGATCAAAAGGCAGTTCCATTTTTACTTTCTGGAGGAAATTCCACGCTGTTTCCCACAGTGACTGCACCAGTCTGCATTCCCACCAACAGTGCACCAGGGTTCCTTTTAAGGATTACACAGAGATGGTAATAAGTGGTAAAAGGTAACAGGTTATAATCACTACCTCAATCCAGGCCTAACCCACAGCAGAGCTCTGAGCAACAAGGAAACATCAGTGACCCTGTTGTGACATGTTTTGAACTTATCTAAACCTTGGATACAATCTCCAAATGATGAATTTTATAAATAACAGAATATTTTTAAGTAGCATTTATCATGCAAGAAAAAGTAAAACATTACTTCGAGAATAATAATCAGTCAATGGCACCACCTTATTGAGAGGATTTACATCCCTTTGTTTTTGGTTTAAATGTCAACGTGCATACATATAAACATTTGGAAAAACAGGTTTCACTAGATCATGCTATGTAAAGGTCATACAGATCTTGCAAATATTGCTGCACCTCTAACTAATCTGATCCATATCTCGAGTTCAAATATCAAATTCTATCCCTTCCTGCCACCCAGCATTTTGAACTTTGATTAGTGGATCCTAAAAGCTTCACATTCCCATATGAAGCCATGTACAATTAGAATATCTTATATTGTGTTATGCTCTGTCAACATAAGCTCTCTGATCGACGACTCACACTAACTATTGAATTATTAAAACACTACAGCAGGATTTTACAACTTCAGGTCTGCCTAATGTGAAGTAATGTGCATGCCCACCCTCTGTAGATATGAGAGGCGATTTGTTCGGCTCCACATTTTATCTTGCTTTGAGGATTATACTGCTCACTAACTTCAACAAAAGCAATGTGATAAGGAATATGGCCTCACAATACCACAGCTTCTGTCCATCAATAGCAACAATTCTCAATCTTAACACCAACGCCAGAAGATGAATCTCAT
Source organism: Furipterus horrens (assembly GCF_987537825.1). NCBI lineage: Eukaryota > Metazoa > Chordata > Mammalia > Chiroptera > Furipteridae > Furipterus > Furipterus horrens. The sequence continues at coordinate 97,613,703 of NW_028327187.1, read as the reverse complement.
TAGGACAATTCAGGGATTGTCTGAGGAGTCACATTTTCCAGTGTACATTAGAGAATACAAAGCAAATACAAGTTAAATAAACAATGAGATTACTGGAGTCTTTGTCAATGATGTCAAAGAATATGTTACAAATCATCTAATGCAATCCCCCCATTCACAAAAAACAATGGAAGTGCAGACTGTATGTGATTAACTCAAAATCACTCAGGTAGTTGGTAAATCCTAGAGAGTTCTGTTTATATTTCTTGACTAAATTGTCTTACCATTGCATTGTATATGTTATATTGATATTAACCACCAAGAGAACAGCACTAACTGGAATTTGATAGGTTTCAAAGGACTAAATTGAAAATATTTTGCAAGCTCATCTTGTGGGAGTAGGAGACAGGGGATAGGATCCAGGGTAGCTCAAAGGGTCAGAGAGCCCGAACATGATTGTGGGCATGTGAGACATATGCCAGAGATTTACAAGCAAAAGAAGACATGAGAAACATAGATCTTTAGCAAGGTGACTTTGTTATTCATTCTCAGAATCAGGTTTAGACAACCTCACCATTGGGGAGGTCAAAAGTAGAACTGCACATATGAACTCATTAACTAAGGCAAGGTTCTATGATTTGAGGTTTTCAAAAGAAATGACTCCTCAATCATTTTATACACTGAACTCTACCTTTTAAAATAATGTTAAAAGTCAGCAGAGTTCCTGACTTCAGGCTTCCTGAGTGTAAGTTCTAATTTTACCTTTTAAAAATGTTATTCTGAATTATGGGCAGACAAGCACATGCACAGTCAGTGACAGAGCTGCCAATGTCTGCTTACACAGTCTTTGACTTTCCCTCCAGGAACCCCATTAAGTTCTCAGGATAAAGAGCCTAATTAAAAAAAAAAAAAAAATCTTTCCTGGCCCCAGCTGGTGTGGCTCAGTGAATTGAGCACTGGCCTGCGAACTGAAAGGTCGCCAGTTTGATTCCTGGTCAGGGCACATGCCTGAGTTGCAGGCCAGGTTCCCGGTTGGGGGCACACAAGAGGCAGCCACACATTGATGTTTCTCTCCCTCTCTTTCTCCCTCCCTTTCCCTCTCTCTAAAAGTAAATAAATAAGATCTTTTAAAATAATAAAAAATAAATTAAATAAAATAATGTTAGTACTAGTCATCAACACTTGAGACTTACTAGGCACAAATTGTGTTTTTCAAACATCACTGATGTACTGTAACTGAGGAGGCCAGCCATAATTGAAGCTTCAGACTGGCATATGGTATATGTCGGTATATATGTTAAGTGCAAGAAAATTTGAGAGCTTTGGAATTTTGCTAAAACTTGATTACAAGGATCCTGAGATTGTTTCCTTAAGAGCAAATAAGCCAGCACTGGGGCTGAGTTCCTGGCAGCCAGCCGCCCCTGCCTGGGGCAATGAACTCATTAGGTAAACAGAAGTGCCTGCCTGGATGCACCACAGGTCTGTGCTCTCCTACACAATGGAATTAGAGCAGGATTTTTTGTCTGTTTTTGTTATGTTTTCTAAGCAAAAGGCAGTCTCCCACCCTATTTAGAATATAAAATTTATGCTGTATGGAGTTATATCAGTTACATGCTTTGACCGCATCGACATATGGTACAGCCTAGTATATCTTATCCTTCTGTGTATTCAAAAATACATATTTCTAAAACAAGATTTGCTCATATGAAATACCTAAAATTGACGATGCATATGGGTGAAAAGTCAACCTTTAGAATCAGATAGCCTGGGTTTGAGTGTCAGCTCTACCACTGACTAGTTGAGTCTCCTGGGTATTTAAGCCCTTTGAACCCCAGCTTTTCTCATCTGAAAAATTGACGAAGTGTGGGGTTGTTAAAATATCATTTCCTTACTCTTTGAGGCACTGGCTTCAGGCAATCTTTAAGAGTAATTCTGGTAGTGACAGATCTTTTTAGGTTTCCTTCATCTGAGAATTTCTTGCCCTCCATTCCTGAAATAGTTTTGCCACATCTTTAAGCACCTGAAAAATGTGGTTACACATTCTTCTGCCCTTCATATTTCAGATGAGAAATCACTGTCATTCAAACTGATGTTTCCTTCCCTCTATGTAATGTGTCTTTCTCTCTGGCTGCTTTCAAGATTTTGTCTTTGTCTTTAGTTTCCAGAATTACAATGATGATGTGCACTGGCATAGATCTGTTTGGGCTTATTTTATTTCACATTCACTCAGCTTTATTATTGAGTAGGTTTGTGTCCTTTACCAAATTTAGGAAATCTACAACCATTGTTTTGGGTAACAGTCTTTCATGCCCACCCACTCTCTACTTTCCTTCTGGGACTCCAATGATGCAAGTGATGGATCCTTTGCTATTGTCCCAAAGGTTTCAAGACTCTGTTCTTTTTCAATCATTATTCTATGTTATCTGTTTCCTTCAGAATGGGTAAATTCTATTGCTATGTTCTCAAGTCCATTGATTCTAACTTCCATCACCTTCCTTCTGCTATTGAATCCATACAGCAAGTTTTATTTTATTGTGGTGACTGAATTTTTTATTGCAGTTTCATAAATCCCATTGTTAGCAACCTCTGTTTGCTTTAATTTTTTCATTTGTTTTAAAAGCTGTTGTATTTGACTGTTTCAGTATTTTGTTTTTTATTTAAAATTTTTTTGTTATATTTTATTGATTATGTTGTTAAAATAGTTCCAATGTTTTTCCCCCTTTGCTCCCCTCTGGCTAGTACCCCTCTTCCCCCAGCAATCCCATCCCTCTTAGTTCATGACTATGGGTTGTGCATACAAGTTCTTTAGCTTCACCCTTTCCTATATTCTTCTTCTTTTTTAAAATTAATTAATTAATTTTTATAACAATAAAAAAATAACAATTCCCCCCTCTCAGTCTTAAGACCCTTTATAATCTTATAAAGGACAATGGTCAAGGTCTCATGCTCCTCTAGCTGCTTCAAGCTGGACATGGTCATCGTCCTACCTACCCTTGGGTCAAGAAATCCCTAATAAGAATGGGGGTTCAGTATTTTTTATGAGTCTTGCTTCAAAATTCTTGTCAGATAACTTCAACACCTGATTTATCTCAGTGATAACAGTAGGAGATGTCTCTTGTCATTCCAGCTGTGGTTTTCTTTGTTGGTAGTATGATGAGTGATGTACTGGACACTTGGTCTATTATGTTTGGAGAGTCTAGATGTTAATCGTTATGTTATTAGTTTTAGTACACAGGTCCCAGTCCTACTCTGGTTCCAAGGACAGCTGTATAATCAGAGTCTATTAATATGAACTGCTTGGTTAAATGGTGATGTTGAGGTTCTCCGTGGTCCCAAATGGCCCTGCCTGAGGACACAGGAGTTACCCAGGCTAGGGTGTCTTGTGCCTATACACGGAGTAGGAATTTCTCAGACCTGTGAGGACAAAGAGAGTCCATGTTGTTACAGACTTTATATACTGGATATTCTCCAATTGCTGCAATGTCTCCAGAGAAGAGAAGAGACTCTCATGGCCAGAAATCTCTTGTGGTAGATAGGCCTGCCAGTGTCCTGTGCTTGCCCAGATGTCCCTGGGTACGGCAGGGAAGCCCAGGTCCATGGGAACAGATACTTTCTGGGCCAGGCCACTTGATGTGGCTGTGTCCCTCTTGTCATGTGTGCCTACCCACCCTGGTGGCTCACTATGGGAAAAGGGGCTCTCGGACCTGCAGGCTTTCATGGCCAGGATACTTGTAGCAAAATCTTCTGCTTGTCAGGGGGGACAGAGAGTACTCCCTGGTGGGTAGCTTGTTGGTGAAGGTGGGGCTAGGAGCATCCCCCTTCCTTGGCCTTGTGGCTTCCCCAGTATCTCTATGCAGGAGAGGGCAGCCTTAGCCCACAGGAACAAAGGGTCTTCCTGGCCAGGCCACTTCTTGTGATGGAATCTCTTGTGGTGGTGCTATGCAGCCACCTGAATGTTGTGGGGAGTGAGAGAGGGTGTCTCAGGCCTGCGGGAATGAAGAGGCTCCCCAGAGCAGGCCACTTTGGGTGTAAAGTTTCTCTAATCAGTGCTGCCAGATGTCTCCACATCTCTTAGCAAAGGAGGATAGTCTTAGGCCTGGGGAAAGGAGAAGCAGTTCCCCTGGCTGCTTATGGTTAGCCGGGCTCCTAGTCAATGTACCTCGCCAGGTGTACCGGGCTCATCTGGTATCGAGAGAGGAACTACTGTTCAGTCCAAGGGTGGAATGAGCCCACATCAGCTAGTTTCTGTTACTAGTTTGGGGTGTGGGATGTACCAGGCCCAGATCACCTTCTGTTGGATGGGGGTGTATAGGACAACTTGTTGCTGTTTATTTTCCTCCAGTTCTGGGGTCTCAGATCACTTTGCCTGCTGCTGTCCACCTTTCATGGTTCTCTTTGATTGTCTCCTGTGTTAGCTCCTGGCTTTATTGTTGCAATGACCTGGGAGAAACAGAACAGGGGTCTGTGCCACCTCTATGCCACCTTCTCTAAGCTGAGTCCCAGTCTCGTTGGAATATATTTTAATGGGTGATTCAGATAACAGTGCACACAACCTAAAGAAAAGACATTATAGGACCCAAATCTGCATTCAATTGTATCATGCAGTGAGCACCTTAGCTGTTGACTGCTCAAATTACAAGTAAATGGCAGCCCTTGAAATTAACAATAAATAAAGCAGCAACTAAACCACAAGATGAGTAGAATAACTGTATTTGCTTGTTTTTTTTAATTATATATCAGTATTTGTTACTAACCTAACTAAAAATAAGGCCAGCAAATATTTTAGTTCACTAAACTACGTAAAACTTTAACATGTATATTTTTTTCTTCCGTTTAATTTTATGAAAATACCTGTCAATTCTATGCAAAGTTCCCCACCAGCCTGAAAACTGTTTAATGCACACATAAACATTTCATTAATCATACACATGTTTAATTTGAACACATTAGGGACACAACATGTAATTAGCACACTGCCTAATAGTTTGTATAAATGTTTTGGTCAAAGTCAAGCCTAACTGTTAACGAGAAAACCACACCTTGAGTCAAGCACTTTGGGTTTGAATACAAAGATACATTATAACACTCAGTCTTGTTCAATAATTAGAAATTTTTTACTAAAGGAAATAACAATACATAGCAAATAATTCATGAATTTCAGAAGGTTTACTTTCCAACTTCCTTTCAATTAACTACAGGACAAAAAGATTTTTAAATCTTTTAAGGTAGTGGAATACCAAGAAATTTTGGCTGAACTGCTTCTATTTTTTATGTTAGATATTTCATTTGAAGCTTTTTATGATGGTTTACACAAACTTTCCTAATTTTGCTGCAACATTTTTATTTACTATTAATGCCTTCTTCAGTTCAGGCATAATTTTATTTTTAAGCCATTTTCTCCTTCCCACGCTCCTGTCCCAATCACAGGCCCTTTTATGCACCTGTAACTTTGGTTTTCTGTCTCATGTCACATGTGTGACACTCAAAAGCCTTTCCTAACCATCTGTTCTCACCTCTAACATCCTAATGCCCTAAAACAGACCATAACACATAGAAATCTGCAACACAGTCTTGTTCAATGTATTGGTGCTTGATGAGAGAAAAGGTAAGTGAAAATAAAATATGAGAAACAGCTTTTTCTTTTAAGAACCATAGTTTAAATTCAGTGATGGATATTGAGATGCTGCATAAATGACTTCCTGTTTCAATGGAGTGTTTAATGAGGCCTTTAAAACAGTACTTCATTGCATCCTGCTCTTCAGAGCAACATTTGGGACTCTTTTTGGTTCGTAATAAGTAATAAATAACCACAGGAATTGTGGTTTGGTTTGCATAAGGACCTATAAAGGAGAATTGGCTAAGCTATTCATCCATGTTCATTTATAGTTGGCATGATATAATTTTATTTTATTATGCATACAATTTATAGTGGTATATTGTCATTTGACTTATTTGTTAACTTGTGGAGTTTATTCTTCACAAAAAATAAAACAGGAAACCACATATAAAACCTTAGATGATGTAATACAACAAGCAAGTCATATTTCTTCTCATCTCTTATGAAAAGCATTGTTTTCAAAGAGTTTAAATCAGTCCTTATTTTCTGTGTGTTATGTTGAGGAGGAGCAACATTCCATATTTATCCACTTAATTCAAAGTTACATCATTAGAGGAAACAAAATAAGTGAAGCCTTTGAAACACATTTTTGTTTTTAAAGATTTTGAAAATCGGGGGATCTAATAACAAAATCCAGAATTCTGTCAAAATAGTGTGGAACATAGAGCAGGCCAAAGAAGACAAATACCTGGGAAGGCCTTCAAAGCACAGAATTTTCCTCCCTTTTCTGAGAACTTCCACCCTCTTCATAGCACAGTCCAGGGTGCTGTTTGTACTGTGTGACAATGACTCCAAGCCAAGGCTGATTGGACCAAGCTGGACATGTGACTCACATCAGCATACATAGATAAATGCTTTTCCTGTTGTACTTTACTGAGACTCATTAAAACCAGGCCTGTGCACTCAGCCTGCCTCAATAGTACACAATGAAGGGAAAGGCCCATGTCCCCAGCCATTCATAGAGGGTAATTACTCACTTTCCTTTGGATTCTACTGTTAGATAAACCATCTCTCTATCACAAAAACACATACACCCCTTGGATTTTGAATTGTATTTGATTTGAGTTTCTGTCTTTTGCAAGGGAGGCACATTGTTCATATTCACCACATGGCGTGAAAAATCAGGTATATACATATTTTCCAGAAGAAAAAAGATGATACTGAAGTAAACAAGGAACAAGAATATTTTCCACAACATATTATCATTCTGTAGATATAATTTTCTTTCAAAAAGCCTGGGAGCATTTTAGTATTATGTTTTGCATATAACCATGAACAGGAATGTATAAGAAGGAACACTGTATAATCTTCCTCCAAATTATACTTTTATATGAGTGAGAGTTTTTATTAAAAACCTTCTCCTATATTACTACACTTTTATACATATCTTAAAAATAATGTAGATGTTATATCTGATTTTGTTTTATCAACTTAAAAATAAATTGATATAAAACAAGTCTGATGTACTCAATTTGTTCATTATTTCTTTTGAGGAAGGTAAAATTAGAGAAGTCCAAGGAATTATACAAGTATATATGGACACATACTTAAGAAATCATAGTTACTAATAACTGTTTCTAACTAACTAATTCATTGCTCATAATCTAACCATAAAAGAAAACAATAGAGATATGTTTAAAGATAGTTTTGCTCCATTATCTCTAGGCCTATTGTCCTGTTCTCTTCTTCATTCCTGGCCACTATATATGAATTTTATGTTCAACACCTCATCCCAAATGTTCTATTTTTATACATATTTCTGTCTATAAATGATACATGGTATTGTGTGAGTGTATAGATATGTGTATGTATATAATCTTTAAAAATTTACTTAAATGCTAGGTGTCCTTCACAGAGCTAACCAGCTTTCCATAACAATCTACGCTGCCACCACTCATACAGTGACATTATTGCTGAGTCAGAGGCTGCTCAGCCTGTAACTACTTTTCACAACCCTTCTCTCAAACAGGTGTGGTTATTTTGTTAGTTAGACCCAGCGGAATATGAGCGGTAGTCATTTGTGTCAATTCTGAGGCTGGGATTTTAAAAAGCTAATGTGTCTTTTTCCACTCTCTCTTCCCCCATCCAATGGCTGAATGCAGAGGATTCTGAGATCAAAGAAATGGTGGGACAACAGGAAGGAAGAAGTTAGGATCCCTGCAGCACCGTATGGAGGAAAGAAAGCCACATGCCACCATCAACTACTATGGTGTGTGACAGAAGCAAACAAATGCCTACTGTGTTAAGCCACTGAAACTTTGGCCTTGCTTTGCTATAATAGCTAGTATTAAAATAATTAATACACTGTCATCTTTTACTGTCATTCTAAACAATGCCTTTTCATTCAACATTAGGTATTTGGAATACATTATCATTGTCATTATATATAGGCATGATACAGGGCTTTTCAAAAGCAGCACTGGATAATTCTTTGATGGGCAGGGCACCATCCTTTGCACTGTAGGATGTTTAGCAGCATCCCTGACCTCCACACAGTAGATGCCAGTAACACACCCCCTCACTAGTCATTACAATAAAAAGAAAGTCCAAACATTGCAGAATGTCCCCCTGTGGCAATAGCATGCCCAACAGAGACCTGCTGATTTGATACATCATGTTTAGAGGCTCAGTAGTATTTCATCACCGGCACTGAGTTATGGTATTTCACGATTACAACACCGCCGCAAGGAATTCCCTTGCAACTGATTTTGAGCTAAATTCTGTTGCTCGTACTCATGATAAGTAGCACCTTTTCTTCCATATCAATACAAAGGAAAGCATTAAATTACACAGTTCTAAAAAGTAAGGGACAGTTTCAAAGGGAGGAGTAGAATTAAGCTCAGAAAACCAGTGCCAAAATATAAATGAATTCTACACTGGACACAATCAGTTCTTGGTTGTTAATTGATGTAATGGACACTTCTGTGTTAAGAATATCAGCTAAGCCCTGGCTGGTGTGGCTCAGTGGATTAAGCACCAAACTGCGAACCAGACAGTCGCTGGTTCAATTCCCAGTCAGTGCACATGCCTGGGCTGCGGGCCAGGTTCCCAGCTTGGGGTGCGTGAGAGACAAACACATAATGATATTTCCCTCCCTCTCATTCTCGCTTCTTTCCCCTCTCTCTAAAAATAAATAAATAAAATCATAAAAAAAAGAATATCAATTAAATGGCCTCACCATCCACTGTCTAAAATTCCATTTTTAAAAAATTTATTTATTTGTTTATTTATTTTTAGAGAGAGAGGAAAGGAGAAAGAGAGGGAGAGAAACATCACTGTGTGGTTGCCTCTCACTTGCGCCCCCAACTGGGGACCTGACGTGCAACCTCGTCATGTGCCCTGACTGGGAATCAAACCAGTGACACTTGGCCTGCAGGCCAACGCTCAATCCACTGAGCCACAGCAGCCAGGGGCTAGAATTCTTTTATAATTCTTATTTTCCCCAAACCAATCCCTACCATCCAACTCATCTTCATAGACTGTTAGCACTCACTGTAAAATATCTCTCGTGAGGCTACATTTTTTTCTATCCTAACCCCTGCTATCCTTGCCTAAGACACCTGCAAAAAATAAAGGGCCTCCTGAGGAGAAATGTGCTTTCCAGAGTTCTGGAAAGCTGGACGAAGACACACTTTTCAGCCACTGATGATGATGTGCCCTTGCTGAATCTTAGTTTAAAGACCAGGAAAACCAGATATTTAAATAAGTATCCCCTGAAATGGAAGCACAAAGATCATTTGTTCAAGTTCTTCTGAAATGGTGATGTAAGATCAAAGGTCAGCAGGGCAGGGTCATAACAATTGCAGGTTCTAGAACTGGACAGACCCCAGCTTGGACCTTGAGTGTCCTGTTCATGTCTGTGGGATGGCCTAGCTTTTGAAAGTCCTTGACTAATTAAAATAGGAAAATTTATTGAACCTGATTACATAGGCAAGCATGACTTCTTCCAGCCAACACGTACGTGAGCTAAACCTCTGTACTTCTTGACCTCTTGCTTTCCCTCTGTTTTTCACAGCAAATAGCGTCAGAGCGATCTCCTTAAAAGTGAACATTTCTTCATCGCAGATTGTACATCACTCAGTGGCTTCCTAATGACCTTAGAATAAAATTAAGACTCTTTGTAGACTCAAAAGTCCCCTGTCAAACTCTCCTAGTTTATTTTAAGGCTTAACGCTACTCTCTTAGCTCCAGGTGCCGGCCCCTTTCAGTTCCATAAGTTTGCAAGCTTGTTCAAGCCTGAGGCCCTTGGTACATGCTATTGCTCTGTAGTTAAAACCCTTCCTTTTTTTCCCCCAATCTTTCACAGTTCAGAACTTCCTAGCTTAAGTGTAATCTTTTCAGAAAGGTCATTAGATCACTGAAGACTGTAAGCACTTCAATAGTTTGTTAGTTTCATTATTTTATCCATGTGGCATACACCAACTATCTTGTATAGCGCCTGGAGCCCTAAAATGCTCAGTTACTGCAAACGCAAGCAGATACGATATGAGCTATAAACAAAATTGCACCCAGAGATTCAAGAGAAAGATGCGAACGTGAAGTGATCGTGTTTTAGATACTGAAGGTCAAAGAAGGAAGCTTTTAGGCTTGATTCTCTCTATTTTTAACAACCAAATTATTTTTTTAAATCTTGCAACCACAAAATATACTTTTTGAAAGTACTGAAGAAAAAGTAACGCTGTATTGTAACTGTAAAAAAATTTGTCTTGGCTCCAGGCTCTCATTATTTTCCTCTAAAACAACTGTTTTTCATTACATAATTTACAAAAATAATGCACAAATATTCTCTCATAGAAGAGCCAGAAATCTGGCTGCAACAAATAGGCAGAATATGTGGGAATATCATGGGATTTGAGTAATTATTTTTCAATCTAGGGAAAATAAGATAATTTTGGAGGTGTCTACTTTTTATTTAGTTTCATATGAAAGAACACTACTTATTGGGTTGGCCAAAAAGTCTGTATGGTATTTTTCAATAAAATAAAAGACATTTTTCATTTTCACCACTAACTTTATTGATTTAGATATTTTGAGTATATTGGCTATCTCTCACATGATAGAACATTAATTGTTCTCAATTAATGTCTTGATTTGATCGCTATCAACTTCAAATGGTCTACCCGACCATGGAGCATCGTCCAGAGAGAAATCTCCAGCATGAAACTTTGAAAACCGCTTTTGACATGTTCCATCAGTCATAGCACCTTCTCCAAAAAGTGCACAAATATCTTTTTGTGTGGGGGCTGTGTTGTTACCTTTTTTGAAATAATAAAGCATAATATGCCCCAAATGTTGCTTATGTTCTTCCATCTTTAATATTAAAATGGCTGCATGAACATTCACCAATTTTCATGTTCTTTTTTTCAATGCACACTGATATGACAGCTGTCACAATACAATCTGACAAAATTGTTTCAGATGAAATTAAAGACAACTAAGTGCTAATAGAGCCATCTTATGAAAAAACCAAATGAACTTTTGGGCCAACCCAATACATTCACTATATTTAAAAATTGTAAGAATGCTGGGGTAGCAATACTTATATCAGACAAAACAGATTTCACAGCAAAGGCCATAAAGAGACAAAGAAGGACATTTCATAATACTTAAGGGAAAAATCCATCAAAAAGATATAACCCTGGTAAACATATATACATCCAACATAGGAGCATTCAAATATATAAGGAAAATCTTGTAAGACTACAATAAGGATATCGACAGCAACACATTCATAGTAGGGGACTTTAACACCTCATTGTCAACAATGGACAGATCTCCGAAGCAAAGAAACACCAAGGATAATGAGGCATTGAACAACACTCTAGATCAAATGGACTTAAGTGATATATATATAACTTTTCACCCCAAAGAAGCAAAATATACATTCTTTTCTAGTGCACATGGAACATTTTCAAAGAGAGACCACATAGTAGGACACAAAACAAGCCTCAACAAATTCAAGAAAATTCAAATTATATCAAGCCTCTTCTCAGATCCAATGGCTTAAAATGGTAAATCAACCTGAAGGAAAAAATGCAAAAACATTCAAACTCATGAAGAATGAATAATGCGCTATTAAATAATGAATGGGTTAACAATGACATCAAGGAGGAAATCAAAAAGTGTCTGGAAACAAATGATAATGAACACACAACATCCCAAAACTTATGGGATACAGCAAGAGCAGTCCTGAGAGAAAAGTTCATAGCAATACAGGCCTACCTAAAAAGGATAGAAGGATCTCAAATAAAAAATCTAACCCTACAGCTACAGGAACTAGAGGAACTTATACAACTCCACACCAAGAAGACAGAAACCGAAATAAAAAATGGACCAAGGACCTGAACAAACACTTCTCCAAAGAGGATATAAGAGGGTCCATAGGCATATGAAAGAATGTTCAACATTGGTAGCCATCAGAGAGATACAAATTAAAACCACAATGAGGTTCGATTCCCAGTCAGGGCACATGACTAGGTTGCACGTCAGGTCCCCAGTTGGGGGTGCAAGTGAGAGGCAACCACACAGTGATGTTTCTCTCCCTCCCTTTCTCCTTTCCCCTCTCTCTAAAAATAAATAAACAAACAAATAATTTTTTTTAAAGATCTCATTGGTATTAACTGGCACAGCCAGCACTAGATCCTGGCAGTCTTACCCCCACCCCCACCCCCCAAAAAAAAACCCACAATGAGATACCACCTCACACCTACCAGAATGGCCATCATCAACAAACAACAAGTGCTGGCGAGGGCATGGAGACACAGGAAGCCTAGTGCACTGTTGGTGGGAATGCAGACTGGCGCAGCCACTATGAAAAACAGTATGGAATTTCCTCAAAAACCTAAAAATGCAACTGACTTTTGACCCAGCAGTTCCATTGCTAGGATTATAGCCAAAGAATCCTGAAACCCCAATTCAAAAGAACGTATGCATTCCTATGTTCATAGCAGCACTATTCACAATAGCCAAGTGCTGAAAACAGCCTAAGTGCCCATCTGTAGATGAGTGGATAAAAAAAACTGTGGTACATTTACACAATGGAATGCTATGCAGCAGAAAGAAAGAAGGAACTCCTACCATTTGTGACAACATGGATGGAACTAGAGAGAATTATGCTAAGTGAAATAAGCCAGGCAACGAAAAACAAATACCATATGATCTCACCTAATACAGGAAACTAATGAACAACACAAACAGTGAGCAAAACTGAACCAGAGGAATGTAAACAAGGAGCAGACTAACAGTGAGCAGGAGGGAGGGGGGAGGTGAGATGGGTGGAAAGAAGTGGAAGGGTCTGGTCTAGTCAAGGAACTAGTATACTAGTATAAAGGGCCCATGGACATGGACAATGGGGTGGGGATTGACTGTGGGAGAGGGGGTGGGCTGGGTGGGGGAGAGTAATGGGGGAAAAAAATAGGACAACTGTAATAGCAAAACAATAAATAAATAAAAAGAAAAAGAAAAAAATGTATACATGTTCTATAACATTTTAAATAACTTTTTTAAAAATCTATTCTAATTTGGTAGATAATAAGGAAATTTCTGAGATGGTTTCTCAAGAGGGATCACACTTCTCAATATAAGAGAAAGTTAAGATGAATTTATAACAAGACATTTTTTATATCTGCCAACAAAGACTCTCTCATTGGAGAATGGTCATTCAAGGTCCGTATCCATAAATATAGCATGCCAGATAATGTTCTGTTTCACTCCCCAAAGAGTTGCTGTGCTATTTTCTAGGACAGTTATTAACAAAACAATAGATCACATTAGGCAATTGTTTCCGGTATGTTAGATTTTGGAGGTCATCATTTCAAGAAAGATTTCTTGAAAAAAACAAAAACAAAACACAAATAAAAACTGCTGACTTTCAGAGTCAGAGCCACTTTTCTGCAGGATGATTAATTTTATTTTTATTTTTTTAACTTTATTTTTTTTAAATTTTCTACTGTTATTCAATTACAGTTGTCCCGATTTTTTCCCCCTTTGCTCTCCTCCACCCATCCCACCCCCACTCCCACAGTCAATCCGACACTGTCATCCATGTCTGTGGGCCATTCCTACATGCTCTCTAACTAGTTCCTTCCCTGCCTTCCCACTATTATCCCCCTCCCCCCTTAAAATTTTATTTTTTTAATTATAGTTTGAATTCAGTAATATTCTGTATTAGTTTCAGGTGTACAGCCTAGTGGTTAGATAATCATGTGCTTTACAGATTGGTCCTTTGATATTTCCAGTACCCACCTGGCCTCATACATAGTTATTACAATATTATTGACTGTATTTCCTATGCTGTAATCTACACCCCATAACTATTCTGTAACCACTAATTTGTACTTCTTGTTTTCTTTGTCTTTTTCACTGAGTTCCCCTACCCCCTTCCCTCTGACAACCATTAGTCTGCTCTCTGGATCTGAGTCTGTTTCTATTTTGTTTGTCCATTTTGGTCTTTAGATTCCATATATAAGTGAAATCACATTGTATTTGTCTTTATATGACTGATTTATTTCACTTAGCATAATATACCCTCTAGGTCCAACCATGCTGTCACGAATGGTAAGATCTCATTTTTTTTTTTTTTATTTTATCACATTTCATTTTTCAAGCATATCATCTAGTTACACCATTCTTCAAGTGGGTGAGGGCATGCACCAGGAAGGACAGTGAGGCAGAATAGCTGCAAACAACCCCAATAACCACCTTCTTGGCCTTATTTATTAGAGAGCTGTAATTCAACACAGTAGGTTTCATCAGAGGCACAGAGAATATATACATAATTTATATTGAACTTTTAATCTAATTAAGATATAAGCTTTCAAGATATCTTGTCTATTTATTTAAATAATAAATTAGCTAAATATTTATAAGCAAAGTTTATAAACTGTGATTCTAATTTTTTTCCCTTAGAGCAAGGGATCATTATGTTATCCTTTAACTGAAAACCGGAATAATAGAAACCAAAATGAGAAGTTTAATGCCAGAGAACTCTAAGGAAAAACCCTGGCTTTTTCTTTTGGTACTTGTAGGACTTGGCAGAAGATGTTAGATCTGAGAAGCCCTTAGTTTCCTCAGGAAGCCCCATCTACCTTAATTAGTCTGTTGTAGTGATGAAATGAGCAAATGTTTCCATATATACACACAGGGCCTACAAGAGGTGCTCTACAAAAAGTTATCTCCTGTCCCTTTGCCATTTAGGTTCTTGTTGAAAAAACATTGATAAGGAGTTGTAGCTTTTCAAAGGGTCCATGAATTTGATTCTGAGCACAGATTATAGAGAAGGCCTAGTGAGATAAGAGGGTGTAAGCAGTTGCTGTAATTCCCCAAGTTATGTGCAAGAACTTCAAAAAGAGAGATATAAGAAAGGTATAGGCTGGGGACAGACACATGAAGAACAGAGCGAGGTAAAGGTGAGGAAATCTAGATGAATAACAAAATGTTTCTGTAGCCATTTTGATAATTAGTGGATTATCTGACATTGCTTTTTTTTCACACAGAGCTGATATATTCCACTTAACTTTTCCTCTATAACATTTTTACACTTATATTTTCAATAAATTTAGAAAATATCAAATGTCTGTGCTTGGATTTTGGCTTTCTCCAGTTCCCTGTTAACTTTGATATTTCTGATGATTGTTTAAATGTAATAGCAGTTGGACTTCAGTAGAACATTGCACATCCTACAGTATGAGAGAGTTCTTTTACTTATGCTCAATTCCCAAACCGGACCAACTGCAGATAGCTAAGCAAAGACTGAATACTAATCAAAAGAGGAAGAATGGCTTGGTTGTGGTCATGTCTTAACAAGAAACTCCTTTTCCAGAAGAGATATCTGTTTTATATGCTACCTACATATTCCAAGTGAAAAAAGCCATTTCACAATGACTGTAGAATGTACTTGAATAAAAGTTTTATAATTTGCTTTTTGTGTCTGCATAAACTAGATTTCAAACCATCTCATATTTTATTTTTATTGTAAAGTGCATTCAAATCAGCACACATTAGATTTCATCAAATACAACATGCATACCCAGAACGTTTTCGCTAGTTTGAAGCCATCATTGGCAAAGGTTGGAGTTCTCTGTTTTCAATGAGGAAAATACAATACAACTACAGGCATGGAATCATCAAGCATATATGATAAAATTACCCAATAAAAAAATCTGTTTCTCTGTGACTAATGTGATCCTGGTTTGCTGATAAGGGAAATTTGAAACAAAACTAAGTGTGGATTCAGGATATTTGAAACTGACAGTGATATCTGGGTTCAGGGAAGATTTGGCAGTAATTACTGTCTCTTTTATTTACTCTCTAACAGTGCAAACCACTATAACCTAATCAAGAGAGGTTAAACATAATAGCTCTGTAGCAGACACAATATACAAATTCTGAGATTTCTAAGATGTAGGACCCATTACATTACTGTTGTGGTTTCCACGACAATGCCTTTCTTGTAGTGAAGAGAGCAACTGACAAGGTGCAATACAACAGTATCTATGTGCTTCCTCACCTTAGGGAATTTGCATGAAATCAAAGACAGAATCTGCTTGAAGTAGAAAAGCAGAAGGGTAAATTAACCATTATCATCAGAACCCCAACATGAACTAGGCACATTTGGTTTAGGGAGAAGGATGAATTTCCTCACTAGTAATATTACTTGTGGAAACCAGGTAGAAATGCACTTTATCGGTAAGGTCTGAGGAACCATACTCATTATTCTATTTTAAATTTGCATGAACCTTCTGAAAATAATCACTGGGGACCCTGCCAACCCCATCAGACAGGATTAAGTGCTTCTCTAAATAGAACTTAACAGGTATTTTTTCTTCTAAGAAAGATAATATCCAGCATAATGATACCATGATGTTGTAAAATCTATTTTTTTTTATTGTAAACAAAACACATTCCTCATTCCATTTGGACTTTACGAAATTAGCCTTTAAGGCTTTTTGTTACTATAAAAAAACTTTATAAATATTACATCAAATCTCAACACATCAGAGATTAAGTGTTAATATAGTAGACATTCTTCTTTTACTATTAATTTACTATATAGACATTTAAAATTAAACATATTGGTTATAGTGCATATATTTTCAGATTGGTGTTACATAATCAATATTTACTCATGTTACTAGTCTTGCAAACATTTTAATAATTGCATAATGCTCCATCCCAGTTATATATGAAGATTTGTTTAACTAATCCCTTATTCGCCAACAACTGAGTTGTTGGCTGTTCCCATTTTTTACCCTATTAAAAATAACACAGCAAAGAACAACCTCATCTATATTATTTAATCATGTCCTTAGGAAAGAGCCCCAGAAGACAAATTGCTGGGTCCAAGGATCAAATATGCCCTTTATGCATATTGCCAAAGTGCTTTAAAAAACCATTAGCTTGGTTTATAATCCCACCAACAAGAAAGGGCATGTCCACCACACTGACTGTTCTACCTTACTGATGATTTCCAACTTGATGGGCAGAAAAACCAAACCAAACCAAACAATAAAACCTACCTGCTTTAGTTCTACTAAGTATTTGAACATGTCTTCATATTCATTGGGTATTCATGTTTTTGGTGAGTTATTTGTTCTCTCTTCCCTTTTTAATTTTTGTAGGATTATAGTATTGTATATTTTTACATTTACATTGTGTGGTAAATAAAAGAAACCAAAATAAAGCAGAGACAAAAGTAAATTTCAACAAAGAATGATGGCTTTAACAACTTGCAAATTTAAAATGATAGCATAGTGCCAGCTTTCAAATAGGACATCTGGTATAGCACCATCTCCTGGATAATACAGATATGGGATAAGAACAATTACAAATGAATTATATAGATAACTAATATGCTTTATTTTATTTTATTATTAAAACTTTTTTATTGTTTTTCTATTAGAGTTGTCCCATTTTTCCACCATTGCTCCCCACTAGCCTGCCCACTCCTTCTCCCACATTAATCCCCACCCTGGTGTCCGTGTCCATGTCCATGGGTCATTTATACTAGTTCCTTGACTAGACCCGTCCCTTTCTTTCCCTCCTTCTCTCCCTCCAGCCTCCCCTCTGGTAACTGTCAGTCTGCTCCTTGTTTCCATGCCTTTGGTTTATTTTCCTTGTTTGTTTGTGTTGTTCATTAGTTTCCTGTATTAGGTGAGATCATATGGTATTTTTCTTTCTCTGCCTGGCTTATTTCACTAAGCATAATTCTCTCTGGTCCCATCCATGTGGTTGCAAATGGTAGGAGTTCCTTCTTTCTTTCTGCTGCATAGTATTCCATTGTGTAAATGTACCACGGTTTTTGATTCACTCATTTACTGATGGACACTTGGGCTGTTTCAGCACTTGGCTACTGTATATAGCGCTGCAATGAACATAGAGGTAAAGAGATTCTTTTGAATGGGTGTTTCAGGATTCTTTGGCTATAATCCTAGCAACGGAATCACTGGATCAAAAGGCAGTTTCATTTGTAGTTTTTTGAGGAAATTCCATACTGTTTTCCATAGTGGCTGCACCAGTCTGCTGATATTTATCATTTTCAATTGATTTAATGTCCTTTGTCCCCTCTTTTCAATGAATTTTTAAAATTGTGTTAAATATTTTTCCATTAAATCAGTGAGCTCTTTTTAAGTATTTATTATAAATACCAATAAATGCCTTTGACTTATTAATAAATTTTAATGTAGCATGACCCAAAATGATATAAAAATATTATGTGTTAGATTTGTTTATAAGGGACACCAAAACTAGGCAGTAATAGTATCTCTCCAACAATTAGAAATCTATACTCATTTAGGAGAAGGAATAGTGTTAACGGCAGAAGTTTAACTGCTTACTTATGTAATTCACTATAAGTATGTAGGAGTATTCAAGAGCTTTCTCTTTTCCTTTAATCCTGTGTTATACAAAAATCTCAGTCTTGTAACTGACATTATGGAGCATTAGTTTGTCTCCCAGAGTGAAAAGGATTAAATCTTAGCAATAATTTAAGAATACACCTTATTCAACCAACATCTCTGGGGAATAAATATCTACTGCTTGAATGTGTGTGCACAGAGGCAAATTGCAGAAGTCTCTACCCAAATGTAGCTTCTGAAGATTTGAAATATATAAAAGGAAATTTAGTGATGAAGAGAGACAGAGAGTAGCTCTTTTTGGACTACAATACAAATACATTTTCGAAGAACTAGGCCCTGGGGATCATAATATACTCGACTGAGCCACACACAATGGATCAGTATTTCTGACTGGCACTTTTTAGCTATGAGGCATGACATGGAATCGGGATGAGAGAGCTAAAAAGGACCATAGGGAGAAGTTTATAGCTTAACCTTTCCCCTTATGCAGGAATCTCCTTTACCAGAGTTGTGATTACTGATCATTTGGTTCTTGCTTTAACCCTTAACATGGTAAGAAGCCTGCTTTATACTACACGTGTTCCAGTCATTTAGATGATTTTTAAATACATTTACATATCAAAATCTGAGGATACACAAATAAAGATGTGATTCCTGACCTCAAAGTGTGTCCTATTCACAACAGGGGTCAGAAATAGAAATAATTTAATATGCTGTATGGTCATAATAGATGTGAATATTTGAAGTTTGGGCTAAAACAAGGAGGTGTAACTATGTGGGGCTGATATTTGCAAACAATGAGTTACAGAGGCAGCAACATTTGATTGAGAGATAATTAGGAAATTTCCACAGAGAGAATTTTAGGAGCAGGCCCACGGCAGAAGTGGGGGACATGGAGGTTGAAAGGCAAATTGTACAGACACTTGATCACTCCATGCATATTGAGGTTTCATGCCTGGATCAAAGTGTAACAATGAAAAATGAGGCTAGAGAAGTAAGTACAGCCAAGCAATGAAGAGTCTTAAATAGCTCTAAGCCACGGGGATCCACACTCTGTGACACTGAGCATGGAACAGTATAGAGAAGCCATTTGGAGCACAGACTATGGCGCCGGGCTGCCTAAGTCTGAATGTGCCATTAACTAGCTGCTGACTTTGGACAAGTGGCTTAACCCTTCTATACCGCAGTTTACCTAACTGAAAAATGGGGATACCAATAGTATTCAGCTTATTGGACTGTCATGAAAACTGCCCGATATAATTTTTGTAAAGCACTCAAAACATTGTTTTTTTTAATAATAGCATTTCTTAAATAAACAGAGT
Source organism: Furipterus horrens (assembly GCF_987537825.1). Classification (NCBI taxonomy): domain Eukaryota; kingdom Metazoa; phylum Chordata; class Mammalia; order Chiroptera; family Furipteridae; genus Furipterus; species Furipterus horrens. The sequence continues at coordinate 97,593,931 of NW_028327187.1, read as the reverse complement.
GTGGACTAGAGCAGATTGCAGATGATGAGCTCTGAAATCCATCAGGGATAAAACAGATAGAGGAGGGGGAAATGCACGTTCATTTCCACTGTAGACACAATATATATTAGCTAGTTCTTTCTATTGCAAAATGAAATCTGCTAGTCTTTATGGAAAGAATTCAATTTCTACTTGCTGATTCTAGCTCTACCTTTCACCTAATAGACTTACATATGATAAAAATTCAAACATTATAATGCCTTGCTGATAATACAGACTTTTTTAATTTTTAAAAATATGGGAAGATAGATAATAGGGTTTGGCATTGTACTCATGAGTAGTCATCAGAAAGAGAACAAGATCAGAAATGTTATTGAAAGTACTTATGATTTAAAGAGACAGCAGGCAGCAGAGAGAGCAGAGCCTCTAGCGTCTGGGCAGAAAGCAGGAAGTCACAGGCCAAAATGCAGGAAAGGCAAGAACAAACATTTTTTACTATTGAACCATCTGCAACAAGGTGGATGGACCTTGAGAATATCATACTAAATCGAATAAGTCAGTCAGGAGATTCCAATTTACTCCAAAGTTCTTTGTGCCACATCCTTTCCAAACACCAGATTTTTCAATATAGTTTTTAAAATGTGAGGCGCAAAGAAAACACAAGTCCAAATGGCAGCCAGTACTGAATACAATTTGGCTGCGCTTTTCCTCAAAAACACATGGGTGAAGTGTGTGTTTAGACAGGCATGTCTGCGATACATCCACCAATCACCAG